>NC_034174.2:67285175-67892064 GCF_002021735.2 Oncorhynchus kisutch
AGGGCGTGAGAGAGAGAGAGAGAGACAGCTCAAGGGCCCAAGAGATTGAGGGTGCGAGAGAGACAGGGTGCGAGAGTGAGAGACAGGGTCACTGCAAGAGAGAGAGACACCGCAAGAGAGAGAGACACTACAAGAGAGAGAGAGACACAGCGTGAGAGAGAGACAGCGCGAGAGAGAGACAGCGCGAGAGAGAGAGACAGCGAGCGGCTGCGAGAGAGAGAGACAGGGCGGAGGAGAGAGAGACAGCGCGAGGGCGCGCGAGAGAGAGACAGGGCGGAGGAGAGAGAGACAGAGCGAGGGCGCGAGAGAGAGAGACAGGGCGGGAGGAGAGAGAGACAGCGCGAGGGCGCGCGAGAGAGAGAAAGGGCGGAGGAGAGAGACAGCGCGAGGGCGCGAGAGAGAGAGACAGGGCGCGAGAGAGAGAGACAGCGCGAAGGCGCGAGAGAGACAGGGCGCGAGAGATTGAGGGTGCGAGAGAGAGAGAGACAGGGCGGAGGAGAGAGAGACAGCGCGAGGGCGCGAGAGAGAGAGACAGGGCGGAGGAGAGAGAGAGAGAGAGACAGGGCGGAGGAGAGAGAGACAGAGCGAGGGCGCGAGAGAGAGAGAGAGACAGGGCGGAGGAGAGAGAGACAGCGCGAGAGAGAGAGAGAAAGGGCGGAGGAGAGAGAGACAGCGCGAGGGCGCGAGAGAGAGAGACAGGGCGCGAGAGAGAGAGACAGCGCAAGGGCGCAAGAGATTGAGGGTGCGAGAGAGACAGGGTGCGAGAGTGAGAGAAAGGGTCACTGCAAGAGAGAGAGACACCGCAAGAGAGAGAGAGACACTACAAGAGAGAGAGAGACACAGCGCGAGAGAGAGACAGCGCGAGAGAGAGACAGAGCGCGAGAGAGAGACAGCGCGCGAGAGAGAGACAGCGCGAGAGAGAGACAGCGCGCGAGAGAGAGACAGCGCGAGAGAGAGACAGCGCGCGAGAGAGAGACAGCGCGCGAGAGAGAGACAGTGCGCGAGAGAGAGACAGCGCGCGAGAGAGAGAGAGACAGCGCGCGAGAGAGAGAGACAGCGCGCGAGAGAGAGAGAGACAGCGCGCGAGAGAGAGAGAGAGAGAGACAGCGCGAGAGTGCAATAGAGAGAGAGGTGTATTATACCTATTTGCCTGCCATAGCCTGAGAGACACTGAATAATAACATCTGCATAGTAAACAGTAACGTACTTATTATTATACTTATTATTACTATTATTGTTATTACTATTATTGTTGTTTATCATTCCAAATAGTAGTGGTATGGGTTGTAGGGTGATGATGGTAATGATAGCAGTTTAATGATGATGATGGTGGTGGTGGTAGTAGTAGTAGTAGTAGTAATGATGATGGTAATGATAGCAGTTTAATGATGATGGTGGTAGTAGTAGTAGTAGTAGTAGTAGTAATGATGATGGTAATGATAGCAGTTTAATGATGGTGGTAGTAGTAGTAGTAGTAGTGATGATGGTAATGATAGCAGTTTAATGATGATGGTGGTAGTAGTAGTAGTAGTAGTAGTAGTAGTAGTAATGATGATGGTAATGATAGCAGTTTAATGATGATGGTGGTAGTAGTAGTAGTAGTAGTAATGATGATGGTAGTTGTAGTACTGGTGTAATGGTGAAGATGACAGTTATTTAGTTATAAGTTAGTTATAGTTTCATTTTCCATGTTTAGCTTTTTATAATTTATTACATTTAGTATATTGTTGTTATTTTTGTATTTCATTTTGTATTATTATTTATAACCATTTTATATTTTTATTTGTTAATGTTTATCATTTTCTTACCATGTATATTGTATACACTGATGCTTTGGCAGTATTGACGCAATGTTTTTTCATGTCAATAAAGCAGCTTGAATTTGAAAAAAGATTTGAGTGAGAGAGCTGGGGGGGAGACAGGGCTTGTGACGGGATTAAAACAAGGGCGCCCGTACTGTACCTCTTCACGTCATCCCAACACTAACACGTCACCACATCTCATCTTACACGTCCCTTCAACTCTCTGGGGATTGAGTACACGATGTTCCTCCTCTGAGGGACAGCCTGCAGTAGCACTGGCTACTGTTGTTGTGTGTTTGTGGTGCCCAGGTCATCTGCAGTGACGAGTGAGCTGAGTCTACTCTGGGGTTGATTACATCCATATGCTGTTGTTGGTCATGTCATACCTTGGTCCAGCGTGGAGGTTGGGTTGTGGTGGCGGAAGGGTACGCGTGTGTGTGTGTGTGTGTGTGTGTGACAGGGACAGTGGGTGGGGGGCATAATGTGGTCAATGAGCCAGCGGAGTGTCAGCCAGGAGGGCTAGTGGCGGTTCGCTCGAGACATCCAGAGAAATCCCTTGACTTCTTCACCTTGTATCAACACCCCAGTCAAAGTGCAGCCAGGGAGAAAATTAATTTCTTATTACCTGATTATATTATTAGGTTTGGCTTGGAGTGTCTGTTAAATATTCCACATCAGCGTTTCATCAGCAGCAGGGCAGGCAGACCAGGGCTGAGGCTGGGAGGGGAGGGCTGTAATCACCTGAGCCGTCCCCATGAATATAAAGACTGGCGTTGGCAATATGCTGGCAGAAAGTCATTATCTAGAGCGCTATTCCCTCTATTCTGCGCGCGCGCACACGCACACACACACACACACACAAATCAATGCCCATTCTTTCACAATGGGTCCGGTGAGTTCCGCTCAAGCATTTAGGCGCACACACCCACACGGACACACACCCACACCCACACAGACACACACCCACACGGACACACACCCACATGGACACACACCCACACGGACACAGACCCACACCCACACGGACACAGACCCAAACGAGCCGTGGGCTTTCTTTAAAATAAACTTGAGCTGACTAGATACATCAATCCAGCCCTTAGTCCTCTCTTCGTTCTTTCATTCCCCCGCGCCTCTCCTCCAAACAGCGAGGGTTAAAGACATGTGCCTCTGAGCCCCCCCCCACCCACCAAGATGCTTGCCAACATTCGACAAACACACCACCCTCATGACGGAATTTTGAGAGCCATTAGAGAGGAGGGAAAATGAAAAATGATATTTTTAAGACCGCCTCTGGTAGCAACAATCCAACAAAATAAATAATTAAATATACACAGCACAAGAAAGATGGATATTTCTAGCCTTAAATCAAATCTTAGGTTATGTGCCCATGGCTCAAAATAGACTGATAAGAGCTTTAAGGGAGGTAGGGTAAACAAAATGGATCATTACCAAATTCACGAGGTCCAGAAATCCCAAACGTGAGTCTGTATCTTCCTACAGGGCAATGTTATTATTTTTCTCTACCGGGCAACAAATCTGTGTACTCAGTGACCAAGTCTCGGGAAAAGGGTACATTTGCATACAGTCCATAAGGAAGTGAAAATCTGATCATATAAATGTAAATAAGGTGAGCTTAACTTGTATTTTCCTTGAAAAAACAGTGATAAGATGAGTGAGAGAGGGGTGGATGGGCTCAGAGCGGGCTGATGAATCAGAATATGCATTAGTGTCTGAAATAAATTAGCTTCAGCCCATGGTGAGGGGAAACAGGCAGGAGGGTGAAATACTACAGATATACAGCAGGGGGCAGTGTAGCAACACTATCAGTAGAGCAATAGCCTATACACATGTACTGGAAAGCATGAGCACGGTCAATAAATGAATCCCTGCCAAAACATAGGCTGTGAACTCTTAAAATGAATAACAACCTGTCCATTGTCCCCCAAATAAACTACATTCACAGATTTTGCTCCAAAAATTTAAATTGACGCAGCAATTTGCTTCAGTTTCACAAAAAGAACAGAGTTGTACCGTGCATTCCTGCACGACAGTATGTGATGTGACTGCCCAGAGAAAAACATCAACCTTCTGAGAAAATGAAAAGGACACAGCCTGAAGCGCCGCTGCCCATCTTAGACGGCAAGAAACAAAAAATACAACCTGTGTGGATGCCAACCTGGTCCATCCGTATAACTGCCTATTTCATTGACATGACTTTCACGGCACCATTTCCTCTGGCTTTTGTCCTTGGTCTATGTGGCCACCCTTGGCTTGCACCTGCCCACCCCTTACCAACCCCCTACTCCCATCTCAATACAAACAGCCTTGGTAGGGTTGTCTCCCTACTTTCATCATTTGTGATTTATTATGCACCCCCCGCCCCCCCATCCTTAACACATTCCACTGGAGCTGGCTGCATGCCAACAGTCCCACCCTCCTACCCTCACCCACCGCTATGGCCTCACAGTGTACACACCCACCCATACATCACCCACGTCCCCGTAGGGGACCCATACAACACCACCTTAGCCCTCAGGGACGGCAAAGAGGACAAACTGAGGAAGACAACACACTCCGTTTCAAGTGTTGACGATACATGAGGAGAAAGCAAGCTCTCCTTTACTTGGCTCAAGGACGGTGAAGCGAAAGTTGCACATTTCACCTGACAGTGTAACCAAACCTGAGACTTTGCAAAGCGTCTGTGACGTCACAGAACCACTGCATTCTTGCGTCCATCTGCGATTTCGCTCTCAATTTGTCTTGCTATCGTCAGACACCACATTACTACAGTGTTAGCTTTACCCTCCAACCAATGAGCCAGTGTGGTCCATTACCCCCCAAAGCAGGCCCTGGACAGCTCTTTTGTTCCACTCTTTTAGCTCCCTGTTTCCATCTGAAAACAGCAAACACTCACAACATTCACTAAGCTAAACAACCCTCCAGCTCCCTGGAGATGCAGCATGCCTCATCCTTGCTTCCTGTGTGTGTGGTGCCAAGTTTAATCAAATATGCAGCTGTCTTTTAATCAAAACTAGGCTAATTTGTATACTGGCAGGGCGGGGGCGGCAGCCCCTCCTCTCCGAAGGCCGTCTGAGGGCTGGCTACGAGCCAGGAGATGGAAGCCCAGGGAGTGTCCTGACGTGGTTATGAATGCCGGTAATGAGGTGTGTGTGTGTGTGTGTGTGTGTGCGTATGTGTGTGTTTGTCGATGGGTGATGGAGGGGGTGATAACGTGGCTGGAAACAAGCAAAATCAGAATTAAGCAAACGAACAGATGGACGATGGGGCATTAACATTGATCAACAACAAACAGGGGTACGGAACTCTCAGCCCGTTCGGGGAGCGGAGCTCTCAAGGGTAAAGTGGTCAGAATAAGGGGGCGACTGGGTGTCTGTTGGGGGGGGGGGGGCCCGCCGCCACCGGACAAACCCGGGGTGTCGAAAACCACCCAAAACACAGATTTCCAAGCGGCTTATTAACAAACGGCGAGGGACAGAAAAACAAAGCATTCATGCTTTAAATGCGATGCCATTAACAATCCCGCAATTAATTAGCAACAAATTACCTTATGTTGATTATTTGCGTCGGGAGGGGGGAGAGGAGCGGGCGTGGCTGGCGATCTTTTGTTTTGGCGGCGATCGTTTGTTTAGGCTTGAATGGGCTGTTTTTCACAGACGACGAGGATGGGGAGTAATGTCGACAGACTGACTAGACGGACTTCTCCTGTGCTGCGTGTCTGAGCCTCTGGAAGAGAGACTGAGGAGGAGACTCACTGAGGAGGATGTGGGTTAGTTAAAGATGGGAGAAAAGAGAAGGAAATTCTCTCTGGTGCAATATTACCAATACAGACAGTGTATCAGCCTATCAACTCTGCCTAGCAACGACATAGCGAGCAATCAGTACGACTACATGCAGAGTGATTGTAGAGGCACCAGACAGTCAGCACTGTGACTGTATGTACGCCATCTTCCCTCTCTACCACCCAAACAATGCTTCCTCTATATGACGACACATCTGTGTATATACGCTGATAGGATTCAGAAGTGAACCGTCTCGGTGCCAAACGACCATGGCACCATGCCACATTAAAGCAATATGTTGTGAATACGGTGTGGCTGGCAGTCTGGCACACAAGGATGCGGTATATGAGTCCCTATAGACCGAACCCCCTGTTACACTTGGCATGAGTACCAAAGTTGACTCAGCACTGGAGGGAAAAGGTGTGGTTTGGTCAGTTCCCCTTGATGAACGCCACCCTCAGCTCAACATTGGTGCTCAAGACGCCATCCCTCACTCTCCCATTGCATAGTTTCTCATGACAGACTGGCTGTTAACATAAAAGGTTAACAAAATCAAGATTTAGTTCTGGGTTACCCAAGATTACCCATTGCATTTATTGAGTAACACCACTATCAATGTCAATGCTTTATTTATGACAAAGAAATCATTGCATTCCCAAAGCAACAATATTGAACTATCCGACTAACTCCCATCCACTACAAAAGGCACAGATAGTCAACCAGTCAACCACAGACCACACACCCTGTCAAAAAATAACTGAAACCCTATTGAAACCCTGCCAAATGTGCATGTCGACGTCTACTGCCCCCAGTCTCCAGCTTATGTACATTAGACTGTGTGATTGTCTCATTAATGCAGACCACCCAGTGATTCTCAGTGTACCACAGCGTGTTGACTCCCCTGGTGCCGTGTAACAAACAACACTGGAACTACAGCAACACGGGGGCATCACCCTGACACATACGCAGCAGAGGAGACACACACAGCACGCACACACACACACACACACACAGCGCCAGAGAGAACTGTCTGGGAGACAAGACTACGGCTCCCTTGAGCGCTATAAGCTCAATGGGGTTTCTCGCGCTGTCTGACAAGGGTCGCAGATACATGGTGTAAAAACAAACCAATCTACAACTGTTTGATTACTAACTAACAAGTATGGCGCTACACTGCCCAGCCGCTCGCAAAACACAAACACATAGACACACACACACACACTCCATCGAGTCTCTGCGCCTGAAAAGGTTCACTGAATGGCAAATTAATTTAATTACACAGTGACACAAAAGCAGTGCTTTGGCAAATAAAAAGGTAGGGGAGGAGGGAGTGTGTGTGTTCGGGAACAGAGTGAACACTCTGCTGCTATGGATCTGAGAGCAGCACATCTCTCCCCCTCTCCGTCTCTAAGGGATACGCTGGCGGCACCGTGCTGGAAAGAGTGTGAGATAATGAGCTGCTCTTTACCTGGCAGTGGCAGACAGAGCAAAATCCAAAACGTACTAGCCAGAGGAAAGGGCGTGAGAGAGGGATAGAGAGCGCCCATCCGGCTGGATGGTTCAGGGAAAAAAGGTGAGAGAAAGAGCCAAGGTGGGCGCCATTTTGAGTGCCGCCCGACCCCGACGTCTCGCCATTTTACAAGAGAAGGGGTATGAAAAGTCCCTGACCCACACACACTTCTAAACAAAAGCATTTGCATTCCAACACAATAAGCGTCACTCTTCACTGCCAAGAGGACTCCGTTAATTAGCCCACAGACGACTTGCGTTGAGTACAGAGCGTTTAAGGCGTCCTTCAACGATGGTTGTGGAGTGGTTGAGATAACTACTATGTTATTCTGCGTTCTTAACAAGTGGGGAACTCACTGTAAACTGGGCGCAACGAGTTGTGTGCGTTCACGTGCTTTGAACTCGTTGAGAATTCCATTTGGCTAATGGCAAACAAGCTCTGTCAACTGAAAAGTACAGCTTTTGTGCTCATGAACAATTTATAGAGTTCAAATACACTATAAATAGATTGCCATTTATTTCATAAATTATGTTTTGTTGTTCCATTTAACTGCTGAAAATGCTGTTATCAAGGTCATTTCCTCAGTAGGTGACGTCAGAGCTCAGAATGTGGGAGAAGTTGGAGCTGAGAGAGGAGACAAGTTTACCACTAGTAATTACGAGTTGGAGGGGCATTTGCTCATATCTGCGAATTTACGAGATGTTATAAACACAGCATTAGGTACCATCCTAGTATATGTACCAATATATCTACATCATGGCAGGTGTCATTCGTATATATACAACATGTACACAGCCAGCACACCTTATTAACATGAACACAGTTGTGTATAACCCATCACCCACCTCTTATACCCTAGTGGTAGTCAGCATCAATGTCAGTAGAGCCTAGATGACTAGGCTTCTTCAATGTTCAGGCAGGTCTTCCAAAACTAGTCTGGGGAGGCAGAGAAAGGCATAGAGTGAAAGTGTGAGATAGACTGACCTATTCAACTGAAAGGCTAGTTAAACATGCCAACGTGGATTGAGGAAAGATGACAGGAGAGGTATGAATGAGTGTACCCAGCGTTGCGTGAACAAGGTGTGATTCGTGAAGCTCCGGTTTGAAGCGTTATTACCCCTCAGGACATGGCCTGTCGTGAGCTAGTTGCTATTTTCCCACTCTACCTGTCTGGCCTTGACAATTGAAGAGTTGTCAGAACAGCAATTCTACTAGTCTACTGTAAATTGTATAAATTCGTTCTAGAAAACAAAAAGTAGCCTAATGTCTTCTGTTGTAGCCCAGGCCCACACTTGTTTGCCTTGGAACATTTTGGAATAACTTTGTAGTTTCTCTATTGTCGTTTATTATCCAACATTGTTTATTAGGCCTATAAGTTAAGTTAAAAAATACATTGACCATCTTCCAATCCTAGAATATTTCCATGAATTATATTCCCCAAAGACTGATGTTAACTTGCGACGGAACAACTACATCATCACCAAACTAAAAATATTTAGAAGTGTCATTGCATTTCGGTAGGCATATTTTGCCCCCGTCATTCCACTTCCAGTATCATATTGTTTGATTGTTTTCTAAATACCTTGTAACTTGGTTCTCCTCATTATAACTTTGAAAAAAATTATCCGTCATGACAATAAAACCCAAACTTCAATGGTAAAGCTTTGGTAAAAAGCCTTTCTGGTAGTTTTCGAAATTAACAAGTGCTTCGCAACGATTCAGAAGTGCCAAATTGCGTATGAGGAAAGGGGCTTTTGTGATTGGTCAGATGGATAATTGACAATCAAGACAGAATAAGTGTAAACAAGAAAATAGTCTATTTCTTTGAGATACATTAAGATGCATCTTTGATACGCTATCATACCATAAATTACACAACAATAAACATTGTATTACCTTTCGTCCTTTTTTTATGTTACGTAAGCTACATTGCTGAATGAATAGTACTCTTGGTTTTGACCTCTGTCCATGAGTTTTTTGCGGAGTGAAGAATTGTGTTTGGCAGAATGGCACATTTATGACTTTGGAATAAATGTTTAGTAGGGAAGATAAGAGAGTTAAACATTGACTACACCGGGAATGCAAAACTGTCCGGGAACTAAATATTACAAGCGGTGTATGTAGGCTACATATTACTGAGGTCTTATTCCGTATCATGTCCAAAAATACAGAATGTGAATCTAGATTCATACAATTCCCTATGAATAAATGGGAGACAAAGTATGAGGGCAAGGAGATACTGATAAATATAACCAAATGTGGTCTACATAGGTTTTCCTTGCCCGGCTACCCAGACTCAAAGGCTATGCCAACGGACGTTAGTTACTTCTCTATAGCGAAAGACCGAGCAGGAGAATTCCAGGAGAACAACGGGCGTGTTTAGAAGCTGGTAGCCTATGAGCATCATCTAACTCAATTAAAAGTGAGTACATGAGGGGCATAAACAGAAAGGACATGTATTTGGTTTAGAGAAGAGAAAATGCATAGGTAGAAAACAGATGTGTTCCCTACACCCAAATCTAGCTAAAAACAACACAATAATATATTATAATTATAATAACAACATATCAGTAAATGTAAAATGCACTGCCACAAATATGACATTAGCATATTGGTATAGACAGGATCGTTTGGTAAGAGGTCTTGCATTTATGAAAACACAACGGGAAAAAGACAAAGGGATTTCAAAGCATCTCCACACTGCATTGCTGTTTTACTGGACAGTGCAGATGTGTCAACATTTACAAAGAACCTAAACCCTAATATCTAGACAACACCATACAGCACAGCACAACGTGGACATAGATCAGGTCTTTCAAGATGAACATAGACCAGGTCTTTCAAAATGTGCTATACTTAGATAGCTGGTCTGTACACATCTGTATGCTATAATACTGTGGCATCCCATCTCCCTAGGGGACATCTTGTACTGTTTACCCAACAGCTCTGACCGATAACGACCTACACTAGAATTTCCAGCTAACAGAAACTCTGCTTAGCAGTTGATCATGTAAAAATGGTTATACAACTTGATATTGGTATGTACAGTCCTTTACGTCACGTCAGCCAGTGATGATGGGGAGATGTCGGAGGAGGCTCAGTGTGAGTGGATGTGTGTGTGTGTGTGTGTCACATTAGTTGCCAGCCGTTAAAGATATGGGTTGTTCCACAAAATGAGTCCCTTTTGCATCCCTTTGATATTTAAAGTAGAAATTGTGCATCAATTAAAAAACCCTGTTTAAATGAATGAAATAAGTCTGTTTTTTATATGAATAAGACTTGATGAAGTGCCAAAATTCCGCATCTTGACATGCATCTCTGTGCATGCTCTGTGCATGCTCTGTGCATGCTCTGTGCATGCTCTGTGCATGCTCTGTGCATGCTCTGTGCATGCTCTGTGCATGCTCTGTGCATGCTCTGTGCATGCTCTGTGCATGCTCTGTGCATGCTCTGTGCATGCTCTGTGCATGCTCTGTGCATGCTCTGTGCATGCTCTGTGCATGCTCTGTGCATGCTCTGTGCATGCTCTGTGCATGCTCTGTGCATGCTCTGTGCATGCTCTGTGATTTCTAGTAAGATTTGAACCCCAACAGTTTTCAAGTGTTCACCATCATTGTAAAGCCCTAGTTTTTTTGTTGCTTTGACAGAGTAATTTCTAAAGAGTATTATTTATTTCATGTGATTAGTGCTTCATTTTAAGGGGAAACCATTAAGAAAACATGTTCCTCGTTTTAAGTTGAACCCTGTTACGTGAACTGAACTCTCATTTTAATGATGAAACTATATTTTTTATTCAAAGAAACATGAAAATAAATCAACTGAGCGGGTCGAGCATAATACGTAGACCTTATTACCCATAAATAGAAGGCAAAAAATGTTTTAACAATAAATTTAAAAAATTTGAAGTTTGCATTGAATTGCTCCTCCCTGTTGCACACAAGCTTCCATTCCCCTGTTAGAAAGGGATTTATGAATGATTTAAGATTAAATAGTCAATCCTGTTACCGTCAACCCTGTTATTTGATTTGGCTTCTAATAGGCACTTACTACAGTCATTTTTTTATTTAACCTTTTAACCTGGGGAAAACATGCATTTTAAATTAAGTTGAACATGTGCTCTTTATGACAGAATTTTAAAATTATGTTAAAATGTTAAAATTAGGTCAAATAAAACTCTTCAAGTCACATTTTGTGGAACAACCCATATGTGCGTGTGTGTGTTTCTGGGGTGGTTAGACATCTACATCTCATGGGTCAGAACTGTGCTGCCACCCCGTTGGCCTGCTGTGGGTTGACCAGTGTGTTGGGTGGCTGGGCGTTGGTCTCGTTTAGCCTGCAGATACGGTACACCTCGTAGTGGATGCTACTGGTGATGTCCTTGATGTTCTGCATGTGGGTCCTTACAGAGAGGCAACACAGAGGGGATTTAGTGATAAATGTTACCTAGAGAAACATCAACCCAAGGACGGACCAGCCATTATATCAAAATTATAGTTTTAACCATGTTTTGAGGCTATACAGTGCTTGCTTAAATTTACGTTGTTTACAAATGTTGGAGTAAAACAATCTTATATTTAGGGTTCTGATGAGGTACAACAGTTGAACTAAGTTCATGAGGCATTCATAAGTTATATTCTCGAAGAACCAATTGGTATATACAATTTATTTAAAAGTCCAAAATGTATTAAGCAACTGCAGACTGCCCCTTTAATAATACACTTTTACCTTTAGATAGTATTTTATGTGCGTTCAGAAAGTATTAACACCCCTTGACCTTTCCCTATGGCAGCTGCTGGGCACGTCTACACCTCTCTGTTCCTCTCACTTGCTCCCTCCATACATCCCTCTCCCACTGCCTGGCCAGGGGGCAACCACATTTCTCACATCACATGCTCCCACAAACATACTTTTTCTTAAGTTCAATTAAAGTCCATGTGTGTTTTAACCCCATAGAGACTAAGCCTTGGGGCAAAACAAATAGTAAAAAATGTAAATCACAAGGAAGTATGTTTTGAAGCGTCTGTCCTATATTTTTTACCCATATTTATCCCCTTTTCGGGGCACAAAATGACTTCCATACACAGACGACTCTTGTGAAGCTTGTGGGTGTCGTAGAGAAAAACAACATGTACGTGTCAGTGAGTCTCAGCTTTCGATATTGGGGTCGTAATAGTTTGTAGCTCAAAGCGTTCAGATTCTACAGACCGAAGTTGGCACAGTCAGTACAGACTTCAGATGAGTCCCGTGAAGCTAGGGGGGTCGTGGAGCTAGTGGGGATCGTGGAGCTGGTGGGGATCATGGAGCTGGTGGGGGTCGTGGAGCTGGTGGGGGTCGTGGAGCTGGTGGGGGTCATGGAGCTGGTGGGGGTCGTGGAGCTAGTGGGGGTCATGGAGCTGGTGGAGGTTGTGGGGCAAAAAAATGCCCAAACTCTGAACACTGCAGACTTTTTAGTGAGAAAAATAAATTTTTCAGGATGTCTCCTGGTCTGACAAACACCGCTGTAACTCTGACACCTTCCAGCGCAGATGCGGAAGGATGATTGAGAAGCTAATGTCTAGCTTGAATAGAAAGATTTGTATTCTTATGCTAATTAGAGGAGCTTCAATCGACTATGGGGTAGGAGACCTTGACAGTTCCAGAACAGGACCTAAGTACTAGAACTCTAGAAAGCTATGTATGCTAAGTTCTGGTTGGTTCGTCCTTTGAACAGACCTAACAGCAAGAGGTCCAGAATAATATAGTTGTTCTATACAAGTGTGGAGTGATGAAAGGAGCATTCACCAAGAGCCAAAAGGGCGCCCTGGAGGGGCCAGGTGCAATCTGGGAAGAAGATAGTCGGCCCTCCAGTGAAAAGGAGCTGTGACATTCCCCCCCCCCCCCCTCTCTCTTTTCAGACCTCCTCCTCCGGTTTGTTCATCACCTCCACCCCCCCTATTCCCCCCAGTGGTGAGTCATGGACGCTCACTTGATATGACCCCCAACTTGGCAGTAAGAATGCTTAAGGCAGTCCAAAAAACCTAAATACTATGATAGTTTGTGTGTGCGAGTGCACGCATGCTCTCAACTACAGTATTGTCTGTCTACAACAGTGTCTGTCATAGACATTCAAACCAGTAGATAGTGATAGCGCTGACGTCAATCAACGTATTCCTATGGAAAACTCCCGATGGCGCATGAAGCCGGAAATATTCTAATTTGAAGGGCACCATATTGCTGAATGGGACTGAAAAATCCGCTATGGATCATGGTGAAAGTGACTGTAACTAGCAGAGGAACATGGTCGATGTAGTCGTTTTCATCCTGCCTGAGAGGTAATGTCTACAGCATGAGGGCGCAAGCCTCCTCGTAGCCTGCCGGCTCATGATTGGACTGTGTCAGCACGTGGTCCTTAGTGGACAAATGTAGTAGTCAGAATGGATCACTATTTACAATATGCATCTCGATTGGTAAAATAATTCACAGTGGGAGGGGAAGGGGGGGGTCGCCCTGGCAATTGTAATTTACATAGGACAAACCAAGGTTTGGCACCACTAGGTTCAAATCAAATCAAATTTTATTTGTCACATACACATGGTTAGCAGATGTTAATGCGAGTGTAGCGAAATGCTTGTGCTTCTAGTTCCGACAATGCAGTAATAACCAACAAGTAATCTAACTAACAATTCCAAAACTACTGTCTTATACACAGTGTAAGGGGATAAAGAATATGTACATAAGGATATATGAATGAGTGATGGTACAGAGCAGCATAGGCAAGATACAGTAGATGGTATCGAGTACAGTATATACATATGAGATGAGTATGTAAACAAAGTGGCATAGTTAAAGTGGCTAGTGATACATGTATTACATAAGGATACAGTCGATGATATAGAGTACAGTATATACCATAGGCAAGATACAGTAGATGGTATCGAGTACAGTATATACATATGAGATGAGTATGTAAACAAAGTGGCATAGTTAAAGTGGCTAGTGATACATGTATTACATAAGGATACAGTCGATGATATAGAGTACAGTATATACGTATGCATATGAGATGAATAATGTAGGGTAAGTAACATTATATAAGGTAGCATTGTTTAAAGTGGCTAGTGATATATTTACATCATTTCCCATCAATTCCCATTATTAAAGTGGCTGGAGTTGAGTCAGTGTCAGTGTGTTGGCAGCAGCCACTCAATGTTAGTGGTGGCTGTTTAACAGTCTGATGGCCTTGAGATAGAAGCTGTTTTTCAGCTGTTTTTCAGTCTCTCGGCCCCAGCTTTGATGCACCTGTACTGACCTCGCCTTCTGGATGATAGCGGGGTGAACAGGCAGTGGCTCGGGTGGTTGATGTCCTTGATGATCTTTATGGCCTTCCTGTAACATCGGGTGGTGTAGGTGTCCTGGAGGGCAGGTAGTTTGCCCCCGGTGATGCGTTGTGCAGACCTCACTACCCTCTGGAGAGCCTTACGGTTGAGGGCGGAGCAGTTGCCGTACCAGGCGGTGATACAGCCCGCCAGGATGCTCTCGATTGTGCATCTGTAGAAGTTTGTGAGTGCTTTTGGTGACAAGCCCGAATTTCTTCAGCCTCCTGAGGTTGAAGAGGCGCTGCTGCGCCTTCTTCACGATGCTGTCTGTGTGAGTGGACCAATTCAGTTTGTCTGTGATGTGTATGCCGAGGAACTTAAAACTTGCTACCCTCTCCACTACTGTTCCATCAATGTGGATAGGGGGGTGTTCCCTCTGAGGTTTCCTGAAGTCCACAATCATCTCCTTAGTTTTGTTGACGTTGAGTGTGAGGTTATTTTCCTGACACCACACTCCGAGGGCCCTCACCTCCTCCCTGCAGGCCGTCTCGTCGTTGTTGGTAATCAAGCCTACCACTGTTGTGTCGTTCGCAAACTTGATGATTGAGTTGGAGGCGTGCGTGGCCACGCAGTCGTGGGTGAACAGGGAGTACAGGAGAGGGCTCAGAACGCACCCTTGTGGGGCCCCAGTGTTGATGATCAGCGGGGAGGAGATGTTGTTGCCTACCCTCACCACCTGGGGGCGGCCCGTCAGGAAGTCCAGTACCCAGTTGCACAGGGCGGGGTCGAGACCCAGGGTCTCGAGCTTGATGACGAGCTTGGAGGGTACTATGGTGTTGAATGCCGAGCTGTAGTCGATGAACAGCATTCTCACATAGGTATTCCTCTTGTCCAGATGGGTTAGGGCAGTGTGCAGTGTGGTTGAGATTGCATCGTCTGTGGACCTATTTGGGCGGTAAGCAAATTGGAGTGGGTCTAGGGTGTCAGGTAGGGTGGAGGTGATATGGTCCTTGACTAGTCTCTCAAAGCACTTCATGATGACGGAAGTGAGTGCTACGGGGCGGTAGTCGTTTAGCTCAGTTACCTTAGCTTTCTTGGGAACAGGAACAATGGTGGCCCTCTTGAAGCATGTGGGAACAGCAGACTGGTATAGGGATTGATTGAATATGTCCGTAAACACACCGGCCAGCTGGTCTGCGCATGCTCTGAGGGCGCGGCTGGGGATGCCGTCTGGGCCTGCAGCCTTGCGAGGGTTAACACGTTTAAATGTCTTACTCACCTCGGCCGTGTCAGTGGCACTGTATTGTCCTCAAAGTGGGCAAAAAAGTTATTTAGTCTGCCTGGGAGCAAGACATCCTGGTCCGTGACTGGGCTGGATTTCTTCTTGTAGTCCGTGATTGACTGTAGACCCTGCCACATGCCTCTTGTGTCTGAGCCGCTGAATTGAGATTCTACTTTGTCTCTGTACTGACGCTTAGCTTGTTTGATAGCCTTGCGGAGGGAATAGCTATTCGGTCATGTTACCAGTCACCTTGCCCTGATTAAAAGCAGTGGTTCGCGCTTTCAGTTTCACGCGAATGCTGCGATCAATCCACGGTTTCTGGTTAGGGAATGTTTTAATCGTTGCTATGGGAACGACATCTTCAACGCACGTTCTAATGAACTCGCACACCGAATCAGCGTATTCGTCAATATTGTTATCTGATGCAATACGAAACATATCCCAGTCCACGTGATGGAAGCAGTCTTGTAGTGTGGAGTCAGCTTGGTCGGACCAGCGTTGGACAGACCTCAGCGTGGGAGCCTCTTGTTTTAGTTTCTGTCTGTAGGCAGGGATCAACAAAATGGAGTCGTGGTCAGCTTTTCCGAAAGGGGGGCGCGGCAGGGCCTTATATGCGTCGCGGAAGTTAGAGTAACAATGATCCAAGGTTTTTCCACCCCTGGTTGCGCAATCGATATGCTGATAAAATTTAGGGAGTCTTGTTTTCAGATTAGCCTTGTTAAAATCCGAAGCTACAATGAATGCAGCCTCCGGATAAATGGATTCCAGTTTGCAAAGAGTCAAATAAAGTTTGTTCAGAGCCATCGATGTGTCTGCTTGGGGGGGGATATATACGGCTGTAATTATAATCGAAGAGAATTCTCTTGGTAGATAATGAGGTCTACATTTGATTGTGAGGAATTCTAAATCAGGTGAACAGAAGGATTTGAGTTCCTGTATGTTTCTTTCATCACACCATGTCTCGTTAGCCATAAGGCATACGCCCCTGCCCCAGAAAGATGTTTGTTTCTGTCGGCGCGATGCGTGGAGAAACCCGCTGGCTGCACCGCCTCCGATAGCGTCTCTCCAGTGAGCCATGTTTCCGTGAAGCAAAGAACGTTACAGTCTCTGATGTCCCTCTGGAATGTATACCCTTGCTCGGATTTCATCAACCTTGTTGTCAAGAGACTGGACATTGGCGAGAAGAATGCTAGCGAGTGGTGCACGATGTGCCCGTCTCCGGAGTCTGACCAGAAGACCGCCTCGTTTCCCTCTTTTTCGTAGTCGTTTTTTTGGGTCGTTGCATGGGATCCTTTCCGTTGTCCTGTTTGAAAGGCAGAACACAGGATCCGCGTCGCTAAAAACATATTCTTGGTCGTACTGATGGTGAGTTGACGCTGATCTTATATTCAGTAGTTCTTCTCGACTGTATGTAATGAAACCTAAGATGACCTGGGGTACTAATGTAAGAAATAACATGTAAAAAAACAAAAAACTGCATAGTTTCCTAGGAACGCGAAGCGAGGCTCGAAGCGACGCGAAGCGAGGCGGCCATCTCTGTCGGCGCCGGAAGTATCTGTGCAGTCGGCGCTGGTTGCTGTGCAGTAGCCGACCAGCAGAGCTCATGACATCACATTCCAGACCGGACGGCAGGCCTGGTGTCTGTGCACAATTTCCCCCATTATGACCGTGATTCAGAAGATTCGGTAAATCGTCCTCCTCGCGTCTATTACTCCTAAATCTGTTTAGTCAAAGACAGACCAGAGAAACGTGGATATGAGTCAGACGACAGATGTTTAAATCAGTTGGCTGGGATTGAAACATGTACTGGCAGTAGTAACATGCATGGTTGATCCACTGTACTGTGCAGTCCAATCAGGCAATGGCAAATCTGCTTCAGCCCATTTGACATGATTAGTATGACAGGGATAGTAATGGTTGTGTGTGTGTGTGTGTGTGTTGAATTACCTTCTATGGCTACCCACTTTGTTTGTGCCCAGAATAATCTTTCCACTGACCAGGTACTACTGGTTTCTCCCCACCACAGCAAATGGGATCATCTCCTGACGACACACAACACAGGGTTTATAATGAATCCATGTGTCGGTCGGTCGGTCGGGTGTGTGTATGTGTGTGTGTGTATTTACAACGCTGTAAACGCACCCTGATCTTATCATTGATCATCCTGTCATCAGCATCCTCGTCAAACTCTTTCTGAGGGTAGACGTCGATCCCGTTGGCTCGCAGTCCTTCCCTGATCTGCACACACACAGAAACACATCAGAATCTAACACCAGGTTTGCACCGTTTCATCAATGTACTGTAGAACAGCAGTCAGGGCTAAACAATGGCCGTTTCCACCTCATGTCATCTACCAAGTCATCTAGTCCTGGAGGTGGAGGAGTGTGTGTCCTGCCCAGTACAACAACATCACACACCAAAGCCTTTCACTCACCACCAGAGGAAAGACCAGGGAAGGGAGGCTTTGTCATAACAATTCTTCAAGCAGATCTCCAGATACCCTGATTGTTTGGACCAGTATAAGGTCATCATGATTGAAACAATAAATATACAAGTATGAAAGGATTGACTACACACTGTTCGCTCACTCGGATTCCACCATAAATACTCCATGTTGTTAAGGCTGGTGTTGACCTTAAACAATCTATATCATGTTCTCTAACATGGAGACTTGCTGTGGAGGTTAACAACCATTACACAAATATACAGCCAGACACAAAATGGCCGCCTTCTTTACAATGACGAACACAGACAGGCTTCTTCTGCCAGCAGTGATGGACTTTAAATGAATGACCGTTCCGCTCACAATTACTACTTTGACAGTTTCCACTTGGTTGATGATCAAACAGATTTTCTACATTACTCTGTTTATACTTCTTGGAAAGTCTAAACTTGTAACTTTAACTTTCTCAGCCTTAGGCCTACATTATAGGATGAAATGTAAACTGACTACATCTTTTAAAGCTTTAACAGAGCATGCACGCACACACTGTTGGACACAGATGGCAAAACCCGAATAAAAAGCTATTTTGTTCCTTTTGTATGCATGTCAACTGCTGCAGGGAGCAGAGAACTAGAAAGAAACATCAAGAAAAATGTAAGATCACAATCCCAGGGTCGTACATTGCCCAGCCCATGCAGCCAACCAAAACAAGCTGGTTACAAGCCCCAGAGCTTCCATCTCGCTCTGCCTTGTTCTCATTGGCCGTTGTCGGGGGAACGGTAGCCAAGTCGCCCAATGTGTATCCTCCTCCAGAATTAATAAAGCTGTCACAGGATGCCAGAGAGTGGAGACTAGCGTCCCTGGAGAGAGGGAATGTGCATGTGCATGTCCTTTTCTTCTTGGTGTGTGTGTGTGTACACATGTTCATTTTCTTCTCCCAGGCTGACCACTGGCCAACAGAAACAGAGCTGGGTGCAGAGGCCTCTTTAAACTGAGCCAAGCAGGTAGTTTAGGCCTGTGTATCCTGGTATGGTGCAGAGTTAAAGTGACAGGAAGAGAAAGTAGCATTTGGGAATTCCATTGAATTCTAAATCATTTAAACTTCCTTTTAAATCAGCAGAGGGCCTCTAGTCTCTATAACATAAGCATGAGTCAGTCATCAACAGAAAGGGTTATGCATTCCATTATGGAGGAGTGGCTACTAGACAGCCTCTACCAAGTAGTTACTAGACAGCCTCTACCAAGTAGCTACTAGACAGGACAGCCTGCTACAGTACACTGGCATCTGTGCAGACGTCAGCTGGAATACTGTAAATAAATCACTTCTTAAAATGCTCCTTTCTGGCTAAAAACATCCGTTAAGTGTTCCAAAGTTTCATACCACTACTCCTCAGACTGGGCAGAGTACAGTAGCTTATCCAGATGGCTGCTGTTTGTAATGCCTGGCATCGCTTCATACCGGCCTGTGTGTGATCTTACCCTCTCGTTACCCTGTGTGTGTGATCTTACCCTCTCGTTACCCTGTGTGTGTGCACGCGGGTGGTGTGTGTGTGATCTTACCCTCTCGTTACCCTGTGTGTGTGCACGCGGGTGGCCTGTGTGTGATCTTACCCTCTCGTTACCCTGTGTGTGTGCACGCGGGTGGCCTGTGTGTAATCTTACCCTCTCGTTACCCTGTGTGTGTGCACGCGGGTGGTGTGTGTGTGATCTTACCCTCTCGTTACCCTGTGTGTGTACACGCGGGTGGCGTGTGTGTAATCTTACCCTCTCGTTACCCTGTGTGTATGCACGCGGGTGGCGTGTGTGTGATCTTACCCTCTCGTTACCCTGTGTGTGTACACGCGGGTGGCGTGTGTGTAATCTTACGCTCTCGTTACCCTGTGTGTATGCACGCGGGTGGCGTGTGTGTGATCTTACCCTCTCGTTACCCTGTGTGTGTGCACACGGGTGGTGTGTGTGTAATCTTACCCTCTCGTTACCCTGTGTGTGTCCGATCTTACCCTCTCGTTACCCTGTGTGTGTGCACGCGGGTGGCGTGTGTGTGATCTTACCCTCTTGTTACCCTGCTGTAAAAGCCTAATGTCAGCCATGTCAGGTTGTTGTAGTGCAAAAGGGACTAGTTTAAAAGCAAATATACAGATCAATGTCATAGGCTTTTTGTGTACACACACGTGCCTGTATACACACACACACAGTACCGTCTGTTTGAAGAAGTCCCTCTCCTCCAGGGTGAGTGTGTCTGCCTTGGCGATGACAGGGACTATGTTGACCACTTTACTCAGACGACTCATAAACTCCACATCCAGGGGCCTCAGACTGGAGAGAGACAACATGGAGGAAGAGAGATAAGGGGTGGGAGGAGATGGAGAAAGAAAGATGTTAAGATATTTTCTGATTGGTAGGTTATATTGTAATGCAGCACTGTGGTATAATTGAAAGCATGTCCAAGACGTTTATTCAACCACAAAGGAAATTTATTTTGAGACGTTTGATAAAGCAGTTGTGGGGCAATGAATGTTACATCCACTGAAGACTTTTCAGCCATGGATGATATGAGACAGATGTACCACTAGGGGGCAATGATGGTCCATTGTCTATTATTTTCTGATCAATGACAATGTCATGACGTTGGCCTGGGGGTTAGGTTTATGACAGTCATAAATACCTCTTCCCCCCTTTTTCGTCTCTCTATGCTACTGATGTTACATTTGCAAAACCCTTGGATAACCTAGAGATTCTGGGAACATCAGAAGATGGGGGTAATCCGACCAGTGGAACATATGCGGTGGTACTTAATGAATATGATGTCAGTTCGGTTGTCATCTGAGACATTCTCATCAATGATCAGATGACAAACTCTACAGTGGAAAGTCTACACATCAGAGAGTTATCGGATTCACATGGAATTGTTGTTCAATTTAAATGTTTGAATATTAAATTATTCGTGATGGGATGAAATGCGATTTTAGCTTCTAAAATGTGAGATTTGGGTTTTCATAAGACAGGGCTTTGCTCAATCAGTGGCCCGCCCCTGTGAAAGGACATGGGCTATAAAACTTTTCAAACACGCCCTCCTCTCCCTTCCTATAAGCCCTTGACGACAATATAACCTCCTGTTCCGAGGACGACGGTCCTACGTCAGAATGGTTCAGATAATAACTACAGAACGAAGCCAACATCAGCGTGAGCTTTGGCTGCGAATGGTATGAACTTTGAACTCTTATTCACTACAGAAGTGATACCTCCTAGCCATTGAGTTAGCAACAGCAGATGCAAACGAGGGTTAGGAAGGAACAGACAAATCCCGTCTATCACCCAACGACGTTACTACAACGTATCCAATTGACAACCAGAGACATTCTTCAAAGGACTCTGTTGGGCAACACGGCCTCCCATCTACCACCAACCTACCGAAGCACAGCTCAGAGTAAATATTTATTGCATTTTCCTTTTCCAAATGGGCGGTAATTTAGAATGCATAAGATACTGTATTTACAATAGCACAGCTTCTTCCTTTGTTCCTCAGTCTTCCCGCTCTTTCACTCAAACCCAGCCCTTTTTCTTTTGTGTAACAAGGTGTCATATTTTTTATTTTAATTTGACCTTTATTTAACTAGGCAAGTCAGTTAAGAACAAATTCTTATTTTCAATGATGGCCTAGGAACAGTGGGTTAACTGCCTGTTCAGGGGCAGAACGACAGATTTGGGGGTTCAGGGGGTTCAGGGGTTTGAACTTGCAACCTTCCGGTTACTAGTCCAACGCCACTAGGCTACCCTTGTTAGCCATGGTTCGTGCAGATAACCAAGAATTTACAACTTTCAGATGAGACTGAATTAAGATGACGATTAATATTGACTGCTATTGATGTAAAATATTACTAGGTCTTTAAGAGTTTATTCGGAAGATAACAGCTCTATAAATATTATTTCCTGGTGCCCGACTCTCTAGTTAATTACATTTACATGATTAGCTCAATCAGGTAATATTAATTACGAAGAAATTATTTTATAGAATAGCATGTCATATCACTTAATCCGGCATAGCCAAAGACACGACAACCACTTTACTCAGACGACTCAAACTCCACATCCAGGGGCCTCAGACTGGAGAGAGCATTGAGGGAGAGAGATAAGGGGGAAGGAGATGGAGAAGGAGAGAAAAGATGTTAAGATATTTTCTGATTGGTAGGTTATATTGTAATGCAGCACTGTGGTATAATTGAAAGCATGTCCAAGACGTTTATTCAACCACAAAGGACATTTCTTTTGAGACGTTTGATAAAGCAGTTGTGGGGCAATGAATGTCACATCCACTGAAGACTTTTCAGTCATGGATGATATGAGACAGATATACCACTAGGGGGCAACGATGGTCCATTGTCATTGATCAGAAAATAATAGACAATGTGATTTTACAGCAGTGTGCCAGTATAATCCTAATTCTCAAATTTAAAAGACGAATCATAACCTCTTTCCAAGGTTAAACACAAAATGGTTAAGAACTGAAACTGATAAGCCTGGAAACAGATAATGGTGCTCAAGATGTGTCATGGATGGCAGTTTTAGGAGGTAAAATGTGGGTATAATGCAATTGAATACATATCTATATTGAGCATCATGTGACGAGAGACATTGTCCTCAACTGACCACTCACACAAAGCTTGTACATCCTATTCCCAAGTTGTCAAGTCTTAGAGCTTCTCTACTATCTCCTATAAACATTCTCTCGTCCCCATCTCATCTCTTTCTATCCTGTATAAACTCTCCTATCAGAGGAGAATGCATGAGAATGTTCAGGCTATAGCTAACCTGGCAGTGGCTCTGGCTGTTCCATATGGAGTATGTCTAGAGTCTGAAACACATTTACACATTCATTTATTCAACATTTAAAAAAATGTGAATATCTCCAAACCACCATTTTTGATGATTTTAAGACATATCGTTTGGAACAATGCACTACAAGTACATCACATTTACAGAGTGGGCTCTCTGCTCATTCTGAATTTCTTATCAATTGTATGAGCACCACCAACACAGGGAATGGTACATGGATTCAAAAGGAAACTCCCTTTGCTGGTGAGTTGCTGAATGTGCAATCCTAAAGGTGGGCTGTGATTGATTAATGCCCTATAATGTTAATTTCTATGTATAAATGGGTCGTACCAGAGAGCCCACTCTGGAAATGTGATGTGCATGAAGACTATAGTGTTCCACACAATATGTCTAAAATTAAGAGAAAACTGATAATTTGGCGATATTCATAGATTCAATGAATAAATGTATATTTCAGAATCTAAACAGACTCCATGTTAGAGAACACTATAAGGAGTATAATGACTCCAAGATGCCTGTATCATGTACAGTTCACAGATCGATGGTCTTACAGGAGGCATGTAAAATAGCCACTTGCATCATGATTTCCTAAAAAAAATTGCATCCTATTCCCTATGTAGTTCACTACTTTTGACCAGAGACATAGGGGCCCTGCTCAAAAGTAGTGCACTACAAGGAAAATGGTGTCATTTGGAATGCACATATGGCTTTGGCATCGTGTCTATGTAATTGATTAGAGGCCCTTGTTTCAAACCTCAACCGACAGACGATATTCCATTTGTGAAAGCAATGAATACGGAGGGAAGAAAAAAAAACGGAGAATGAAGAAGGAGGAGTATTTGGGTTTTGGGGAGAATTTTTAAAATAGTTCCAGAAGTTTCTTAAGTCTAGACCATGAACCAGGTTCCACCGGCAGTAAGATCTATATTGCTTAAAGAACACCAGAACACCAGGATTGAGAGTTATACCCTCATATTGCCCTAAAGAGCAGCATTGACTACCAAACACATTATTTTAGTGTCTCTCCCCTCATCGCCTGTCATGCCATCCGTTTTTGCTGAGTGACTAAGTGTTTTGTGTCATGTTGTTCCTATTCATGTGCCTCAACACCAGGAAGGCCCAACCACCACTCACCCATGTCCACACTGCACCAAAATATGTGGCTCCCGGCTCAACCATCTGAAGACCCACAAATAGAATCCCCACAAATATTAGACCCTACGGGCATGAGAGAGACTAACCAGGGTGCACTCAAGGACACTTTAATTCCTGTTAAACGAATCTAGCAGACGTGAGCAAAGGGAACATTTGCTAAATCACTAGCAGAGCGGCATGAGGCAATGTGGTTGGTATTACTGAGACATTAAGAGTGGGTTTCTATACAAACGTTATTCAAAATTAAACAAATAGCCACCACTTGGGTGTTTAATCTGATTATATTCGCTGCTAGTTGCTCACTAAATTAACTGTGATGATTCACAAGCATGCTGACGTTTTAAGGTTTAATTTTCCATTGCTGAAATCACAAGAAACAGCACATTTTAAACATTAAAATGGTTTTGGCCCCATTCCTAGTCATTGTTTTGGCACCTCACACACTATTCCCACCTGAACATATACAAACTGATTCTAAATGCTTTGTCATATACATTGTCTCAGTCTCCCCATCACTCCCTGCCTAATGTTTTCTAGACTGGGTACTATAGTATACAAAAGTATCTGCAGTCAAAAGGAGTCTTTGTGAAACTTGATTCCTAAAGCTGAATAGAATGAGTTCCACATGTGGTCGAAAGAGAGGGAAGGGGGAGAGGATAGTGTAGGAGTGAAGAGGGAGGAGAGTAGAGGGAAAGGATAGTGTAGGAGTGAAGAGGGAGGAGAGTAGAGGGAAAGGATAGTGTAGGAGTGAAGAGGGAGGAGAGTAGAGGGAGGGGGAGAGGATAGTGTAGGAGTGAGGAGGGAGGAGAGTAGAGGGAGGGGGAGAGGATAGTGTAGGAGTGAAGAGGGAGGAGAGTAGAGGGAGGGGGAGAGGATAGTGTAGGAGTGAAGAGGGAGGAGAGTAGAGGGAGGGGGAGAGGATAGTGTAGGAGTGAAGAGGGAGGAGAGTAGAGGGAGGGGGAGAGGATAGTGTAGGAGTGAAGAGGGAGGAGAGTAGAGGGAGGGGGAGAGGATAGTGTAGGAGTGAAGAGGGAGGAGAGTAGAGGGAGGGGGAGAGGATAGTGTAGGAGTGAAGAGGGAGGAGAGTAGAGGGAGGGGGAGAGGATAGTGTAGGAGTGAAGAGGGAGGAGAGTAGAGGGAGGGGGAGAGGATAGTGTAGGAGTGAAGAGGGAGGGGAGGAGAGTAGAGGGAGGGAGGGGGAAGTTTAGAGGAAGTGGTGAGGAGCATCTCATTTGTAAAAATGTTTACAGTATTAAAATTAAAACTTTTTAAATTGCACAGGAAATTAAGTTTCTCTTTCTTGTGATTGCAAGTGTCGAGACGATGTGTTAAAGCCCAGATAAAGCAACGGAAAGACAATATTAGATTTTTTGGTATATTTTATTCAACTTTTTTTGTATTTCATTGAGTGTGTTTGACAGGTCATGACAAACATTTCACGTGAAAACAACTATAGGCACAAGCAAAAGTCTGAAAGAGTCGTAGTAGTAAAATGAAATCAATCCATCAAGATTGAAGTGACAATTGGATTTTGCTTCCCTCAAACGCAGGAAATAGATGGCTGAAACATACAGATCCTCAGGTGGGAATGCACATTGTTAGTATAAGATTTATGGCATATTTCATTGTAGCATATATATATAGAAACATTTGAGGATACCGTTCAAAATTCCCTGATCCGTGACTTGGAGGTGGGAGAGGGTATTTGTGACAAGGGTGCCCTCTACCCAACTCTATGGTCACGTGAGTACTGAGGGCACTCGTAGCAGGTGTGGCCTCTATTTTACTCTATGGACAGGAATTTATACGGGATGATCCGAACTTCCTCACACTCGTGTGAGTAGGGGAATGTGGCGAGATGTCTCTCATAATATCAGAGAACCGTGGTTACGCAAGTAACCCTACATTCCCTTTAAATGATTTGTTTTGACATCTCATAGTGGGATATAACCAACTCCCATATCACACATGCTCTCTGGAGCCAGGGAGTCTCCATTCCCTTTGATGGGAATTCCCTCTGGACAAAACATCTGCTCCTATGTTCAGTACACCCGGGACATGAGTCAGGCGTAGGGATGGGTACTGTAGGTGTGCTCTGCTCCACAGAATAATCCTGACAGATAGTCTAAGCGTAGGGAGTGAGTGCCATCCAGGCGCATAATGTACTCCACTACAGTCGTATTGTCCGTTCTGATCAGAACATGCTAATTCTGAAGGGAGGGTAAAAAATGTTTCAGTGAAAGAAGCACCATCAGCAATTTGAGGTCATTTATGTGAGCAATGCGGATTAGTGGGGTCCATACTCTGTTTATTACATTTCCCTTGTGAACTGCGCCCAAGTCTGAGTGACGCATCTGTCATCACCACTTTCCTCGTTTCCACGACCTTTAGGGGAGTGCCCAGTGTTGCCAACTTAGCGACTTTGTTGCTATATTTAGCGAGAATTCAGACTCCTCTAGCAACACATTTTCAAAAAAGTGACTAGCAACAAATCTAGCGACTTTTTCTGGTGTTATTGGAGACTCTGACGTGAAAGCATGTATCGTTCTTACTCTTCTCAAAGAGCCCGGATAAAGGAGGGTTGGAATTGTGAGATAAAAAAAACAAACAAGAATCGACAGTTCATTTGTAGTTCTAAGCATATTTAGGATATGTTTTTACTCACTTTTTGTCTCTCCCATGACGTTATTCCTCTCTCCTATAAGCATCCATCACAATTACATGCACATGGCCAATTATGCAAATTATGTGATGATGTCATTTAGCGACTTCTAGGACAGCAAATAGCTACTTTCCTTACTGCGGAGTTGGCAACACTAGGAGTGGCAGAAACGAAGATGGAGGGGCTCTTCCAGTGACTGGGAGCTGAGAGACATGCGGATGTCATCTCTATCCGGCGATTGACAGACAACAGGCAAAACCCTCAGTAGGCCGAGTGGTACTACTGAGATGGTGGATGCCATCAAACCCAGCACTCGGAGGCACGTCTCGAACATGACCGAGCACCCCTGTGTAACAGGGAGAGGCACTGTAGGAACGAGGTTTTTCCTGGCATGTTCGAGCACACAACCATTTCTCTTGAGGCAAGCCAAAGTTTGGTAGCCGAAGTCTACGCCCCTTCGTTGGTGATTGGTCAACAGTAGGGATTCTTCAATTAAGTGTTTGTCATTCAACGACAGACTAGTTGCCATGCACATTTTGTCACTTGCAAACATCTTAAAACCTCTGCAAAAACTTCAAAATGAACGACATATTTCGTGACTTATCTTTGATTAATTCTAACTATTTTGAGGAAGTGTTACAACATGTTATTTTACATGGCGAGGGACAAACAGTAATATTGCTGTTTTTTTAAGGAAATGTCTATCTATTTAAGGGAATATGCGAGGCACGAATCGAATCTCCTTTTCATTGTATTTTCAACCTGTGTATGTGGATGCCTGGATACAGCAGAGGCTTTTTTTACTGAGGAAATAAAGAGTGAATGTATAAAAATGGGTCGCTGCACAAAGGGAAGGGTTTTAGGAGTACAGATGTGCCCCTCCCTCATAGTGGGGTGAACTGTTGGTTGCCCCTCTCTGCCGTGTACCCCTAGGTTGGGTGCCCATTCACTGCAGGGGAATCAAATGAGCCGGACATCAACGCGGCTGCAGGGAAGGAACGTTTTCCCCACTGTCAGCCCATTAGGGGATCCGAACTGTGGGGTCGAAGACCAATGTGTGGCTGGGGGCTTCTCGCAGAAGGTTTCCCTCTCTCTGGCACGAAGCCTTGCCTTCTGGAGGGGTTGGCCAGGTAACCACGATTCCCAGATCTACAGAGTTCGCATTTCTGCCAAATGATGGCGACAGGTGGTCCAAACAGTCCTTTCAGCCCGACAGGAACGTGAAGGAAATGTGCTTTCTCCTTGTCCGTTAGCCACAGGCCTCTCTCCCCTACCACTGCAAGGCTCATGGCACAACCTGGAGGCTTGGAAGTGTCGTCTATGAAGACACCGATCTCTTCCCAAAGATTTGGATTACCAATCGATAGGAGATTATGCATCTCCAGCATCAAATCGGCCTGGAAAACCAGTAGTAGGGATGTAACGTTCAACACCCGTGAAGAATGTGCAGCAAACACTTACACAGTTTAGTAGATAGATGCGGAGAAGCGGTTCGTCTTAACAGGGAGAGAAGTGTACATCTTTGACAAGGTACTGGGGTTGAAGTGGTTGGTCAGTGACCGCTCAACCACCGGTGGATTGTCCTTGACGTTCATTTTGGCCAAAAGTCTGGTTTGGACATTGCTAGTCAAATCAAATGTATTTATATAGCCCGTCTTACATCAGCTGATATCTCAAAGTGCTGTACAGAAACCCAGCCCAAAACCCCAAACAGCAAGCAATGCAGGTGAAGAAGCACGGTGGCTAGGAAAAACTCCCTAGAAAGGCCAAAACCTAGGAAGAAACCTAGAGAGGAACCAGGCTATGAGAGGTGGCCAGTCCTCTTCTGGCTGTGCCGGGTGGAGATTATAACAGAACATGGCCAAGATGTTCATAAATGACCAGCATGGTCAAGAAATAATAATCACAGTAGTTGTCGAGGGTGCAACAAGTCAGCGCCTCAGGAGTAAATGTCAGTTGGCTTTTCATAGCCAATCATTAAGAGTATCTCTACCGCTCCTGCTGTCTCTAGAGAGTTGAAAACAGCAGGTCTGGGACAGGTAGCACGTCCGGTGGCTGCAGGCAGAACAGTTGAAACTGGAGCAGCAGCACGGCCAGGTGGACTGGGGACAGCAAGGAGTCATCATGCCAGGTGGTCCTGAGGCATGGTCCTGGGGCTCAGGTCCTCCAAGAGAAAGAAAGAAAGAGAGAATTAGAGAGAGCATACTTAAATTCACATAGGACACCGGATAAGACAGGAGAAGTACTCCAGATATAACAGACTGACCCTAGCCCCCCGACACAAACTACTGCAGCATAAATACTGGAGGCTGAGACAGGACACTGTGGCCCCATCCGATGATACCCCCGGACAGGGCCAAACAGGAAGGATATAACCCCACAGGAAACCCCACCCACTTTGCCAAAGCACAGCCCCCACACCACTAGAGGGATATCTTCAACCACCAACTTACCATCCTGAGACAAGGCCGAGTATAGCACACAAAGATCTCCGCCACGGCACAACCCAAGGGGGGGCACCTACCCAGACAGGAAGATCACGTCAGTGACTCAACCCACTCAAGTGACGCACCCATCCTAGGGACGGCATGAAAGAGCACCAGTAAGCCAGTGACTCAGCCCCTGTAATAGGGTTAGAATCCCAGTGGAGAGAGGGGAACCGGCCAGGCAGAGACATCAAGGGCTGTTCGTTGCTCCAGAGCCTTTCCGTTCACCTTCACACTCCTGGGCCAGACTACACTCAATCATATGACCCACTGAAGAGATGAGTCTTCAGTAAAGACTTAAAGGTTGAGACCGAGTCTACGTCTCTCACATGGGTAGGCAGACCATTCCATAAAAATGGAGCTCTATAGGAGAAAGCCCTGCCTCCAGCTGTTTGCTTAGAAATTCTAGGGACAATTAGGAGGCCTGCGTTTTGTGACCGTAGCGTACGTATGTACGGCAGGACCAAATCAGAAAGATAGGTAGGAGCAAGCCCATGTAATGCTTTGTAGGTTAGCAGTAAAACCTTGAAATCAGGAAGCCAGTGTAGGGAGGCTAGCACTGGAGTAATATGATCACATTTTTAGTTCTAGTCATTCTAGCAGCCATATTTAGCACCAACTGAAGTAGTCTAACCTAGAAGTAACAAAAGCATGGATACATTTTTCTGCATCATTTTTGGACAGAAAGTTTCTGATTTTTGCAATGTTACGGAGATGGAAAAAAGCTGTCCTTGAAACAGTCTTGATATGTTCGTAAAAAGGGAGATCAGGGTCCAGAGTAACACCGAGGTCCTTCACAGTTTTTTTTAAACGACTGTACAACCATCAAGAATAATTGTCAGATTCAACAGAAGATCTCTTTGTTTCTTGGAACCTAGAACAAGCATCTCTGTTTTGTTTAAAAGTAGAAAGTTTGCAGCCATCCACTTCCTTATGTCTGAAACACAGGCTTCTAGCGAGGGCAGTGTTGGGGCTTCACCATGTTTCATTGAAATGTACAGCTTTGTGTCATCCTTATAGCAGTGAAAGTTAATGTTATATTTTCGAATGACATCCAAGAGGTAAAATATATTGTGAAAACAATAGTGGTCCTAGAAAGGAACCTTGAGGAACACCGAAATCTACAGCTGATTTGTCAGAGGATAAACCATTCATAGAGACAAACTGATATCTTTCCGACAGATAAGATCTAAACCAGGCCAGAACTTGTCCGTGTAGACCAATTTGGGTTTCCAATCTCTCCAAAAGAAATGTGGTGATCGATGGTATCAAAAGCAGCACTGAGGTCTAGGACCACGAGAACAGATGCAGAGCCTCGGTCTGACGCCATTAAAAGGTCATTTACCACCTTCAGAAGTGCAGTCTCAGTGATATGATGGGGTCTAAAACCAGACTGAAGCATTTCGTATACATTGTTTGTCTTCAGGAAGGCAGCAAGTTGCTGTGCAACAGCTTTTTCTAAAATGTTTGAGAGGAATGGAAGATTCGATATAGGCCGATAGTTTTTTATATTTTCTGGGTCAAGGTTTGGCTTTTTCAAGAGAGGCTTTATTACTGCCGCTTTTAGTGAGTTTGGTACACATCTGGTGGATAGAGAGAAGTTTATTATGTTCAACATAGGAGGGCCAAGCACAGGAAGCAGCTCTTTCAGTAGTTTAGTTGGAATAGGGTCCAGTATGCAGCTTGAAGGTTTAGAGGCCATGATTATTTTCATCATTGTGTCAAGAGACATAGTACTAAAACACTTGAGTGTCTCTCTTGATCCTAGGTCCTGGCAGAGTTGTGCAGACTCAGAAAACTCAAAAGGTTTTCAAAATTGCATTTGGCTTCAGCCATGCACGCTGAGAGGAGTTGTTTTCCTGGGATGGTCCTAGAGGGAAGTTCTACTCCTGTCGTACCAGTCCCTTGCTGATGCCACCCCCCATGGGTTCAGGCCACTCAATATGCTGCCCGTTTGCTGACATCAATGAGTGAATATCTCATCCGCCATCAATGCCCAGCTAAGCTAGCAGGTTCCATGGCTCCAAAAAACAGCTGAAAAAGTGAAACGTAACTAGCGTTCACCACTTGGGTTAGTAGCCTAGCTAGTTAAGACAGTGCTGTCCAGAAAAGCTAATCCTTTAACAATGTGAATGTAGCTAGCATTCGCCACGAGGGTTAGTAGCCTAGCTAGTTAGCTTCCTTTGGCTAACTTTGTGCTATGCTGGTCTTGCAACAAACAAAAGCGTGGCTCTTGACCAATAAGCAGTGACGCTAGGATGGCCGGTCTAATCAATGCCGATGAAGGGTCAAACTAACAGAGAACAAACTAGTAATTCTACCCTTCCAAGTAGAAAAGCTAGTCGTAGGATAGCTAGCCTTGCAGCGAGCTAGCCAGGTTACCTAAGCATGGCAGCTAAGCTAGCCAAGTCTCTGCAGTTAGTCGTGTGATGCTAGTTACAAAAGGAAGACAAAGGCAGAAAGGCACTGAAGCAAATTATTACTCGAAAATGTCACCCAACACAAAAGACGTGAGCTAATAAGGTTACGCCACCAAGTGCAGGGTTAACGGCACATGAACAGTTAAACAGGAAAAAGTATCAAGTCGTGCTCAGGAGAGCCAAGTAGAACTCTTCTGTGAGGAAGAGAGGTGAGAAGGAGAAGAGGGAAGGTGAGTGGCTCTCTGGTATGAGGGCTCCCTCATTCTCCACTTGACAGGTCTGATTAGTCCTTCAAGCTACTTATGTCGAAACAAATAATTGAAAGAGAACCCGTGTGCGTCTTTGACATTTAAGTCACATTTATCATGTAGAAGAGTATAAGAATAGGACTCCCTCACCATTGTTGTTCATAGGCCAAAGAGCTACAGTATATTTTCCTCTCATCCAACACATGTAAACAGAGTTTGCATGGAGTTAAACTAGAATTTTCAAAACAACATTGGCATTGAGTAGAACAGGTGCTTAAGTCAAATGACATGAAAATAGAGCTCTTTGGCCACGCACGCCAGTTGTGGGTTTGGCATCGAAATGAGAATGCATGAACAGAAATGAATCCCATACCTACTTTAAAATATAGTGGTGAAATGTTTTGAACCTGTATTTGATCAGGGAGTCATACTGAGACCAAGGCTTCTTTTTTTTTACAGATGAGCCCTGAATTACAGAAATGGCAGAAAATAATCATCAATATAAAGACGAAATGCAAGAATGAAACCAGGTCATAAAAAAAATAAACACATTCATCTGTAAAAATGTCCTCAATCGGCTTTCTGACTTGCCCTAGAGGAGGAAAAACATCAAATGGAAGAACATTTAGAAGATTGTTCCAGAAATAAGGTGTAAGAAAACTCAGTAGAGAGCTAAGGATTTTCCAGAGTTAGCCATCCCCGAGACTGAGTGTTGTAACTCATATGCCTAAAGTTTAGTAACGGTGTTAGGTACAGTGAGGCTTTTTGTAAAAGGCTTTATAAATGAAAACATAGCAATGCATCAACATACATGTTTGGGCCATTTTGCTTCCACTGGTCCTGGGGCCCTTGTTAAGGGCAACAGCATAGTGAACTTCACCAAGTACCAGGACATTTTAGCCAAAAGGCTGGTTGCCTCTGCCAGGAGGCTGAAACTTGGCCACAACTGGCTCGTCCTGTATGTCTATAACCCCAAGCACACATCAAAATCCACTTAGAAATGGTTAAATTGGCCACAAATCAACATTTTTAAATGGCCGTCTCGGTCTCTGGACTTGAAAACTTTTGAAAACCTGTGGTTTGAATAAAGAGGGCAGTCCATAAGTGCGAATGATATCTTTTTTTATTTTACCTTTATTTAACTAGGCAAGTCAGTTAAGAGCAAATTCTTATTTTCAATGACAGCCTAGGAACAGTGGGTTAACTGCCTTGTTCAGGGGCAGAACGACATATTTTTACCTTGTCAGCTCAGCGATTCGATCTTGCAACCAGGGGTTAGTTAGCTATAGCTCTGGACGGACGGACACGCACATACACACACAATCTTCCTAGTTCATACATGATAGCAATGAGAGAAATGAATACCTTTTGACCTTGCCCAGATAGGTCTTCATTGACTTGGTGTCATGAGATGCCACCCTTATTTTAAACATTCCCCAATCACTGTTTGTAATGGTTAAGGATCTCCTCAGAACCACTATAACATATAGTATATATACAAAACACAATCCCGCAGGGCTCTTATACAAACACACTATATGTGTGTGTACGTGCATGTGTGGGCAGTCTCTCTTCTCTACCAGCATCACCACACAAACATAAATACATGGCTAGCAGTACCGGTGCATCAAGTCTGACACCAACAGGCTCATAAACAGCTTCTATCCCCAGGCTTTAACCAACAGAATGAATTGACCCTATTTTTTCACTGACTCTACACACTCACACATTTATACCAACTCCACACACACACCTGACATTAAAACTTGAAACTTAAAACACTGAGTGATGTCTAAGCTGGGAAGGAACACTCAAGGTTTTTCAACATGCTCTTTGTAGCGTCAATCACTTCTCAGTGTGTTCTCATCCTCCTAGATCCATCTGCTTGCTCAGGCTCTGCACACTCTTGGATTGCATCCTACCTGGCAGGTCGTGGAGAGGATCTGTGTCTGCACCACATGTCTGCACCACATGCGCTCACTACCGGTGTCCCCCAGGGCTCAGTTCTAGGCCCTCTCCTCTAAACACCAAATCACTTGGCTCCATCATATCCTCACAGTTGCACCTATCAACTACTTTTCTCCTTCCCACCCCTTCTGACAGGTGGCAACATGCATCTCTGAGTGCCTGGCAGACATCTCAGCTTGGAAGTCAGCCCACCACCTCAAGCTCAACAAGAAGGAGCTGCTCTTCCCCCGGCAGGGAAGGCCTGCCAGATCCAAGAGCTCTCCATCACTGTTGACGCCATGGGGTCCCCCTCGCAGAGTTCAAAGAACCTTGGCGTGACCATGGACAACAATCTGTCGTTCCCAGCTCTTCTCTGTCCTGGCACCCCAATGGTGGAACGAGCTTCCACCTAACGTCAGGAAAGCAGAGGGCCTGCCCATCTTCCGAAAACGTCTGAAACCCTACTTCTTCAAATTGTATTTGTTACTTGCGCCGAATACAACACTGTGAAACGCTTACTTATGACCCCTTTCTCAAAAACGCAGAGTTAAAAAGAAACATTTGCTCAATAAAAAAAAGGAAATAGTAACAAAATAACAATAATGAGTAGTTACTCAGACGTAACGCCGTTCCCTAACCGTTCCCTAGCTGTTCCCTAACCGTTCCCTAGCCTAGGGCTCTCCACGGGGACACACTTAACTCATACAACAAAGGGAGTGCCCCAACTGGGGATTTTATTTGGCCTCCCAAGTTTGTTGGACATAAGACTAAAAACACCAGCAAATCAGCTCCAAGTGGTTTTAATTCAGGAAATGTTTTACGAAGTAGTCCCACAAATAATACTGTAAAATAGATACATGCAATCGTATACAAACGTAAGCAAGGTTTGAAATTCTAACGTTTTAGTCAAATATTATATCCGTTTGGGCTTCTTGCGGTCAGTTTGCAGTCGACAAATTATTTGTAATAATGTTCTGCCCCCCCGACCATCCACCCAAAAAAAGTATAATTGGCCTAAGGCTGAATCTAGTTGATGATCCCGGTCATACACATATGCGGGCGCCTACACACCCACACAAGAAGCGCATGCACAATTTTTAAAAAGGCAATGTTGTAAGACACTGGGTTTATGAGTCCCTATTCTGTGTGTGTTTAAGGCACATATTTGGTGGTGGCTTTTAATTGGCCCTTTTGAGCTGTTGATGTTCTCTTAATGAGAGTCTGCTAGAGCTTGTCAAAAATTTATGGGCATCATTACTCCACCATCTCTCTTTGCCTGACAGCATTCTTATATCTACTGAAGGATGCATGCCACTACGTGTAGTGTGTACCAATCTCAGGGGCACTCGGGGTAATGGTTCCCCAATGGGGTTCCATGCTAGTTCTCGAAAAACAAACTGGAGTGTGTGTGTCTACGTGCATATTAAATGCCACTCACCCACAACCATGTCTAAGAAGAGTCCAACTTTAGCCACAGGATTAAACACTCATACTCCAACACAAAACATTGAATGAAATGACTGACACCCTCTTTCACCTACTAAAATTGAAGATTGATCCCTTAGGGATCTGCAAACCGAGTCAACAACCTGCTAAAATGGAAGATTCCAGATCCCAGAGGGTTGAAACCGAGTCAACAACCTGCTAAAATGGAAGATTCCAGATCCCCGAGGGATCAAACAAAGCCAACAACCTGCAGAGAACAGTAAATCACACAGAGCAGTTTACAAAACACATCCGCTCCCTAGCGTCGCATCAATCTGAAGATATATATTCAACCCGTCATGCCTTACAATAGCCATTCATTTTGTTTGGATTCAGACTGTTGCATTCCCCAGAAGAACATTTGGTGAACAATGATGGGAAGCTGTAAAGTGGAGTGTGTGTAGCTGGCTGCAATGTGTGTTGTGTGTGTCACTAGGAGGTGGAGTAACATCCAACTGCAGTGGTTCTCAAACCTCTCCTCAGGATCCCCCAGACATTTTACCATTTTCTTGTTGCCCTGAACGAACTCACCTGATTTACCCAGTCAAGGGCTTGATGAATAGTCAACAAGTTGAATCAGGTGTGCCAGCTGTGGGGCAGCTGGGCGTCCCCGAGGAGAGGTTTGAGAACCCCTTCAGGCAGCCTCGCTGAAAACTGAGAGACAGGATACAAATAGGCACTAATGATGATATTAAAGTTCAATCTATACCCATCCCACCCCTGGATACCACAACAGTGCCAGTCAGCTTCCCCTGTGCCATCTGCTGGGTTATGTGACATCTGTGTTCTCCAAGAACACACTTAGTGTATTCCCAGCCCTGAACGTTCAACTGTCTATGGGAACGTTTCCCAAACTCAGTCCTTGTGACTAAGGGGTACACGTTTTGGTTTATGCCCTAGCACCACACAGCTGATTAAAATAATCAAAGCTTGATGACGAGTTCATTATTTGAATCAGCTGTGTAGTGCTAAGGTAAAAACCAAAACATGTACCCCTTAGAGTCACAAGGACTGAGTTTGGGAAACGCTGGTCTATGAGCCCTTGGCCATGAGCTTGTAGACATGAAAAAACATTGGCATCTGAAGATCCAATCACCTGACTAATACAGACCAGTAAATTTAGCTCATGCAGAGGACCCTAATTTGATGTAAAAAACCCTCCAATACACACTGTATTTACCTCAATTCAGCCACAGATGGTTTGAAATAACTTTATGACTTTGCAAAGACACTTTATGACACTAAAACACAAACACTACATAAAGGGTATCCTTTTCCGTGATTGGTTAAGAGAGGAGTCACCCGCACAGGTGAAATGGATTGGCAATCAAGACAATTGTGAACAATAAAAATATCAATCTTTATTTATTTGACATAGCTTATCAAAGATAAACCATACTCTCATCATACTATAACAAATTACACAATAACTATACAACAGTAAACATTGTATTACCTTTTGTAATAGTTTATGTTACGTAAGCTACATTGCTGAATGAATAGTACTCTTGGTTTTGACCTCTGTCCATGAGTTTTTGGCAGAGTGAACAATTGTGTTTGGCTGAATGGCACATGTATGACTTTTTGGAATAAATGTTTAGTAGGGAAGATAAGGGAGTTAAACATTGACTACACCGGGAATACAAAACTGTCAGGTTACTAAGTATTATTACAAGCGGTGTATGTAGGCTACATATTCAACCTACCTGTAGTCCTATTCTGTATCATGTCCAAAAAGACTATGTAAATCTAGATTCATAGAATTCTCTATAAATACACAGGAGACAATGCATGATTGCAAGAAAAATACAACCAAAGCGGATCTCTCTAGATTTTCCATCCTCTCGGAGAACAACGGGAGTGTGTAGGTCGACTGGTAGGCTATATGAATATCTAACTCAATTATAACGGGAATACATAACAAGCATAAATATCTATTTATAAATCAATTCTATATATTTCGCTTCTCTTTAAAACAGAAAGGACATTTATTTGGTTTAGAGAAAGTTCGGAGAGCATAGGGATGTCTGTTCCCTCCATCCAGACAACAATACAATAATATTAGAACACAACAGTAAATGGAAAATGCACTGTATGAATGAACATGATACGTTTAACAAGATACGACATTGGCATAGACAGGATGGTTTGGCAAGAGGTCTGAAACATATGAAAACGCAATGGAAAAAGACAAAAGGGATTTCAAAGCTGCTCCACACTGCATTGCTGCTTTTCGGGGCAGTGCAGATGTGTCCAAAAATATACAAAGAACCTAAACCCTACCTCCTAATATCTCCAATATCTAGACAACACAACCCAAACGTAGAACAGGTCATTCCGACCAGTTATTTATAGTTGAAATAATTGATGTGCTATACTTCAATAGCTGGTCTGTACACATCTCTATGCTATAATACTGTGGCATCCCATCTCCCTAGGGGACATCTTGTACTGTTTACCCAACAGCTCTGACCTTGGCAGTTGATCATGTATGAATCATTATATACTTGATATTGGAATCCTCTTTGGAGTGTGTACAGTCCATGTCAGCCAGTTAGGATGGATGTGTGTGTGTCACGTGGTGTGTTTGCATGTGGTGTGCCACAGTTGCCAGCCATTAAAGATATATATGTGTGTGTGTGTGTGTGTGTGTATTTGTCTGCAGATGGTCAGACATCTACATCTCATGGGTCAGGACTTGGTGCTGTGCTGCCACCCCGTTGGCCTGCTGTGGGTTGACCAGTGTGTTGGGTGGCTGGGCGTTGGGCTGGCCGTTGGTCTCATTTAGCCTGCGGACACGGTACACCTCGTAGTGGATGCTACTGGTGATGTCCTTGATGTTCTGCATGTGGGTCCTTACAGAGAGGAAACACAGATGAAGATTTAGTGAGAGAAACATCGACATTACCCAGAGAAACATCAAGCGTCATCAAAAACACTGGTCAAACACACAGTATCACCATCACTTATAACCCAGTTAATATTCACCTGATGAGAAGGTCTCGCAGGTGGGCAAACTCACAGTGTGCAATGTTCTCAACTGCAAAAAGACAGTAAAGACAATGAAATTGCTTTCTATGGGATAAACAGTAAGTGTTTTCTGTTTACAGTTACTCAAATAATATACAATACAATAGCCACGTAGCATATATTTTGTGTATCAGGGTGTGCATATCAAGTTAAATGCCATGTGCTATTCCACACTCTGCCACAAGATGGGAGTGTTGCGCCAAAGACAGGTCAAGGACGCCCATTTATCTTGACATCTGCAGCAATTATCTTAAATAAAGGTTACACCTTCCACTACAAGTAATTTAATCCATCTCAGCTCCCTCAGCAAGTCAGACTATTTAACAAACTCTCCATGACAATTTGCTGGAGTCTAGAAAGGGTCCAACACATGTTTGAATGATCGATTATGTCAAGTCCACAAAATGAAAAAGGAGTGTTATTTATGTGAAATCGCAGCACAGGAAATTAAATTCCATTTCATCCCTCTTAGGGAGGGGCGGGGGAGAAGAGGGTGCTGCTGTGTGACCACCACAGTCTGTGGGTATACTGATTCACGTGGTGGTGGGTCTCCCTTAACCAGGCTGGTTTTTAAATGTTTCTCTGGCTAACACTTTCCTCCACCTATTACAAACAGGGGATTAACACAAGAACACACACAGAGACAGACCCATTGTATATGTAGCTGTATAGTCACCAGCCCTCTAGATAAGTATGAGGGGGAGAAAGAATTTGATAATGAAGTTGATAATGAGAAAGAGAATGACATTGGGGCAGTGGTAGAGGAAAAAGAGAATGTAAAAGACGACAGAAAGAGGAGAGAGAGAAGGAGAACGAGGAGAAAGAGGTCCTGGCTATGAGAACCCTGGGCCCACAGGACTCCTTCCTCTTGTGGCCTAATTTATGATAGCAGTGCAGACAGGTCCTTCAGCTCCCTCCCTCCCTCCCTCCCTCCCTCCCTCCCTCCCTCCCTCCCTCCCTCCCTCCCTCCCTCCCTCCCTCCCTCCGAGCACAGACTGCCTGGCTGGCTCGAGTCAATGTTCCCTCAGCCAGGGGACAACCACATTTCTCACTTATCACACCCGTGCTCCGACAAACACACCTTTGTCTTAGAGTTAAATTATAGTCCATGGGTGTTTTAAGAACACCCTGACAGTTCCAGAACAGGACCCAAGTACTAGAACTCTAGAAAGCTATGTATGCTAAGCTCTGGTTGGTTGGTCCTTTGAACAGACCTAACAGCAAGAGGTCCAGATTAAGATATCTGTTCTACAGCCATCTGTCGACAAGTGTGGAGTGATGAGAGGCGCATTCACCAAGAGGGGCCCTGGAGGGGCCAGGTGCAATCTGGGAAGAAGACAGTCGGCCCTCCAGGAAAAAAGGAGCTGTGACATTCCTCTCTCTCTTTCTCTCTAGACCTCCTCCAGTCTGTCCTCCACACATCACCTTTCCCCCCACTGTGTTATGGATGCAGATGGCTCAGTAAATCCTCCATGGGTCTGTGACTTAGAAATGTCTTTAGTCACAGACCAGAGAAACGTGGATATGAGAAACACTCGCTCATAGTCACACAAGACTCAATCAGTTGGCTGGGATTTAAACATGTGCTGGCAGCAGTAACGTGCATGGTTTCGCCAACATCTGCTTCAACCCATTTTACATGACTAGTTTGACAGGGAGAGTAATGGTTGTGTGTGTGTTGAATTACCTTCTATGGTTCCCCACTTAGTTTTTCTGCCCAGAAGCCTCTTTCCATTGACCTGGTACTCCTGGTTGCTCCCCACCACAGCAAATGGGATCATCTCCTGAACACACACACAGTTTAAGACCAACAATTGCTTTGTAATGAATCCATGCGTCAGTGTGTGTGTGTGAGAGATTCTGCATGCCTATACACACATTGTATACCCACCCTGATCTTATCATTGATCATCCTGTCATCAGCATCCTCGTCAAACTCTTTCTGAGGGTAGACGTCGATCCCGTTGGCTCGCAGTCCTTCCCTGATCTGCACACACACAGAAACACATCAGAATCTAACACCAGGTTTGCACCGTTTCATCAATGTACTGTAGAACAGCAGTCAGGGCTAAACAATGGCCGTTTCCACCTCATGTCATCTACCAAGTCATCTAGTCCTGGAGGTGGAGGAGTGTGTGTCCTGCCCAGTACAACAACATCACACACCAAAGCCTTTCACTCACCACCAGAGGAAAGACCAGGCCGGGGAGGCTGAGACTTGTATCACATCAGAATCCATCAAAAGTAAGTAAGTAAGCCTACTCATTCTTATAACTTAACTTTCACTGGCTAACCTCCAACAATAACAACATAAATGATTCATGCAGATAGCCAGATTGTTAGACCAGTATGAGGTCACCGTGACTGAAAATATAACAGAATAGGAAAGGACTGACTACAATTCTAGAGTAGCTCACTCCGAGTCCACCGTAAACACTGCTAAGGCTGGGGTTGACGTTAAATGGTCATTTAATGTTCCCTGACATTGAGAGTTAATGTGGAGGTTAACCACTATTACACAAATATACAGCCAGACACTCAGGTTTACAAAATGTCCGCCTTTCTTCTATGTCTTTATAATGACTGGAACACAGACAAGAGACAGAGAGAGCATGACAGGCTTCCTCTGGCAGCAGTGATGGCCTTTAAATGAATGACCGTTCCGCTCACAATTACTACTTTGGCAGTTTCCACTTGGTCGATGACGAACAGGTTTTCTAAATTTCTCGGTTTATACTTCTTGGAAAGTTTAAACTTGTAACTTTCTCAGCCTTGGGCCTATATTATAAGACCACAACAGTCGAGGGAACGTGACCAGAGCACACACACGAACGCCCGCAACGAACTGTGGACACAGAGGGTAAAACAATAAGAAGCTCTCTCGTTCCCTTTGCATGTCAACTGCTGCAGGGAACAGAGAACAAGAAAGAAACGTTTAAAAAAACAGTAAGATCACAATCCCAGGGTCGTACATTGCCCAGCCCATGCAGCCAACCAAAACAAGCTGGTTACAAGCCCCAGAGCTTCCATCTCGCCCGCCCTTGTTCTCATTGGCCGTTGTCGGGGAAAACGGTAGCCAAGTTGCCCAGCGTGTTTCCTCCACCAGAATTAATAAAGATCTGTCGCAGGACGCCAGAGAGGGGGAGACTAGCGTCCCTTGATGTGTGTGTGTGTGCGCGCGCGCAGGCATGTTATTTTGTTCTCCCAGGCTGATCACTAGCCAACAAACACACACTGGAACAGAAGGGGGTGCAGAGGCCTTTTTAAACTATGCCAAGCAGGTCGTATAGGCCAGTGTAACCTGGTATGGTGCAACTTTCAAGAGACCGCAGGAAGAGAAAGCAGCAACGGAGAATTCCATCGAATTCTAAATCAGTAGAGATGGCCTCTATACCATTGACATGAGTCATCAACAGAAAGGGCTGTGCTTTCTTTCATGGAGGAGCGGCTACTAGGACAGCCTCTGCCGAGCAGCTACTAGGACAGCCTCTGCCGAGCAGCTACTAGGACAGCCTCTGCCGAGCAGCTACTAGGACAGCCTCTGCCGAGCAGCTACTAGGACAGCCTCTGCCGAGCAGCTACTAGGACAGCCTCTGCCGAGCAGCTACTAGGACAGCCTCTGCCGAGCAGCTACTAGGACAGCCTCTGCCGAGCAGCTACTAGGACAGCCTCTGCCGAGCAGCTACTAGGACAGCCTCTGCCGAGCAGCTACTAGGACAGCCTCTGCCGAGCAGCTACTAGGACAGCCTCTGCCGAGCAGCTACTAGGACAGCCTCTGCCGAGCAGCTACTAGGACAGCCTCTGCCGAGCAGCTACTAGACAGCCTCTGCCGAGCAGCTACTAGACAGCCTCTGCCGAGCAGCTACTAGACAGCCTCTGCCGAGCAGCTACTAGACAGCCTCTGCCGAGCAGCTACTAGACAGCCTCTGCCGAGCAGCTACTAGACAGCCTCTGCCGAGCAGCTACTAGACAGCCTCTGCCGAGCAGCTACTAGACAGCCTCTGCCGAGCAGCTACTAGACAGCCTCTGCCGAGCAGCTACTAGACAGCCTCTGCCGAGCAGCTACTAGACAGCCTCTGCCGAGCAGCTACTAGACAGCCTCTGCCGAGCAGCTACTAGACAGCCTCTGCCGAGCAGCTACTAGACAGCCTCTGCCGAGCAGCTACTAGACAGCCTCTGCCGAGCAGCTACTAGACAGCCTCTGCCGAGTGTTGCATAAACCTTACTCTAAACAGACTCCTTATCTGAGGTCCTGTGTGGTTTCTCCATCTCCTGTACCCAGTAGCGTATTGCTAATAAGAGACTAGCCTGCTACAGTACACTGGCATCTGTGCAGACATCAGCTGCCTCGGAGGTTTATAGAAAGCTGGAATACTGTAAATAAATCACTTCTTAAAATGCTCCTTTCTGGCTAAAAACATCGGTTAAGTGTTCCAAGGTTTCATACCACTACTCCTCAGACTGGGCAGAGTACAGTAGTTTATCCAGATGGCTGCTGTTTGTAATGCCTGGCATCGCTTCATACCGGCCTGTGTGTGATCTTACCCTCTCGTTACCCTGTGTGTGTGCACGCGGGTGGTGTGTGTGTGTAATCTTACCCTCTTGTTACCCTGCTGTAAAAGCCTAATGTCAGCCGTGTCAGGTTGTTGTAGTGCAAAAGGGACTAGTTTAAAAGCAAATATACAGATCAATGTCATAGGCTTTTTGTGTACACACATGTGCCTGTATACACACACACACCGTACCGTCTGTTTGAAGAAGTCCCTCTCCTCCAGGGTGAGTGTGTCTGCCTTGGCGATGACAGGGACTATGTTGACCACTTTACTCAGACGACTCATAAACTCCACATCCAGGGGCCTCAGACTGGAGAGAGACAACATGGAGGGAGAGAGGGGAGGAGGAGAGAGATGTTAATAAGATTACTCTTAAAGTTAAGGAGATATTTTCTGATCAAATCTAATTTTATTGGTCACATGCGCCGAATACCTTACAGTGAAATGCTTACTTATAAGCCCTTAACCAACCAGCTTTAAGTTAAGATTTAAAAAAAACTTAAATAGAAAATAAAAAAGTAACAATTAAACATCAGCAGTAAAATAACAATAACGCGGCTACATACAGTTGAAGTCAGAAGTCTACATACGAGTTTTAAATGAAGTCAGAAGTGTAAATACGAGTTTTAATGACTCCAACCTAAGTGTTTTTCAACCACTCCACAAATGTATTTTTAACAAACTATAGTTTCGGCAAGTCTGTTAGGACATCTACTTTGTGCATGACAAGGCATTTTTCCAACAATTGTTTACACACAGATTATTTCACTGTATCACAATTCCAGTGGGTCAGAAGTTTACATACAAATGTTGACTGACTGTGCCTTTAAACAGCTTGGAAAATTCCAGAATATTATGTCATAGCTTTAGAAGCTTCTGATAGGCTAATTGACCTAATTTGAGTCAATTGGAGGTGTACTTGTGTGTGATTTCAAGGTCTACCTTCAAACTCAGTGCCTCTTTGCTTGACATCATGGGAAAATCAAAAGAAATCAGCCAAGACCTCAGAAAAAAAATTGTAGACCTCCACAGTCTGGTTCGTCCTTGGGAGCAATTTCCAAACTCCTGAAGGTACCACGTTCATCTGTACAAACAATAGTATGCAAGTATAAACACCATGGAACCACGCAGCCGTCACATTGCTTAGGAAGGAGAAGCGTTCTGTCTTCTAGAGATGAATGTACTTTGGTGCGAGAAGTGCAAATCAATCCCAGAACAGCAGCAAAGTCTTGTGAAGATGCTGGAGGAAAAGAGTACAAAAGTATCTATATCCACAGTAAAATGAGTCCTATAACGACATAACCTGAAAGGCCGCTCGGCAAGGAAGAAGCCACTGCTTCAAAACCGCCATAAAAAGCCAGACTATGATTTGCAACTGCACATGGGGACAAAGATCGTACTATTTGGAGAAATGTCCTCTGGTCTTATGAAACAAAAATAGAAATGTTTGGCCATAATGACCATTGTTATATTTGGAGGCTCGCAAGCTCGCAAGCTGAAGAACACCATCCCAACCGTGAAGCACGGGGGTGGCAGCATCATATTTATGGTGCACTTCCCAAAATAGATGGCTTCATGAGAAAGGAAAATTATGTGGATATACTGAAGCAACATCTCAAGATATCAGTTAAAGCTTGGTCAGAATGAGTCTTCCAAAAGGACAATGACCCCAAGCATACTTCCAAAGTTGTGGCAAAATGACTTAAGGGCAACAAAGTCAAGGTATTGGAGTGGCCATCACAAAGCCCTGACCTCAGTCCTATATCAAATTTGTGGGCAGCACTGAAAAAGTGTGTGCAAGTAAGTAGGCCTACAAACCTGACTCAGGTACACCAGATCTGTTAGGAGGAATGGGCCAAAATTCACCCAACTTATTGTGGGAAGATTGTAGAAGGCTACCTGAAATGTTTGACCCAACAATTTAAAGGCAATGCTACCAAATACTAATTGAGTGCATGTAAACTTCTGACCCACTGGGAAAGTGATGAAAGAAATAAAAGCTGAAATAAGTCATTATTTCTACCATTAATCTGACATGTCACATTCTTAAAATAAAGTGGTGATCCTAACTGACATAAAACAGGGAATTGTTACTAGGATTAAATGTCAGGAATTGTGAAAAACTGAGTTTACACGTATTTGGCTAAGGTGTACGTACATTTCCGACTTCAACTGTACACGGGGTACCAGTACAGAGTCAATGTGCGGGGGCACCGGTTAGTCGAGGTAATATGTACATGTTGGTAGAGTTAAAGTGACCATGCATAGATAATGAACAGAGAGTAGCAGCAGCGTAAGAGAGGGGTCTGGGTAGCCCTTTGAATAGCTGTTCAGGAGTCTTATGGCTTGGGGATGGAAGTTTTTGGACCTAGATTTGGCGCTCCGGTACCGCTTGCCGTGCGGGAGCAGAGAGAACAGTCTATGACTAGGGTGGCTAGCGTCTGACACGGCCTGGTACAGAGGTCCAAGATGGCGGGAAGCTTGGCCCCACGCACTACCCTCTGTAGTGCCTTGTGGTCAGAGGCCGAGCGGTTGCCATACCATGCAGCGGATGCAACCAGTCAGGATGTTCTCGATGGTGCAGCTGTAGAACCTTTTAAGGATCTGAGGACCCATGCCAAATCTTTTCAGTCTCCTGAGGGGGACTAGGCTTTGCCATGCCCTCTTCATGACTGTCTTGGTGTGCTTGGACCATGATAGTTTGTTGGTGATGTGGACACCAAGGAACTTGAAGCTCTCAACCTGCTCCACTGCAGCCCCGTTGATGAGAATGGGGGCATGCTCGGTCCTCCTTTTCCTGTAGTCCACAATCATCTCCTTTGTCTTGATCATGTTGCGGGAGAGGTTGTTGTCCTGGCACCACACGGCCACATCTCTGACCTTCTCCCTATAGGCGGTTTCATCGTTGTTGGTGATCAGGCCTATCACTGTTGTGTCATCGGCAAACTTGGAGTCGTGCCTGGCCATGCAGTCATGAGTGAACAGGGAGTACAGGAGGGGACTGAGCACGCACCAATGAGGTGCATTGCTGATCCATGTTGAGGATCAGTATGGCGTATGTGTTGTTACCTACTCTTACCACCTGGCAGAAGCATGTCAGGAAGTCCAGGATCCAGTTGCAGAGGGAGGTGTTTAGTCCCAGGGTCCTTAGCTTAGTGATGAGCTTTGAGGGTACTATGGTGTTGAACTCTGAGCTGTAGTCAATGAATAGCATTCTCACATAGGTGTTCCTTTGTCCAGGTGAGAAAGAGCAGTGTGGAGTGCAATAGATATTTGGTCCTCTGTGGATCTGTTGGGGCGGTATCGAAATTGGGGAGAGTCTAGGGTTTCTGGGATAATGGTGTTGATGTGAGCCATGACCAGCCTTTCAAAGCACTTCATGGCTACAGACATGAGTGCTACAGGTCGGTAGTCATTTAGGCAGGTTACCTTAGTGTTGGGCACAGGGACTATTGTGGTCTGCTTGAAACATTTTGGTATTACAGACTCAGTCAGGGACATGTTGAAAATGTCAGTGAAGACACTTGCAAGTTGGTCATCGCATGCTCGGAGTTCACGTCCTGGTAATCCATCTGGTCCTGCGGCCTTGTGAACGTTCACCTGTTTAAAGGTCTTACATCGGCTTCGGAGAGCGTGGTCATACAGTCGTCTGGAACACTGATGCTCTCATGTATGGCTTCAGGTGTTACTTGCCTTGAAGCGAGCATACAAGTAATTTAGCTCGTTTGGTAGGCTCGTGTTACTGGGCAGCTCGCGGCTGTGCTTCCCTTTGTAGTCTGTAATAGTTTGCAGCCCTACCACATCCAACGAGCGTCAGAGCCGGTGTACTACGATTCAACCCTAGTCCTGTATTGATGTTTTACCTGTTTGATGGTTCTTTGGAGGGCATAGCGGGATTTCTTATAAGCTTCCGGGTTAGAGTCCCGCACCTTGAAAGTGGCAGCTCTACCCTTTAGCTCAGTGTGGATGTTGCCTGTAATCCATGGCTTCTGGTTGGGGTATGTACGTAGTCACTGTGGGAACAACATCATCAATGCACTTATTGATGAAGCCAGTGACTGATGTGATGCGCTCAGAAGGATCCCGGAACACATTCCAGTCTGTGCTAGTAAAACAGTTAACTTGGTAGGTTATATTGTAATGCAGCACTGTGGTATAATTGAAAGCATGTCCAAAACGTTTATTCAAAGTATTTTCAGTCATGGATGATATGAGACAGATATACCACTAGGGGGCAATGATGGTCCATTGTCTATTTTCTGATCAATGACAAGGTAATTGTGCAGCAGTGTGCCAGTATAACCCTAATTCTCAAATGTAAAAGACGAATCACAACCTCTTTCCAAGGTTAAACACAAAATGGTTAAGAACTGAAACTGATATAAGCCTGGAAACAGGTAATGGTCCTCAAGATTTTCATCATGGGTGGCAGTTTTAGGGGGTAAAATGTGGGTATAATGCAATTGAATACATATCTAGATCTAAAGACATTGTCCTCAACTGACCACTCACACAAAGCTTGTACATCCTACTCACAAGTTGTCAAGTCTTAGAGCTTCTCTACTATCTCCTATAAACCTTCTCTCTTCCCCATCTCATCTCTTTCTATCCTGTATAAACTCTCCTATCTGCGCTCTATCTGAGGAGAATTAATGAGAATGTTCAGGCTATAGCTAGCCTGGCAGGGCCTCTGGTTGTTCCGTATGTCTAGATTCTGAAATACACATTTTCTCATTCATTTATTCAAAATTGAAAATATGAATATCTGAAAAAAACATTTTAAAAACTTTTTGATGTTGTTCATTTTAAGACAATAGTCTCTACAAGTACATCACATTTACAGAGTGGGCTCATTCTGAATTTCTGATAATTGTATGAGCAGCACCATAGTTGGCCTGGCAGTACCTCCTCCTCCTTTCTATAGGCTCCCGTCTCTTTTCAGTCTCTCTCTTTATGGTATTTGATTTATTTACCTTTATTTTACTAGGCAAGTCAGTTAAGAACAAATTCTTATTTTCAATGACGGCCTAGGAACAGTGGGTTAACTGCCTGTTCAGGGGCAGAACGACAGATTTTGTACCTTGTCAACTCAGGGATTTGAACTTGCAACCTTTCGGCTACCACCACTCCCTGCTTGGCTGGCAGTAAAGCCTCTGGTTGTTCCCCTCTCCAGCTCCTCCTTATGGTCTCCTCTCCCCTCCAATTATCCCAGCCATGATGGGTCACCCTAGATCAAAGACCTGGAGCAGCTGGACTATAGAGGGGCCCCCTCAGGAGAGGGGAGAGACATGCACACGGAACGGGGCAGGAACAGAGAACACTACGCGTGTCAATACACGTCATACTATATGCCAAGGGTGTCCGAGAGAGACCCACGTGACATGGTGAGAGAGTGAGAGAGAGGAGCAAGAAAGGGGGAGAGAAGGAGAGCGACAGACAGAGCGACAGACACAGAGCGACAGACACAGAGCGACAGACACAGAGCGACAGACACAGAGCGACAGACACAGAGCGACAGACACAGAGCGACAGACACAGAGCGACAGACACAGACACAGAGAGAACACCACTTAGTGGAAAGAAAGAAAGAAAGGGGAGGAGTGTGAGAGAGAGCTCCCATAGGTCATAGCCCTGCTGCAGCTCTCCTTGGCTCCACCTATAATTTGATCTCCTGTCCCCTCAGGAACCGGGACCTCAGCTTTGTGGACCGTAAGTCAGACACACACAGTGTTTCATGTGCATCAGTGGTATGTAGGCCTACTGTACACAGGTCAGTGAATACACACGGTTGATGTTTGACTATGAAGATGTTCACACGCCTCTGAACAAATAGATGAGAGCGAGGTTCAAAATTGACGCACTGCACATGTGAATCACATATCAGTCAACACACACGCACATACCACAGATAGACATGCACATGTGCACGCCTACACACTAAACATATGTACTGTACATATTTATGCACACAGATGCCATATGCTCAAATTCTTCACTTCAAAAAGGGGAAATAGTCAACTTGGAATGCTGTGTCTGCAGAGGGAGGGCTGAGCTGTCAGTGCAAATTCTCTGGGAGCTGTTCTGTGGTCAAAATGGAAGCAACCACGTAGAGGAAGGGGGGCGGGGGGGGGGGGGGGGTTGACCGCACTGTAGACTGCTCTCTTCCCTCCTCTTTCTCTGATGTCTTTAAAACCACCTCGCGGGTCAAGAGAATCCAAGTGCAACATTGCCTGGCGTAACCGTGGGATAACCTGGTAGTTCTCAAAGAAAGCACCCTTCATGAGGTAACAAGAAGACAGCCTTGAGGGAAAGAGTGTGGTCAACCCCTCAGTCAACGGCTGCTAGGCAGTCAAGACTGCATCCGCTTCCATTCCCTACAGGTGCGACATAAATGGCATCCTATTCCCTATATTGTGTACTACTTTTGGCCATAGCCCACAGAGCATAGGGTGCCATTTGGGACGTATCCTACGTCTATTGAAAACCAGTCTAGCTACTAAATGAAACCTTGAAGCAAATTGCTGACACTTAAAGAACTCTAACTAACCCCGGGTCTAATACCTTCAAATTGCAGTCAAGAAGTTTGACAATAAAAAGAGCCATAACCATTGAGCTATAAAACTTGATGTCTCTGCTATTATTTGGTGATATGAGATACCAGTATTACTGAATATTCAGCGCAGTGTCTATTACGGACATAATGGCACCAAAGCATGGAGCTATCCAAGACACATGGGTTAATTCCCAAATGGCATCCTATTCCCTATGTAGTTCACTACTTTTGACCAGAGACATAGGGGCGCTGGTCAACAGTAGTGGACTAAAATAGGTAATAGGGTGTCATTTGTTACACAGCCATGGCCTTGGCATGGTGTGTTAGTAATTGGTTACAGGCCCTTGTTGCAGACCTCAAGTCATTTGTGAGAGGAATGAAGAGGAGAGAAGAACGGGAGTTGGGAGAATAGTTCGAGTCTAGACCATGAGCCAGGTTCAACCCACAGGGTTTCATCCTTAGATTGTCCTGTAGAGGAGCATTGGCTACTCAACACATTATTATTGTGTCTCTCCCCCATCCCCTTTCGTCCCATCTGCTTTTGCTGACTCTGTGTGTGTGTGTGTGTGTGTGTGTGTGTGTTCGTGTTTTATGCATCCCTATGCCTGTTGCTTGTGTTCTCTAGCCCAGTGCCAGGTTGTAGCTTCAGCCCCACAGTGAGTGGTGGTGAGTGGAGGGGTAGGACATCCTCTTTGTGCTCCTGCTCTGAAGTCTCCTGGTGGCAGTTAAGAAGATCCTTCTTCCTGCTCCCCCTGTTTCCAGGCCTGATTAAGAGGTCCCTAGAGGGGACAGGTGCTTGGAAGTTTCCAAGAGAGCCTGTTTGGGGGAGGGGGGGATGCACTCGAGGTCAAGCGGGTGAGAGAGGGAGGGGATTGGCAGGGGAAGTGAGGCATTTTAGCTTTTGGGACGAGAGAGAACGAGGGAAAATTTTGGCTCGTGCTTTGCGAAAGAGGGTCTGGACAATGCACTGACTGTAGAGCTGCCACATAGACACACACAATGCAGCTGTGGTGTCTTGAGGGGTAGGTGAGGGAGTGTGTCAAACAGTGGGATACACACACGCCACACACTCAAGAGAATAACTGCTGGACAACTGTTGAGCTACAGGTCAAGGAAATTATGTGGGCGGAATGGAAGAGACAATTGTGAGCCAGTAGATGGAGTCCTGATATGTGCTCAGACAGTATGTATGTATGTATGTATGTATGTATGTATGTATATACATATATTCCTTCCTTTCACGTCTGCAGTTTTAGTCATTTAACAGGGATGAAAGTGTCTGTGTGCACCCTGGGTGGATTTGCATATATATATATATATATACAAATCCACCCAGGGTGCCCAGGGTGCACACACAGACACTTTCATCCCTGTTAAATGACTAAAACTACAGACGTGAAAGGAAGGAATATTATTATTATTATTAAACCTTTATTTAACTAGCCAAGTCAGTTCAGAACAAATTCTTATTTTCAATGTCGGCCTTGTTCAGGGGCAGAACGACAGACCTTGTCAGCTCGGGGATTTGATCTTGCAACCTTCCGGTTACAAGTCCAACGCTCTAACCACTAGGCTACCTGTCGCTTTGAAAAATGAAACAACTAGCCACCACCTGGGTGTTTAAAACTATTCTGTTAGTAATGCATACACGTCTAGAAAACTGCAGGCCCTTGACAGAATCTTTACATGCTCCGAGACAGACTGAAGACACTTAACCAGTTCCCTGGATTGGGTACTATAGTTTTCCAAGACAGTGGGTACTATAGTTTTCCAAGACAGTGAGTACTATAGTTTTCCAAGACAGTGGGTACTATAGCGTCTGCATTCAAAGGAGTCTTTGTGAAACCTGATTCCCAAAGCGAAACCTCCGAGTCTCGTTGGACAAGATGACTTCTATAAGTGGTCGAAAGAAAAGGAGGGTAGTCTAGAGGAAGTGGTGAAGTCCCAGACAAACAAACAGAGTGTGTGTGTGTGAGTCCATAACTCACCAGTGTCCAGTAGGTGGTATGAAGTACATGCAGCAGTGAACCCGTGAGTCTGGGATCCTCTTCTTCCTGTCGATGTTGATCTCCTCCTGCAGGTACTGCTCATACTGGTCGTTGATGAACTTCATGATTGGCTGCCAGCTGTTGGGGGGGGGGGCACATGGGAAATGGAGTTCACAGACAGGCGACGACACAGTCATACACTCTGCGGTAGGGATAATAAAAAATAAAAAACAACAACTCACCAGTTCTCGTTGTTGATGTGGTCCCCAAAGCCGGGAGTGTCGATTACCGTTAGTTTCATCCTCACGCCCTTCTCTTCGATGTCTAAACAGAGACACAGGAGATATCCATGACATGTATTATGTATACTGCATACCATACATATGACACAAATACATATTATAATGTATACTGCATACTACAAATCCGTTTGTATGTATGTGTGTGTGTGTGTTACCGTGACTGATGGACTTGATCTCGATGGTCTTGGGGATCCTCTCCTCGGGGGTGGACACCACCGACTTCCTGCTGACCTTAGACTTGAACAGGGTGTTCATCAGGGTCGACTTCCCCAGACCACTCTGACCTGTTAAAGACCAACACGGGGTGAACTATAGGTCTGGACACACACAATAACAGAGGGGCTTATCTTCAACCATGAGGCTCTTCTAACCTGTCGTGAATGTACAATAGCTTTCCTGACTCCGAACAGAGACCTATCTGTCGTGCCAAAGCCAGCCTGCTATCTGTCGTGCCAAAGCCAGCCTGCTATCTGTCGTGCCAAAGCCAGCCTGCTATCTGTCGTGCCAAAGCCAGCCTGCTATCTGTCGTGCCAAAGCCAGCCTGCTATCTGTCGTGCCAAAGCCAGCCTGCTATCTGTCGTGCCAAAGCCAGCCTGCTATCTGTCGTGCCAAAGCCAGCCTGCTATCTGTCGTGCCAAAGCCAGCCTGCTATCTGTCGTGCCAAAGCCAGCCTGCTATCTGTCGTGCCAAAGCCAGCCTGCTATCTGTCGTGCCAATCCAGCCTGCTATCTGTCGGGCCACAGAGGACAGATGGACCAGCCACACACACACTCCTCACAAAGACCCAGAAAAGGACTGGCCACCGCTCAGAACCTGGTTCCTCTTTAGGTTTCTTCCTAGGTTCCTGCCTTTCTAGGGAGTTGTTCCTAGCCACTGTGCTTCTACATCTGCATTGCTTGCTGTTGGGGGTTTTAGTCTGTGTTTCTGTTGAAGCACTTTGTGACATCTGCTGATGTAAGAAGAGCTTTATAGATACATTTGATTGATTCCTCTACCTCCCCATAGGCATCCATTAGCAGCAGGCCTGACAGTGGGCATCGGCAGCACAGCTGTGCCAGCTTAATTAGCCTTTATGCATAGGGGACACTGCTGCGGTCTAAGGGGCTTTAGGGCTGGGATTAGGGTAATACATCTCACAGAGAGGCCTTCAGAGATTGGAGTCTGATTACATCTCCACTGACCTTTCTCACAATGCCTTTAGAGAGGGACAGAGAGCACTGCTGCTGTGTCAAACTCTGTCCCGGGACTCCTTATGGGTGCACGTTTAGGTTCTTGCCCTAGCACATCACAGCCGATTGAAAAAAATCGAAGTTTGATGATGAGTTGGCCATTTGAATCAGCTGTGTAGTGCCAGGGCAAAAAAAAACAGAGGGGGCCTCGGGACCGAGTTTAGGAAAGACGGTCATAGAGGATAGCCAAAACGGCCACTTCAAAACCAAATCAGAGTTAGGTACTTGTACAGTAGTAAAACGATTTCACATCGAGTTTGACCCTGGATACTGTAGGTCACTGGATCAACTATACCCCTGTAAAAAGGACAACCTTATAAAATGTCTTCTTTAACTTAATCATCAGGACATGATGGACAGATCCTATATGTACAGATAGGGATGCATCAACAACAACCCTCTATTCTAACCTGGCCTTTATCATGTGAGTCATGTCTCTCACACCAATAGCGACTATAACATGTAAGCGCACAATTGCACAACATAACCTGGGCTCATGAACACAACTATCATTCACTACAAGCCTGCCTTTCTCCAACGTTCCGACTCACTACAAGCCTGCCTTTCTCCAACGTTCCGACTCACTACAAGCCTGCCTTTCTCCAACGTTCCGACTCACTACAAGCCTGCCTTTCTCCAACGTTCCGACTCACTACAAGCCTGCCTTTCTCCAACGTTCCGACTCACTACAAGTCTGCCTTTCTCCAACGTTCCGACTCACTACAAGTCTGCCTTTCTCCAACGTTCCGACTCACTACAAGCCTGCCTTTCTCCAACGTTCCGACTCACTACAAGCCTGCCTTTCTCCAACGTTCCGACTCACTACAAGTCTGCCTTTCTCCAACGTTCCGACTCACTACAAGCCTGCCTTTCTCCAACGTTCCGACTCACTACAAGCCTGCCTTTCTCCAACGTTCCGACTCACTACAAGTCTGCCTTTCTCCAACGTTCCGACTCACTACAAGCCTGCCTTTCTCCAACGTTCCGACTCACTACAAGCCTGCCTTTCTCCAACGTTCCGACTCACTACAAGACTGCCTTTCTCCAACGTTCCGACTCACTACAAGCCTGCCTTTCTCCAACGTTCCGATTCACTACAAGTCTGCCTTTCTCCAACGTTCCGACTCCACTTCCAGTGGGCACACGCGTCTGACGTCTCTGATGGAGCGCTGGCTGAATGCTGCCCTTTGCCGAAAACAACTATGAGGGTTGTGATGCATGTCAGTGACGGCGTGGCAACAAGGAAAAGACACAGCCTAGTCAGAGATGATGAAAGTCTGGCAGATTTTTTATTTTATTGAATTGATCTTCCTACATGATAGCAATGAGAGAAATTAATACTTTTTGACCTTGCCCAGATACGTTTTCTTTGACTTGGTACCATGAGTTGCCACCTTTATTTTAAACAAACACATTCTAATGGTTTAGGATCTCCTCAGAACCACTATGACAGCTAGTATGTACACAAAACACACTCCTGCAGGGAGTACTGTGTGCTCTACTCTACCACCATCCCCCACTGACTGCCACCAAACACAAAAAGAGACATCTAAGCTGGAAGAGAGACTCAAGGTCCTTCAACATGCTCTTTGTAGCTTTCAATCACTTCTCACCGTGGTAAAGTACAGGAAACTGCCGAAATAAAGGAAACACCAACAGTGTCTCAATAGTGTGTTGCTCCACCACGAGCCGCCAGAACAGCTTCAATGTGCCTTGGTATCGATTCTACAAGTGACTGGAACTCTATTGCAGGGATGCGACACTGTTATTCCACGAGACATTCAATAATTTGGCGTTTTGTTGATGGTGGTGGAAAACGCTGTCTCAGGCACTGCTCCAGGATCTCCCATAAGTGTTCAATAGGGTTGAGATCTGAGATCCGGTGACTCGCGAGCTGTGGTGAGCTGAGGGTAGGGTAGAGTTTGCTAACATTAATGGGCATCATTACTCCACCATCTCTCTCTGCCTGACTACTTTCTTATATCTAGTGAAGGATGCATGCCACTATGTGTAGTGTGTACCAATCTCAGGGGCACTTGGGGTAAGGGTTCCCCAATGGGGTTCCACTCTAGTTAGTCCTGGAAGATCAAGCACTCACTCCAGGCTAATTTCCAAATGACAGCGTGACTTTGAAAACATTTAAATAGAGTGTATAGAAAATAAAGTGCGTCTCGCTCTCTCTGGGGATGGGTGGATGTAACAGAGGACGTGTGTGTGTGTGTGTTCATGTGTGTTTAAAACCATTCACTCACATCCATGATCTCAACAGGGTGTGTGTTGCATGCGTGTGTTCACTGTTCAACACCACTCACCGACGATCATGATGTTGAGCTCAAAGCCCTGTTTCATGGCCTTCCTCCTCATCTGCTCCAGGATGGCATCGATGCCCACGTAGCTGAAGTCGCCAGCACCATGTGACGCTCCCTTGGCAGGGGGTTGCGGATGTGGTGGGGCGGACATGTTGCTGTGGCTCGGATTGACCTCTGACCCTGATGATGAGAGAGAGAGATCAGTGTTCAGCATTGAACATTTTAAATAGGAGCGTTCCATGCTGACAAACATTCTGATAAATATTTTCCATCCTACTCGTCACAAATGTTCGCTGAATTCCAGCTGTACTGAACGCAAACTACACCGAATCAAACTGATTCTACACAACAGTGGTGGCATGTTTGAGGAATAATGGATGCTATGCTTCAGCAGCATCAACACGGATATCAGTTAACAACTTCACCTCACACAATAAGTCACTCTAACAAGAGTCCAACTGTAGCCACAGGACAAGACACTCATACACCGACACAAAACATTACATGAAGTGACTCAGAACCCCCCCCCCCCCCCCCCCTGTCTAAAAAGAGACAAACACAGATCCCTGTGGAATTCAACTGAGCGAGGCAGCCAACAACCTAGAGACTTTAGCCCAATAAATTACACACAGAAAAGCAGACAACACATGCGCTCCCTACATCAACTAAATCTGAAGATGTACGTGCGTGTCTTATAATAACCATTCATTTTACTGTGTTATGGTGAACAATGGTGGCAAGCTGCAGCTGTAAAGTGTATGTAGTTCTCACAATATTTCAAACTACAAAAAAAAGGTACACAGACTCATGTTGTAGAATAGTAGCAGTTACAAAACTCACCTGAGTGAGTGACTGGGAGGCAGGTAGATGAAAAGTACAGTCTACGCTGACGTAGACCTAAAATAGTCCAAAGTTGCTGAAGAGAAGGTGTGACTGCCAATTGTAGCAAGGCTAACTACCAAAGCAGTGTCTGGACGAGCCTACTAAACAGACAACAAGCTGCTTTCAACTGTCGCATGTACACACACACACAAACGTTAGCCCTGGAGGGGTGGGAGGAGATAGTTGGGTGTGGTATTCCTTTGACAGCGTGCTGTGGTATCATCTACTGCTCAAGGTTTACAGATACTCCAAACCACAGACAGAGACATATCACAGCCGCCAAAAATAGCTGTGAATGAATTCAAACATGCGAGCAGAAGATCCACAGACAAACTCCAAGACGAATGCACACGCTGTTAACACGGACCACTATGAACGTGCTCCGGATACGGGGAACTGTGGCTGTCGTTTCCAGTGCTTTACATTCTAGTTGTGTGTCCATACAGTACACTCACAGTAGGAGAGAAAGTCGAACTCCCTTTTGGAGTTTGACAACGTCAGCTCTGGCTGTCTGTGACACGTCATTCTAACCCCTCTGCTCCTGTAGCTGCGTGTGCATGTTGACCTGATGAATATGGATGAGTATCAACAGCCTCGTCTGTCTTCACAGTGAAAACTTCACCGCAGTCTCTGGGTTTCCTGTTCATCACACTCGCATCCACATCGTCTCGCTTTAGCTGGCTGGGCCTGATGATTCAAGTGTTGCGTTTTGCTCCACCTTGCACACGGGAAGTCATTGTTATTTCCTGTCCATGTCTGATAACGGCAGTTGGGAGCGTGCCCATAAAACATGCTGCCTCAGATCGGACACTAAATTCAATGTCACGTATAGAATCTTCTCCAATGGCTTTCTACACAATACGGAACCATTTTGTGGAACCACTACAGAAGGAGCTTTCTTTTATTTGGACTAGGAAGGCCCAGACTTTCCACAAGGAAGCCCTGGGAAAAGTGCTGCAAATAAACTTTTAATAAAACACAGTGTTCCCAACTGGTCTATCGGAGCTAGAATTTCAGGGCCGAACCAGGACCCTCGTCCAGTGACTACCACACACGCATACATCACCTATACAGGAACCAATATACACAGGCAGTTAGGAAAGGTAAGGCTAGCTTTTTCAAACAGATATTTGCATCCCGTAGCACAAACTCAAAAAAAGTTCTGGGACACTGTAAAGTCCATGGAGAATAAGAGCACCTACTCCCAGCTGCCCACTGCACTGAGGCTAGGAAACACTGTCACCACCGATAAATCCACTATAATTGAGAATTTCAATAAGCATTTTTCTACGGGTGGCCATGCTTTCCACCTGGTTGCCCCTACCCTGGTCAACAGCCCTGCACCCCCCACAGCAACTCGCCCAAGCCTCCCCCATTTCTCCTTCACCCAAATCCAGATAGCCGATGTTCTGAAAGAGCTGCAAAATCTGGACCACTACAAATCAGCCGGGCTAGACAATCTGGAGCCTCTCTTCCTAAAGTAATCTGCCAAAATTGTTGCAACCCCTATTACTAGCTTGTTCAACCTCTTTCGTATCGTCTGAGATCCCCAAAGATTGGAAAACTGCTGCGGTCATCCCCCTCTTCAAAGGGGGAGACACTCTAGACCCAAACTGCTACAGACCTAAATCTATCCTACCCTGCCTTTCTAAGGTCTTCTAAAACCAAGTTAAACAGATCACCGACCATTTCGAATCCCACCGTACCTTCTCCACTATGCAAGTTTCAGAACTGGTCATGGGTGCACCTCAGCCACGCTGAAGGTCCTAAATGATATCATAACCGTAATGGATAAGAGACATTACTGTGCAGCCGTATTCATCGACCTGGCCAAGGCTTTCGACTCCGTCAATCACCTCATTCTTACCAGCAGATTCAACAGCCTTGGTTTCTCAATTGACTGCCTCGCCTGGTTCACCAACTACTTCTCAGTCAGAGTTCAGGGTGTCAAATTGGAGGGCCTGTTGTCCGGACCTCTGGCAGTCTCTATGGGGGTGCTACAGGGTTCAATTCTCAGACTGACTCTTCTCTGTATACATCAATTATGTTGCTCTTGCTGCTGGTGATTCTCTGATTCACCTCAATGCCATACAACTCTCCTTCTGTGGCCTCCAACTGCAAGTAAAATTAAATGCACGCTCTTCAACCGATCGCTGCCCGCACCTGCCCGCCTGTCCAGCATCACTACTCTGGACAGTTCTGACTTAGAATATGTGGATAACTACAAATACCTAGGTATCTGGTTAGACTGTAAACTCTCCTTCCAGACTCACATTAATTAAATCTAGAATCGGCTTCCTATTTTGCAACAAAGCATCCTTCACTCATGCTGCCAAACATACCCTCGTAAAACTGACCATCCTACCGATCCTCGACTATGTCATTTACAAAATAGCCTCCAACACTCTACTCAACAAATTGGATGCAGTCTATCACAGTACCATGCGTTTTGTCACCAAAGCCCCATATACTACCCATCAGTGCGACCTGTATGCTCTCGTTGGCTGGCCCTCGCTTCATACTCGTCGCCAAACCCACTGGCTCCATGCCATCTATAAATCTTTGCTCGGTAAAGCCTCATCCACATACTGTATTTATATTGCTCTTTTGCACCCCCAGTATCTCTACTTGCACATTAATCTTCTGCACATCTACCATTCCAGTGTTTAATTGCTATATTGTAACTACTTCGCCACCATGACCTATTTATTACCTCCCTTGTCTTACCTTACCTTATTTGCACACAATGTATATAGACTGTTTGTTTATTCCTTGTGTATTCCGTGTTGCTTTATCTTGGCCAGGTCGCAGTTGTAAATGAGAATCTGTTCTCAACTAGCCTACCTGGTTAAATAAAGGTGTTCTCAACTAGCCTACCTGGTTAAATAAAGGTGTTCTCAACTAGCCTACCTGGTTAAATAAAGGTGAAATTAATACAAATAATAATAATAAATACAAACGCTTCTAAACCCCAGAATGAATATCTGAACGACTGAGAATCGGTAGGTGGTGCCGGTTGAGTTGGACCACACCTTCACTTGCCAGTATCTGTGTGGAGCTGCAGTCTCAACCTTCACTTTCCCAGACCCTGTGATGATAGACGGAGGCTAAGATACCACAGAGCGGCTTGGCTGAAACGTCCTGGGAACATGAACTTTATAGAAGAAAAATCCGTTCCTCTTTACCGTCATCAATCAACGCACATCACCGTCAGAGTATTGGGTTTTGTTTTTGTATTCCCTCAACCGGCAAAGCACTCAACTTCTTTATGCGCCTTCATTAAGCTCACATTAAACATTCGATCAAATGGGGAAATGTGAACCCGTTGGTTGGTTGAAACCGCATTAGTCCCTACTGTATGTAAGAGCAGATGTGCTGTTATTCCTGTTGAACAGACAATCCCCTGTAGTGGGAATAAGATGTAGAAGTACACACAAAGTGCTAATTTGATGTTAAAGAGGGAGGGAAAGCATGACACAATGGCATGTACAGGGCCTTTGTTGATGATGTGGTTTCATGTGCCTACCTACCTGCCTGCCTGCATGCGTGCAGCATATCACCCTGCATCCCATTGCTGGTTTACCCTAAGTAGGGTTTGTCCTGGTCGGGAGACCAGATGCTGTTGGAAGTGATGTTGGAGGGCCAGTAGGAGGCACCTTTCCCTCTGGTCCCAACAAAAATAAATATCCCAATGCCCCAGGGCAGTGATTGGGGACATTGTCCTGTGTAGGGTGCTGCCTTAAATAAATATATGGTTAAATAAACATTTCAGATGGGACATTAAATGGGTGTCCTGACACTCTGTGGTCACTAAAGATCCAATGGCACTTATCATAAGAGTAGGGGTGTTAACCCCGGTGTCCTGGCTAAGTTCCCAATTTGGCCCTCATACCATCATGGCCATCTAATCATCCCTAGCTTCCAATTGGCTCATTTACCCCCCCCCCCCCCCCCTAATAACTATTCCCCAGGTCATTGCTATAAATTAGATGTGTTCAGTCAACTTATCTGGTAAAATAAGAGTTAACAAAAAATAATAAAAAAAAATAAAAAGAGTACAGACCCTACTGTGCAGGAAGCCGCCTCTCTAAGAGACAGGACACAAACCAGCACTAATGACATATTAAGGGTCTATAAGCCATCCCATGCCTGGGTACCACAATACCAGCTCCCCCTGTGCCATCTGGTGGGTAACGTCTGGGTTCTCTAAGAATAGAGACCACACGCGCGCACACACACACACACACACACACACACACACACAGAGAGCAAGGAGAAAAAAGGGTACTGATGGCTGTGGCTTAACCAGACTGGGAATCTGCTGTCTGAATTCTCTGTTCCGGCTGGACTGGCACAACAGACGAGAACCATCAGTTTCCCTCCCCTCAACAGTGACCACTGATCAAATCTGATTGGTCACATACACATGCTGTTGCAGGTGTAGCGAAACATTTCACCTTCCTCATAAATTTATGAGCTACAAGAAAAACATTGGTGTTTGAAGATCCAATAGATGGGGCCCCATCAAACTTTTATAGAAAGCCTTGCCTTCTTTTTATGAGTCAGAATAGCAGACAGGCATAAAAAAACATTCTACAGAGCTCTGGTAGCCTTTGAAGCCTGCTGGGTCTCTGGCTGATTCACCTGATTAAAACTGACCAGTGAAACTATGACATTCTAAACTTAGCTCACGCTAAATTACCCTAATTTGATGTGAAGCCCTCTCCAATACACGTTGCATCCAAACTGAAGACGAAGGGCCCCTGAGCCCCCAAAAAAGCAGCTGTTGCTTATTCAAAAGAAATAAGATATTTGACCTGTAAAAACACCTAGCTGACCCCAGAATTAACCCTCAAAACACAACATCAAATTATTTCTTCCACTTTCTTAACCCTTTCCAACTGACTACCATTCAGTGTTTACCAGAACTCTGAAAACAGACAACTGTTACGACTGGGGTTGAAAAAAAGGCTAACTGCCATTTCTGACTTGAGTGTGAAAAGAGATTTAAGTATTAAGGGAAAGAATGTGGAGCTTTGCAGAATGGACATAGTAGAGTTTAAAGGTTCAGTCCATCCTCATTTTCCTTGCATGCATGAATGAATGGATGGATGGATGAGACCCTAACAGCTGCTGTTTCCAGACTACACATCCAGATTTGCTCCATTGAGAACCACCTCTGTTTCATCTAAACACTGGTTCGTTACACTCATCCGAGATCAATGGGGACCATGTGGACACTCATCCGAGATCAATGGGGACCATGTGGACACTCATCCGAGATCAATGGGGACCATGTGGACACTCATCCGAGATCAATGGGGACCATGTGGACACTCATCCGAGATCAATGGGGACCATGTGGACACTCATCCGAGATCAATGGGGACCATGTGGACACTCATCCGAGATCAATGGGGACCATGTGGACACCCATCCTAGATCAATGGGGACACCCAGCACCTTGGTCAAATGAGGAGGATTCTATTTAAAAAGACATGAACGAACAAGGGTGGAAATAAGATGTTTAGAAGTTCAATTATCTTGTGTAACGAAGCGGTTGAGATCTGAATGTTGAAAGCTAAATTATGCTACACGGTATGATCGGGACTGCATTGGTGGCGGTTATGGTATGGGATAGTACCAGTGTCTGCGTGCCACATCTAACCGCTCTACTGTCATGTATAATGAATGTTAATACGGGCTCATACAGAGATATGTATATCTGTGTTCTCTAGTAAGGATTGCTCACAAGCTACATTTTTTCAACCCCATATGTGAGGTTTCAGGCTCTGTGGTAGATTCATGGTTTCCTGTTTGTCAGTGGAGACACAACGGAAGAGGCCTAGACGAGACAGCGAAAGAGACATCAATGAGAAATGAGTCAACTCATACGCCACCTGAAGACTATAAAAATCAACGTATTAAAAAAAACAAACAAGCACTGCTGATTCATTTCAAATGGCAACTACACTGACCATTTCAAGACCTTACAAATAATCCCCCAATTTCCCTGTTAATCATGCCAGCTGACAGCAGTGCTGCACTAGTACTACTATAGCGTATCAAACCATCTTAAAAAGCACAGCCACCACATTCCCCACTCCCCTCAAGAGTTGGGGTCAATTCCAATTCACTTCAGTCAGTAAACTGAAATTCCAATTCTACTCGTTGAAAAGCAATCCCCTTACCCTACATGCACCCTGTGCCCACCCGGTGCTCCTGGCCAGCCAACACGGCGTTCCCAAAGGAATGTGTTCTCTCAGGAATCTCTCCCACATCCCATTCGGATACAATCTGCCCACAGTCTGCACTGGAGGATCATTTACATGCACCCATAACCAAATATTGTTCTGCTTTCATTCTGCCGTTCAAACATTCATAATATCCGGCACATCCTGACCCAAATACAATATTCAAGGAGTGTAATTCATACTATGAATTTCATTCAAAACTTGTTTGTAGAGTTATGAAGCAATGGGTTGGTTGATTGCGGAGCGATGTGCTTTCGGTTTCTACATATGAAATATAATACAATACAATTCGGCGGAACCTTGTTCAAAATGTGTTAAAAACCCATAGAAGACTCCAGAACTTTTCCAATTAAACCTCAACCTCTTTAGTTGCCTTTCTGTTATGAATTACATGACAAAGTGATTTTTTTCTTTCTCCGTTCTTTGAGGCAAATCCAACCTTTGATGATACCAGAACTCTGGATACCACAGAGAAGGGAAACATGGATGAGAGAGACCATGACAATGATTCATCTCCTGCACAACGTCTAATTTGGCCTGATGTTGGGCCATGCTGTTTGAATTGTGTGGCCAATGATTAAGCTGGTCTATCCGGGACTGGTCTGTGGGAGAGAAAGAGAGAGAGCTCTGGTCCAGGACCACATGTCTCTTCACAAGACAACGGGTCATAAAGAATGAGAACTCCACAGCACCAGTCATCCAATCCACTTTGAAGGTCTCTGGACTTCTGAGAAGATCACAACAGTTAAGCTGCTTCCTCATAATTGGTGCAACACACATTGTGACAGATTCTATTTGCATGGCTCAGATAAGAGACAGTATATGACTTCTATATAACCCTTTAACACATGGATGCCAAGGATGTCTTTGGGAGGAAGCCTAGGCATCATCCGCTTCTTGGTCACACACCGTTACCGATCCCCTTAACAACACGGTCTGCTCTTTTAAAGTCCCAGTATTCTGGTCCCTGATCTGCTTGTTCTGTCTTGCCAACTCCATGTGTGTCAATGTCACACCAGGACTTGGAGTTGGCAAGACAGCACAAACAGATCTGGGACCAGGCTAGGGTCTCTGCCCTGTACCGACCAAATGGTCTGACTCTCTCTCTCCCCCTCCATCTCTCTTATTCACCCCACCCCCCCTCTCTTTTACAGGAGATTACATTTCCATAGCTTTGGCGGCTGTCTCTCTCTCTCTCTCTCGAAGGAAGTAATCGTTAAGTTGTATGCCTTCTGCTGTCTTGAGCAGATATGTGGATGGTAGGATTACATGGGGCAGTGTGGGAGAGGGCTGACTGACAGGCACGGCAGGATGGCACCGGATCCGACTATTGGACATATTGCAGTAGTCACTATTGCCTTAAGAGCAACTCCTCCTCTGTATAGCTTACTGTACAAGACACGCATGCAAGAGGCATTGTAGACTAAATAGAGTAGAGTATTGTAAAGTAATTTACAAAAGTTCAATCAGAAAGGCTGGTCTGAATGCAGCCTAACACAATTCACTCATTTTCCTATTATTCGGTATAGTGGGAATTAATACAAAACGTATCATCATCAGCATGGCGTTTTGTTCTGCTCTTCCTATTAGTCATGTGTGGAATGTCATTCGCCCAATTACCTTACAGCCTATAAACACGGCCCAACAACTTGCTGTTTGACCTATGGCCTCACTCTTGCAATTATCACTTTCCTCTCTCTGAACCAAGGGGTGTAAATCTTGGGGTGTATTTATGTCAACTTACCCATGTTCTCTCACTTAATGTTTTTCAGCAACAGTTTGACTACCACCCACCTCCCCACCACCACCAGCTATAATAACCTTCAGGCCCGCCATTGGAACTCCTTTCTGGGTTCGATGCCAGCTGCACAGCAAAGGGCTGCCGCTCAACAACTACATCATACCAGTCATCCAACAGATTCCCATTCAGAGCAACACACAGAAGCATCCAGGGTCAATGCCCTGCTCAAGGGCATGTTGACCGATCTACCACCAGGCCAAAAAACGTGAACTCGATCCCTTCACAGTTCCCCAATATCTGTCCCTCAACCCAGCAAGACCCCTCCCACAAGCACCCCCCCCACCAAGAAGATAAAAATGTATTTAAAAAAACAAACAAAAACAACATTCCCTACCCCCAAGAACTCCACCAACCAAGAGAATGAACTAAAGAGAAAAAAGACAGAACAGCAATCAACAATGCAAAAACATAATGCATTTAAAACAAAGGACATCAAGGACAACGAAAATCTTAACAGCAATGTCAACGATATGTTTCTGTGGATGTCTGGCACTATTACATGTATGTGGGTGTTCTTGTATGCGTTTATTTTAATGAGAGTCTGTGTATATGCATGTGTACAAACACCTGCACGGCATCAGCCTCAGGCAAACTGGCATTAGCTTTAAAAAAAAAACTAGCCCTCAGTGTCATTCAAACTTTCTTGTAATTATGTTAGAAAAATGTATTTACTTTTATCTCCCACACAACAACTCCACTCCCACTTGTCTCTAATTCCACATACCAACCCTCAGCTTCCCTCAGCCCATCCCTTCTATCTCTGCTGACCACCCACTTCGGGTTTCTACACAACATATATCTTTCAACTATGCTGTGATGTTTAACGTACAATTTCAATCTATTTAATCGAATAGAATCCACAAATTGTGAGTTGAAGATAAATACTTTTACTAAGAGAATTAGTAATTGACTGACCCGGTCTCTCCAGATCTCCTAACAGTGCTATTTCTAGGGTCAATTTGACATCAATTTGCATTTTCAGCCATTCCTGAACCTGAGACCAGAAACAGGCTACTTGAGGGAAATACCTAAATAAAATGGTGTATTGATTCTGTATCCTCACAACAAAATCTGCAGAGCTTCGATGATTTTATGCCCCAAATAATTCAACATTTTGTTGGTGGCAAGAATTCTATATAATAATTTGGCTGAAATTCAAGATTTTGTGCTTCTTGCGTTGTTTTATATACACCCTCTACCATGGAATCGGTACATCAAAAATCTATTCCCAACTATTTTGCAATCTGTATGGCACAGTTGTCAACATCCTGGTCCTCAAATGAAACTGGTATACTTTCCTATATGCTATTTTTATTCCTCTGCCAAGTTTTGATATTTTATATTGGGCAGACAGACCAGTTCCCTAACTCCTTCCGTTGCCACGTGCCTCCTCCATTTTTGGGGTAATGCTGTAATCAATTGGTTGTACTCTTGGATTGAGCAGACCTTCCCGTACAATTCTGATTACTCCAAGAAGGACATAACTCCACCGTTCCAATTTACAATATAATTTAAGAACAAAATACACTAACATATTTTCCATAAATACAGGTATTTTATCAACCAGCACATTTGAGTTCAGCCATAATATTTGTTGTAATATTTTTATATATTTTCAGGGGGATGAAATTGTAGCCAGCTCTGCAATGCTTGTTTGAAAAAGATACTTTGAAAAAAGTATCATTTTCAATGAATCGAAAATGAGACATGGTGATCTGCACAAAAGGCAAAAAGGAAATTAAAAAAAAAATGGATGAGCTTTTCTTAGTAATCTACTTGAGAACCATTTAGGGTTCAAATAAAACTGTTGAATGAATGAAGCTTTTAGAGAGAGGTTTAGTGCTTTTATATTTAATCATCTCAACCCACCCAATTCATATTCATTATATAGATAGGCACCTTTTATTTTGTCTGGTTTAGCGTCCCAGATAAAGCAAAGTAGGCAGCGCCAGAAGTGAGTATACTGAGATATGACTAAGGAGTTAAATCAGGGCAATTTTTTCATAAATAGACAGGTATTTACCCCTCCATGGTTGCAGGATCTTGTCTATTTTTACAAGTTCTCTATTGAAAATCATTGTGGAGAGTTTATATCTTTTGTGATATGAATACCGAGTATGTCTACTTCACCATCATCCTATTTTCTAGGTAAACTGCAGGGTAATGTAAAAGTTGTATTTAAAAAAAAAAAGATCCAATACTTAATACTGTACACTTACCATAATGAACTTTTCTGTACTTTCTGGACTAAAACCTATCTAGATCTTCAATGAGACATTGCAGGGATCTGGCTTGCGGACTTAATATAAAATTTGAGTCATCGGCATACATGGACACCTTTGTTTTTAAGCCTTAGATTTCTAATCCTCTAATGTTGTTATTGGATCTGATTTTAATAGCTAACATTTTGATGGCCATAACGAATATATATGGTGACATGTTTTACATTCATTTGGAAAAAAATCCTTATAATAATCTTCATTCAGTGGGAGAGGATGAGATGGAAAAGAGAACATCTGCCTAAAATAATTAGCTTCCTCTTAAAATATAATTCAGACAATCATAGATGACTCAGTCTTCAGTAACGAGTTTCTGCAAATTATTTTTGTTAGCGTTCCTTTATTGGAGATTCAGGAAGAATTTTGTGCATTTTTCTCCATATTCCATCCAGTTTGCTTTATTTTTGTAATACATTACATTAGATCGTTCTTGAATAAGTTCCTCAAGCTCTTTTTGTTTCCTCTAACTTACTTTGCATCTCTGAAGTATCATTTTTATTGCTATTTACCTGTACTATTAGTTTAGGGATTTCCCTTCTTAGTCTCTTAAGCCAGAAACTTTTTATTACCTTTTTATTATTGGATGAATGACCCCTGAAGGTACATGTAAAAGTATCCCAAACAATAAGGGGATTTGCTGAACGTATATTACACTGGAAAAATTCAGTTATACAGTCTTAGTTCAAATTAAGTTGTCCTCCAGTAAACTTGGATTAAATTACCCCAAACTATTTAATAACATTCCATATTGCATTCTGTCTCTGCTGTTCAATCAGTGAGACATGTACTTGATTGAACTTGGGTAACAAGAAACATTCCGATTGTAAGGTAGGAGATTATCTGGTCACTTCTCCTGTTTGGTTAAACCCATGCTGTAATAGTCCTTAAGCAGAAAAAAGTGGAGAGCAATGCTGGACATCCTGTTTCCCAAGAGGACCAAGTCAAGTACAGTGTTTCAAGTTGTATTTGTCATATGTACAGGATAAACAGGGTATACACACCGTCCAACAAAAAGGCTTATTTGCAACTAATACAATATACAAATAAAGTAAATGGCTCAGTAGAATAGAACAAACATTTTAGTATTAAGCATAATAGAGGAATGGTGAACTATGTGATCTGTGTGATCTGTGTGATTGAGATATGTTATTAATGTTTCGGTTGGTAAACACCTGGGGGTGAATGGAAGGCTGAAACAGTCCGTAGAGATGAGGCTAGGTACACTAGGGGGATATACGTAACTGTTCTGTAGTGTACATCCAAGAGGATATCCCACTCACTCAATCTCCCATCCGTCCTTTGAACCAAAGGGAACCAGCTGATTAAGAAGGTCAACGTGCCGCTTTACTGCAATAACACCATAGCATGCGATAGTGGGCTTGAAGAATAGAACGGTGGACAGCGCACACACACACACACACACACACACACACACACACACACACGCTTCAGATGAAGGTGGGTGAAGAATGCTACCGGCTCACTTCATCTTTCACTCCTGCCGTCACTCGTCGGCCCCCTGAGAATGTGACCTTTGGCCCTGCGCGGCCCAAAGCAGATTGTGTTAAGACAGCTTTCCACACGGGAACTTCTGGAACACAAACGATAATGACCTGCTCCCTTTACCCACCACAGAGACAGTGGCAGAGTGAGAGAGAGAGATGGAGGGAGAGAATAGAGAGGGCATGAGAGGCGAAGCAGGCCCATGCTATAAATACAGCGAGTGAGAAAAATGGAGAGAAGGAAACAAAGTTGAGGAAAATATAAGGGGAGGCCCATGCTACAAAGAAAATGACAAGGTGAAAGACGGAGAGCAAGAGAACACGTCAACTAGAGATGGAGTATATGAGAAAGGAGAGAAAGGCCCAGCAGAAGTGCAGCCATTATTGTGCTGTTGAGTGCCATGGCGGACACTGTGTGAGAACCAGCTGCTTTAAGTCATATACCTACCACAACACTATAAAACCATACAGGCCACTGAGAAAGAGGAAAGACAGACTGAAAGGAACCCAGCCACAGACTCATCCAGAGCAGCATTATAGGGAACTGGGGGAACTTTATATGGCAGACACACAACCATGAAGTGGGAAGTTGGGTGGTTTAAAAAAAAATATTGTGTCCACACTGAAAAATGTTACTCTTCCTTATAAGAGGAAAATGTAATTATGTTCAGTGGAGGAATGAGACTATAAGGTGCCCTGAGACAAGGCCTGAGAAGACACGGTGGGGAATATTTCTTCCAAGATATTCGTTTCATTTCATGCTGCAATTAGCTACACATAAAAATGTGTTTCCAATTAGTTTTATTAGCCAGCTGCCCCCTTTATATTTCCACACATTTTGTTATTGGAAGATATGCAATTATGATCACTCCCATTGCCAATAACAACCACAGAAGTCAAATTAATATTCCTTTAAGCGTTAATAAGGGGCTTAAATAGACTTAAGAAAAAAGGGTTTACAGATGTCTGGACATGAATCAAGTTGTTTGCTCATATCTCCTAAGTAGTGTGTTCTACAGGGCCAGAAACATTGATCTAATTTCCCTGTTAATGACATGACCATGTTCCACTACGTAAGAGTCATCACACAACAGGGTTCAAACAGACTGTTGGCTGTACCCTTCAGGCAGCACAAACAGAGGAGGCCAGCAAAGAGGACGTACGGGAATCGAAGTAAGAAATCCCGCTACACCAGAGCTAGACCTAATAGTCTCCAATTGTGATCTAGAAAGAGCACTGGAGGAATTAACAGCGGCTGCAATGACTGGCTAGCTAATGTCAAGCAAAGGTTACACATAAACCAGAAGCTATTCCTCAAAAAAAATCATTCGGACTGATACATTGTCACTGTAAATGGAGTCAATAGATAGCAAGCATGTGTTGTTGACGAACACCGCGCCAACGAGGACCATGTGTACTTCATCACCCGGTACTGTTAAAAACAATCATGACGGACGTCCTATCATGTCGTTGTCATCATGACTCTGTGTAGCGGTCACAAGGCGGGGGGCCCATAGCCTGCTGTGCACATGCTGCCACGGGCCCCTCGCTGTCTCACCCTGCACACCAACAACTGTCGCCTATTACAGGAAATGACACGTTTGCAGTTCCTCCCTGCTCACGTCCTCCCTATCTTGTCCTCCTTCCACCCACCTCTCACATACACTAACAGTAGTGTTAACCTCGCAGTGGGGTCTGGAGGATGGACTCCTCTGTCATTGGATGAGAAAAGGAGAGGCTGTTTAAGAACACGATTCATTGTGGTGTTTATGGCATAACAGGCCACAGATCCACCTCTTAAGAGCTCTCTACCCCCAGGATAGTCACCCGAACAGGGTCTGGCTCATTAGAGGGAAAACATGACCTATTTATTTTAATAGAGTGAAATGGGATTGTTTTGCTTTCCCGTTGTTACGTGTTTTGCTACGGTGTGTGAGCCACGTTCAGTCCTGCCACCTTGCCTGTGAGCTGAATAGTAACGAAAGCATGAAACAATAGTGGACGTATTTGGTTACACTGTAATCACAATGCAACTACTCCCTTGTGGGCTAATGTAGCTAATTAACGGTTGGTTTAATGTGTTGATGGCTAATAACTGTAGCGGATAGCCTGGAAGCTGTAAACACATTACAGCCTAATATGTTTTTAATATTACGTCAGTGTCTCCTACTCTAAAGCGTCGGTGAAATAACAAACGATGGACTAAACACGTGGAACAGGGTTGGTTATGTTCCCTCTTGACATTGCAGAAATACGTATTTGAGGTTTCTGTATTCCTATTTGTTGGTTGAGTTTACATATCAACAAGGTGTTATGTCATTGGCCATTCTTGCAGATAGTGGGAGATGTCGAACGTAAATTCTTCCGGGTCTGATATTGACACGCAAGCGGTAGGTCACGTCCTGAAATAGAATATTCTACTTTCATACTTTCATATGTGTAAGAGTTCACTATGTACCTGTCCTGATGTGTATACACACTGAGTATACAAAACATTATGAGCACCTGAAAGCTATGACCCATTTTTGATGTTACTTGCTAAATCCACATCAAATCAGTGTAGATGAAGAAGAGACCGGTTAAACATGGATTTTTAAGCCTTGAGACAGTTGAGACATGGATTGTGTATGTGTGCCTTTCAGAGTGGGAATGGGCAAGACCATGAAAATCTAAGTGCCTTTGAACAGCATATGGTAGTAGGTGCCAGGCGCACCCGGTTTGTGTCAAGAACTGCAACGCTGCTGGGTTTTTCACACAACAGTTTCCCCATGTGTATCAAGAATGGTCTACCACCCCAAGGACATCCATCCAATTTGACACCTGTGGGAAGCATTGGAGTCAACATGGGCCAGCATCCCTGTGGAACGCTTTCAACACATCCATGCCCCAACGAATTGAGGCTGTTCTGAGTGCAAAAGTGTGTGACCCCAATATTAGGAAGGCTAATGTGTGGTATACTCAGTGTCTGTGTACGGTACCTGTTAGATATTGGGGGAAGTCTGGGATGTGCTTTTGTATGTTATTGCTGTAAGAGTGAGTTAGCTAGCTCAAGATTAGCCCCTGCTAATGCAGTTGTTTCCACGGTAACAGTGGAATCACGAATCTTCAGCCATCAACATACTGTTGTCCTGCACATCTAATGTGCTTCTTTGTGTCCATCGCCAGAATAAACACCAATCAATTGGGACCGCTGGCGGGGCATTCCTTTCTTTAAAAACAACGCAAGAGGGCTACGAAGTATGGTCACATCTGTTACACTGGTGCTGAGACCAATTATCTTGTCTTCGCAGCATAGCTGTTGTGTGTACACACACACACACACACACACACTAATGTTGACTGCAGTTAAGCTAACAGTGTCACTCCTTGGCCATATAGGGATACAGTGTGGCAGACACCAAGGCAAGGACATCTAGAACATCTGACTACATGCTACACTGCTGCGTCTTGTTCTACTGTCTTCAATGATAGTTGTCCATTGGTGGATTGTGTACAATCCAACCTGTTGAAGGCTGGGTAAAATGGAGGTCATGTGACCAAAGCTGGAACTACTGCAAATGGAAGCAATATGGCTGATATTTCAACAGCAGAAACAGGGAACAGAACATGGTCAGTCACATAAGGTGGGGCACAAACATGGTTCGTTCTTTCTTGAGAGGCAAGTGAAGCGGAGGGGCTGGGTTGGAAGGAATGGTCCGCTCTTCTGTTGAAAAAAAAAAAAGTCTCATGCAGAAAATGTGTCCTGACGCTTCAACTCACCTTGAACTTGCTACAGCAATCCACCAGAGAGCAGATGCATGGGGTTGCCAAAATTAAATCATGTCGAAAAGTTGGCCTCTACATCTTATTTACTAATCCACTGTAATGTATCAAAGTCAAGCTAAAACAATCCCTGATGGGATAAAAAAAGAGAAAACATACCAGGGACCTTAAAAACACAGGGAGCAATTAGGACTAACATGATTGGTCAATAAATACTCCCCCATCCATTTTAGCAGATTGATTATTCAATCTGAATGGAGCAGACAAAGGAAAGAGGGAGAAGACAGTGGGGGATGAGAAACAGGAGGGAGGGGGTAACCTAAAGGAGAGGGAGCAGTAACCCCCCCCAGAAAGCACAATGGAACAAGAGAAAGACAGATAGAAAAAGGTCTGGTCTGAATATTGACACCTTTCCAATCCCTGACAAATACAGCTGTCACACACTACACACTTCAGCTCCAAAACCCAGTCCAGACAGGACACCTGGCAAACTAACTTTGACACACACCAAACACACACTCGCATGCATTGAACTACCCCTCTTTCCCTCTCTATCACTCCTCCAGCTTCTCTACAGAAGGAAATCACACACGGTCAGAGAAACAAGAATCCGTAGCATGTTATGAATGAACAGAAAACCAGAGACACTCACCCCAGCCTCACTTTCTCTCTTCCTCCTCTCTTTCCTCTCAACCACCCTGATTTCTGCTCCAGCTGGGCAGGCTCTGCTTCTGCTCCCAGGCCCCGCCCCCACAGCCTGGTCACATGACCCACCACTCTATACCCCAGCCAGGCGGCCAGCAGCAGGCATGCCACACCCCTCATTCAGGGAGAGTTGAATGGGGAGCATTGTGAATGTGCTGAACACAGCCAGTGTGTGTGTGTATATATATATGGGGGGCAGTTGGAAATGGGAGAAAAGGGTGTATGTGTTTGTCAGGAAAAGTGAGTGTGTGTAAGAGGTGGAAACGGAAATATTAAACAGAACATGTGTGACAGTTTGCACGTGCTTGAAAAGGAAATATATGTTTTTATAACAAATGTGTATTCAGTGAAGGGGTGTGTATGTGTGTTGATTTCTATCTGTCCCTTCCCTCCCAGGGCAGTGTGTCTCTCCCTGTGTGTGTGTGTGTGTGTGTGTGTGTGTGTGTGTGTGTGTGTGTGTGTGTGTGTGTGTGTGTGTGTGTGTGTGTGTGTGTGTGTGTGTGTGTGTGTGTGTGTGTTGATTTCTATCTGTCCCTTCCCTGCCAGTGCTCAGTGTAGTGTGTGTGTGTGTGTTTGTACTGTGAGGAGGACACTGGGTCTTCTCTCCTCCTGGCTCCTTCTCCTCCTGGGCTACAATGAGTCTCCATCCATCATATTAATGCCTGCCTCTCACAGCCCCATGACTAAAGGAATATGTCCCAGATAACAAATGAATACCATCCCATAGAGACATCAGACTCAGTATGAAACATTCTATGGGAAACAGCTCTGTCGACTTTATTTCAAAACAATATGAACTGTAGAAGAGTACAATGTGTGATTTCCTTTTGGTCTCATACGTTCACTTGTTGCATGCAATAACTGCGGAGCTTGGTTTTTCATCATCTCTACATACACTGAAATACATTAGTGTGGTATTTTCTTTTGGTTTCATAGCTACATTCACTTGTTGCGTAGGGCTATCAGAAATCTGCATTCACACAATAAAAGACACAATCCTTTCAACGCTGAAACAACACGCTTCTTTCTTATCCGATTGCTGGAGTTAAGAGAACATTTGTTTTATCTCAAGCGGGTGGAAAGATGGAAAGAGAAACATCTCCGTACTGCACTTATCCAACAAGCTTCCCCCCCCCCCACATTTGCAAGCTGATGCGAGGCCCAAGAGATGTTGTTTTCTCATATTCAGCACAAACGCCTACCTTCCTGTCATGGTTTCGGTGGTTTGTGTATGTATTGGACCACATGGTTTGTGCACCTGGCCCTATTGGCATCCGGTCTCAGTGGGAGATAGATATGAGAGAGTATGTTGTCTTCTCCTGAACTAATACAGATCATCACCTGCATGCTCTTCGGTTGAGGCTGTGTCTGTTTATTCTCCCAAGAAAATACTCATATTGAAGCTAGGCAGTTGCATGTGGTTTCTGATTCAATGTAGGGCAGGTTCTGCAGTATGCACTGATTTGTCCATGATTTGTTCATCCGCAGCGTAAAACACTGCAGCACAAACGTTGTTTGTTTGTTTGCTTTCCCTTGTCTTGTGAGAACCCAGAGATCAAATGTGACTGAATCAATGACCGCCATACATTTAGTTAGTTCTGTGGAAAAGCAGCTAGTTCGGGATAATCACCCTTTCATAATGGGCAAATTCTAATTGGAACTCAAGCTTTGCTCATTGACTGAGTCTATTTCAGTGCTCCAATTCATTGCAAAATAGAAATAGACGTCCTAGAACAGTCATCCTTCGATTACTAGTGTACGCTCATGACCATAGCAACTGATCCAAGTTTTTTTTTGGGCAAAGAGAAGCTCTGTGGGTGAGAGATCACAATGACTTCCGTCCTTATCTTGATTACATGCCACGATAACGAGATGAGACCCTGGAGCCACTTCCTTGTTTTGCAGTTGCAAACAAACATTTGATTTATTGTGCCAGAACCTTATTAAATGACCCAGCTCTGTTGTTTCGTTGGCTGAACATTTCTCCAGAGCTTTGTTTGTCATTCTGTTTGTTTTGTCATTTACCCCACTTCTGGAGGCCATTGTGAGGCCAGATTCGAATAATCACATCAAACTGTGTGGGCCGAACAGGCAACTGGAGACCCATGCAGGCACAGCCCCAGAGGGGAGCTCTCTGATTGGACTAGAGGTCAGGTCTGATTGGAGGAGGCCCACACAGTGATTAGAACACATGGAGCTGATTAACCAAGTCACCTCAATGACTCAGCAGAGAGAGTGACTCACACAGACATACAGCCTCCCACCCAGAGAGATGGAAGAAGGGATGAAGAAGGGATAAAGAAGGACAGCGGAGGAGGAGGGAGAGAACATCTGGCCAAGCTTATCTGGGAAGGAGAGAAACAAGCGACTTCCTGTTGAGCTGTAGCCGAGGCTGCTCTGCTCCCCTGTGGTACAGATGGAGACCGCATGTGAGGATGCATGCAACCAGATGAAAACAGCTGAGGCCTGGGTGCATCTCTCTAGTCCAAAGTGGATTCCTCTCCTTGTCTCCTTCTCTCCGTCCACACTCATTTGAGGGAACCGGATAAGTGATAGTAAATTCCCACTATGATTAGATCATTGTAGGTGATGGAAAGCAGACGGAGAGAGGTAGCCCCTTTACACTATTGACATGAACCCATAATCTCATGGCACCACATAGGAGACATGGTATAGGCAGAAAAAGGCCAGTTTGGAGTTCATTTTAGGGACAGACTTCTTCCTGACTGTGTGAACAGAACAGAATAAACTCTGACCTTGGTCACATGGTCAGGAAAATCCCTAGGCCGACTTGTTCTTCTCTCGCTACCCTGAAGACATGACGTTCGTGCAGTCCATTTCTAATCCTCCTCCATATACACACACTGTATTACTTCCTCAGGGACTGTGCTGTGCTCCAGCAACGCTACACGATCCCTCCAACTCTGCTCCTGACTCACCTCAGACCTCAGCTTGTATGTTGCTCTTCAAGGTTACAATAACCCTGGCCTTGTTTGCTTTCATCTGCGCACACACACACACACACACACACACACACACACACACACACACACACACACACACACACACACACACACACACACACACACACACACACACACACACACACTTTTGAAAGACCCATGCGCCTGTTGTTTGAACAGCGGCCGCAAAGTAGATAAACTGTTGGAATTTGTGGTCAGAGGTTTGTTTAAGCCAAGGTGTTTATCTAGTGGCTTGTTTCCCCTCAGTTTTATAGTGTTAGGATACTTCCCAGCTGTGTTACCTAACAGAGCCAAATAACCCCCATATAGATAGATATATACACTACCGTTCAAAAGTTTGGGATCACTTAGAAATGTCCTTGTTAGTGAAAGAAAGGCAAAAAAAATTGTCCATTAAAATAACATCAAATTGATCAGAAATACAGTGTAGACATTGTTAATGTTGTAAATGACTATTGTAGCTGGAAACGGCTAATTTTTTATGGAATATCTACAGAGGCCCATTATCAGCAACCATCACGCCTGTGTTCCAATGGCACGTTATGTTAGCTAATCCAAGTTTATCATTTTAAAAAGCTAATTGGATCATTAGAAAACCCTTTTGCAATTATGTTAGCACGGCTGAAAACTGTTGTCCTGATTTAAAGAAGCAACTGGCCTTTAGATGAGTTGAGTATCTGGAGCATCAGCATGTGTGGGTTCGATTACAGGGTCAAAATGGCCAGAAACAAAGAATTTTCTTTTGAAACTTGTCAGTCTATTCTTGTTCTGAGAAATTAAGGCTATTCCATGCTAGAAATTGCCAAGAAACTGTAGACGCGTACAACGCTGTGTACTACTCCCTTCACAGAACAGCGCAAACTGGCTCTAACCAGAATAGAAAGAGGAGTGGAAGACCCCGGTGCACAACTGAGCAAGAGGACAAGTACATTAGAGTGTCTAGTTTGAGAAACAGATGTCTCACAAGTCCTCAACTGGCAGCTTCATTAAATAGTACCCGCAAAACAAAAGTCTCAACGTCAACAGTGAAGAGGTGAGTCCGGGATGCTGGCCTTCTAGGCAGAGTTCCTCTGTCCAGTCTCAACGTCAACAGTGAAGAGGTGAGTCCGGGATGCTGGCCTTCTAGGCAGAGTTCCTCTGTCCAGTCTCAACGTCAACAGTGAAGAGGTGAGTCCGGGATGCTGGCCTTCTAGGCAGAGTTCCTCTGTCCAGTCTCAACGTCAACAGTGAAGAGTTGAGTCCGGGATGCTGGCCTTCTAGGCAGAGTTCCTCTGTCCAGTCTCAACGTCAACAGTGAAGAGGTGAGTCCGGGATGCTGGCCTTCTAGGCAGAGTTCCTCTGTCCAGTCTCAACGTCAACAGTGAAGAGGTGAGTCCGGGATGCTGGCCTTCTAGGCAGAGTTCCTCTGTCCAGTCTCAACGTCAACAGTGAAGAGGTGAGTCCGGGATGCTGGCCTTCTAGGCAGAGTTCCTCTGTCCAGTCTCAACGTCAACAGTGAAGAGGTGAGTCCGGGATGCTGGCCTTCTAGGCAGAGTTCCTCTGTCCAGTCTCAACGTCAACAGTGAAGAGGTGAGTCCGGGATGCTGGCCTTCTAGGCAGAGTTCCTCTGTCCAGTCTCAACGTCAACAGTGAAGAGGTGAGTCCGGGATGCTGGTCTTCTAGGCAGAGTTCCTCTGTCCAGTCTCAACGTCAACAGTGAAGAGGTGAGTCCGGGATGCTGGCCTTCTAGGCAGAGTTCCTCTGTCCAGTCTCAACGTCAACAGTGAAGAGGTGAGTCCGGGATGCTGGCCTTCTAGGCAGAGTTCCTCTGTCCAGTCTCAACGTCAACAGTGAAGAGGTGAGTCCGGGATGCTGGCCTTCTAGGCAGAGTTCCTCTGTGCAGTGTCTGTGTTCTTTTGCCCATCTTAATCTTTTCTTTTTATTGGCCAGTCTGAGATATGGCGTTTTCTTTGCAACTCTGCCTAGAAGGCCAACCTTAACAAAGTCTACACTGTATTTCTGATCAATTTGATGTTATTTTAATGGACAAAACTTTTTTTTTAAAGAAAAGCACAAGGACATTTCTAAGTGGCCCCAAACTTTTGAATGGCTAATAAAAGGCCCCGGCCTTGTTTGCTTTCATCTGCACACACACATGCGCGCACACACACACACACACACACACACACACACACACACACACACACACACACACACACACACACACACACACACACACACACACACACACACACACACACACACACACACAGTAGATAGGGAGAGTGAGAGAGCTAGAGAGTGAGAGAGAACGAGCTTGAGTCTGCTATACTGCAAGGCTAGCATGTACAAGGATTCCATCAAACCCACATTAGAAGCATGCAGTCTCAGACATAACACATACTGTGTATATGCACAAACTATTCAACTCCACTATCGACACAAGGAAATTCTTAGTGATACATAACTCAACTGTGGACATGGAGCCTTAACGCAACATACAAGAGTAGCACGAAACAGCACAGATGACAAAACAACACTTCACGGAGAGAGAAATCAATGCAGACCCTATGCGGAGAGGAACTTATTAAAAAGCACCTTGGGATGTCCCTGAATCTCTTTCCATTTACTCAGCGTCTAAAGTAGAGTTACACAACATGTAGCCCTGATTGGCCTTAATAGAAACCAGTTGTCTCAGTCACACCAGTTATGTCGCAACAGCCCTCCCCTTCCTTCACCAAGTTTGTATCCCAAATGACACCCTATTCCCTATATAGTGCCCTACTTTTGACCAGAACCCTATGGACCCTGGTCAAAAGTAGTGCACCATATAGGGAATAGGTTACCATTTTTGTCGCAACCCAACAGCCATACTCACAGAGGACCTCCATCTCAGGGTCAATGTGCATCTCTGCACCACATGCAGCCATGTCTTCCAATCGCAGTCCCAGTCGAAGCATCACAGAACAGACTATTCCGACGTGGAAGTAAAAAAAAAATCCTCAATAAAATTCCCAACTGCTTCTCAAACCTAAACTCTTCACTGTGACAGCTGGGAGTGACTGGGAGCGCTTGGGATCTAATGCCCTATTTCTGTAACTCTCCCTCTTCCCGATGTTCCCAACTCAACGTTTCTTACCCGGAGCCTCAAGACTGAACAATAAACAGAGCTCCACGGATCGGATTGGCCTTCTGGGGGAATCCCTGCCCCTAATTCCAGCTGGAATTCTAGGGGGGAGTCAGATGACTCAGCTTGGAATGGAGGAGAAGAAAGAGAGGAAGACGGGACTCTACTTTCTCTCTGTGCGGTCGTTCCAGAAAACTTCCAAGAGTTATGAGGATAATTATCCATAATAGAAACCTTGCCATGTGCTGAACTGGGAGAGACACAGAGAGAGAGAGCTTATCAGTGTTACAGTAAATTCATACCAAAAGATCTAGTCACAACATAAGTTGTCAAAGTTTTTTCCAATTACAGCTTTACTGTAAGTTGGATGATTTAAATGGTGTAGCCTGTTTCTAAACGATATGTCAGTACAGTCTAGAAAGGGAGAATAGGACTAACCGGAGACGTGTGTACTACTGTACTCAAAACAGCCTCTACTTTGTCGGCAATTCAATGACTTTACTTAGCTAACCAACACTGCATACTGTCAGAGTCAGTACCGTTGCCCTTTCCCCTACATCTTCAGCTGCTCTTGTTTGTTCCGTCTTCTCTCCCCTGTGCCTCATCACTGAGTACAAAGGTGAAAGTTCACCCAGAGTTCCTCTGAACTTTAGCTAAATTGAAAAAGCTAGCTACGGCCACAGGATAATGACTCCCAATGTAGCGGTGTTAGCTGTGCTTAGGCAATAGAGGACTAGCCGTTCGCCATGGAGGTGAGAAGCCAGTCAGGCAACTAAGCGTGTGTATGTGTGCGTGCGTGTTCGTGTGCGTGCGTGTTTGTGTGCGTGTGCGTGCTAACCCAGTGTTGTTTGATCTAGGGCTGTTCAGAGGGGATTAGGGTTTAAGTCTAGTCATAATATTACCCCTGTCAAACACACCTCGAGGTACTGTGCCGTGCGCCAATGGGTGCGATGATGACTCCATTATGAAGAGTGGTTTCATTCACCTCAATGTATAGTGAGCATCAGCTAGGAAGTAGTTGCCGTGGCGATTATCAGCATGGGGCACCAGCCTGTTACACTGACACCATGTTGGCCCTACAGTACTTCCATTACGTCCTGAGGAAATTGATTGAATGACAGATCAAATCAAACAAACCTGGAGGGGCCAATATGACCAAATCAATGAGATCTGTCAGTGAGACACTTATTTAACATGGATTCATGTCTTTGTGTTTTAAGTTTTTTTAAATAATTGAAGATGAGTAAACAATTGATCATAAAAAGTAACTGGTTTCCACTTCTATTGAACGTCTAAGGATCAATAATTCCTTGCAGTACTGTGTCCTCCCCCAATGGACTAGTGGCTGATAGAATTAGGATCACAGAACATAGACTTGAATGGGGATGCCCGTTCTAGTAATTATATTTCTATGGTGGCTGATGACTATTATTATGGTACCGCCTTCGGAGAGGTCCAGCAGGGAGAGGTGGTGTACTGACCCCACACATACCCTGCCCAGCCCCCCATCTGCCCCCTGCCCAGCCTAGCAGATGGCACAATAGCAGTACGTATTGGCCATCTGTCCAGTGCCCACTCACAATTTGTGTGCACACACACTCACACTCACTCAATCTCTGGCCACACAGCAACGACCGCTGGTTACTGCCCGAGACAAGACCTATACATGACGTCAATATCCGGGAACCTCGTATTGTTAAGGTGAAAGAGAGAGTAATTACAGCAAAAACACCATTATCATTCCAAACATGGCCCTTATCAGCCAGAGAATGAGGGAAACCTCATTAGCAGAGGATGTTGAGAGCTGAGGCACTGACCCAAAGTGGACCTTCTCTTTGTTAACCAGCTGTACAGTTGGCAAAAAGGAGAAATACTGAGCTCATCCTGGTCAGCCCGTAGCAGCTGGGTGCAGTCTATAAGCAGGATCAGACAGGACCAGACAGACACCTCTTCAAGATAAACCAGAATAAACCAGATAAAAAACTGTGGTAGAGTCAGGGGAGGGTCCAGACACTGGTAGTGATGATAGTTTTTGGCTGGTGGTCAGGGGGTCAGGAAAAGGTCCTGGCCCTACCTATTTTGTACGGTCGTGACTAGTGTCAGGCCAGCATTACCAGCATTCAGAGAACTCACTAAGGAAGACAAGGGTGGGGACTGGGAGATAGTGGCTCAGGGAGACTGGAAATATGAGGAAGGGGGAACTGGGGTTGCTTTAGTGGAGTTTATGGGTGTGTGTGTGTGTGTGTGTGTGCTGCATGGGAACCTTCTTTAACCCCTGACTTCCACCAGGCGGAGCAGAGTAAACAGAAGCTTCCGGAAACCTTATCTGGGGGACCCTGTCCGGTTTCCACTTCTCTCAGTTCAGCTCTACCCTCAGGGGAAGCGCTCAATACACACAGGCAGACACAGGCTTTCCACTGACCCAGTCAGAGTCCACAGCCTCCAAAACACATTCAATCACATCAGGAATAAATCCTACAAAACACAAGCAGACACATTCATTCAGTTTTAGTGAGATATAGAACCATGTGTGAGTGAGAGAAGAGAAAGGCGGGAGAGAATGAAAGAAACAGAGTAGATAAGAGAATAAGAGATTACTTAAGAGTACTTAAAAATGCACCTTTAATTACTGTCTACATGCCCTCAGCAATGTCCTATATAAGATGCGAGCATTACCTGCAAGCCAGGTCCCATAGCTATCTCCCCTAAGTCATACCCTAACCCTACACTCCACCTGTCATACTGCACCTCCTGCTGGCCACTCTGAGCTCTGCGCCCACAGACATCATTATGAGCAAACGCTGCTATCCCTCAGGGGAGCTGAAAGTAAGTGGCCAACACTGCAGTCTAATGACCTCAGTCTGTGGTTTTCCTAGCCCGCTAACGCTAACCCTGAGAGGTTTGGAACCTGTAAACAGTTTAACATGAGCCATGATGATACGCTCTAGCAGACGGCCTCCTCTACTCAATTCAATTTCAATTTAAGGGGCTTTATTGGCATGGGAAACATATGTTAACATTGCCAAAGCAAGTGAAGTAGATAAACAAAAGTGAAATAAACAATAGAAATTAAGGGTAAACATTACACTCACAGACGTTCCAAAAGAGTAGACATTTCAGACATCTCTCTCTCTCTCTCTGTCTCTCTCTCTCTCTCTCTCTCTCTCTCTCTCTCTCTCATAATGACACAGCAGGTCATGCTGAGTGCAATTAAACTGTGAGACGCCTAACCACTGTCTGAGGGGGTGTGTGTGTGCGTACGTGCATGTGTGTGTGCATGTCATAGTCCTTCCTTGTCATCAAGATGTGTTAAGAACACCCAATAAGCATCATTTCCAGTTCAGTATCTGCCTGGTTAAAATGAGTGGGGCCTCCTTTCTCTCCTCGTACCATAGTGACTTGGTGAATGACTTCATGAATACCCTGCGAGCGAGAGAGAGGCATCTCTTGCTATGATGGATACCAGTATTCATTACGCCCGATTCTGTCGCAACATTTCTTTTAAACGGAAGCAAACAAGACGGGACCGAACTGAATTAGTCCAATAGAAACTATAGTTTTGCTCCGTTTGCTTCCGTTTGGTAAACGGTTTCCGTAATGAATACACCACAGGCCCTGCTGTCAAGAGCTGCTTTACCACAGCGACTTTACCTGAGATACCAATCGGAGTGCTTCAACTAAGACTAAGAAGCTGGAGAAGGTCATTCTAGTTCCACATATGTGACACAGCATGGAATGACATGGGGAAGGGGAAACGGAATACAGTACTTTAGAATCCTAGGGAATTAGTGATATAAAGGTAAAGATTCTTACTTTGGGAATGTTGACACTCGATTTCACAGTACAGGCCCAGTGTGTGTGTGTGTGTGTCAGAGACTAACTAGTGTGATGTTAGCCAGATGGGAATGGCGGCCCCCCTATTCCCTAAACGTTCCTCTTCGGGGGTCCACTGCTAATCATGTTAATCAGCCTGGGATCTCCCTACCCTTCTGCCTCTCTCACTGTGTGTGTGTGTGTGTGTGTGTGTGGAGAGATTCTGTGTAGAAAGGGGATAGTGGGGCCCTCATCTGGTGTGATGCTGCAGAAGGTCACATGGGGGTACAAGGGTGTAGGGGACCGGGACAGACAACACACAGGCAGGCCACCAGAGGAGAATGACGGGGCATGGAGGAGAACAGTGAGAGGACTGGGTCACGGAAAACAATCAAAATCCTTCCTCACAACTTTGTTGATCAATCAAACATGTCAGTTCAGGGCCAATGAGACACTATGAGGATTTATATAAACAAATCCAATGCTGGGTTAGAGGGCTTGAAGTGTCAGAACTGATGGCATAACCAAGCACCCACCAGGACAGAGTGGTCAAGTTGAATCTCAATGGGAACTCCTCCCTGTATTGTTACAGTACAATATAACAGTAATCTGCAGTCTAATGTACCTCTGGTTCTACGGAGGTCAAAGGGCGGAAGGTAGCCTAGTGGTTAGAGTGTTGGGCCAGTAACCGAAAGGTTGCTAGATCGAATCCCTGAGCTGACAAGGTAAAAATCTGTCGTTCTGCCCCTGAACAAGGCAGTTAACCCACTCGGGAACAGTGGGTTTTCATTGTAAATAACAATTTGTTCTTAACTGACTTGCCCAGTTAAATAAAATAAAAAGGGTAGTCAACAAAGGCCTAATCATAACCCTGTCAATCTACTGTTTAGTTCAATGTAGATGTGTGATTGGGAGCAACAGTGCACTGATTCAATTAAAGAGTCTTCCAATTTCTTCTGCAGTACATATAAAACAGGTTATTTTGTGTTCTACAAACATTAGTTACCTGTTGATATTTAGAGCCACCTACAGAGATCAGAGACGGACATTTTGATCCTAGAAACGAACTAAAAATGTATCCAGATGTACTCTGTTGTGGTGAGATCACACAACTGGCTGGAAGTGCCACTGGCTCAGATCACATGACCCAGGCTGAGAGAGGAAGAGAGGCGAGGTCAGGACGAGGGGAAACAATCGTCCTGACGGACAGCACACGGAAGGAAGGAAGCCCTGGAAACCAGAGTGTGTGTCTCTGATGTCATTACCCGTTTGAAAAACTGAATGGACAGGAAAACGTCTTATCACTCAGAAAAACACAGCTGACAGTAACTTGGAAAATTTCAAACAAGGCACGGAGTCAACAATCTGTACGGCAATGTAAAGAGTTTCATATCCACAATTATCTAGTTGGATGAAAGAGGATCAATCTCTAAGTCACTTCTTTAAGTCACTTGTGAAACCACCACATCTATCACTCATAGTCACCTATTGAAATTAATTAGGGCCTACTTGTGTATTATGTTGGAGCCAATTTCTCCTACTTGACACAAAATCTGATGGAAACAACCCACACTACCAGTCCACTACAGTGCTGTGTTGTTCACGTTTCTGCTCCACTGACGCCATCTCCCCTCATTGACAGATGGAGCGGGTCAGAGCAGGGGTCAGAGTCCCTCAGTCAGGGTGGGCCCCGGCCTCAGGCCCTCCAGGCAGGTCACCCTTCATTGAGAGCCCTAACAAGGCCCTCTCCCTCTGGGAAAATAACGAGCCCAGACCTCCGTGGCCTGAGTAGGAACCAGGCTACAAGACTCCCAGCTCCAGAGCAGAAACACACACACACACACAATCGTCCCAGCAAATCTGAGCTCCTAATATTGGAGTATAGCATACAAACTCGTACCGAATGATAAAGTATGGTCATTTATACTGTTCCAGTCCACGAACACATAATGCTAAACTGGTCTGTGTCGACAGGAAAAAAGCCTACAGAATTAGAGTTAATTAAGGCCAAATAAGACATGGAATACTTGGCAGTATCGCTAATAGCACTGACTGGAACATACTGGTTTATTAAATACTGAAAGCCATGATTCATTTGATAACTGCGGAGTTCGATTTTGAGGAAGCGAACGAGCAAGGCTAAGTAGAATGCTTTTCTCCATGTGTCTGTGTCCAACATTCTGTGTCCAAAATTGCACCCTATTCCCTATATAGTGCACTAGCTTTGACCAGAGCCATAGTCCCACTATATAGGGAATAGGGTACCATCTGATAAACAAACCAATGCGTCTAGCAGCTGTAGTTTCCCTGCAGCTGGCCCCATGCTGTGTGCTCCCTCAGTCTCAGGTCTGAAACGTTGTCTAAGCGTTATTTATACATTCTCCAAACGCTTTCTAAATATGGCTTGAATGCCGTCTAAAGATCGTGTAAATGCTGACACATTAGGTCATATTTGGCTCCGGGTTTTATCCCTCAGTTTACAGGAATCTAACTTGGCTCGTGTCGGACGCCCCTTCTGGGGGCCTGAGACACGCTCAATCTGCAGAGGGAGGAAAGAAGAGGAGTGTCTGTGCGCGTGTTGTAAGAAAGAGAGCGGAGGAAAGAAGAGGAGTGTCTGTGCGAGTGTTGTCAGAAAGAGAGAGGAGGAAAGAAGAGGAGTGTCTGTGCGCGTGTTGTCAGAAAGAGAGAGGAGGAAAGAAGAGGAGTGTCTGTGCGCGTGTTGTCAGAAAGAGAGAGGAGGAAAGAAAAGGAGTGTCTGTGCGCGTGTTGTCAGAAAGAGAGAGGAGGAAAGAAGAGGAGTGTCTGTGCGCGTGTTGTCAGAAAGAGAGAGGAGGAAAGAAGAGGAGTGTCTGTGCGCATGTTGTAAGAAAGAGAGCGGAGGAAAGAAGAGGAGTGTCTGTGCGCGTGTTGTCAGAAAGAGAGCGGAGGAAAGAAGAGGAGTGTCTGTGCGCGTGTTGTCAGAAAGAGAGCGGAGGAAAGAAGAGGAGTGTCTGTGCGCGTGTTGTAAGAAAGAGAGCGGAGGAAAGAAGAGGAGTGTCTGTGCGCGTGTTGTCAGAAAGAGAGCGGAGGAAAGAAGAGGAGTGTCTGTGCGCGTGTTGTAAGAAAGAGAGCGGAGGAAAGAAGAGGAGTGTCTGTGCGCGTGTTGTAAGAAAGAGAGCGGAGGAAAGAAGAGGAGTGTCTGTGCGCGTGTTGTAAGAAAGAGAGCGGAGGAAAGAAGAGGAGTGTCTGTGCGCGTGTTGTCAGAAAGAGAGCGGAGGAAAGAAGAGGAGTGTCTGTGCATATGTTGTAAGAAAGAGAGCGGAGGAAAGAAGAGGAGTGTCTGTGCGTGTGTTGTAAGAAAGAGAGCGGAGGAAAGAAGAGGAGTGTCTGTGCGCGTGTTGTCAGAAAGAGAGCGGAGGAAAGAAGAGGAGTGTCTGTGCGCGTGTTGTCAGAAAGAGAGAGGAGGAAAGAAGAGGAGTGTCTGTGCGCGTGTTGTCAGAAAGAGAGAGGAGGAAAGAAGAGGAGTGTCTGTGCGCGTGTTGTCAGAAAGAGAGAGGAGGAAAGAAGAGGAGTGTCTGTGCGCGTGTTGTCAGAAAGAGAGAGGAGGAAAGAGAGGGATAGACAGGAAAGTACAAAGCAAAGGAAAGTGAGTGAGTGGGAACCCAAATGTATCCGATGTTGCCGACTGCTGAAACAAGCTGGTTTGCTTTAGGACTGGGTTCCTTTATACATTCATCACTTGCATATGTAGGAGAATAAAACCATATATTGTTGTTATCTCACAGTCTACCAAGAGTGCATGAATTGAAGAACAAATTGCCTGAATATTTTTTGTACATGCAGCGATAGGGGACTGAGTTGAGAGGGTATTGAAGAACAAAGCAGCCGAACATTCATTGATCGGGGACTGAGACGCTGGGCTCCAGACAGAGCAGAGGGAGGGACAGGAGAGACAGGCCGTAGTGACAGACAGGCCCAGGCTTGGCTTTAATCAAATAGACCTCTCCTCTTACAGGCCCACACCGGGGACCCAGAGCTCTCCACTCTGTGTGCAATTGCATCGTCCAGTCCCTCTGTGAGGTAGTAGAGGAGGGCAACTGGAGAGGGATGATGTGTTCTGGAAAATGTTCTGTACCCCCACCACTGGAGCTTTGAAAACTAAAATTGTATCCAAAATGTGGATACCAACACTACTGTGTACTGTGGAGGTATATGCATATTGCCAATAGTCTTAAAACAGAAAGCTGACATGAATGCAGGACCATAGTACACGGTTTCTATATATACACCTAGCCTCACTGGTCCCAGATCATGTTTGGCATGACAAAAAAACGACTTGAGTTGGCTAGATAGCACGAACAGATCTGAGACCAGTCTACGATGCACTACGATGCACATACCCCTTTTACAGAGTGGCATCTCTCCACCAAGGCAGGCTGTATCAGACTGGAGGCACTCAGCCTGTGTTGGAGAGGCCACTCCTAGAAACAGTCCCCAGATCAGTGGTCTGCTTTCTCATACCAAAGCCTCTGCTCAGAAGCCTGTGTTATGCCACGGGGAACTCCAGCCCAGATCAAACACACACACACACACTACCAAACACACCAGATCCTATGATTAGTGGTTAGCAACACACACACACACACACACACACACACACACACACACACACACACACACACACACACACACACACACACACACACACACACACACACACACACACACACACACACACACACACACACACACACACACACACACACACACACACACACCAGGCCCAAAGCCTCAAAACACTGCTTTACTCTCCCTTGCTTACACATGTATATACTGATCTCCATAGCAACTTCACAGTGACACAATTGAAACACAACAGAAAGTTGGGGTCTTCCTACAAACCCAAGCATCTCTACGGCTGTTTGTGTTCCCCACCACTTGAAGGACCTCACTCTGTTAGAGTGACTACATCCAGGATCACATGAGGAACCTAAGGACTTAGAGGGTTCATGAGAAGAAACCTAGGGTCAGAGGTTACTCACTGTCGGGGTTGGGGGACTTGGTGCGGTTGGGCGAGGAGCAGCGGATGGTGGTGACGATGGTGTTGTGGTGGGGGTTGGGGTGGTGCGGGTGGTGGACCGGTGCATGATGACCATGGTTCTCGTGGTTGTTCTTTCCATTCCCCGTTGTCTCGGGTGCTTTGGTGACGCTGATCCCTGGTGTGGTCCTCACGGCCGGGCCATCCCCCAGACTGAGGGGCTCGATCCTCCGGGCATGGCTGGGTGGATCGGGGGTCCGGGCCCCTGTGCGAATCACCACCTCCTGGGGCGTTTTAGAGAAGGCCACCTCCCGTTTGTGGCCCATCTCGGGCGTCTTAGAGTGGCCTAGGACCTCGGGTCGTTTTGCTCCGAATCGGAGGGAACCAGGGCTGGTTGGATCTACCTGCTTGGAGGAAATGTCGATGGAGAGCTCCGTGCGCCCCCGGGATATGGGTTCAGGAGGCTTGGAGCTTCCCCCTCCCATGATGGTCTTGGAGATGGAGCCGTTGTTGTTATTGCTGGCGCCCAGTTCACGGTAGTAGATGCTGGTGGGGGACATGACGGGGCGGTGGTTGGTGTTGTTGGGCACCCGGCGGGAGCCTGGCGAGGAGTTGACCGAGGTGTCCACATCCTCCACCTCAAATGACCTCTTTAGAGCTGCATGGAGGGTGAGATGAGACAGACACACTCAGTCAATGAGTCATCCATACTACCATTTCTGACATTGATGATAATCAGAGTGCACTTAGGGCCGGTTTCCTAAACAAACATTACTGCTAGTCCTGGGCTAAACAAATACAACAGCAAATATATGACTCTAATTCTAATTCCAGAGGAGCTGAACTGTTTCGACGTCCCTGGCATCGTAGCTGCTTGAGGTTAGTGGGTAGAGAGAAGCTGGAAAAGCAATCTCAGCAACATCACAAAGGAAAATGGCAGCAACAAGCAATTAAGCCAAGCTCAAATCATTTCAATAACTCGTTATTAGTGGTGCCAATCTGTCACTACATACGACTGCAGATGGCACTCTATAAGTTTATACAAGTTTAACTGGTGCCAGTTGTATGACACAGTGTGGTACTGTATGTTATAAAATGTGGTCCAATTTATACACCCACTTGCACGGCCTCAAATGGCCTTAGACTTGCATAGCATTATATAAATGAAAGTCATATATCTGCCTTCTCTACATGCATTCTTGAATATTGTATGAGATATAGATGAGTTATGGATGAGTACAATGCATTAATATCAAATTAACAAAAGGAGACACACCTCCCCCAGGTTACTGATGGCTTTGTGAGAAAATCCTAAAAATAAGTTTGAACAAAAACATGAGGCTAGTTTGGCCTTGTAGGCATTGCCTCTTAGAAGTCAACTTGAACCCCATGGAGAAGATGCTAAGCTAGTCCCTGTGGTTGCGAGTTGGTTATGACATCACAGTCACACACATCCATGACCTCACTGTACTACTCAGTAACTCCAAGCTGATGATCAGTTCTGTTATGGCCTAAAGAGTGTGTGTGTGTGTGTGTGTGTGTGTGTGTGTGCGCGCCTACACGCGTGCATGCATGCATGTACACTACCGTTCAAAAGTTTGGGGTCACTTAGAAATGTCCTGTTTTTGAAAGAAAAGAAAAGCACACAAGACGCCTCACAAGTCCTCAACTGGCAGCTTCATTAAATAGTACCCACAAAACACCAGTCTCAACGTCAACAGTGAAGAGGCGACTCCGGGATGCTGGCCTTCTAGGCTGAGTTGCAAAGAAAAAGCCATATCTCAGACTGGCCAATAAAAAGAAAAGATTAAGATGGGCAAAAGAACACAGACACTGGACAGAGAAACTCTGCCTAGAAGGCCAGCATCCCGGAGTCACCTCTTCACTATTGACATTGAGACTGGTGTTTTGAGGGTACTATTTAATGAAGCTGCCTCAAGTGTCCATGATGTCTATATGCTGTCGTATGATTGGTGTTGCTAGTCCCCTTCCCTCTGTATCTCTCTATTCAAACACTCACTGCTGCTATGGTTACCATACATCTTTCTATTTTATTTTGCTGATCTGCCTTTCCTTGTTCTTGCATTCCCTGTGCATTGAAAAGCTAGCTAACCAACGTTAGCATAGCAGCATTAGCAAACTGCTAAACCTCCTCACTGTATTTGAAGGGGCTCATGTGTACATACTGTAGGTGCTAAATGCTCTTAACAACCCCCAAAACACCTTTTAAAAAAGGTTCTCAACTAAACATTTATTTCCAACGACTAACTGTTCTCTCATGCTTCCTCCATTACGCTCTCATGGATTTGGGGAATATTGGAGTTCAATTCTGGAGTCTAAAAAATGTGCCCTCCATTTTAAGGATGTGCGTTGCTTTGGCTGTTACTAAAAACACATCCCATCTCCCAAATCTTCAATTAGAACGGGAGACCCAATCCCATATGCCGCTTATAAAACAGAACACGGTTGTAAGTTATTTCCATGTCCAAACCACTTTGCCACTGGACTCCATCCCCCATAACCCCCCTTTCCTCCCTCTTGTGTTCTATGATTGTGCTGAATGATTCCAAGGTTCTCACTACTTTCAACTCGGTCCAGGACTAGGATTTGACCTGCCAAATCAGTCTGCTGCTTAGTGCTTCGCAAACAGTGAGCTGAAAGACCATTGGTGTATCCAGTGATCTGAAATGTTCTGAACGTTGCAGACAGAAATAGAATGAACAGAGCTGACTTGATTCCCTATTCAATCTGACAGACAGTCCCATCTTTTCTACCACATACATTTCTATCTGAATGTTCTTTAACGTTACATGCTCTTGAACAGGCTCCAGGGTTGCCTGCATAGAGAGACAGTCAGTATAAGCCTAACACTGATAGGACTTAAGTGTTATTATCAGAGAGAGACTGTACAATGTATGATTTAATGCTCAATGCTTAAAAACAGTCAGCTGGGTGTAAGACCAAAGACCACGGTTGCATAGAGACTGTCAGACAGGCATAACACTGATAGGACTTAAGTGTTGTCATAACATCCAAGATGGCTGCATATGATTTAATATGACCTAGAGATGAAACTTTCTCAACGGTCGCCATCTGCTTGACAAGGACTTCAGAGAGAGACATTACGGGAATTACTATAGCGAAATAGGAATGTTCCTCGACTCAGTTCTACCATGCGGTTTTCCCACGGTTTTCTATACATTCAGAGGTCACTCTTTCAAACATCATTCCACTAGAAGACAGAGAAGAAGGATCACGTGTTTCCGAGGAAGCATCCAAGGATATCCCTGTCATGGATTTCACACGTGCTGGATGGACCTGGGATCACGGAGCGCCAGTATCCCGACGTGAGCGAAGGCCAGACGGACGATACCGTCTCATCCCCCAAGTGAAATGGCATTCCCAGACAATGAGCTGGAAATACAGAACGTCTCTGCGGAATCTCCTTAACAAACAGAGCCTACTTCTCTCTCTCCCTATGTAGCCTACCTCTTGGTGCTCTGTGTCCCACAGTCTCTTGCGAGGGGGATGACCATAATAATGGCCACAGGGCCTGGCATTTTTCCGAACAAATCTGGGCCCTAGTCCAGGCCTATAACTGGGCCAACAGAGTTTTTCCTGGCCAGATGTTGTGGTTAGGAAAACTCCTGGTCCTAGCATAGCACAAAACGCTAAGATGGAGGCTCTCTCCCGCCTGACCTAAATAGTAGGGCCGGGAAGATACCAGTATCGCAAAAACATATCCATGGCAACAATGAAAACACGAAGCAGACTCAACTCTTTGGTCCTTTCAAAACCAGCTGTATGTAAAATATTGTGTACTATAGCTTGGAAAAGAAATACACGTGGCTCTGGATGACAACATAATGATGTCTGTTTTCAACATTAGGACTGTTTTCTTAAAGAAATCTGCTATGTGTTTTGTTTCCCGGCCACGACACTAACGAGTATCGCGATACTGGTATCATCCCCGGCCCACCTAAATAGATTTCAATAGAGAGGAGGAAACAAACTTTTGTTCTCTCTCCCACCCTGCTAGGCCCAGGTGCTGGCCTTGACTTCCTGTCCCTGTGTGCATCACTGGCGTTAGCTCATCTCCTCAAGGACACACAGATAGAGTAATGGACAACAGATACTTGTACAGCTCTGATGCAGCTAGAAAGAGATAGGCTTATGATAATTCTACAGTTATGCAGGTGCTTTTATCTCATGGTTTGAGTTAACAGTATGCGTTTCACTGTTAGTCTACACCTGTTATTTACGAAGCGTGTGACGCTTAAAATGAGATTTTTATGCAGGACCTGTGAAATGTAACTATGCTCCGACCAAAACGAACCATCAGAACCACAACCTATTGTTTCCTGTTTACAGTCTCACGGTAGTTATAGAACGAGACCGACTTCCTGGTTGTGTTGGTTCTGACTGAGGTCCGAAAGATCAAAGTCGTCACCGCATCCTGTTGTGAGGTTTAGTGAGGCTAGAGAAAAGACTGAACACTGAGGAAAGAGAGGGCGAGAGAGAGAGACCATAGACGTACACTAAAACTGACTGAAAAGGTCAAGACATGAGGTTGCGTTCTCTAGGGCCCACTGTTGCACTACAGCTCATCCACATCAGTACACTATCCTACTAAACAAGGCCAATGGACGTTATGGTGGCCTTCCTGTTAGAGTCCCAGGCCTTGTTCAATTCTCCTTCACTGAGACGCTTGGTTAGTATGGGCCCTGAGCTCCATGGCATGTCGTCTGAGTCCTGATGTGACCGGCTGGATCAGCTTCCTCAAAGAAAGGGGTCTAGACGGGGGCCAGACGGCCTTCAGACCGGCCTGTTAGAACTGAAGAGTGAAGGGAGCTCTCCTGGGGACCGCAACTCTGAGGCCCAAATGCTAGAGTTTCATCAGTGTGTGTGTCTAGTCTAATTTATGTCTATTGGGCCGGATGTGCAAGTGTGTGTTTTGAGGGTTAGGGCAGAAAAGGTAAAGCTGTACTGTAGCAAATATATAGTATTACACACCATCTATGGGATACTGAAGATATTGGCAAATAAAATTGCTGACGTTTCTCTGTTCATAACACCATGGTTTTAAGTCTGTAGTCAATGGTTGTGAACCACTGACCCATCTCTTACATTCCAGACTCGCTCACTTCCTGATCAATATCACATGACGGTGGAACGATGAGAACACTGACAGTTACTGTAATACTGCCAGATTACCGTCTATGAAAACATAAGAGGCATGATGATATAATGCTAGCATTTAAAACTGTGCAGTGTCAGACATTTACTACTGTACATACAATGCCAAACCCACTGGCAAAACAGCGATTATGGCTTGAATGAAATGTCCATTCAAGTTGACAACACTTTATCTTGATACACTAACACAAACTGTAACGGTGAAGTTGAACTCCGTGGCGCTACATACGCACACAGCGGTTCTGCCAGTGTCAACAAAAGCGGGCTACAACATTATGCAGTGGAATTTTAATATCATAGAAATCTTTCAAAACCGAGTCTGACAAGGCAAGGCCATCGACTGACCGATAAAGTTACTCAAACCCTCCCCTTATATTCCACTTGATCAGTCCAAAGGTTAGCCACCGCTAAATGGTAGGGTGTCAAATACACACTTCCTTTTTGTCTTCTCTGGACACTGTTGGGTTTATGCTGACACACGGCGTGTGTAACTCTGCTCGTGTTCTGGCTGACACCAGGTACAGCACAAAATAATTATAGTAGAGAGAGCGAGCGACAGAGGCAAAGAGAGAGAGAGAGAAAGAAAGATATGGAGGAACTCAAAGTGAACGCAGCTGTTGGTAGTTCAGTAGTGCTTGGCTCCATACCTTTCAGTCTGAACCCCTGGGTGCTTGGCAGGTAAGGCTTAGTTCATTCCTTTGAACAAGCAACACCCACAGGTTAACGACTATAAAGCCTTCTGTACTGCAGGCTACTGCCACCCTGGTTTACATCCCTTGTTGACCACAGGAGCCGTTTCCAATGTTAGAAGTATCAAGAGTGGACAGATTCCAGACAACACCTGCAGCTATTTCAAACTCCACAATAGCAAACAGACCGCGAGAGGACTATTCACTGTTGATGAGTAGGCCTATTAGCTATCGAGTCGATTCACTGTGCAGTTGATTCACTATGCGGTTCATTCACTATTCAGCTCATTCAGCTTATCAGAGAGCGGTATAAGAGACCAAGGCTTATGACTTGATGTTGATCTCAGATGCACTCAAAAAGAAGAAATACAAATCCATACCGACGCACTAACATAAACCACACAATCTAAAAACACACACTGTCCACAAACAATAAGCCTCTGGAAAATCCCCACACTTTTAGTTTGAGCTGAGAGCCAGACAGATAAGAGACCAGACTGGATTTGCCAGTAAATGGAAGAGTAGGCCTACGACAGCAGTGCTTCAGCAGCAGTGTGTGACAAGTAGTGATATTTCTACACAGCCCCCAGATCAGATACCAGGGAGAATCAGATACAAGTAGTGATATTTCTACACAGCCCCCAGATCAGATACCAGGGAGAATCAGATACAAGCAGAATCCACAACTGCCTGAGAGGACAGGCTGAGTGACAGGGTGGCTGACATCATCAGGCTAACATGGCACTGATATGGTCCTGTTCATCCATTTGATCATGCAGTACTGCTACTGAACACATAATCACTCACCAAAAAAACAAACCTACAGATGTGGGAGACAGAGTCTGGTCTGTCCAATATGGAGAGATCACCACAATCCTTTCTCTCAAAAGAGCAAGGTCTTACAAGGTCTGACTGATATTTTTTTAAGGGACTTTCTAAAACAGGACCACACATACAGAAGTGTAATTCTAAGGGAGTGAATGCACATTTAGACTGATCTGACCAAGAGAGCGAGAACCCGACGCTCATCAAGTGCTGGACTGCGTCCATATGACCCTAAACCAATGAATTAATAATACTGAAATGTTTAACTGTGTTCAGGCACACATTCAGTTTCTCAGATCTGACGGAGTAAGCACACTTTCAGTTCAATGTGTGTGTGTTTTGGTTTTACTGTCCTTGTGGGGATAAAAATAAGAATCCCGCACACTGCTCGATAGTACCACTGCTCTTTTAATAACCTTCACGTAATCGGCCTCCAGAGTCCTCACAAGGATAGTAAAACAAGAAAATTCAGACAAATGGGTACATTTTGTCAAGCCCACAAGGAAAACGTTTTTTTTTGCCTTAGCGGTTAGTTTTAGGCTTACAATTAGGGTTAGAGATACAGTTAGGGGTTAGGTTTAGTTTTAGGGTTAAGGTTGGATTAAGGATTAGGGGTTAGGTTTAGTTTTAGGGTTAAAATTGGATTAAGGATTAGGGGTTAGGTTTAGTTTCAGGGTGAAGGTTAGATTAAGGATTAGGGGTTAGGTTTAGGTTTAGTTTCAGGGTGAAGGTTAGATTAAGGATTAGGGGTTAGGTTTAGTTTCAGGGTGAAGGTTAGATTAAGGATTAGGGGTTAGGTTTAGTTTCAGGGGGAAGGTTAGATTAAGGATTAGGGGTTAGGTTTAGTTTCAGGGTGAAGGTTAGATGAAGGATTAGGGGTTAGGGCAGGGTTTCCCAACCTCGGTCTTTGGGACCCCAAGGGGTGCATGTTTTTTTGAATGCCCTAGCAGAAAACAGCGGATTCAAATAATCAACTAATCATCAAGCTTTGATCATTTTAATCAGCTGTTTAGTTAGGGCAAAAACCAAAACCGTGCACCCCTTGGGGTTAGGGAAAATAGGAATTTGAATGGGAATCAATTGTTTGTTCCCCACAAGGATAGCAAAACAAACGTGTGTGTGTGTGTTTGTTGGGGGGGGTTCAGTGTGTGACGGTCCTGTCAGACCTCTCACAGCTGGAGGGAAGTACACACTCGGACCGGAGGAGGAAGAGGAAAGGAGGAAGAGGACAACAAAGGAAATCAATGTTAGCTTCACAGGACAGCTAGGAAAACAAAGGAGAGAGAGGGGACACACTGAGGAGTTGTGAATGAATTGGGGGTTTGATGCGGTGGCCAGATGAGGCTTTACTATAAGTCCCTTTAATGCTTTCAGCTGGAACGTTTCCTGTGGTGGAGTAGCACTGTCAATACTGGGGTACTCTACTGATGTAACTAGGATATGATCAATAACAGACTCATTAAGAAACCGAGGGGAACACATGTCCAATGCGCACACACACACAAACAAACTGGAGAAACAGAGCGAGAGAGAGAAGGGAGAGACCAGTGCTGTTAAGTGAAGAAGGCTAGTGACTCAATTGTAAATTTGATCTGGAAATAGTATTTTGGACATCAGTCGTTAGTCACCACTGGCTGTCGATGGGAAGGTCTGTGACAAGTAAAAGAGAGTAATCAAAACATAGAATTCAAAACATGACAAACCTTCAAAGTCCGAGATAATTCCGTCCAAGTGAGCAGTAACCTTGGAGTCAGACATGTTGCTGGTTTGATATAAAAGTAAACAGAATTTCCAAATCCCTTCCCAATCAAGGTAACGTTCCACAGTCCCTCTACTGATTCTAAATAAATCCCAAATTAGGAGTCAGAGTAAAAACCAGAGTGCTGAGTAGTCGATCTGATCCAAGCCCACAGCTTTCTTAAAGGAGCAACTTATTTTTCTCTGCTTCCTCCTATGCCTGGCACTACATCGCAGCGTTCAGTCTTCAGAGAGTGAAAGGCAAGCCCTCCTCTCCTCCCCTCAGAGAGAAACTCCCTCCCTCTTTTTTTGTGCATCTCCCTGACTGCCGTCTCCCTCTCAATGAGTGTGTGTGTGTGTGTGTGTGTGTGTGTGTGTGTGTGAGTGTGTGTGTGTGTGTGTGTGTGTGTGTGTGTGTGTGTGTGTGTGTGTGTGTGTGTGTGTGTGTGTGTGTGTGTGTGTGTGTGTGTGTGTGAGTGTGTGTGAGTGTGTGTGTGTGCGTGTGCGTGTGTTCGTGCATGACTGTGTGTGTGTGTGCGTGCATGACTGTGTCTGTGTGTCAAGTCTGATCCCATAACATTCTACAACATGTAAAAAGACATGAGCCAACAGGGGAAATGTCACACAGCCACTTAACCAACTTCCTGGCCTCATGTAATCAACCAGCAAGCTCCTCTTCCCTCAGCCAACCAGTCAAAAAGTCAGGCCCTCAAAAATGGCCTTCATAAACCTCAAGCCACTCAGTCCCACTCCACTCGAGCTAACATGAACTGACCACCTCAGAAAGTACCTCAGTAGTTACAGATAAACATGGAATTCTGCCTCACGACCACTAATTAAAAAACACTCACTTCTCTGGTACTTTCCTGACACAAAGTCTGACAGAATCTGCAATGGCACCCTTTTCCCTATATAGGGCCCTGGACAAAAAGGTAGTGCACTATATGAGCCCTGGACAAAAAGGTAGTGCACTATATGAGCCCTGGACAAAAAGGTAGTGCACTATATGAGCCCTGGACAAAAAGGTAGTGCACTATATGAGCCCTGGACAAAAAGGTAGTGCACTATATGAGCCCTGGACAAAAAGGTAGTGCACTATATGAGCCCTGGACAAAAAGGTAGTGCACTATATGAGCCCTGGACAAAAAGGTAGTGCACTATATGAGCCCTGGTCAAAAAGGTAGTGCACAATATGAGCCCTGGTCAAAAAGGTAGTGCACTATATGAGCCCTGGTCAAAAAGGTAGTGCACAATATGAGCCCTGGTCAAAAAGGTAGTGCACAATATGAGCCCTGGTCAAAAAGGTAGTGCACTATATGAGCCCTGGTCAAAAAGGTAGTGCACAATATGAGCCCTGGTCAAAAAGGTAGTGCACTATATGAGCCCTGGTCAAAAAGGTAGTGCACTATATGAGCCCTGGTCAAAAAGGTAGTGCACTATATGAGCCCTGGTCAAAAAGGTAGTGCACTATATGAGCCCTGGTCAAAAGGTAGTGCACTATATAGTACAGTCCAGGCTGCATCACATCTGGCAGTGATTGGGAGTCCCATAGGTCGGAGCACAATTGGACCAGCGTTGTCCAGGTTTGGCCTGGGTAGGATGTCATTGTAAATAAGAATTATTTCTTAACTGACTTGCCTAGTTAAATAACATTTTTTTTTAAAGGTTTATATATATATATATATATATATATATACATACACACACACACACACACACACACACACACACACACACACACACACACACACACACACACACACACACACACGTAATAGGGTTCCATTTCAGACTCATCCTTTGACTCACTACCTCTCTAATTAAAGAACACTAATTTCTCTGGAAGTTTCCTAACTGATTACACTGTAGGGCCTAGTGTGGCTAGGGAGCGAGTCACACACACACTCACTCCCTGTTAAAAAATGGTTCCGAGAGAAAACACAGGAAGTTAAGATCTGTGGGGATTTCAGAGAGTGTGTAACCTAATAACACAACGCGGGAATGAGCTTGATAAGACAGCATTTGATCGGAGTGGTGATTACATGTCCCTGGGGACTACTTTTTGGGGGGTGAGTACCAAGTTCTGAAGCAAGCTTGGAAAACTGTTGATATAAAAATAATAGAAAAAGACAAAAAGTAACATATTGTTGTCCTTGTGCTTCATACTAAAGTCTGCACCGCAGTCACCCTGCAGGAATTAGCATTAGGACGCAATAGTAGAGCTATTTACATATGATCTCCCGTTAGCATTCTACGCTAACAAAGCAATAGGAGAGCTATCTGCTTATGATCTCCCGTTAGCATTCTACGCTAACAAAGCAATAGTAGAGCTATCTGCTTATGATCTCCCGTTAGCATTCTACGCTAACAAAGCAATAGTAGAGCTATCTGCTTATGATCTCCCGTTAGCATTCTACGCTAACAAAGCAATAGCGTAATTAGTGATGAGCGACTCATGGCTTTTCCAGAGCAACTCACTTCCTGTTTGGAGCCAGACATGTTGAGACCTACAGGAAGTCAACATTGTAATCACACAGTGTATTTCACCCTTAGTGGAGCATATGGACCATACAGAGGACACCTCTGATGCCAACAAGCAATTTCCGTCTTGTGAATGTGTACTATGTATACTAGACGGCTGTATGAATGAAAAGGTATTTTTGAGAAGGTCAATATCATCATAGGAACCTGGGCCCACCTGGTGGCTGGCGTTGCCTCACCCTAACACCTTCAGGTCAGGAGCGGTACTGTTGTGTTTTATTGTGTGTTCTGGTTCCTTCCTATGGCGAGTGTCTAGGGACCAGGGCCAGAAGCTGTCAGGTAGAGTGTGTGTGTGTGTGTGTCCAAGGACTATGGAGTGTGTGTATTTATGATATATACCAGTTATAGGATTGGAATACTTCTGCTAGACTGCTACCATGTTTACCACTTGTGCTGTGTTTCAAAGGTTACAGTCTTCTATGGATTGTGTACGGTGCCTCTTAGTGCTGAAAGCAACCATGGGTTGAGTCAGCCTCATAAGTACTCACATACCCACATTCTGTGTGTCATACATCCAGTAAACCTGACAGCTGTGTATAGGTGTGTGGTGTGTGTATGTTGCAGGACATCCTCACTAACCCATGCATGTGCATTCATGTATGTATATTTGGTCAAATGTAGCAGTGTGTGGCCCCCTGGTACTCAGACTCAGTGGCAGTCCTGTAAACCATATGCCACACAGCCTCAGTCCTCAATTAAACCTAAAACACACCGTGCGAAATACGCACCTCCCCAGCCATCATATATTTATCTAAACACGCACGCAAACACACACGCACACGCAGATGATGGCTCCCTTCCAGGCATCGGGAGACAGATTTTCAAAACAACATCTGGAGCGCGTGTGTGTTTCAGTACCCCTGAAATGTACACTAAACAGTGTTTGAAGGCTCAGGGCTAAACTGTACGGCTAAACTGTAGAAAAATATCCACCAAAACAATACAGCCTGGTCCTGGATAATGGGGGAGAGAGAGAGAGAGAGAGAGAGAGAGAGAGAGAGAGAGAGAGAGAGAGAGAGGAGACAGGAGAGCTGTGGTGTCGATGCATGTTGTTTGTGTAAACGGGTGCCGGTTTGGGTCAGTACAATGCACTTATAGGATAGGCTGGTCTAGGACTCTTCACATATTCACACGGACTACTTCACGTCATCTCTCCCCAGTATATGTGGGTTAGCTTTGTCACTTACGCTGTAGGCCTCCTAATACTTGACTGGTTGTACCTGCAGACTTAGTTGTCAGGCCAATTTCAGAAGAATAGGAACACACAACCATAGACGTTCATCACCAGGAAGTGACACAAAACCAGTCGCCCCACATCAATTCCTTTTATGAGTGTGTGTGTGGGATTAGACAGTTTCTCTAAAATGACACCTTTTAAAACGTGATTGTCCTGACCTTTCGGTCCAGACAGCGTGGCAACACTGCGCTGATGACTGCTGATGAAATTGACGGAGCTAAATGAACTTGGCTTCAATAAAAGCTTTAGTAGAGAAACTCTACAGAATTAAACGGGATAATAAAACTCAGAGAACGAGAGAGAGAGAAAGCAAGAGCGCGTGAGAGCTGTCCAACTAGAAGTCGTAAACACGCCAGGACTCCTAGCCTGACTGGATCATTTCACACTTTGCCCATCAGGCATAAAACACACACTGTGCGATGAAGTGTGCCTTTCCACATGTCACGTTATGATGCATTTAGACGAGGGCCGAAAAGCAAAAAAAATCATACCAGTCATCAAATCACATTTTATTTGTCACAGGCGCCGAATACAACAGGTGTGGACTTTACTGTGAAATGCTTACTTTCGAGCCCTTCCCAACAATGCAGAGTTTAAGAAATTAGAATAAAAAGAAAAATAGTAACACGAGAGGAATAAAATAAAGTACACAAGAATATATATACGGGGAGTACCAGTATCAGATCAATGTGCAGTAGTATGATGTATTTGAGGTAGATATGTACATGAAGGCAGGGTAAAATGACGAGGCATCAGGATAGATAATAATAAGGTATTTGAGGTAGATATGTACATGAAGGCAGGGTAAAGTGACGAGGCATCAGGATAGATAATAATAAGGTATTTGAGATAGATATGTACATGAAGGCAGGGTAAAGTGACTAGGCATCAGTATAGATAATAATAAGGTATTTGAGGTAGATATGTACATGCAGGCAGGGAAAAGTGACTAGGCATCAGGATAGATAATAATAAGGTATATGAGGTAGTTATGTACATGAAGGCAGGGTAAAGTGACTAGGCGTCATATAGATAATAGATAGATAATAATAATGTCACACCCTGACCTTAGAGATCCCTGTTTATTCTCTATATTTTGGTTAGGTCAGGGTTTGACTAGGGTGGGTACTCTAGTTTTTGTATATCTATGTTTTCTTTTTCTTTGTTGGCCTAGTATGGTTCCCAATCAGAGGCAGCTGTCTATCGTTGTCTCTGATTGGGGATCACACTTAGGCAGCCCTTTTTCCCACTTTCAGTTGTGGGATCTTGTCTTTTTTGTGTTGCATGGTTTTGCACTCCTAGCTTTACGTCTGTTTAGTTGTTTATTGTTTTTTTGGTGGAACATTTAAAATTAAAGGATATGTACACCTACCACGCTGCATCTTGGTCCGGTTATTTTACAAACGAGGTACATAACAAATAAGGTATTTGAGGTAGATATGTACATGAAGGCAGGGTAAAGTGACTAGGCATCAGGATAGATATTTTATTTCACCTTTATTTAACCTGGTAGGCAAGTTGAGAACAAGTTCTCATTTACAATTGCGACCTGGCCAAGATAAAGCAAAGCAGTTCGACACATACAACGACACAGAGTTACACATGGAGTAAAACAAACAAGTCCCATCTACCGTGGTGGCTGACGGCATTCACCGCCAGCCTCAATGACATTTACTGTCGTGCTCTCATTGAAAACAATGACATCGGCTTTGCCATCTACCGTCCACCACGTACCATCTAAACATACCATTATTGTAGCATTCCCTACAGGTTACATTAGCATTTCCCACACCTTCAATGAATGTTCCACTGGTGCAAGGCCCAGTCAGACCCGTAGATCATACAAGGGTCACACGAGAGCTGGCTAGTACTAGTATCCATTGACGAATATATCATGACTAACCTAACCCCAGATTTGACCCCTGTTCCGTCATTTCCATATAATAGCCTAGTACCAGCCAAACTCCCAACACCAAAAGGTGGGGCTTCCAAAGAGCCTGCCTGCCCAGTTTCTTTCTTTCCTGTTCTCAATGTCCAGGGCCATGTTCTTTGGGCCCGGTCTTATCCTAGTGGAGAAATAATAATATTAGCAGACAATAAAAGGTAGGGTGCAGAGAGGTGGGAAGGTAGAAGTGTCGACAGCTGACTCATGGAGGAAATCCTGTGCACTGCTTTTATGGAACACAAAGAGCCATGAAACTTCCTCTACAGGGGTTAGCCATTGGGTAGTGTGCATGTGTGTGAGTGGAGTCTTGCATGTGTTTGTTGTGCTGTGTCTTAAGGGTACTGCATTGGCTATCGCCTGCATTCACTGCACTGTTTACATTGTGCAAAACCCAAACAAACTCAAAGGAAAATTCACACACAGCAGCCGAAGGATGAGTAAGCTGACGTGTGACACACTGAACAGGCCTTGTGTTGATCCAGAGCATGTAAGAACCAGTGTTCAGAGCAAAGCCCTATCGTCACCTCCCTCCCTCCACATTGACCTCAACTGGTCTATCAACTACCACCTCAGACACCAATAGCCTGCCATGGCTGTGATGAGAGCATCACCCAACAGGATATCCTGTACTGATCATATCTCTATTTAAAATGTCACAATACAGACAGTTAAAAGGCATTTCTGATCTCCTCTCAATTCCACTATTAATCATCGGTTTTCATTTTTCCACTGAAGCACCAGCCAGACACATTGAGTGAGTCAACTATCTGCCATTATAGCACAATGTGCTGCCCATACGTAGAGATGATCAATAAGACATCACATTGAACATATTATCTTAAATCCAGCACAGCCGAGGGTACTGAGGCTACACCACGGCCGTAACTCTGAGGACTGACGCTACGGTTTATAGCAGAGAGGTTTGAAACACTACAGAGCCAAAACGGAGAGTGGCGACAGAGGCTCAGATCACGGGTCCAAAATGTCCAGCTAAGACTTAATACTCTAGCTCATATCACTCTTAAACCAAGTCAAGTGTTTTTTGGGAGGAAAAGTTGATTGTCATAGCAACACATCTAAAAACAATCCCATAAAAACAAAATGAAGAGTTGAGCAGAAACAGGAAGTTGCTCAGCCCAGGGCTTCCTGGGTGAAAGGCGACTGCTGCCACCAAACGCTCGAGCTGTGGAAAAACCTCACACTTCTTCTCGCTCCCGCCAACGTCCGACTTTGCTAGATTCTTCCAACTCACACAAGAAAGAAATCCCCGTCTGCAAAATATGAATCATCCACATGGAACTTTTCACAGAACTCTGTGAAATGGTGGTGCACTCCACTGACTGCCTGCAGAGACAGACTGCTAAGGGAAAACTCACATAGCAACACTGCCTCCCTGTGGTCTAATCTAGAACTATACAGAGTCTGCACAGCAGATCATATGCACTCGGAGCTGAAGTGGAGCCATCTCATTAGCAGCTGAGTGAAGGCAAATATTCAGAGTGACGCTCAGTTTGACGTCCGACGCTAATCTCCACAAGCCTGTTGGATTAGCCTTATCGTTTTAATCCAGTCTGAGCCCATACGGGCCAGTTTAGAAGCCCCTCTACACGCAAAACGTACCAAAAAAACTGAAAATCCAATGAAAGATTTTGATTAGGCAGATCTATGGATCAGAGATAGCTTCAGTCGTAGCACTGTGTGTAAACAGAGAGGGTGACATGAACAGGGGAAGTGGAGGAATATCAACCCTGAAGTTGAGAGCTACAGCGGGGAGGACACAGCATGACAAGACACGCAGTCTGACAGGACACAGTGTGTGGGACGTGCTAGGCTTTCCTGAAAGACGCTGGCGGAGGCCACAACCGCAAAAAAAGCATATTATGAGCTCATGCCTCATCCCATAATTAAAAATAGACTTTCCCATCAACCATAGTTAATCCAGATGACTGAAATCAAGCATAAACTCCCTTGTACGCATGGCCATGACATTATTCGGAGTGAATCATGTCTATAGTCTAGCTCCCACATCAGGGTCAGCTGAAGTAAATCATTAGTCCCTCATATCCAATGCAATCCTACTGCAATGCCTCAGTCACAAATTGCATATGTTTGTGGCTTTTCCACATTTCTTTCCGTAGTAGTGTCCAGGATACCTTGTAGTCATAGGGCTTAAGACGCTTCTTCACATGATGCCCACTCACTCACCCACTCACTCAGTAAAGGCAGCCGTACACAATCTCACAGCTGACAGTGTCAGAAAGAGACAAAGAAAACCACCCGCTGTAGAGTAAACTATTACATGTCAACACTTAAAAATGGAGAGAATTAGAGCCGATGATCATATTCTTGTGGAATTTACTAGCAAGATGAATTGGTTAGTCCTAAACTCTTCAAACAGTAGTGAGGCAACCAGACTAGACAGACAGCGTGCCCCAGTGTCTACTGTACTGCCGACTAAGCAAACAGAACCTCGAATGACTCGTGGCTTCCTCTACACAGGCAAGGCAGCAAACTAAAGTTACCAAGTGAGTTAGAAAAGAGAGAATTAAGCAGCTTTTCTTCAATGAAAAAGACTCCAAACTACGCAGAAGAAAAAAGTTTGAGAGACCAGAACTTACCGGCTATTCTGTCTCGCTCCATTACTTGCTCACAGCCTTAGCCACATGTAATGTCTGTCTTTTTTCTCTCTCTCCTTTTTTTGCTGAAGACTTCCCCTTTTTCTGTCTGACTTAGTCACATCTCTCCCCCTCCCTCCCTCTTAGGTCTAATGTCTTCAATCTGCCGTGATAATGCAGTTTTAGCACTGTGTGACGATGCAGTGTTAGTACTGTGTGATAATGCAGTGTTAGAACTGTGTGATGATGCAGTGTTAGTACTGTGTGATTATGCAGTTAGTACTGTGCGATGATGCAGTGTTAATACTGTGTGATGATGCCATGTTAGTACTGTGCGATAATGAAGTGTTAGTACTGTGTAATGATGCAGTGTTAGTACTGTGTAATGATGCAGTGTTAGTACTGTGTGATGATGCAGTGTTAGTACTGTGTGATAATGCAGTGTTAGCACTGTGTGATAATGCAGTGTTAGTACTGTGTGATGATGCAGTGTTAGCACGGTGTGATGATGCAGTGTTAGCACTGTGTGATGATGCAGTGTTAGTACTGTGCGATGATGCAGTGTTAGTACTGTGCGATAATGCAGTGTTAGTACTGTGCGATGATGCAGTGTTAGTACTGTGTGATAATGCTGTGTTAGTACTGTGTGCTGATGCAGTGTTAGCACTGTGTGATGATGCAGTGTTAGTACTGTATGATGATGCAGTGTTAGAACTGTGTGATAATGCAGTGTTAGTACTGTATGATGAATCAGTGCTAACACTGTGTGATGATGCAGTGTTAGCACTGTGTGATGATGCATTGTTAGTACTGTGCGATGATGCAGTGTTAGTACTGTGCGATAATGCAGTGGTAGTACTGTGTGATGATGCAGTGTTAGCACTGTGTGATAATGCAGTGTTAGCACTGTGTGGTAATGCAGTGTTAGTACTGTGCGATGATGCAGTGTTAGAACTGTAAGATGATGCAGTGTTAGTACTGTAAGATGATGCAGTGTTAGTATTGTGTGATGATGCAGTGTTAGCACTGTGTGATGATGCAGTGTTAGTACTGTGTGATGATGCAGTGTTAGCACTGTGTGATGATGCAGTGTTAGCACTGTGTGATGATGCAGTGTTAGCACTGTGCGATGATGCAGTGTTAGTACTGTACGATGATGCAGTGTTAGTACTGTGCGATGATGCAGTGTTAGTACTGTGTGATAATGTAGTGTTAGTACTGTGTGATGATGCAGTGTTAGTACTGTGCGATGATGCAGTGTTAGTACTGTGTGATAATGCAGTGTTAGTACTGTATGATGAATCAGTGTTAGCACTGTTAGCACTGTGTGATGATGCATTGTTAGTACTGTGCGATGATGCAGTGTTAGTACTGTATGATGATGCAGTGTTAGAACTGTGTGATAATGCAGTGTTAGTACTGTGTGATGAATCAGTGTTAGTACTGTGCAATGATGCAACGTTAGCACTGTGTGACGATGCAGCGTTAGTACTGTGGGATAATGCAGCGTTAGTATGGTGGGATAATGCAAAGGTAGCACTGTGTGACGATGCAGCGTTAGTACCTTGCGACGATGCAGCGTTAGTACTGTGGGATAATGCAACGCTAGCACTGCGGGATAATGCATCGGTAGCATGTTGGGACAATGCAGCGGCAGCACCGTGGGATAATGCAACGTTAGTATAGTGGGATAATGCGGCGGTAACGTGGCGGGATAATGCAGCGTTAGTACTGTGGGATAATGCATCGTCTGCGTGTCGGGATAATGAAACGTTGGCACTGTGGGATAATGTAGCGGTGTCATGGCTGGATAATGCAGCGGTAGTATGGTGGGATAATGCAACGTTAGTACTGTGTGACGATGCAGCGTTAGTATGTTGGGATAATGCAACGTTAGTACTGTGTGACGATGCAGCGTTAGTATGGTGGGATAATGCAACGTTAGCACTGTGTGACAATGCAGCGTTAGTATGGTGGGATAATGCAACGTTAGCACTGTGTGACGATGCAGCGTTAGTATGGTGGGATAATGCAACGCTAGTACTGTGGGATAATGAAGTGTTGGTATGGTGGGATAATGCAGCGTTAGTACTGTGGGATAATGCAACGTTAGTACTGTGGGACAACGCAACATTAGTACTGTGGGATAATGCAACATTAGTACTGTGTGACAATGCAGCGTTAGTATGGTGGGATAATGCAGAGTTAGCACTGTGTGACGATGCAGAGTTAGCACTGTGTGACGATGCAGCGTTAGCACCGTAGGATAATGCAATTTCAGTACTGTGTGATAATGCAACGCTAGTACTGTGGGATAATGCAACGTTAGTATTGTGGGACAATGCAACGTCAGTACGGTGGGATAATGCAACGTTAGTACTGTGGGATAATGCAGTGTTAGTACCATGTGGCCGTGTGCTGATCATATAGACGTTCTCTCTATCTTTCTCTAGAAAGATCATGGAACTCAAGCACTCTGCTACCTCCATTTAACAGCCCCCAATCTCTCTCTCTCTCACACACACACACACACACACACACACACACACACACACACACACACACACACACACACACACACACACACACACACACACACACACACACACACACACACACACAAATGTACTCTCTGTTACTGTGTAGGGACCTTCGACACCATTCTAAGATGCCATGGTTACAAGGTAAACGTGGGGAAAGCGGATGAAGAATACTCCCATAACAACATCACACTCAACTGAGTGAGTTATAGAGGAACTTTAACATTTCCTGACCAGAGACCGTGTATTCTATCCTCCCAGAGTATCTCCAGTTCTAGTGACTGGGGTTTAATCAGGAAAAACAAACACTGGAGTCACTTAAGAGACCCGGAGCATTCCGTAGTGCCCACCCCTAACCCCACTCCCTTTCCAACCCCTCCCCTGACGCCAGGAGAGCAGGACGCACTCTGGCCTCTGACCCTCCACCTTGCTCTCAGGAGAGGTCACTTAGCGAGCTGCCGTCTGGGCGAGAAAACGGCCAAACAAACCGTCTGGGCGAGAAAACGGCCAAACAAACACACACAAGTTACAAGCACTTCACTTCCCTTTCCATTTGTTCTCAAAGGGACATCCGATCCCTCCCTAGATAGCTAAGTCGCTAACTCTGCACTATCTAGATAGCTTTAGCGTAAACATGATTGGAGACAAACCCTTTGGCTCATTCAGGTGAATGTGACCTGTCCTGGGCTGTTTTAGTTTAATCTACAGGAACCGCGGCTGGGTGAGGACAGTGATATGCTACAGTTGCGATAGGGCAAGTTGTTTATCTTGGCTCGCCCTGATGACAAATGCCCGGCTTTATCTGAGGTGAGGTGATGATACAAGAGACGGGGCTGGGGATGGTGTACGTGTCGACGGGGATTTATTGTACGTTGTCAAAAACTTAAACCGGAGCCAAACTTTGCAGTCTCTCTGCCAAGGAGATCAGTGATCAGAAGTGAGTTCACAAACATTCATAACAACCTTCTCTGGGATTTTTCCCTCTGTCTTGTTAGATCCTCTTTTTAAATTGCTTCATCTACTGTATGGAGGGACCCAAGGAAGTTGGAACCAGTCATGAAAGGGTCAACAGATGGGACACACACAAACACCCCAATCTACATACACACACTGGAGCCCTGTGGGAATGAGACAGGCATGAATGAGCAGTGGGGTTATCTGTATCTATATAGGCATTTTTACAGAAACCCGTTATCTAGGGTCCCTTCTAACCCAAACCAGCTCTGTGGAGTTGTATGTCTCTCTCCCTCTGATGCACCTCCTTCCCCTGGCTCTCCTCGCTCCCCCACTCTTCATGTCATATGGCCATATGTCTGTGTGGGGGAGTAGAGGGACTGGATGGAGGGATAGGGGTGTGTGTAGATTTGTAGGTGTGTGTCCATATGTGTGTGTAGGTGTGTTCATGCTTGCGCTCACACACACACACACACACACACATACACACACACACACATACACACACACACACTGTGTGGTTACTAAAGGTCACTCAAAGAAACAGATCAGAGCTACATTCTGGATACATTTTCACCTTTATTAAAGAGGAACTCAGTCATAAGGAAGAAGCCAACTTCCATCCACATGGTGTTTGTCAATGTTACTCAAGTCTGTCAAAAATAGAGGCCCGGTTTTAAGGCTGTTAAAGCTGTTGAGCAATAACAAAGTTAATGGAATGCAGTGACTGCTTATGACATGTTTTAATTAAGGAGAACTCTTTAGGGCAGTCAAATGGCAGCACTAACCCGGTCTATCCTGGACCTAGTCAGTGCTCAGCTGGACAGGCAATACAGTCAGACCCTTGGCCTGAGCCCAACTGTAGAGAGAGGAGAGAGACCAGCTCCAGTGTCTAGCTGTAAAGAGAGGAGAGAGACCAGCTCCAGTGTCTAGCTGTAAAGAAAGGAGAGAGACCAGCTCCAGTGTCTAGCTGTAGAGAGAGGAGAGAGACCAGCTCCAGTGTCTAGCTGTAGAGAGAGGAGAGAGACCAGCTCCAGTGTCTAGCTGTAGAGAGAGGAGAGAGACCAGCTCCAGTGTCTAGCTGTAAAGAAAGGAGAGAGACCAGCTCCAGTGTCTAGCTGTAGAGAGAGGAGAGAGACCAGCTCCAGTGTCTAGCTGTAGAGAGAGGAGAGAGACCAGCTCCAGTGTCTAGCTGTAAAGAGAGGAGAGAGACCAGCTCCAGTGTCTAGCTGTAAAGAAAGGAGAGAGACCAGCTCCAGTGTCTAGCTGTAGAGAGAGGAGAGAGACCAGCTCCAGTGTCTAGCTGTAGAGAGAGGAGAGAGACCAGCTCCAGTGTCTAGCTGTAAAGAAAGGAGAGAGACCAGCTCCAGTGTCTAACTGTAGAGAGAGGAGAGAGACCAGCTCCAGTGTCTAGCTGTAGAGAGAGGAGAGAGACCAGCTCCAGTGTCTAGCTGTAAAGAGAGGAGAGAGACCAGCTCCAGTGTCTAGCTGTAAAGAAAGGAGAGAGACCAGCTCCAGTGTCTAGCTGTAGAGAGAGGAGAGAGACCAGCTCCAGTGTCTAGCTGTAGAGAGATGGTTTCACTCATACGTTTCACCACCTACCCTCTACATAATCCAAACCAGCCTGCTGGAGGAGAACCTCCCACCACACTAGGGCTGCCCCCCCCCCTCCCATCCCCTCCCCCCCAACTCAAGAAGGAGCCAGAGATCAAGATAACCAGAAGAAAAAAATCCTTAATCTGTCGCAACCATCCAACTCCCGCTGGCTTTCGCAGATTCTGCTGTTACTCTCCTGAAGTTGCCGGTTATAGGCTACACGAGGAGTCGGCCAACTTTCTCACGAGGAATGCCAATTTATATTCAAATTTTTACTGATCTGTGTACCAGTTATGGTTTTCATATTCACATTTTTCATGGAACAATTTCATTTTTATAATTTATAATAATGTCTTTGTATCTCAAAATCATTGTCATGTGGTACATCAAAACTCTATCCACTTCTATATGAAAATGATATAAACTTAAAATGTAACTTCTATTGCCAACTATGTAAAAAATAGCCTATAAAGCCAACAAATAAAAACATTGCAGCCTGCAGTGTCCACACATGGCCTGTCTGCAACGAACTTGTAACATTGTATTAACGCTTAACTTGGGTCTGGCCTGAAGCTCCTTGCAACATTGTAGAAAATATTCTGTGCCATCAGCTGTAGGCTATTTGCACAAGGGATAAGTAATCATCAGGTAGGCCTATTTATGATGTTTCCACTGGATCAGACAGAGCATGACATGTTTCCTTTTATACTGAGTGGTTATGAAAAAGGGAGAGAGCTAGAAAGAATTCTCAAATACATTGAGGAACAATTGTTAGTCTGAATGGATGTAAAAACAGACTTTGCTTCCTAGCTGTTTGAGGTGAGGAAAACATTACTTTGAGAAGCCTATAGGCCGGCCTACTTCTATGCGTAATCAGGTGCACGTCCTTACTCAACATTATCTTTTGTTTGGAGTGCTCCCGACAATGACTAAATGGACAGAACTCGTAAATGGAATGAAATAAAACAAAATGTGTTTCTTACAAGTGTAGTATAGGTTATGCGCTCTGCAAACAACGTGTCCACTCCGACAATGAGAGCGGTAAACGACTGGAATAATAATAATAATAACTCGGCAAAAAAAAGAAACGTCCCTTTTTCAGGACCCAGTCTTTCAAAGAGCATTTGTAAAAATCCCAATAACTTCACAGATCTTCATTGTAAAGGGTTTAAACACTGTTTCCCATGCTTGTTCAAGGAACCATAAACAATTCATTAACATGCAGGTGTGTCACAGCATCTTCGGACTGAGCTTGTTGTCATTGCAGACAATCTCAACGCTGTGCGTTACAGGGAAGACATCCTCCTCCCTCATGTGGTACCCTTCCTGCAGGCTCATCCTGACATGACCCTCCAGCACGACAATGCCACCAGCCATACTGCTCGTTCTGTGAGTGATTTCCGGCAAGACAGGAATGTCAGTGTTCTGCCATGGCCAGCGAAGAGCCCGGATCTCAATCCCATTGAGCACGTCTGGGACTTGTTGGATCGGAGGTGGAGGGCTCTTCGCTGGGGAACTTGCAGGTGCCTTGGTGGAAGAGTGGGGTAACATCTCACAGCAAGAACTGACAAATCTGGTTCTGTCCATGGGGAGGAGATGCACTGCAGTACTTAATGCAACTGGTGGCCACACCAGATACTGACTGTTACTTTTGATTTTCACCCCCCCTTTGTTCAGGGACACATTATTCCATTTCTGTTAGTCGCATGTCTGTGGAACTTGTTCAGTTTATGTCTCAGTGTTTGAATCTTGTTATGTTCATACAAATATTTATGTCACGACTTCCACCGAAGTTGGCTCCCCTGCCTGTTCGGGCGGTGCTCGGCGGTCGTCGTCACCGTCCTATTAGCCGCTACCGATCCCTTTTTCGTTTGTCTGTTGGTTTTGTCTTATTAGTTTCACCTGTGTGTATTTTAGGTTAATTAGCTTCCCTATATGTAGTAGTTTGTTTTCTGCGGGATTGTTTTTGTTACTCTGTTGGTTGTGGTTTTCACGTTTGTATTTTCCGGACTGTTTGGTCCTGTGTTTTGGCTGGTCTGTTTTATCCGCCCTGTATGTTAGCGTGACCGTTTTTTGGCCGGAGAATAAATCACGATTTACTGAACCCTGCTCTCTGCACCTGATTCCAACCCACCACTCCTAGTATCCCGTGACATATTTACACATGTTAGGTTTGCTGAAAATAAACACAGTGCACAGTGAGAGGACGTTTCTTTATTTGCTGAATTTATATTAAATGCATTAACAGACATTACCGTAACCAAACAAACATTGTAGATTAGAAATGACAGGAATTAACTGTAAAATGTACTACTGGTGATCTACTGTATGTAATGGGGAATTGATAGACACTAACAATGAAACACAAACAATTCACACAATGAAGTTATGAAACAATGAATGTGCACAAATTGGCAGGAGAGAGCTCATTCTGGAGAGTTGTGCAGCCACACTCCCCATCTTCTTGGACTGTGCCATCCCCACGGCCTCCGCAATGGATTAGTTCACTGAGATGATTAGTTCACTGAGATGATTAGTTCACTGAGATGATTAGTTAACTGAGATGGGCGCGAATAAGAGGTGTGCCAGAAATCTTTTTGAGATATTTACTACTGCTCGACAAAGTCATCATAATTTCTGTCGACCAACAGCCTATCGACCAAACAATCGACCAATCGAATAATTGTTTCAGTCCTACATCGCACACACACCGCACACACGCGTGCGCGTATGCACACACACACATATGCACACACATGCGCATGTATGCGCACACACATGCATGCATGCGCACACACGTGCACACACACGCACGTGCACGTTTGCACACACGCACGTGCACGTTTGCACACACACTCACGTATGCACACACGCGCACGTATGCATGCACACACACATACGTATGTACACACACACGCGCACGCACACACAGGCACATGTATGCACACACACATACACACACGCATGTATGCACACAAACACACATATGCAGACACGTGCACGTATTCACACACGCGCACATATGCGCACACGTATGCACACACACATGTGCATGTATGCACATACACACACGCGCACGCACAGGCGCATGTATGCACACACACATACACACACGCACATATGCACGTATGCACACACACACACGTATACACGCACATACACATGCGCACGCATAGGCATGCACACACATACAAACACACTCATATGCAGACACACACACCACCTTCACCACCCAGCCTGGGGAGGAAGGCTGTTATCCAGAGCAGATTCCTCTCGCATGACCGTACATCCTGTAAACACACACACACACACACACACACACACACACACACACACACACACACACACACACACACACACGTTGTGCAGTAGGGCATATGGGCATAGAAAGCAGACAGCCATGTACGCAAAAGCACCCATGCAAGACCAAAAAAGCTGTAGGCTACACGATGACTGACGTTGCATGGTGAGCCTAAGGGTTCACATTAAAATGTAAGACGTCACTTTACTACATGACCTATGGCCAAACGCCTGACCCCAACATGCTACATTTAGTTACATAAGAGTCAAGGACTGGACCAGCACACAGCGGACCACTAGTATAGACATGCCTGTGGGGCTGTGATGCACTATGAAGGACACAGAACAGTCAGAAGGAGATAAAAGATGAGTGGGGAGAGAAAACAGAGATATAAGAGAGGAGGAGGTAGTGAAAGGACTGAATGTAAATGGACAGGAAGAAGAGAGGAGTGAAGGTAAAAGGGAGGAGAGATCAGGAGGTTCCCTCTGCAGGAGCATGTCTTCTGCACATCTGGGGAAGGGCCTCGGGGGGGCCGATGATATACACACAGGCATAAACACACACATACACACACACACACAGTCTTTCTAAACCTACAGTAAAGAGCTGATGATGCAGAAAAAAGGGGAACGAGGCAGAGAAAATAAAACAGACTGTGCCCGATTCGTCGCTGCAGCCACAATCTATGACCTCATCTCAGCGCTACACAGCGCAGCTCCCCTATTCTCTGTTAGACACAGACAGGCCTGTCCTTCTCATGAGTCTACTGCCCTGCTTTAACAACCAGACCTGCTGACCTGGGGATCATTCACAACATTGGGGCGGCAGGGTAGCCTAGTGGTGTTGGGCTACGAAATCCTCAAGCTGACAAGGTACAAATCTGCCCCTGAACAAGGCAGTTAACCCACTGTTCCTAGGCCGTCATTGAAAATAAGAATTTGTTCTTAACTGACTTGCCTAGTTAAATAAAATTCAGGTTCTAAAAAGTCTCACCATCCTGAATAAAAACCCTGCTATGACACATCCAGCAGCTGTTAATCTAGGGCCTATGACACACACACACACACACACACACACACACACACACACACACACACTCACACACACACACACACACACACACACACACACACACACACACACACACACACACACACACACACACACACACACACACACACACACACTCTGCCTGATTGAGGGACCTTGATTTGATCCAATCACCTGATTCTCTCTGCTCCTGATGGCAGCCACATGCTCATCCCCAATCCCATCCACATATTCCCCACTGATGGTGTCCAAATGCTGAGGGAGGGGGGGGGGATGAGTGAGTGGGGCTCACTGGGGTTTTGGGGGAATTGACACGGATTGAGATTGTGATTATGCGGAGTCAGTGTGGAGTTAATGAGATTGTGATTATGCGGAGTCAGTGTGGAGTTAATGAGATTGTGATTATGCGGAGTCAGTGTGGAGTTAATGAGCACGTTCAATAAGACAGGGATTAGACTTGGTCTTTGACGTTTCTGTTTGCTATCAATTTCTCATGGTTTTCATTGGTTAAAGATGACCTGGTGTAAACCAGTCAGAGAGAGAAGTTACACTTCCCACTTCATAACCAAATAGAGAATGAATTTCATGGCCAATATATAGCTGAATAAGTAATGTCCCAAAGGCTGAGTAATTACTCTGGAAATGGCAGCTCACAGTACAAAACAGATTGTAGATACTATCTAACCCACTCCCCTCAGGACAATCATTTCTCAACTCGAACTCAAAGACAGACTTTTTTTTCCTTTCCAAAAGTCTGACAACCCCCAACCCCAATTCCAGGTCAGTAAGAAGTTAAATCAAAGTGTTGTAAAAGTGCTTGGACTGCAGTCCGTCCGTCTGTCCTTCCCAGCGTGGCTGTGGTGGTACTTGGACATCTGCTGGATATTTGCTCACCATAAGGTAGTAATTAGAGCCTGGAGGAAGCTGGCAGCAGACAGAATGGGATATATCCTCACAGTGTCGGGTCCACAGGCCCGGGAGTCTCCGGCTCTACATAGCCCAGACCTTGCCTGAGTCTCTGATCTGTTTGTGTTCCAACTTGTTTGGCGTGACAATCATAGCAAGGGAGTTGGCAAGACAGCACAAACAGATCTTGGATTCAGGCTATAAAATGCCTAGGTCAGAACCACAGTTAGCATTTTGAATGACTGATAGAACTGACAGATGGAGTTAAATACTGAAACACATGTTGACATTGAGAAAATGGATCATCAACAGTGGCTTGGATGTCTTATCAATTCACTAAGTACTGCCTAACACACAGCAGGGTACAGAGTGCATGGACAAACAAGACTGAGGGCTAGGTAGTCAACAATAATGTGTGTTTCGGGATTACACACACACACACACACACACACGTACGCACGCACACACCTCTGTCCTGTCCCTGCGAATTAGACTAAACTGAGTCATGGTGAGGGAGTGAGTGAGTGAGCGAGCGAGTGAGAGAGAGAGAAATAGAGGGAGAGAACAATAGAGAGAGAAATGGAGAGGCAGAGAGAGAGAAAGAGTTCCTGTGGTTCCTTGTGGCTTGTGGCCCTGTAATCAGCATGGCAGGCTCCTGATGTCTAAATCTGCTGCACTGACCCAGACAGTCTCCACACACACACACACACACGAGCGCTGTGGTAGTGTCTGTGCATTTGGAGTTTGGTCACAGAGCACTCCCAGATAAATACGAGACCACAGAGCGTTAAATATGCCCTACGTGGCTTCTACTGAGACATTATGCAACTATTAATTGACATGGCCATCCACATTACCTTCCATAGTACCTTAAAATCGACTCTTTTAAAAACACATGCTATTACTGTTTTAATGCATCTGCGGAAATGCAATAAAGTTTTGGGGAAAAAAAACGTTTCTCTTGATTACCCCCTAATATGATAATAATATGTTTACAAGCTAATCTGCATGGCAATAATGACTAGCTCATTAGTCATGCTATGTTAATGACATCTGCTCTCAACAGAAGGTGTGTGTGTTTTATATAAGTTATATAACTAAATAATGGATAACACTAGAAGACTGCCCATCACCCTAAGCCATAGTGACATGGCCCTGTTTTCAGTGTCCTGTTTTCAGTGTGTGTGTGTGTGTGTGTGTGTGGGGGGGGGGGGGGGGGTTCTAGGCTTTAAGCTGAAATGTCATCCGTGTTACACAAATCAACATCCCTATATATAGCTGAACTCTGACACACTGGCTAATGATGTCATAGAGCGCACCACAGTATTTCCGGCGGTATTGACCGCATTCCAAAACAAAACGTCAGTGGGCATTCCTGCACAGCGAGGCTAATCATAGAGGCATCTGGACCTGGGGAGACTGGAGGCAAATGAGCCATAATAAGTAATGGGTTACTTCCTATGGGGGGCGTAAGATTAGGCTAATGAAAGCTTAAAGCTTCTCCAGCAGGAAATGGAGATGGAACTATTTGTGCGGATATGCAAATTCACAGAACACCAAGTCCCGTTGAGAACCACAGGCTAAGTAGTGGGAGTTCTGGGTGGGAGTTCTGGGTGGGAGTTCTGGTGTGATACTCATCAACGAGAGAGGTTAATACGTCCCTTAGCAGACACTTTATTCTAAAGAGACAGAATAGTCAACATTATTAACAATGACACAGGACGAACATGAAAAAAAATGGCCCATGTGGGAAATCTAATCCACAACCCTTGTGTTGCCAGCACCATGCTCGAACTCAGTGAACCATTGGAAGCACGATCCCCAGTGAGTTGGGTTTGGTCCAGTACGGAGTGTCTCAGACTCAGGGAACGAGCTGGCTTCACTGTAAGGCAGCATTGTTAAGGAGACATAAAGAGCAGTATTGACTCCTCATCTGCTGCTTGGTCACTACGGGACCTGGATCTGCCGTTGTGCTACTGAGTAGGAGGATGGCTGACACACTGGAGCCTAACGGGAAAACTAGATACAAAGTTCCTTATTACATACAGGGTTGCACAACTCGTCCAGCCACACGGAGGGTTGATACACAGCATCCCTTTACTACGGCATTGATCAATTCTGGTCTAGGGGACACTCACACAGTATGCAGGCATTTGTTCCAGCCCAGCACTAATCTGATTCTGCACTTACACACTTGATTCAACTGGTCAATGGCTCGTTGATGAATTGATTCAAGAGTTAGTGTTTGGCTTGAACAAAAGCCTGCACTCCCTGTGTGGGGGTACCCTGAACCAGAGTTGAGAGACTCTGCCCTACTTTCAACTGTCTGTGCCCAGGAACCAGAGACGCCTGGCGGTCCCAGTTGACCCCGATGCGACATCTGAGATAATTTGTCACTTCCTCACATGAATGACATCACCGGGAGTGCTGCCCCATTAGGAACGACTACACCACACACAAATAATCTGACAAACACAAACACTGTTACAGATTAGTAACTCATACGCACTAACAATAGATTTATTTCTGGTCTCTCTTTCCTGTTAGTACTAACTTAGCTGAAGACTAGAATATAAATCGCTGTAGGTCAGGATAACGATTTTCGTGATGACAAATCATGCTGATGGGGACGTTACGCTTCACCGATCCATTTGATTCGCTATAAGTCTTTGAAAGGCTTGCTGCTAATGCACATCAGAGACCTGACACCCACTTCATTATGGAGGCCAGCATCAAAAAATAGCAAGTGTAACAAGTTCATAACACCCCCTTGAGCAACTCCTTAGCACAAAAGGTCCATTCAGTGTGCGGACAAATCCTGAGAGGAGTCAGTGTACAGTGCAGCTGACTGGGTTCGCTCACATGTCCAGAGAGAGAGATGGGGAGTGCATTTACTCAGCTGAGCTCCCACCACGCTTTCATTTGGAGTTTGTTACTGGGAAATAGGCAACAACATAGGTACATCCAGCCCATTAGTTCTTAATGTGTATCCCAGACAGACAGGTAGAGGCCTCTGTCCAGATGAAGATTCCCTGGCCTTGCATTCATAGGCGACATCAGACACAAAGCAAAAGTCTTCCTCTGTGTGGAAGAAAATATTGAATACTATATATGTCCACTGGTTGTTAGTAATGGAAGACTGAGGAGGAGGGTAGATGAGAGAGAGGAACCCCCCCACTGTAACACAGTGATGCAAAATAGAGCAGGGCTAACCACAGGGATGGGAAATAGAGTAGCGCTAACCACAGGGATGGGAAATAGAGCAGCGCTAACCACAGGGATGGGAAATAGAGCAGCGCTAACCACAGGGATGGGAAATAGAGCAGCGCTAACCACAGGGATGGGAAATAGAGCAGCGCTAACCACAGGGATGGGAAATAGAGCAGCGCTAACCACAGGGATGGGAAATAGAGCAGCGCTAACCACAGGGATGGGAAATAGAGCAGCGCTAACCACAGGGATGGGAAATAGAGTAGCGCTAAACACAGGGATGGGAAATAGAGCAGCGCTAACCACAGGGATGGGAAATAGAGCAGCGCTAACCACAGGGATGGGAAATAGAGCAGCGCTAACCACAGGGATGGGAAATAGAGCAGCGCTAACCACAGGGATGGGAAATAGAGCGGCGCTAAACACAGGGATGGGAAATATGGCCGAATCCGGAAACTATCATCTCGAAAACAAGACTTTTATTCTTTCAGTGAAATACGGAACCGTTACGTATTTTATCTAACGGGTGGCATCCATAAGTCTAAATATTCCTGTTACATTGCACAACCTTCAATGTTATGTCATAATTACATAAAATTCTGGCAAATTAGGCGGGCCAAACTCACTGACTCTGCGTGCAATGAACACAAGAGAAGTGACACAATTTTACCTGGTAATATTGCCTGCTAACCTGGATTTCTTTTAGCTAAATATGCAGGTTTAAAAATATATACTTCTGTGTATTGATTTTAAGAAAGGCATTGATGTTTATGGTTAGGTACACATTGGAGCAACGATACACACCGCATCGATTATATGCAACGCAGGACATGCTAGATAAACTAGTAATATCATCAACCATGTGTAGTTAACTAGTGATTATGATTGATTGATTGTTTTTTATAAGATACGTTTAATGCTAGTTAGCAACTTACCTTGGCTTACTGCATTCACGTAACAGGCAGTCTCCTCATGGAGTGCAACGAGAGGCAGGTGGTTAGAGCGTTGGACCAGTTAACTGTAAGGTTGCAAGATTGAATCCCCCGAGCTGACAAGGTGAAAATCTGTCGTTCTGCCCCTGAACGAGGCAGTTATCCCACCGTTCCTAGGACGTCATTGAAAATAAGAATGTGTTCTTAACTGACTTGCCTAGTTAAATAAAGACTAAATCAAGGTGTAAAACAAATCAAATGTACAGTTTCTAAAAAAATCGGCCAAATCGGTGTCCAAAAATACCGATTTCCGATTGTTATGAAAACTTGAAATCTGCGCTAATTAATCAGCCATTCCGATTAATCGGTCGACCTCTACTGATATCAGTAGAAGCAGATCTGAAGGCTCTCGATAGGTTTCAGCAGTGTAGTGGGGGACCTTCCACCATATTGCTAACAACCTACAGATTTAACATCGAAAGGATAAGCCCAAGGAGAAGGGTTAGTGAGTGTTTTGGGACAGGCTGTCTGGTTTGTCTCAACACCACCACTAGGAGAGGGCTGGTATCAGTATCAGAGCTCTCCCAGGAGCCGACATACAGTGATAATCACTCAAAGCACTCCATAAACTGCTGAGGATAATGCTATGTAGGAAAAGGTCCTGCTTTAAAGGCCATTCTCCTTCCCTCTGAAAGGTCACACACTGACTTAATGATGCTTAGCCTGGTCCCTGATCCATTTGTGCTGTATTGCCAACTGTAATCTGAGCATGAATCCCAACACACTAAAAAACACTTTGGCATCAGCATGTGTTATTTTCCGATTCTCTGATCCACTTGATCCCAGGAGCCAGTCCTGTGGTCCTGAACGTTGGGAACGAGTGGGAAGCACAGATGGGGTCTGAGAGGAGCCAGTGAGCAGAGGTATGCTGTGACACACACACCCACACACACACACACACACACACACACACACACACACACACACACACACACACCACGTGTATTAATAGAGCACAGCCTAGAGAGGGCCAGCACATCACAGCCATAGAGAGCAGGAAGGAGAAGGACAAAGGGATGAAGCATAATGGGACAGACAGAGGCCTTAATGGCTAGAGAAGTCCAGGAGGCTCTCCTCTAGATGGAGAACACTCCGTCTACATACACACACACTGGTCAGAGGGGAGAGGAGAAAAATGTAAAAAGAGACAGAAAGATCAAATAAATAAAAGGAGAGAGTCTCAATAACAAGGAGAGAAAGAGAATAAAGGTGGCTGACCTGTACCTCTCCCTGTGTTAAAGTTTAGGCTCTTTGATTTATCTAATGACAAGTCATGCAAGTAATGGAAATACAGGGACATCCAGGCATATGGTACACATGTAGACATGTAGGGAAAAACACGAGCCTAAAGATCATTAAACGAAAATGTACATAGAAGAGGTTCAAATTAAAATAATTTAAATACAAAGGAATCAAACTAAGTGCTGAAAATACATAGTAGACAGACATGCACTCAAACATATCACATCATCTGCAACAAGCCTCCAAGATCTCGTGGAAATAAAGCAACTTGAAATTGAGGGGTGGGCGCACAATAGTGTATTCCACAATAATAACACATTTCCCAACATACCTGAATTCGCAGGACTTTTCTTCATGTTCTGGTCGTTTGTGCGACAATTTAGTCAACGTTTCCCCAACAAATGAATAGAGTATTCGTCCAAGTATTCTTGTACTAGATCACGCTTGTCCTTTCACTGTTCTAACTGTTGCCGCGGCTCATGCGTAACCGTTCGCCGTATCCCAATTCAAACCATCGAGTAGCCTACTCGAACTATCGTAGCCTAGTCTGTATTATTTATTGTCACTGAATGTTTCACCAAGCCTGATGTGCACTTCGTGGGATGCTCCAAGTTTCAGACCATACTAGCGTGCATACGGAATCACGGGTGCATCAGTGGCACGAATGGATGTTGATGTGCCTTTTACGCACGTCCCACTTATGACCATCCTGTTATTTTAGTGTTCGGCTTTCTATGCATGACATCATCCGTGCGTATTCAATCAATCCATGTGAAGAGAGAGAGGTCGCAGAGACTACGTCATAGGTTGTTGACGTACGGAATACATTTGTTTGAGCTCATTGGCGTCCCCAAAATGTCGCTCTACTGACCATTACATGGAAGATTGAGGAGGTTCTATTCGTAAATTAGAACACATCCATTGCATTTTATTGTGGTGTAAAATGTCACAAACACCCAATTTAGCCGTATAAATATTAATGACTCAGATGTTTCTATAACTGAAAAAAAATATTAAGGCAACATGCAACATTTTTACTGAGTTAAAGTTCATATAAGGAAATCAGACAATAGAAATAAATGAATAAGGCCTTAATCTATGGATTTCACATGACTGGGCAGGGGCACAGCCCTGGGTGGGCCTGGGAGGGCATAGAACCACTAAATTGGGAGCCAGGCATAGTCAATCAGAATGGGTTTTACCCCACAAAGGGGCCTTATTACAGACAGAAATATTCCTCAGTTTTATCAGCTGTCTGGGTGGCTGGTCTCAGATGATCCCACAGGTGAAGAAGCCGGATCTGGAGGTCCTGGGCTGAATTGGTTACACGTGGGTTGCGGTTGTGAGGCTGGTTGGACTTACTGCCAAATTCTCTAAAATTTCATTGGAGGTGGCTTATGGTAGAGACATGAATATTAAATTATCTGGAAACAGCTCTGGTGGACATTCTTGCAGTCAGCATGCCAATTGCACGCTCCCTCAATACTTCAGATATCTGTGGGATTGTTGTGTAACAAGACTGCATATTTTAGTGTCCTTTTATTGTCCCCAGCACAATGTGCAAATGATCATGCTGTTTAATCAGCTTCTTGATTTGCCACACCTGTCAGGTGGATGATTTTATTACATTTTTGGGGCAAAGGAGAAATATTCACGAACAGGGATGTTTTATTTTAGATAAATAAGCTTTTTGTGCATATGGAACAATTCTGAGATAGTTTATTTCAGCTCATGAAACATGGGACCAATGCTTTACAGGTTGCGTTTATATTTTTGTTCAGTATAGTTGTAGTAATAATGAAACTATAGCCTTTTGGATTGTCAGCTGAAGGTATGGACCACAACTGGCTCTATGTGAACTACAATCCCAACAATCTGTTTTAACGTTCATAATCCTAGCTCACAATACGGTTTTGGAAACGTTTGGAACTGAACTTTTGTACCAGTGAGTAAGAATCAAAAGATACTCTTACTGTAAGCAGTTTAGAAAGTTGCACCCAGCTGAAACATCCTTCAGCCATGGAATGACACATCCTCTCACCCTGCACTCACATTTCCATTGGACCCTTCCATTCCACATTTCCGGTTAGAAGCAGGTGTTAATCAAAACACAGCTGGCTGCAACTTTGCTATACTCTGTAATGTATACAGTAAGTGTATCTTTTGTGTTTGAAGAATGTTGTCATTCATATTAAAGTTAAGTTACAAATGTTTCAGAACCTGTTTCGCGTGTGAGGCATATTTGTGTTTAGACAGAGCATTTGGGCAGCGTCTAAGAGTCGGGGCATTTCCCTGACAAGGCTAAAGGGGACGTCCAATGCCCCAATCTAGTGCAATTGAATTGGTGTAATGATAAGGGCTAAACCCACACGAGCTCTAGGTTAAGACATTATTTGGGCTACTCTTGCGAAGCCTAAATGAAACACTTACCTTGATGAAATACAGTACTTATTCAAAGAAAATGGTTAGTTCCAACTCTGACCTTTTAAAAAAACAACATTTTGATCCAGGCTGCCCATACTTGGTCTGCAGAGGAGGCTGGTGGAAGGAGTAATAGGAGGACGGCCTCATTTTAGTGGCTGGAATGGAGTTAATGGAACGAAGTCAAACGTGGTTTCCATATGTTTGTGTTTGATACCATTCCAGTATTCCATTCCAGGCATTACAATGAGCCCGTCCTCCTATAGCTCCTCCCACCAGCCTCCTCTGGTAGTTTTTTATATGAATGATATTCACCTATCTGCCGCTTCAATGTGCAAAAAAAAAATGCCATATAGGCCTCGTGCAGCCAATCAGAATTGATTAAGCTGCTGATTGTAAACGTAAAACAGCTGCCGATTGTTTAAAACAAAGGCTTTGACAAAATACTCACTGTGTGTGGGGGGGACCCAGGCTTGAGTTTTGGACCCCCCTTGACTAGATCACGTGTCAAACTCCTTCCACAGAAGGCTGAGTATCTGTGGGTTTTCGCTCCTCTCTTCACTTGATGAATTAAGTTCACTAATTAGTAAATAACTTCCCTCACCTGGTACTCTAGGTTTAAACTGAAAGTTTTAATAAACCTGCAGACACTAGGCCCTCCATGGAATGATTTAGGCATAGTCTTAGCTGCAACAGGAACCCTGTTGAGGGGCTGAACGTTAGACTCGTATCCTGAATATTACTGCACGTCATTTAATTGAAATGACGTTGAAACAATGTTGATTCAACCAGTGTGTGCCCAGTGGGTAGGCTTCTGTTGGCCTACTAACAGGCATTTTAGTTTACAAGCTGTAACTACATTTATGGAGGTCTGTTGTTTTTAGACATTTTTCTCACAGCAAACTTGAATACCAAATGAGCCCATTGAATGCATAGACAATTCTGAGTTCCTATGCTTAGACATTTCTGACGCCTAACAGATCTTACAATGCCTGGATAGGTTTTTTAAGTATCAACTAACCATATGTTGTAGCAATTTGTCAGTCGATGGCAAGGCACACAACCAGTGGTTAATGCAAGCAACTGTCTGTGCAGGGGAATGCGACCATTGGGCTTGTTCGACATTGCAGGCGACTGCCTACAAATCACCTTGCATCATAAATAACTACTCATAAATGTTTGTAGATCAGTCAGTCACCATTTACCCACAATGCATAATGGATTTAATGCTCTCAAACATGGCAAGTGCCATCCCCTTATACCCCGTATAGGCCTACATTATCATGGTTTTGCTTCCCTCTAGTGAGCATACCTTTAACAACTACAGTTTCTGGTACTGTCTGCAAAATGACAGTCACATCTTTTCTGAATTACAAGGGAGAGGCCACAGCAGAGCATCTATCACTGTAAACACATCTTATACCTGTGTGATGAGGCAGCTTCAGCCTGGCCTCATCACCATTTTAAAAGGTATTTCATTAAGTTAATATCTAAAATGCTTGAAAGTATATACATGTGTGGTTTGGATAAAGTGAACTAGTCCATTGCCATGCATAGCTAGCTGCCGTTTTAGGTGTGCCTGACCTTAATTGTTTGCCACCAAGTTGAATGCTCAGGTTGAAACCAGGTGTGGTGGGCTATGTAATTAGCAAGCAGCTCACGCATGCTTTCAGTCTCTGAGGAGTAGTTCTAATCATGTTCTACTTGATGCAGTTCTATGTCTTTTAAAGTAAAGCCTACTTGACTAATTATGGTAATTTTAACAAATGAATGTAATTAACTGAATTTGTTTTTCATAGTATTGCCTGGTCTAATTAACAAAGTAAAGTCAAATCAAATCAAATTTATTTGTCACATACACATGGTTAGCAGATGTTAATGCGAGTGTACCGAAATGCTTGTGCTTCTAGTTCCGACAATGCAGTAATAACGAACAAGTAATCTAACTAACAATTCCAAAAAAAACTACTGTCTTATACACAGTGTAAGGGGATAAAGAATATGTACATAAGGATATATGAATGAGTGATGGTACAGAGCAGCATAGGCAAGATACAGTAGATGATATCGAGTACAGTATATACATATGAGATGAGTATGTAAACCAAGTGGCATAGTTAAAGTGGCTAGTGATACATGTATTACATAAGGATGCAGTCGATGATATAGAGTACAGTATCTACGTATGCATATGAGATGAATAATGTAGGGTAAGTAACATTATATAAGGTAGCATTGTTTAAAGTGGCTAGTGATATATTTACATAATTTCCCATCAATTCCCATGATTAAAGTGGCTGGAGTAGAGTCAGTGTCATTGACAGTGTGTTGGCAGTAGCCACGCAATGTTAGTGGTGGCTGTTTAACAGTCTGATGGCCTTGAGATAGAAGCTGTTTTTCAGTCTCTCGGTCCCAGCTTTGATGCACCTGTACTGACCTCGCCTTCTGGATGACAGCGGGGTGAACAGGCAGTGGCTCGGGTGGTGTAGGTGTCCTGGAAAGTCCAAGAAAGTTCAGCTAATTAAATGTACACATTGGTTAATCGATATGGGAATGGTTTAGGAGCTAAGGTAGAAAGGCTATCATTTACTCTCAGCTCAGGGTTGAACACCATTTTACAATTTGCTCCATAGCAGTTTGTTGTAGAGCTGATGAAGAGGTAATCTTTGGTTACGCTGTTTAGCCTGGACTTTTTCCACATTTTGTGACATTACAGCCTTATTCTAAAATTGATTAAATAAATAATCCTCAGCAATCTATACATAATGCCCTATAATGACAAAGCAAAACAAGGATTTTTGCAAATGTATAAAAAAAAAAAACAGATACCTTATTTACATAAGTATTCAGAACCTTTGCTATGAAACTCAAAATTGAGCTCAGGTGCATCCTGTTTCCATTGATCATCCTTGAGATGTTTCTACAACTTGATTGGAGCACTGTCAAACCATAGTTGGCAGTGCATGTCAGAGCAAAAACCAAGCCATGAGGTCGAAGGAATTGTCCGTAGAGCTTCGAGACAGGATTGTGTCGCGGCACAGATCTGGGGAAGGCTACCAAACAATGTCAGCAGCATTGAAGGTCCCCAAGAACACAGTGGCCTCCATCATTCTTAGATGGAAGACGTTTGAAACCACCAAGACTTTTCCTAGAGCTGGCCGCCCGGCCAAGCTGAGCAATTGAGGGAGGAGGGCCTTGGTCAGGGAAGTGACCAAGAACCTGATGGTCACTCTGACAGAGCTTTAGAGTTCCTCTGTGGAGATGGGAGAACCTTCCAGAAGGACAACCATCTCTGCAGCAATCCACCCATCAGGCCTTTATGGTAGTGGCCAGACGGAAGCCACTCCTCAGTTAAAGGCACATGACCGCCTGCTTGGAGTTTGCCAAAAGGCACCTTGAGACTCCCAGATCCTGAGAAACAAGATTCTCTGGTCTGATGAAACCAATATTAAACTCTTTGGCCTGAATGCCGAGCGTTACATCTGGAGAAGAATTGGCACCGTCCCTACAGTGAAGCATCATGCCTTGGGGATGTTTTTCAGTGGCAGGATCCTTGATGAAAACTTGTTCCAGAGTGCTCAGGACCTTAGACTCAGCACCTTCCAACAGGACAATGACCCAAAACACACAGCCAAGAAAACGCAGGAGTGGCTTCGAGACAAGTCTCTGAATATCCTTGAGTGGCCCAGCCAGAGCCCGGACTAGAACCTGAACGAAAATCTCTGGAGAGACCAGAAAAAAGCTGTGCAGCAACACTCCCCATCCAACCTGTTTATTTAGAACAAATTCTTATTTGCAATGATAGCCTGTTCAGGGGCAGAACGACAGATTTGCTTGGGGATTTGAACTTGCAACCTTCCAGTTACTAGTCCAATGCTCTAACCACTAGGCTACCCTGCCGCCCCAGGATCTGCAGAGATTAATGGGAGAAACTCCCCAAATACAGGTGCCCGCCCTCACCAATGCTCTTGTGGCTAAACGGAAGCAAGTCCCCACAGCATTTTTCCAACATCTAGTGGAAAGCCTTCCAAGAAGAGTAGAGGTTGTTATAGCAGCAAAAGGGGGACCAACTCCATATTAATTCCCATGATTTTGGAATGAGATGTGTCCACATCTTTTGGTCATGTAGTGTATCATCTTGATCCTGCTGCCATCTACTCCAGACATACCAGAGAGGTCTTGGTTGACTTCGCTTAACAATGTCTCGGTACTTTGCTCTTGTTAGGTGTTCAGCAGCGACGCTGGTGTCAGGAAGTTTAAGGAGCATCAACCCCCCTGTTGGAAAGCCAGAGGTAGATTTCCTCAGCCTTTCACAAGCATCTTCTGGTGACACCATAGGTTGCCAACGAGGAGGTGAACACTGAGGTAAGAAATAAGAGCCATCTGAAAAGGCCTATTATTACGATAGTCTGATAGTCATTGACCCTGGGCAACCTTCAGCACACTCACCAGTGGAGCGACCCAGACGAGGAAGATGACGGCACACATCAGGGTGGTCAAGATGCTGGTGATGATGATGCTTTCCACGCCAGATGGGCACGGCTTCTCGTTGGCTGGGTGAAAGGGGGTCAGTGTTACTGCAGTAGCTGTGGGGCATGGCAGCTGGAGGGCATCGTCTATGGAAGACATCACCAGATGGGAAAATCTAATCGGTATGCTGCGGCACTCACACAAAATAACTATCGGAGACAGAATTGTACAAAAGAAAAGCCACTGAAGAACAATGTTTGTCAACTTTTTGGTATCTGGACCAACAGGCTATGGTTGTTTAAAATGAAACTAACACTTGAGAGTTGACCAAATTGGTCTGAAACACCTGAGGGACTGCTGCCAGTCCATGAACCATAGACTGAGAAACACTAGTCTGGATTCTAGATTGCACACATTTTTTCTACATGTGAAATTGATTGTTCATTCATGAGACGAGTAAAACATATCACAACTCCTAGAGTGTAAAAGTACATCTACCATTCACCACGAACAGAGTGGAGCCTCTTCCTCAGTTGATGTCATTTTCTGACGTAGTTTCATTGAATTTTGTGTAAACACACCAGTAGACACCTGTATCCTCTGTGGTCAGGTTACTGATGGTGATGGTCAGTTGGTCCATAGGTCCCTCAGTCTTCACTCTGTCCCAGTAGCGTTTCCTGGGGGTCAGCTTGGAGTCACGCTGGTAGTAATACAGCACCTCCCTGTCTCTGTCCAGCCCAACATACAGGTACATTCCTTCCTGGTCTTTTAGAGTGGTGGAGCACATCATGGTAACCTTCTCCCCTGTCTTCACCCAGAGAATGGCTTCTAAAGAAAAGACAGGGAAGAAAGTGAAACCATGGTTGTTAGATATCAAAGATACATATGTACCATACTGATGACTTAATACAGAATCAACCTTGATTGGTGGGAAGAAACAGCTTGCCTTACCTTCTGCTGTGGTCAATTCATTGAATGAGATGTAGAACAACAGCAAACTCCTCAGCAGTGACATCACCTTTGCCACAGCTGGCTGTGTACTGCTGTCTGTCTCTGTATGTATGTCTCTCTACTTATAAAAAACAGAAAATAGGATACATCTGACATCACAGTCCCTCACAGTCAACTACACCTTCATGTATTACTGCAGTGAATTCCAACCTTTTGCGGTTACTGTACCACCAACTGAATTTCGCTCTGCCCGGAGTACCCCCGAAGTACCCCCTCGTGCAGTTTACCAGTAAGCCTATGGTCTAATCATGAGTCTTAAGTTCCTGCTGTGGATAGGCCAAGTACGTCCATGGTTCTTTGTACCCCTGGTTAAGAACGACTGTATTACTGAACACTATACACAATCTAATTTAGATTTCTTGACTGAATCAAATTCTCTATATATGTTATTATAATTTCAATGGTTTATTGTGTTAGTGTGTTGGACATGAAATATGGTGAGTGGAGAGTTTAGATGGCTTGTATTGTTATAGAACCACAACAACATATCCAACTGTAAATGAACTTCACTGCATTCACATTACAACAGGCATGTTAGAAAAGCATATCAAAGTTACATCATGTTGTGTTCATGTTATTCACCTTCCAGATGTCGATTTTTCTCAATGTTAACCTTTCTAGTGCAGCGGAACCCCTCGACAGCATTCTGCTGAAAAGGCAGTGCGCGAAATAATTTTTTGGGGTGGGAAATATGTAACTTTCACACATTAACAAGTCCAATACAGGAAATGAAAGATAAACATCTTGTTAATCTACCCATCGTGTCCGATTTCAAAAATGTTTTACAGCGAAAGCAGAACATATGATTATGTTAGGTCATAGCCAAGTCATAAAAACACACCTCCATTTTTCCAGCCAAAGATAGGAGTCACAAAAAGCAGAAATATAGATAAAATGAATCCCTAACCTTTGATGATCTTCATCAGATGACACCCATAGGACATCATGTTGCACAATACATGTATGTTTTGTTCGATAATGTGCATATGTATATCCAAAAATCTCAGTTTACATTGGCGCCTAAACGTGCAGTAATGTTTTGTTTCCAAAACATCTAGTGATTTTGCAGATATACTCATAATAAACATTGATAAAAGATACAAGTGTTATTCACAGAATTAAAGATAGACTTCTCCTTAATGCAACCGCTGTGTCAGATTATGGAAAAAGCATAATCTGAGAATGGCGCTCAGAGCCCAATCCAGCCAGAGAAATATCCGCCATTTTGGAGTCAACAGAAGTTAGAAATAACACCATAAATATTCACTTACCTTTGATGATCTTCATCAAAAGGCACTCCAAGGAATCCCAGTTCCACAATAAATGACTGATTTGTTCCATAAAGTTCCATAAAGTCCATCATTTCAAATCAAATCAAATCAAATTTATTTATATAGCCCTTCGTACATCAGCTGATATCTCAAAGTGCTGTACAGAAACCCAGCCTAAAACCCCAAACAGCAAGCAATGCAGGTGGAGAAGCACGGTGGCTAGGAAAAACTCCCTAGAAAGGCCAATACCTAGGAAGAAACCTAGAGAGGAACCAGGCTATGTGGGGTGGCCAGTCCTCTTCTGGCTGTGCCGGGTGGAGATTATAACAGAACATGGTCAAGATGTTCAATGTTCATAAATGACCAGCATGGTCGAATAATAATAAGGCAGAACAGTTGAAACTAGAGCAGCAGCACAGTCAGGTGGAAGTTGAAACTGGAGCAGCAGCATGGCCAGGTAGACTGGGGACAGCAAGGAGTCATCATGTCAGGTAGTCCTGGGGCATGGTCCTAGGGCTCAGGTCAGTTGAAACTGGAACAGCAGCATGGCCAGGTGGACTGGGGACAGCAAGGAGTCATCATGTCAGGTAGTCCTGGGGCATGGTCCTAGGGCTCAGGTCCTCCGAGAGAGAGAAAGAAAGAGAGAAGGAGAGAATTAGAGAACGCACACTTAGATTCACACAGGACACCGAATAGGACAGGAGAAGTACTCCAGATATAACAAACTGACCCCAGCCCCCCGACACATAAACTACTGCAGCATAAATACTGGAGGCTGAGACAGGAGGGGTCAGGAGACACTGTGGCCCCATCCGAGGACACCCCCGGACAGGGCCAAACAGGAAGGATATAACCCCACCCACTTTGCCAAAGCACAGCCCCCACACCACCATTTATGTCCAAATAGCCACTAGTTGTTAGCGTGTTCAGCCCAGTAATCCATCTTCACGAGGTGTGAGCACTTCGTCTAGACAAAAACTTGAACAGTTCCGTTACAGCTCGTAGAAACAAGTCAAACGATGTATTGAATCAATCTTTAGGATGTTTTTAACATAAAACATCATTAATGTGTCCAACTTGGAGTATTCCTATGTCTGAAGAAAAGCACTGGAACGAGAGGCAACTCTGTCGGGAGCGCGCGTCATGAGACCAAGGCACTCTGCCAGACCACTGACTCAAACAGGTCTCATGAGCCCCTCCTTTATAGTAGAATCCTCAAACCAGTTTCTAAAGATGGTTGACATCTAGTGGAAGCCGTAGGAAGTGCAACTTGACTCCATAAACACTTGGTATTCGGTTGGCCAAACTTTGAAAAACTACAAACCAGAGATATCCCACTTCCTGGTTGGATTTTTCTCAGGTTTTCGCCCACCATATGAGTTCTGTTATACTCGCAGACATCATTCAAACCGTTTTAGAAACTTCAGAGTGTTTTCTATCCAATACTAATAATAATATGCATATATTAGCATCTGGGACAGAGTAGGAGGCAGTTCAATCTGGACACGCTATTCATCCAAAAGTTTAAAAAACAGCCCCCTATCCCAAAAAGGTTTTAATCAAACTCAGCTCATATCTCTTCTCACGCTTTGCATCAGAATTTGAATGTGAGGAGGGAATTCCCTCTAGTGGACATGTTGCTTCTGTTCAGTGTCACATGTCTAACTTCAGTTCAATCAATCCAGGGTTGTATTCACAAGGGATCAAAGAAATCCGATGTAGAGGGACCACCAGACCATGTCCAATAAGAAACTTTTGTTTTCGTTGTCCGCTGTGAATTGTTTTGCTACTTCCCTGTACTGTCACTGGGCAAAAAAAAAGTACAGTCTTTAGGTACTTTATCCACTTCTATAATACTTAATGTCCAAATAGCCACTTGTTTTCAGCGTGTTCAGCTCATAATAATTAGAACATAATAATTAGAACACATCCATTGCATTTTACTGTGGTGTAAAATGTAACAAACACCCAATTTAGCCGTATAAATATTAATGACTCAGATGTTTCTAAAAATATAAATGCAACATGCAACAATTTCACTGTTACATGTAATATTAGGGAATCAGTGAATTGAAAAAGAAAATTTTTGCCCTAATCTATAGATTTCAGATGACTGGGCAGGGGCGCAGCCATGGGTGGGCCAGGAGGGCATAGGCCCACCAAATTGGGATCCAGGCCCAGCCAATCAGAATGGGTTTCGGGTGGCTAGTCTCAGTGGCTGGTCGGGGGCTGGTCTCAGACGATCCCACAGGTGAAGAAGCTGGATGTGGAGTTCCTGGGCTGGCTTGGGTACACGTGGTCTGCGGTTGTGATGCCAGTTGTAAGTAGTGCCAAATTCTCAAAAATGTCTTTGGATGTGGCTTATTGCGGAGAAATGAACATTAATTTCTCTGGCAACATCTCTGGTGGACATTCCTGTAGTCAGAATGCCGATGGCATGCTGCCTCAAAACTAGAGACATCTGTGGCATTGTTTTGTGACAAAACTGCACTTTAGTGACCTTTTATTGTCTCCAGCACAAGGTGCTCCTGTGTAATGATCATGCTGTTTAATCAGCTCCTTTATATGCCACACCTGTCAGGTGGATGGATTATCTTGGCAAAGGAGAAATGTTCACTAACAGGGATGTTAACAAATTTGTACACAACATTTGAGATAAATAAGCTTATTGAGGGTATGGAACAATTCTGGTGTATTTTATTTCAGCTCATGAAACATGGGACCAACACTTTACATGTTGCGTTTACATGTTGCGTTTGTTCAGTAAAGTTGTAGCAATAATGAAACTAATTCAGTGAGGGCATAGACCTAAAAATGTTGGCCTTTGTCTCGCTGAAATTGATTTCCCCCCAAATGCAATGTGCCATGGGCCACTGACAAAAACTTTAGCTCCAAACGTTTTATTATAGCACATTATAGCACATCAAAAAGGAGAATTTAATATGGATGAGATTAGTCACTCGCTTAATCTTTTATACTCATAGCTTAAGTTTCACATTTCACTTGAAATAGGCAAGTGAGCTCCTATTGTCTGAGCCTTATCTTGCCTTTTGGGTTGTCAGCTGAAGGTACGGACCACAGTTTGCTCTATGTGAACTACAATCCCAACACTCTGTTTTTACGTTTAGAAACGTTCATAATCCTAGCTCGCAATACGGTTTTGGAAACTTTTGGAACTGAACTTTTGTACCAGTGAGTAAGAATATAAGATACTCTTACTGTAAGCAGTTTAGAAAGTTGCACCCAGCTGAAACAGCCTTCAGCCATGGAATGACACATCCTCTCACCCTGCACTCACATTTCCATTGGACCCTTCCATTCCACATTTCCATTGGACCCTTCCATTCTACATTTCCATTGGACCCTTCCATTCCACATTTCCATTGGACCCTTCCATTCCACATTTCCATTGGACCCTTCCATTCCACATTTCCATTGGACCCTTCCATTCCACATTTCCATTGGACCCTTCCATTCCACATTTCCATTGGACCCTTCCATTCCACATTTCCGGTTAGAAGCAGGTGTTAATCAAAACACAGCTGGCTGCAACTTTGCTATACTGTGTCATGTATACAGTAAGTGTATCTTTTGTGTTTGAAAAATGTTGTCATTCATATTAAAGTTAAGTTACAAATGTTTCCAAACCTGTTTCGAATGCGAGGTGTATTTGCGATTAGATAGAGGATTTGGGCAGCGTCTAAGAGTCGGGGCATTTCCCTGACAAGGCTAAAGGGGACGTCCAATTACCCAAATCTAGTGCAATTGAATTGGTGTAATGATAAGGGCTAAACCCACACGAGCTCTAGGTTAAGACATTATTTGGGCTCCTCTTGAGAAGCCTAAATGAAACACTTACCTTGATGAAATACAGTATTTATTCATTTAAAATGGTTAGTTCCAACTCTGACCTTTTAAAACAACAACATTTTGATCCAGGCTGCTCATACTTGGTCTGCAGAGGAGGCTGGTGGACGGAGTTATTGGAGGACGGGCTCATTTTAGTGGCTGGAATGAGTTTATGGAACGGAGTCAAACGTGGTTTCCATATGTTTGTGTTTGATACCATTCCACTTATTCCATTCCAAGCATTACAGTTAGCCCGTCCTCCTATAGCTCCTCCCACAAGCCTCCTCTGGTAGTCCTTTTTTTTATATGAATGATATTGACCTTTTGACCTGATTGTCCAAAACAAAATGCCATACAGGCCTCAAGCAGCCAATCAGATTTGATTAGGCTGCTGGTTTGATTAAACAGCTGCCGAATGTTTAAAACAAAAGGCTGTGACAAAATATCCACTGGGCACAGATGTCTATTCAACTTTGGTTCAACGTCATTTCATTGAAATAACATGGAACAATGTTGATTCAACCAGTGTGTGCCCAGTGTGTAGGCTTCTGTTAGCAATTTGTAAGTTGATGACAAGGCATTCAACCATTGGTTAATGCAAGTAACGTCAGAGCGGGGGAATGCCACCATTGGGCTTGTTCGACATTGTTGGCGACTGCCGAAGGACTGATCTACAAATCACCTTGCATCTTAAATAACTACTCATCAATATTTGCAGATCAGTCAGTCAGTCACCATTTACCCACAATGCATCATGGATTTGATGCTCTCGGACGTAGCAAATGGCATCTCCTCATACCCCGTATAGGCCTACATTATCATGGTTTTGCTGCCCTCTAGTGAACATACATTTAACAACTACAGTTTCTGGTACTGTCTGCAAAATGACAGTCACATCTTTTCTGGTTTACAAGGGAGGGGCCACAGCAGAGCATCTATCACTGTAAACACATCTTATACCTGTGTGATGAGGCAGCCTTAGCCTGGCCTCATCAACATTTTAAAAGGTATTTCATTAAGTTAATATTATCTAAAATGCTTGAAAGTATATACATGTGTGGTTTGGATGAAGTGAACTAGTCCATTGCCATGCATTGCTAGCTGCCGTTTTAGGTGTGCCTGACCTTAATTGTTTGCCACCAAGTTGATTGCTCAGGTTGAAGCCAGGTGTGGTGAGCTATGTAATTAGCAAGCAGCTCACATGCTTTCAGTCTCTGATGAGTAGTTCTAATCATGTTCTACTTGATGCAGCTCTATGTCTTTTAAACTAAAGTCTACATGACTAATTATGGTAATTTAAACAAATGAATGTAATTAAGTGAATTTGTGTTTCATAGTATTGCCTTGCCGATCCTGTGGGGAATCCCAGGGTTGAGTTTGGGACCCCCCCCTTGACTAGATCACGTGTCAAACTCATTCTGTAGAAGTATCTGTGGGTTTTCGCTCCTCTTTACTTGATGAATTAAGTTCACTAATTAGTAAATAACTTCCCTCACCTGGTACTCTAGGTTTAAACTGAAAGTTTTAATAAACCTGCAGACACTAGGCCTTCCATGGAATGATTTAGGTATAGTCTTAGCTGTAATAGGAACCCTGTTGAGGGGATGACCTTTAGTCTCGCTGCCATTCTTGTGTGTTTTTGTATCCTGAATGTTACTGCTACGGACAACTGTTTTTCAAGTCAAGCCATGTATCCTGAACTCTGCAATAAATTCAAGTATTGCCTTTCTGCAACCACAGGTCCATTCCCACCTATCACCTCCCTTGGTTACTCTGGATCTGCTATTCTACAACCTGTCATTTTCTAGCTGCTTGCTCTAAGGCAAACCACAATCTCTCCAAAACATCTTAGGTGTTAGTTTCACTCAGCTGCATATGTTTTCAGGGTTGAGAGAGAGACTTGCTGTAGGTTAATATGTAGATTTGATGTCTTTCTAGTTATGAATAGATAAATGAGTTCATTAGTACTGTGTTTTTGTGCAGGTGTACTGTATATTCAGAGGAATGGGACATATTTGTATAATTTTTCTTCTATGCCTTGAAAGTGGAAAGGAAATGGGAGCACAAACTCTCCAACTGGATTCCTGCCCCATCTTTCCTGTCTTCTTACCGGATGGAACACCTGATCCAAGTATCTCCTCCTACCTTACCCAGTGCATTCTAAATAGCAAACCTGCCTTTTAAGTTTCTCACTATTTACTTATAGGTTGAAGTTAATGGTTATCTTCAACCTAGAATAAGAAAAGATGTACAGGCCATATTTGCAAGACAACACAATTAACAGGAAAACAACAGCTAAGAATAGAGACGTAAAGTCTCACAAACAACAGGGCTGCTTCACCACACTTTTCACACAGTTGATATAAACATACTTTGACTGTATTAACACATACGTCAGGGGTAGGCAAATAGACTCAGCTGCAGGGCGATGTTTGTCGGAGATAATGTCAGTGGGGCCAGAAAATAATTATAATAAGTTGTACATTGCAAAATGTAGGCCTCAGTTTAATCTTGATTTCACCAAAGACATTTATAAGCTTGAGTGATGCAGCTCAACTTGAATGCAAATATATATACACAAACACACATATATATATATATACTGCTCAAAAACATTAATGGAATACTTAAACAACACAATGTAACTCCAAGTCAATCACACTTCTGTGAAATCAAACTGTCCACTTAGGAAGTAACACTGATTGACAATAAATTTCACATGCTGTTGTGCAAATGGAATAAACAACAGGTGTAAATTATAGGCAATTAGCAAGACACCCCCAATAAAGGAGTGGTTCTGCAGGTGGTGACCACAGACCACTTCTCAGTTCCTATGCTTCCTGGCTGATGTTTTGGTCACTTTTGAATGCTGGCGGTGCTTTCGCTCTAGTGGTAGCATGAGACGGAGTCTACAACCCACACAAGTGGCTCAGGTAGTGCAGCTCATCCAGGATGGCACATCAATGCGAGCTGTGGCAAGAAGGTTTGCTGTGTCTGTCAGCGTAGTGTCCAGAGCATGGAGGCGCTACCAGGAGACAGGCCAGTACATCAGGAGATGTGGAGGAGGCCGTAGGAGGGCAACAACCCAGCAGCAGGACCGCTACCTCCGCCTTTGTGCAAGGAGGAGCAGTAGGAGCACTGCCAGAGCCATGCAAAATTACCTCCAGCAGGCCACAAATGTGCATGTGTCTGCTCAAACGGTCAGAAACAGACTCCATGAGGGTGGTATGATGGCCCGACGTCCACAGGTGGGGGTTGTGCTTACAGCCCAACACCATGCAGGACATTTGGCATTTGCCAGATAACACCAAGATTGGCAAATTCGCCACTGGTGTCCTGTGCTCTTCACAGATGAAAGCAGGTTCGTGACAGAGTCTGGAGACGCCGTGGAGAACGTTCTGCTGCCTTCAACATCCTCCAGCATGACCGGTTTGGCGGTGGGTCAGTGGGGTGGCATTTCTTTGAGGGGTCGCACAGCCCTCCATGTGCTCGCCAGAGGTAGCCTGACTGCCATTAGGTACCAAGATGAGATCCTCAGATCCCTTGTGAGACCATATGCTGATGTGGTTGGCCCTGGGTTCCTCCTAATTTAGACAATGCTAGACCTCATGTGGCTAGAGTGTGTCAGCAGTTCCTGCAATAGGAAGGCATTGATGCTATGGACTGGCTCGCCCGTTCCCCAGACCTGAATCCAATTGAGCACATCTGGGACATCATGTCTCGCTCCATCCACCAATGCCACGTTGCACCACAGACTGTCCAGTAGATGGCGGATGCTTTAGTCCAGGTCTGGGAGGAGATCCCTCAGGAGACCATCCGCCACCTCATCAGGAGCATGCCCAGGCATTGTAGGGAGGTCATACAGGCACGTGGAGGCCACACACTGCTGAGCCTCATTTTGACTTGTTTTAAGGACATTACATCAAAGTTGGATCAGCCTGTAATGTGGTTTTCCACTTTAATTTTGAGTGTGACTCCAAATCCAGACCTCCATTGGTTGATACATTTGATTTCCATTGATCATTTTTGTGTGATTTTGTTGTCAGCACATTCAACAATGTAAAGAAAAAGTATTTAAGAATATTTCATTCATTCAGATCTAGGATGTGTTATTTTAGTGTTCCCTTTATTTTTTTGAGCAGTGTATATACATACAGTGCCTTTGGGAAGTATTCAGACCCCTTGACTTTTTCCATATTTCGTTACATTACAGCCTTATTCTAAAATGGATCAAAAAATGTAATTAATATATCTTATTTACATAAGTATTCAGACCCTTTGCTATGAGACTCAAAATTGAGCTCAGGTGCATCCTGTTTCCATTGATCATCTTGATTGGAGTCCACCTGTGGTAAATTCAAGCGATTGGACATGATTTGGAAAGGCATACACCTGTCTATATAAGGTCCAGAGTTGACAATGCCTGTCAGAGCAAGAAACCAAGCCATGAGGTTGAATGAATTGTCCGTAGAGCTCAGAGACAGGATTTTCAAAAATTCTGCAGCATTGAAGGCCCCCAAGAACACAGTACCTTCATCATTCTTAAATGGAAGAAGTTTGAAACCACCAAGACTTTTCCTGGAGCTGGCTGCCCTGACAAAATTGAGCAATGGTCAGAAGGGCCTTGGTCAGGAATGTGACCAAGAACCCGATGGTCACTCTGACAGAGCTCTGGAGTTCCTCTGTGGAGATGTGAGAACCTTCCAGATGGACAGCCATCTCTGCAGAACTCCACCCATCAGGCCTTTATGGTAGAGCGCCAGACAGAAGTCACACCTCAGGAAAATACAAATGACAGCCCGCTCGGAGTTTGCCGAAAGGCCCCTAAAGACTCTCAGATCCTGAGAAACAAGATTCTCTGGTCTGATGACACCAATATTGAACTCTTTGGCCTGAATGCCAAGCGTCACGTCTGGAGGAAACCTGGCACCATCCCTACGTTGAATCAAGGTGGTGGCAGTATAATGCTGTGGGGATGTTTTTCAGTGGCAGGGACTGGGAGACTAGTCAGGATCGAGGAAAAGATGAACAGAGCAAAGTACAGAGATATCCTTGATGAAAACTTGCTCCAGAACGCTCAGGACCTTAGACTGGGGTGAAGATACACCTTCCAACAAACCAATGACCCTAAGCACACAGCCAAGACAACTCAGGAGTGGCTTCGGGACAAGTCTCTGAATGTCCTTGAGTGACCCAACCAGAGCCCAGACTTGAACCCGATCGAACATTTCCGGAGAGACCAAAAAATGGCTGTGCAGCAATGCTGCCCATCCAACTTGACAGAGCTTGAGATGATCTGCAGAGAAGAATGGGAGAAACTCCCCAAATGCAGGTGTGCCAAGCTTGTAGCGTCACACCCAAGAAGACTCGAGTACTGAGTAAAGGGTCTGAATACTTATGCAAATGTGATATCCGTTTTTTATCTTTGATACATTTGCAAAAATGTCTAAAAACCTGTTTTAGTTTTCTCATTATGGAAAATTGTTTAGAATGATGTGGGAATTTAAAAAAAAAACATTTTAGAATAAGGGTGTAACGTAACGAAATGTTGAAAACGTCAATGGGTCTGAATACGTTCAGAATGCACTGTATAAATACAAAGTATGTGGACACCCTTTCAAATGAGTGTATTTGGCTATTTCAGCCATATCTGTTGCTGACAGGTGTATAAAATCGAGCACACAGCCATGCAGTCTCCATAGACAAACATTGGCAGTAGAATGGCCTTACTATAGAGCTCAGTGACTTAACGTGGCAATGTCATAGGATTCCACTTTTCCAACAAGTCAGTTTGTCAAATTTCTGTTCTGGTAGAGCTGCCCCGGTCAACTTTAAGTGCTGTTATTGTGAAGTGGAAACTTTTGTGAGCGAAGTGGTAGGTCACACAAGCCCACAAAACGGAATCGCCGTGTATTGAAGCGCATAGCACATAAATAGTCTTTCCTCTGTTGCAATTCTCAATACGGAGCTCCAAACTGCTTCTGGAAACAATGTCAGCAAAACAACTGTTCGTCGGGAACTTCATGGACTGCCAAGCCAATGCTACCTGCTCCAATGCGTAGTGGGTGGAGGAGGAATAATGTTTTTCATGGTTCGGGCTTTCATGGTTCGGGCTAGGCCCCTTAGTTCAAATACTGTGCAGCTGTATTCATTGACCTGGCCAAGGCTTTCGACTTTGTCAATCATCACATTCTTATCGGCAGACTCAACAGCCTTGGTTTCTCAAATGACTGCCTTGCCTGGTACACCAACTACTTCTCAGACAGAGTTCAGTGTGTCAAATCTGGGGCCTGTTGTCCGGACCTCTGGCAGTCTCTATGGGGATGCCACAGGGTTCAATCCTCGGGCCGACTCTTTTCACTGTATACATCAATGATGTCACTCTTGCTGCTGGTGATTCTCTGATACACCTCTATGCAGACAACACCATTCTGTATACTTCTGGCCTTTCTTTGGACACTGTGTTAACAAACCTCCAGAGGAGCAACAATGCCATACAACTCTTCTTCTGTGGCCTCCAAATGCTCTTAAATGCAAATAAAACTAAATGCATGCTCTTCAACCAATCGTTGCGCGCCTGTCCACCATCACTACTCTGGACAGTTCTGACTTAGAATATGTGGACAACTTCAAATACCTAGGTGTCTGGCTAGACTGTAAACTCTCCTTCCAGAATCGCATCTCCAATCTCCAATCCAAAATTAAATCTAGAATCGGCTTCCTATTTCGCAACAAAGCATCCTTCACTCATGCTGCCAAACATAACCTCGTAAAACTGACTATCCTACTGATCCTAGACTTCGGCGATGTCATTTACAAAATAGCCTCCAACACTGTACTCAGCAAATTGGATACAGTCTATCACAGTGCCATCTGTTTTGTCATCACCAAAGCCCCATATACTACCCACCACTGTGACCTGTACGCTCTCGTTGGCTGGCCCTCGCTTCATATCCGTCGCCAAACCCACTGGCTCCATGTCATCTATAAGTTTTGCTAGCCCCGCCTTATCTCAGCTCACTGGTCAGCATAGCAGCACCCACCTGTAGCACGTGCTCTAGCAGGTATTTGTCACTGGTCATCCCCAAAGCCAGTTCCTCCTTCGGCCGCCTTTCCTTCCAGTTCTCTGCTGCCAATGACTGGAACGAACTGCAAAAATCACTGAAGCTGGAGACTAATATCTACCTCACTAGCTTTAAGCACCAGCTGTCAGAGCAGCTCACAGATCACTGCACCTGTACATAGCCCATCTGTAAATAGCCCATCCAACTACTTCATCCCATACTGTTATTTATTTTAGTTATTTTGCTCCTTTGCACCCCAGTATCTCTACTTGCACACTCATCTTCTGCACATCTATCACTCCAGTGTTTAATTGCTATATTGTAATTATTTTGTCACTATGGCCTATTTATTACCTTACCTTTGCACACACTATATATAGACTTTTTCTATTGTATTATTGACAGTATGTTTGTTTATTCCATGTACAACTCTGTGTTGTTGTTTGTGTTGCACTGCTTTGCCAGGTCGCAGTTGTAAATAAGAACTTGTTCTCCACTAGCCGACCTGGTAAATAAAGTTGAAATAACATTTAAAAAAGGGAAATCTTAACGCTATAGCATGCAATGGCATTCTAGATGATTCTATGCTTCCAACTTTGTGGCAACAGTTTGGGGAAGAGCCCTGACCTCAACCCCATCAAACACATTTGGGATGAATTGGAACGCCAACTGCGAGCCAGGCCAAATTGTCCAACATCAGTGCCCAACCTCACTAATGCTCTTGTGGCTAAATGGAAGCAAGCCCCCGCAGCAATGTTCCAACATTTTGTGGAAAGCCTTCCCAGAAGAGTGAAGGCTGTTATAGCAGCAAAAGGGGGACCAACTCCATATTAATACCTATGGTTTTGGAATGAGATGTTTGACGATACTTTTGGTCATGTAGGATCATCATCTTGATCCTGCTGCCATCTACTCCAGACATACCAGAGAGGACTTGGTTGACTTCACTTAACAATGTCTATCGTTGTTATTGTTAGGGGTTCAGCAGCGACGCTGGTGAAACCTGTTGTATGTTTTGGGGTCCATTATTCTTCTTCTACCATGGTGATGCCGAGTCTTGGTGCAACATTGCATGATGGTAAAGGGATTATCCTGTGATAACTGGGAGGGAGTTATCACATGATAGTCCCCAGGTTCTAGGGCCTTATTGCTTTTATAAAACAGTTGACAAACATATTATACAAATATTAATGACATTGTTTCATCAAAAAATTATTTGACTCTAGCCACAAATTTCGGCAAGTTTGAAAATTGCTTTGCCGATATCCTCACACCCACACCAATTTCTAATTTCTTTAATTTTGTTATGAGAATCAAATACTTTCTGTGGCCCACATCAGTCAAATACTTTCTATAGAACAAACTTCAAGTCAGGACAGGCAAAGACGATTAATAATTAATGTACGTGTGTTATATTAAACATAGTAAAATGTAGGCAAGCAATAAACATTTCAGAACAACTACTAGTCAAATAAGTGATGACGAATTTTGGCGATGGGATTTATTTAGACTAATACACTTGAACAAATAGCCAAAATAAAAACTGCAGACATGACTAATTCCTCCCCCGTGTTCAAACCACCATAAAAAATAAAATGAAATGCAGCCTAATGTGATCATTGACAGCTGCCTTGAAGGACACAAAAAAATGCTTTCTGCTACTAAGATCATTGAAATGTAGACTAACCTGACAACGGACTGAAGAGCAGAAATCTCAACTTGCAAGCAAGATCAATGAAAACTTGAGTGGGTGCGCTTTCACACGAAGGGGGGGATTTTGGCACAACACCAGCACGGAGACCCGTGAAGCTACACCCTAAGCATTCCTCACACTCCCATGAAACTCCTGAAGGATAGCATTTAACCCTTCATTTGTTGTTGTCTCATACTTGTTACTTGTTATTTGGGGATTGTCGCCCCCTCCCTTGTCCTGTTCCCACCACTGTAAAATCCATGTCTCCCCAAAGATAAACATTTATGTTGAAAAAATTATATATATATTTGTATGCTTGTTGCCACACTTCGCTGGTTAATGAATGAATGAAATTCTAAGTGTTTACGGTTCCCATCCGGACAAAAGGAATGTATACTGTATGTGAGGATGCTGTTCATTGACTATACCACAGCCTTCAATTCCATAGTGCCCTCTAATCTCACCACAAAGCTCACGGCCCTGGGTCTGATCTCCTTCCTATGCAACTGGGTCCTTGACAGGCTGCACACAGATGGCGAAGGTAGGCAGCATTACCTCCTCAACACTGATTCTCAACACGGGGGCCCCACAAGGGTACATCCTCAGGCCCCTTCTGTATTCTTTGTATGGCCTCACACAATTCCAACTCCATCATCAAGTTTGCTGACAACAACGACGAGATGGCTTACAGGGAGGAGGTAGGCACTCTGACTGCATGGTGCCTGGTAAACAACCTCTCCATCAATGTCACAAATCAAAGGAGCTGATTGTGGACTTCTGTAGGAACCCGCCTGGACAGCCCCCATCCTTATCAACAGGACCGCGTGGAGATGGTCAAGAACTTAAAGTTCCTCGGCGTACACATCTCCAAGGAGCTGAAATGGTCAAACCACACGGACACCGTGGTGAAGAAAGCACAGGATGCTGAAGAAATTTGGCCTGTCCTCGAGGGCCCTCACAGAGTCCTACAGGAGCACCTTCGAGAGCATACTGTCGGGCTGCATCCCAGTCTGGTACGACAACTCCATCGTCATGGACTGCAAGGTGCTACAGAGGGTGGTACGCTTAGCCAAACGCACCATTGGGTGCACATGTGACAGGTTAAATGAAATATTCATAGCCTGTTATACATTAAAAAGTATTAGTAAGTTCATAGTATGTGAGGATCTTAAAACATCTAAGGTTAAAAAGATCATGCATTCAGTATTAGTGGATAGAGATTGATAACAGTCATATAATTGTGTTAAAGTTCAAATCCGCCAAGCGTACAAAGGGTACGAATTGTGAGAGGATTGTGTAAACCTTATATTGATTACTTTATTTTGTGGTGCCTAATGGAAGGGTAAAAGTGTTAATCTGTGATCTACTAAATGCTCTTAATCTATGAGCCTAAGATCGATTGCTCTGGTGTCCACCCGTAGCTACCATTTCATGTCAATTGTGAATGAACATGTGCGTTGTTAGTAAGATATTTTGTGGTGTTATTTGCATAATGGTTTTTCAAATACTTTATTGCCTGTTGATAAATTGAGTTATGGTTTACTGAGTTAAAGCTTTGTGCTTGACAGTTATATTGAAATTAGTATCTGTTTCAGTGAATTACAGTGTATACTGTTGTGACTTGAATAAGCCTTGTACCCTAAAGACTATCTATTTCCTGTAGATCTGGTGTTCTGTAAAATGTGTTACTTTTGTAAAATGATTGCACGAAAAGTTATTATTGAGGAAATGACACCGTATCACTCTCGTGATTATTTCTCCCCTTTTTCAGGGGCGTAACACACACTGCCTGACCTCCAGGACACCTACAACACCAGGTGTCACAGGAAGGCAAATAGGATGATCAGGGACCACAGCCACCTGAGCCATGCCCTGTTCTCCCCTCTTCCTCCACTCAGACGCAGGCAGTACAGCAGCATCATGGCATAAACTAGAAGACTGGCCAAGAGCTTCTACTCCCCTGACCACCAGGCTGCTCAATAGGAGCCACTACATTCTTCATCCCTCTGTTCCCTGCCTCTGCCAGCAACGTTTCTGATGTTTGCCGATAGCCTGATGCTCTAAAGCAGAGTGGCTGATATTCCAAACCTGGAGAGGTACTTGGAATATCTCGTGGCAGTGAACACCTCAATACAGGTTCCAGACCAATGCCTGTCTGACCACGAGGAGGTCCTGTTGATCCAGCGAGTGATGGGGAACATTTTAGAATCCTTAATCATCATCCTCATTGAGGTCCAGACCTCAGACCCAGGTACCAACATGGAGGAACTTGTGGTGGTTGAGGAGCATCAGCCCTTGGAAGTTTATGGCTGTCTGTTTGCAGAAGGATTCCACAGAGAATGCAGACCTCAACCAACTAGGCACCATTCACCAAGGAGTAATGTGCCTGGAGATTAAATCTCAGCAACTCGCTCTGGGCAACACCAACAGCGAAGACAACTGTAACAAAGATGTCCTCCTCCTGCAAAGAGTCGGAGAAACAGGAGGCTATGATTTATACCTGGCCCTCGACTGTGTCCAAAGTAATATCATATCACAAATTTATATTACAAATGAGCAACAATTATTTTCTTTGGATGTCTGTGGTATGTTTAGTGAAACAGCTACAGTAAAGATTGTCGTTATTCCTACTCTTACAGTGCTCTCGTCTGTCTGTTTTCAGAACACTGAATGCCTGCTGAAGGCCGTAACTCAAGAATTTATGTTAGCGACGGTCTCAGGTCTGGTGTTCTATATTCAAGGCAACACAACCCATCTCTATTGAAGCTCATACAACAGACATGCTTTCAAAACATTTATTTAGGCAATGTACATCTGTAATGCTCCGGGTGTCGTGGGTGTGGAGTCAAACGCAGGAGACAGAGAGTGCAATGCTGTGCGTCTTTAATAGCACCAACGCACCACAGGGTGCTCACAATAGTAACGGCCCCAAACACAGGGAATGAAAATGTACAACGGAAAAATCACGACCAGGCACTAACACGTACCTCTACAACAGAGCCGAAGGTTACACTGAAATAATCCCGCACAACAACCAGGCGGGCCGGCTGTCTAATAAAGTCAAACTAATCATACATAAACAGGTGCTACCAATAAACATACAAGGAGGGGGCGGAAAGACAATCAGTGGCAGCTAATAGGCCGGTGACGACGACCGCCGAGCGCCACCCGCCCGGGAAGGGAAACCACCCTCGGTCGGACTCGTGACAACATCAACATGGCAAATTGTTGCAATACTCAACGGTATTTCATTGTTTATAGAGGAGGCAAATAGCCGAAGAAGCAAAATAACTTGATTAGGAAGATCTTCAGCCGCATCTGCAGGATCATACCGTGTTCCTCTGGAATCTCCAGAGAGGACGACAACTGAGCTGCCTCCATTGAAAATAACTGTTTTACCAGTTGCTACCACCAACTGTAATATCACCATGGACAATTATATCATTGTATTTAAATAACCCAAAAATAAAAATTCAATTTTGCCGAAAATAAACATTCTGTATGTGCATTTTCATACTATGCTGTTATAAAACATGCACAATTTTTTTGAGAAATGTTTAATTCAGAAGAGAGTACCACTTAGACCTTGCTCATTCTGATCTAAGAATGAGATTTACACAAAGACAAAGTCGTAGAGTGTGAGAATAGGGATACAACCTATGTTCCATATTCATATGTCATGCAGGTCATGCTGTGTGTGTTTGGTTGTTGTGGAGGGCCTTGGAATTGAGTTATTCACTCTGTGGCTGGTGTTTGAAAATGGTGGGCGTGTTAAACGGAAGCACCCTGTTTCCCTGGGATTTTGGATATCACCAGCAGCACACTGAGGTCTGGCTTACATGGGTCTGTTTGACATTTATATTGTACTTGACTTATGGTTATAATTTTGGATATGATTGTAGAATGTAGTGTCAAAAACAACTTAATGATGCTGCTCATGTATACTGAAATGTAAATTGGACATTAAAAGTGATTCAGACCGGAAACATCACATATTTGTTTAAACATTTATTAGAAAAGACTACAATACAGTCAATATGTTACTCTTGGTGTTATTCTCTGCTCCTTTGGGGTAGCTCACTGCCAGAGCATGCATAATGATAACATAACAAACAGTGAGCCAGGTATGCTATACCAATCTCCCTGACTGAAACAAAAGCAGTGCCCAAACAGGTGGAGTCTGGGGTGGGTGGTCAGAAAGCAGACATGCAGGGTGAGTACCGCATGTTACAGCACAGCATGTCACCAAGAACACCAGTGCATAGTTTACGTGCAGCAGACATCATGAAATTATGTGCATTACCTGGGGCCTGTTGCACAAAAGTAGAATTAAGACATCCGGGATAGATGACTCAGCTGAGCTCAATGAAGCCAAAACATGTGCGTCCAGGCTTAATTGGTTGCACAAAGACCAAGCCAGGATGAGCAGACACGGATTCATTAAGCCAGGTGAAACCAATCCTGGATAGGTGCGCGCTCACGGCTCACTCAAATAGACCCCGCCACAGATCACAGATTAACTGATTTACCATGGCAACTAGAGCCGCGTACTTTTCCCGGTCGGAAGCACAAATCCTCATGGAGGCATACGAGGAGGTAAAATATATAATTAAGAAGAAAGGCAACACCGCCACAGTGATAAAGCAAAGCGAAAAAGCGTGGCAAAGTATTGCAGACCGCCTGAATGCGTAAGTAGTGCACAATTACACACTCACCGCTCCGCTGAAACATCACAATTACAATTCAAATATTTAATTCACATCTCCAAAAATGCAGTTGTACTGTAATTATGAAACGGTTCAATTTTTTATTGAAATGCACTGCAGATATGAGTGAAATTGTGTAAAGTAACTCCATCACACTGTATAAAGCTATGATACATTTTTTGATATTTTTACTGAAAACAAGACAAAAATACCAAGTAATTTTTTGCAGTGTGACTCCATTAAATGTGTGTGTGTGTGTGTGTGTGTGTGTGTGTGTGTGTGTAGATTAAACATGAACGGGCCAAAACGGACATGGCAGCAGGTCAAAATCAAATACAAGAACATTCTGCAGAATGGTATGGTCCCTGACTAATATTTAACAAAGCACAAGCATATATTGTACCCAGAAGGTGCCTGCTCACACATTGTCTGTACTGTTTTAGCAGTGAAAAAGAATACCCACAGACAAGGCACGGGTGGTGGGTCACCAAAGGCTGACCTTACCCCAGCAGAGGACATGGCCTTGGAGCTAAATAAAGGCAGGCCCGTCTTAGAGGGGATCCCTGGGGGGAAAGAGACGAGCATAGGTTCCTCCCAAGATGCCACCCGCTTCATTCAAGGTATGTCCTTCCATCTCTACATGGGATACAACCACATTCATATTGAATCAATTTGGACTGTCTGACTTTGGTTTACCTATTGCCTTGCAGTGTCTGGCAGCACTGTGTTCCTGTTAGAGCCACCTGCACAAGCACCAGACGATGCTGATCCAGTGAGTACTCCATCAAAGGCATACTGTAGGCCTGGCATGTCTTGTCTACTAGCTTCAATATGAATCCGATTAAATGTGATAGGGTGAAGGCCCCAGTGCAGCAGCAACAGCACATGATGGAGACGATGATGAGGAGGAGACCATCTCTCTGGATTCCAGAAGGCATGAGGTATCATGTTAAGACTGTGAAAGTACTATTTACTCTACAATGGTGAGGAGTCCTCATCAAAATCAAAAAATCTAATTTCTTTTACAGGACCCAGATGCTATACAGTGGGAAAACCAGCCTGGCAACATAGTGCGTATTAATAAAAGGACACCACATCCTGCCAAATTCCAGCTGCGCTAATTGTATTGTGTTCACAGAGCTCACAAGCTATCAGAAAGTTGTATGGCAACCACCTCCGGCGCCAAATAGACCTGGCAGACATAGACATTCAGTACAAGAAGAAAAAGATGGAAAATCTTGCACTGGAGTTCGAAATAAAAAAGAGGACAATTAGGAAACTGGACCTTGAAATAAAAAAACTTGAGAGGGAGGTGAGATATGCCTTCAATGTACACTGTATGCTAACTGTAACACAAATGTATTAATCATTATTTTTCTTTCCTCCCCCAGCTCCAAGAAGATGACACAGCTCAAAATAAAAATTAGGTATATTCTCGTAAAGTCAAGTGAGCCATGACATATGAGCTCTTATTGTGAGCACACAGGACGGTGGCATCTTTCTAAGGTTTTTTTTATTTTCCCAGCAATCAGTACAACCAAGTCATCGTTATAAGGCATCGCCCTCTTTTGCCCACCCCCCCAGCACCAGGTGTGGCCACTAGCCTATATGAAGGCCCAAAATTGTGTGTTCCTTTCTGCTCTGACAATGGCATGCCCATTCGTGCGAGATGTGGTGGATGAAGAAGCACTTGTGCTGAGGAGAGCCTTCAGGTGAGAAAGGGTCTTCAGGGACCGGTTGGACCCACTGGCCTTCCCTGATGACCATCTATATGAAAGATACAGGTTTTCTGCAGATGGCATCAGGTATCTATGCAGACTACTGGGTCCCAGGATTAAGCACCGCACTGCACGGAGCCATGCACTGAGTGTGGAGCAAATGGTTTATGTGGCCTTGTGCTTTTTTGCTAGTGGAGCCTTCTTGTACTCAGTGGGGGATGCAGAACAGCTGAACAAGGCCACAATTTGCCGCACAATAAGGAGTGTGTGTCTGGCTATCAAAGCATTAGCAGATGTCTTCATCTCCTTCCCTGGCCACAGAAGACTCTGTGACATCAAAGAGGAGTTCTATAGGATTGCAGGTAAGAGGATCTACAAATTACAGGACAACTGTTAACACATAGTAGGATACTCATTACTTTGTGTGACAGGTTTCCCCAATGTCATTGGTGCAGTGGACTGCACACACATAAGGATAAAAGCCCCCTCAGGTGCCCATGAGGCCGATTTTGTGAATAGGAAATCCTTTCACAGCATTAATGTTCAGGTGAACATAACTTTTTGATATTGTCCATTGACGAACACTCTGCATTGCCAGTGATGTGCATTGATTGGTGTAATATTCCTCATCTTATGATTTCAGATGGTCTGCAATGCTGACTGTGTGATCAGCAATGTTGTGGCAAAATGGCCTGGCTCAGTCCATGACTCCAGAATCTTTCGGGCCTCTGAAATCTATCAGTGCCTATCACAAGGTAAGCCACACAACCCCTATTTATAACCATCATGGCTGTGTCAAGAATATCACTGTGTTTATGAGGTAGTAATGATGAGATTTTGTGTTGACAGGTGAATTCTCTGGTGTGTTGCTGGGAGACAGGGGGTATGGCTGCCAGCCTTTTCTCCTGACACCTTTCACAGACCCCCAGGAAGCACAGCAGGCCTACAACCATGCCCATGCCAGGACCAGGGCCAGAGTTGAAATGACCTTTGGCCTCCTGAAGGCACGCTTTCACTGCCTTCACAAATTAAGGGTCAGCCCTGTTAGGGCATGTGATATTACTGTGGCTTGTGCTGTCCTCCACAATGTGGCCTGCCTGAGGAAGGAGAGGGCCCCCAGAGTGCCACCAGCCATGGACTGGGACAATCCGGCAATCTTCCCTGATGACGACAGTGGTCGGCTGCTGAGGGACCAATATGTGTTGAATTATTTTAGTTAGTATGTGTGCTTTCAATTTTGGTTAAATATGTCCTGCGGTGGCAGAGGAATTAGTTTTTTTTTGGGTTCGTTTTTTGACGAATTTGGCCTCTTATGATGATTGTGCGGTATACTGTGTGTAATACAAGGCTGCAGGGAGGCTACTGCATCCATTCATTTGTCTGTTCAGTTGATGTGTATGGATTTGTCCTGCATTTATTTTAGTGTGCAGACATGCAGGGTGTGTTATATACAGACCTTTGAATGTGTATGTATCATTTTGTATAATATGCTTGGATTCTGTGCTTTCCATCTTGTAGAGTCACTGACTTCAGTTTCGAAAGGAGCTGATGGTTTACCTGCTTTGTTTTGTCCTTATTCAATAAAGGAACATAATGTTACACATTGTGTTTTTATATTCATATGGAATGTGTATTTGTTTATATGACAGAGTACTAGGGCCACACTGAAGAAAAAGGATAAAGTCATAAATTTATGAGGCTGGTTCTTTCTGCAGAAAAGCTACATATTGTTTTTACAGTTTTGATACTTATGACAATGTGATACTTAATATTCTGGCACATCAGCATGTCTTTGTTTATGAAACCATACTGAAGTACAATTTCACGAAATGCCCCACATCTGTCATTTTAACAACTGTCCTCCTTTAAAACAACTGGTTACAATATTATGACTTGTGTTTTTTTTCCCCTCTGTGGCCCTAATATTCTATCATTTTATATATAGCCTTATAGTCTATGGGAAACTGTAAATTATCTAATGATAGCAACATCTAAAAATCATTTTTTATCCAAAATCATTGAAATTAATGATCACAAACGTTTAATAACAGTGGGTCTAGTTATATGTGATAACAATGTATAGTGAGCAGTGAAATAACTATTGGTTTCCATTTGTGGTGACTGCTGACTGACATTAGGGATGAGATTAAATAGATCCTGGAATTTAGCCTGGTCTGGAGCAGGCTAGCTCCACAGAATAAATCTCCATGGTAATTTATACCATAACATATCCTCCTGCCCCCTATCCATCTTTAGTGCAACCGGATTACGGATCAATTGAGCCAGGATCACCAAGATATCCTGGCTTAATCCCTCATCCTAGTTTTGTGCAACAGGCCCCTGGTTAACTAAATAGACCGCCATATTACAGTAGAGTGAATCTAATTGGTTCAATATCAGCAGATACAAACACTCTGGTTTCCTGTCTGAATTTTTATTTGATTGATTTAACTAGAAAGCTTTCCAAACATACAATATACTGTAAGCAATATAGTTGAACATCACCAATGCATGCCAGATACACATACACAAATACAACATAAACATGACATACACAAGTGGAATATCACATGACTATCAATGATGTATCCATATTTTGATTAAAATCCTTAAAAAAAAAAATACAAAACACATTTACAGCTATTTAAAGTGAAAATAGCTGTTAGGAAGTTAAAAAATAAGTAAAAAACAGTGACTCGTAGTGTAAAACAAATACTACGTCACTTGGTAAAAATAGTTTTTCCAACCACAAGACGCACTCATTACTCCGTACCAGCATGAAAACAATGTACTCAGACCATTATGGTTTAACCTACTAGCTATCTCAACTAAAACCATAGATTAATCAAATGTAATTAAAAATCACTGATATCCTAATGTACCTGAAAGTTTAGGCAGCTAAAATATTTGTACCTATGATAAAATATAATAAAAATCTTAACAAACGGTTCTCATTTTAACATTGAAGCTCTTTTGAAAACTTGGACAGGACCAGCTTGATGAGTGGTCCAGTGACCTAAAAACACTAAAAAAACAGCAATATAAATCTTATTACCTGATCTATTGAAAAAAGTTATAGGGAGGCCTCCATCGCTATCAACTGTGCACCTTATGGACTAAAACAAGGATATTCAACTGGCGGCACCGGGCCAGATCCGAACCGTTCAGTAATTTAGACTGGCCCCCTGATCAATTCTGAACATTCACAAAAGATCGGCACCAAATTCCGACGTTCAGTGCCAAAATGAAAAGCACTATGGTTGCTGTCTGTTATTTATTGAGATGCTTAGTTGTCAGATCATTTTCAAATGACCAAATTACTTTAAAGAATCTTTCAATAGTTCAAATGATGAGCAAGAATTGAGCCGGTTTCTTTTCAATGAGGACCACATTGTTTGGTTGCACCTCAACTCACGTTGATCGAGCACTTTCCACTTCTTCCCTAACTACTTTTAGCAACATTTCATTAGAAGAAAAGTGCTTTACTGGTGTGTGTGGGACGCATGTGGAAAATGTCCGGCCCCCCTGCAATGAACTTTTTTTTTACATCTGGCCCCCATAAGAATATAGTTGAATAGAACTGGAATATAACACTGGATGTTCCGTCTTTTGTTGAAATATGAATACTATCCATATAGAGATTTTATTCACACACACAAGCATGGTATGACGCACACACATACACACAAACAATTTACCATGAAGACCAATAAGAAACACAGCAGAACAGGTTTGTCAATTCTGATGAAGTAAAGAAGCAATATTCAGAGAAAGCATTTGAAGAAGCTACACAGTGGTCCTACTTCCTCCTTTGGTAGACACAGAATAGGGGTACGATTCTACCTGCTGTGTGCCTGGTGGATAAATGTGATTCCGGGCCATGTCTTCATAGACCGAGTCAGGAAAGACCTGTGGTGTGTATCCTCTCCGGTTACAGCACCTCTTCACCTGTGAAACAGGAACGTTGCTTCATTCATATCTTCTGATGCGCTACAAGAAATCAACTAAATTGTCTAATTCAACCACTTTAATTATTCTTGGACGACATTGACTGGCATTGAAAGGACATTGTGTTTTGAGAGTTTAGAACAAAATGTAGATCTGCGTACTGGTAATATGCATTGAACCTGTTTATTAGGACAGGACAACTTGTTAAGAAAGGACAATGTTTTGACAGATATATGTCATTGACCCATCACCTGGGCAACCTTCAGCACACTCACCAGTGGAGCGACCCAGACGAGGAAGATGAAGGCACATATCAGGGTGGTCAAGATGATGGTGATGATGATGATGATGCTTTCCACGCCGGATGGGCACGGCTTCTCGTTGGCTGGGTGAAAGGTGGTCAGTGTTACTGCAGTAGCTGTGGGGCATGGCAGCTGGAGGGCATCGTCTATGGAAGACATCACCAGATGGGAAAATCTAATCGGTATGCTGCGGCACTCACACAAAATAACTATCGGAGACAGAATTGTACAAAAGAAAAGCCACTGAAGGACAATTTTTCTCAACTAGTATCGAGACCTGCAGGCTCTGGTTGTTTAAAATGAAACTAACACTTGAGAGTTGACTAAATTGGTCTGAAACACTGCAGGGACCGCTACCAGTTCATGAACCAAAGACTGAGAAACACCAGTCTGAATTCTAGATTACACAAATGTTTTCTACATGTGAAATTGACTGTTCATTCATGAGAAGAGTAAAACATACATCTACCATTCACCACGACCAGAGTGGAGCCTCTTCCTTGGTTGATGTAATTTTCATATGTGGCTTCATTGAATTTTGTGTAAACACACCAGTAGACACCTGTGTCCTCTGTGGTCAGGTTACTGATGGTGATGGTCAGTTGGTCCATAGGTCCCTCAGTCTTCACTCTGTCCCAGTAGCGTTTCCTGGGGGTCAGCTTGGAGTCACGCTGGTAGTAATACAGCACCTCCCTGTCTCTGTCCAGCCCAACATACAGGTACATTCCATCCTGGTCTTTTAGAGTGGTGGAGCACATCATGGTAACCTTCTCCCCTGTCTTCACCCAGAGAATGTCTTCTAAAGAAAAGACAGGGAAGAAAGTGAAACCATGGTTGTTAGATTCAAAGATACATATGTACCATACTGATGACTTAATACAGAATCAACCTTGATTGGTGGGAAGAAACAGCTTGCCTTACCTGCTGCTGTGGTCAATTCATTGAATGAGAAGTAGAACAACAGCAAACTCCTCAGCAGTGACATCACCATTGCCACAGCTGGCTGTGTACTGCTGTCTGTCTCTGTCTGACATCGACTTATAAAGAACAGGAAATGGATACATCTGACATCACAGTCCCTCACAGTCAACCACACCTTCATGTATTACTTCAGTGGTTTCCAACCTTTTGCGGTTACTGTACCACCAACTGAATTTTGCTCTGCCCGGAGTACCCCCGAAGTATCCCCTCGTGCAATTTACCAGTAAGCCTATGGTCTAATCATGAGTCTTAAGTTCCTGCTGTGGATAGGCCAAGTACCTCCATGGTTCTTTGTACCCCTGGTTAAGAACGACTGTATTACTGAACACTATACACAATCTAATTTAGATTTCTTTACTGAATCAAATTCTCTATATATGTTATTATAAATTCAATGGTTTATTGTGTTAGTGTGTTGGACATGAAATATGGTGAGTGGAGAGTTTAGATGGATTGTATTTTTATAGAACCACAACAACATATCCAACTGTAAATGAACTTCACTGCATTCACATTACAACAGGCATGTTAGAAAAGCATATCAAAGTTACATCATGTTGTGTTCATGTTATTCACCTTCCAGATGTCGATTTTTCTCAATGTTAATCAAACTCAGCTCATATCTCTTCTCACGCTTTGCATCAGAATTTGAATGTGAGGAGAGAATTCCCTCTAGTGGACATGTTGCTTCTGTTCAGTGTCACATGTCTAACTTCTGTTCAATCAATCCAGGGTTGTATTCACAAAGGACCAAATGAAAGCCGATGTAGAGGGACCACCAGACCATGTCCAATAAGAAACTTTTGTTTTCGTTGTCCGCTGTGAATTGTTTTGCTACTTCCCTGTACTGTCACTGGGCTAAAAAAAAAGTACAGTCTTTAGGTACTTTATCCACTTCTATAATACTTAATGATGGGGGGGAAAACAACAGACATTCTTTGTACAGAAATTACATAAATGTTTCTTGTTATGCGTTTCCTGCTTTTGGTTGCTTGAGTTAAACTTATTAAAACAGTTGAAATCTTAGAACATGAAAGAAGGCAGAATATTCTCTCCAAAAAATATGATTTTACTCTGTTTGAAGATTGTAATAATAAAATACAACAATTGAAATCCTTCCTTTCATTCCTTGAATATGCTATTATATCCACATCTTCTACAGATATTTACTATCCAGACACTGTGCATAATGTCTATACATCACATACAGTACCAGTCAAAAGTTTGGACACACCGACTCATTGTAGGGTTTATATTTATTTGGACTATTTTCTACATTGTACAATAATAGTGAAGACATCAAAACTACGAAATAACACATATGCAATGATGTAGTAACCAAAAAGTGCTGATTCTTCAAAGTAGCCACCCTTTGCCTTGATGACAGCTTTGCACACTCTTGGCATTCTCTCAACCAGCTTCGGGGCCACAGTGTAGGACGTGGAAAGCTTTAAGTTCCACGGCGTACACATCACTGACAAAACTGAAATGAATGAAACGCACTAAAAAACACTGTGGCATCAGCATGTGTTATATTCAGATTCTCTGATCCACTTGATCCCAGGAGCCCGTCCTGTACATTGGGAACGAGTGGGAAGCACAGATGGGGTCTGAAATGGGCCAGTGATAAGCCAGTGAGGCAGAGGTATGCTGTGAAACACACAAACACACACACACCACTATGTGTATTAATAGAGCACAGCCTAGAGAGGGCCAGCACATCACAGCCATAGAGAGCAGGAAGGAGAAGGACAAAGGGATGAAGCATAATGGGACAGACAGAGGCCTTAATGGCTAGAGAAGTCCAGGAGGCTCTCCTCTAGATGGAGAACACTCAGTCTACATACACACACTGGTCAGAGGGGAGAGAAGAAAAATGTAAAAAGAGACAGAAAGATCAAATAAATAAAATGAGAGAGTCTCACTAAAAAGGGGAGAAAGGGAATAGAGGTGACTGACCTGTACTGCTCCCTGTGTTAAAGTATAGGCTCTAATGACAGTGCGGCTTTGTTGGGTTGTGTATCAGAGGACGCATGACTTTCAACCTTCGTCTCTCCCGAGCCCGTACGGGAGTTGTAGTGATGAGACAATATAGTAGCTACTAAACAATTGGATACCACGAAATTGGGGAGAAAAAGGGGTAAAATAAAAATGGCATGCTGCCTCAAAACTAGAGACATCTGTGGCATTATTTTGTGACAAAACTGCACGTTAGTGGCCTTTTATTGTCTCCAGCACAAGGTGCACCTGTGTAATGATCATGCTGTTTAATCAGCTTCTTTATATGCCACACCTGTCAGGTGGATGGATTATCTTGGCAAAGGAGAAATGTTCACTAACAGGGATGTTAACAAATTTGTACACAACATTTGAGATAAATAAGCTTTTTGAGGGTATGGAACAATTCTGGGATATTTTATGAAACATGGGACCAAAGCTTTACATGTTGCGTTTATATTTTTGTTCAGTAAAGTTGTAGCAATAATGAAACTAATTCAGTGAGGGCATAGACCTAAAAATGTTGGCCTTTGTTTTGCTTAAATGCATTTCCCCCCCAAATACAATGTGTTATCATTTCTTTAGGCCACTGACAAAAAGCTCTAACCTTTTTATCATCGCACATGAAAAATGAGAATTTGATATGGATGAGATTAGTCACTCGCTTAATATTTTATACTTATAGCTTAAGTTTCACATTTCACTTGAAATAGGCAGGTGAGCTCCTATTGTCTGGGCCTTATCTATATCCACACTAGCTCTCAAGAACCAAAGGGGGCTTATAGCCTTTTGGGTTGTCAGCTGAAGGTACGGACCACAGTTTGCTCTATGTGAACTACATCCCAACACTCTGTTTTAACGTTTAGAAACGTTCATAATCCTAGCTCGTAATACGGTTTTGGAAACGTTTGGAACTGAACTTTTGTACCAGTGAGTAAGAATATAAGATACTCTTACTGTAAGCAGTTTAGAAAGTTGCACCCAGCTGAAACAGCCTTCAGCCATGGAATGACACATCCTCTCACCCTGCACTCACATTTCCATTGGACCCTTCCATTCCACATTTCCATTGGACCCTTCCATTCTACATTTCCATTGGACCCTTCCATTCCACATTTCCATTGGACCCTTCCATTCCACATTTCCATTGGACCCTTCCATTCCACATTTCCATTGGACCCTTCCATTCCACATTTCCATTGGACCCTTCCATTCCACATTTCCATTGGACCCTTCCATTCCACATTTCCATTGGACCCTTCCATTCCACATTTCCGGTTAGAAGCAGGTGTTAATCAAAACACAGCTGGCTGCAACTTTGCTATACTGTGTCATGTATACAGTAAGTGTATCTTTTGTGTTTGAAAAATGTTGTCATTCATATTAAAGTTAAGTTACAAATGTTTCCAAACCTGTTTCGAATGCGAGGTGTATTTGCGATTAGATAGAGGATTTGGGCAGTGTCTAAGAGTCGGGGCATTTCCCTGACAAGGCTAAAGGGGATGTCCAATGACCCAAATGTAGTGCAATTGAATTGGAGTCATGATAATGGCTAAATCCACACTAGCTTTATAGGTTAAGACATGGTTTGGGCTCTTCTTGTGAAGCCTAAAATAAACTTACCTTGATGAAATACAGTACTTATTCATTTAATATGGTTAGTTCCAACTCTGACCTTTTAAAACAACAACATTTTGATCCAGGCTGCCCATACTTGGTCTGCAGAGGAGGCTGGTGGGCGGAGTTTTAGAAGGACAGGCTCATTTTAGTGGCTGGAATGGAGTTTATGGAACAGAGTCAAATGTGGTTTCCATATGTTTGTGTTTGATACCATTCCACTTATTCCATTCCAAGCATTACAGTTAGCCCGTCCTCCTATAGCTCCTCCCACAAGCCTCCTCTGGTAGTCCTTTTTTTTATATGAATGATATTGACCTTTTGACCTGATTGTCCAAAACAAAATGCCATACAGGCCTCAAGCAGCCAATCAGATTTGATTAGGCTGCTGGTTTGATTAAACAGCTGCCGAATGTTTAAAACAAAAGGCTGTGACAAAATATCCACTGGGCACAGACGTCTATTCAACTTTGGTTCAACGTCATTTCATTGAAATAAGTAGAACAACGTTGATTCAACCAGTGTGTGCCCAGTGTGTAGTCTTCTGTTAGCAATTTGTCAGTTGATGACAATTGATGACGAGGCATGCATCCATTTGTTAATTCAAGCAATGTCAGAGCGGGGGAATGCGACCATTGGGCTTGTTCGACATTGTTGGCGACTGCCGAAGGACTGATCAACAAATCACCTTGCATCTTAAATAATTACTCATCAATATTTGCAGATCAGTCAGTCAGTCACCATTTACCCACAATGCCTCATGGATTTGATGCTCTCGGACGTAGCAAATGGCATCTCCTCATACCCCGTATAGGCCTACATTATCATGGTTTTGCTGCCCTCTAGTGAACATACATTTATCAACTACAGTTTCTGGTACTGTCTGCAAAATGACAGTCACATCTTTTCTGGTTTACAAGGGAGAGGCCACAGCAGAGCATCTATCACTGTAAACTTTAAACACATCTTATACCTGTGTGATGAGGCAGCCTTAGCCTGGCCTCATCACCATTTTAAAAGGCATTTTATGAAGTTAATATTATCTAAAATGCTTGAAAGTATATACATGTGTGGTTTGGATAAAGTGAACTAGTCCATTGCCATGCATAGCTAGCTGCCGTTTTAGGTGTGCCTGACCACAATTGTTTGCCACCAAGTTGATTGCTCAGGTTGAAGCCAGGTGTTGTGAGCTATGTAATTAGCAAGCATCTCACATGCTTTCAGTCTCTGATGAGTAGTTCTAATCATGTTCTACTTGATGCAGCTCTATGTCTTTTAAACTAAAGTCTACATGAGTAATTATGGTAATTCAAACAAATGAATGTAATTAAGTGAATTTGTGTTTCATAGTATTGCCTTGCCGATCCTGTGGGGAATCCCAGGGTTGAGTTAGGGACCCCCCCTTGACTAGATCACGTGTCAAACTCATTCTACAGAAGGCTGAGTATCTGTGGGTTTTCGCTCCTCTCTTTACTTGATGAATTAAGTTCACTAATTAGTAAATAACTTCCCTCACCTGGTACTCTAGGTTTAAACTGAAAGTTTTAATAAACCTGCAGACACTAGGCCTTCCATGGAATGATTTAGGTATAGTCTTAGCTGTAATAGGAACCCTGTTGAGGGGATGACCTTTAGTCTCGCTGCCATTCTTGTGCATTTTTTGTATCCTGAATGTTACTGCTACGGACAACTGTTTTCAAGTCAAGCCATGTATCCTGAAATCTGCAATAAATTCAACTATTGCTTTTCTGCAACCACAGGTCCATTCCCACCTATCACCTCCCTTGGTTACTCTGGACCTGCTATTCTACAACCTGTCATTTTCTAGCTGCTTTCTCTATTTGCTGGCTCTTTGTCAGTAAGGCAAACTACAATCTCTCCAAAACATCTTAGGTGTTTCACTCAGCTGCATGTGTTTTCAGGGTTGAGAGAGAGACTTGCTCTAGGTTAATATGTAGATTTGATGTCTTTCTAGTTATGAATAGATGAGTTCATTAGTACTGTGTTTTTGTGCAGGTGTACTGTATATTCAGAGGAATGGGACATATTTGTATAGTTTTTCTTCCATGCCTTGAAAGTGGAAAGGAAATGGGAGCACAAACTCTCTCTCTTTCCTGTCCTCTTACCGGATGGAACACCTGATCCAAGTATCTCCTCCTACCTTACCCAGTGCATTCTAAATAGCAAACCTGCCTTTTAAGTTTCTCACCTCCTTATTTACATATAGGTTGAAGTTAATGGGTATCTTCAACCTAGAATAATAAAAGATGTACAGGCCATATTTGCAAGACAACACAATTAACAGGAAAACAACAGCTAAGAATAGAGACGTAAAGTCTCACAAACGACAGGGCTGCTTCACCACACTTTTCACACAGTTGATATAAACATACTTTGACTGTATTAACACATACGTCAGGGGTAGGCAAATAGACTCAGCTGCAGGGCGATGTTTGTCGGAGATAATGTCAGTGGGGCCAGAAAATAATTATAATAAGTTGTACATTGCAAAATGTAGGCCTCAATTTAATCTTGATTTCACCAAAGATGTTTACAAGCTTGAGTGATGCAGCTCAACTTGAATGCAAATATATATACACAAACACACACATACATATATATATATATACTGCTCAAAAAAATAAATGGAATACTTAAACAACACAATGTAACTCCAAGTCAATCACACTTCTGTGAAATCAAACTGTCCACTTAGGAAGCAACACTGATTGACAATAAATTTCACATGCTGTTGTGCAAATGGAATAGACAACAGGTGGAAATTATAGGCAATTAGCAAGACACCCCCAATAAAGGAGTGGTTCTGCAGGTGGCAACCACAGACCACTTCTCAGTTCCTATGCTTCCTGGCTGATGTTTTGGTCACTTTTGAATGCTGGCGGTGCTTTCACTCTAGTGGTAGCATGAGACGGAGTTACAACCCACACAAGTGGCTCAGGTAGTGCAGCTCATCCAGGATGGCACATCAATGCGAGCTGTGGCAAGAAGGTTTGCTGTGTCTGTCAGCGTAGTGTCCGGAGCATGGAGGCGCTACCAGGAGACAGGCCAGTACATCAGGAGATGTGGAGGAGGCCGTAGGAGGGCAACAACCCAGCAGTAGGAGCACTGCCAGAGCCATGCAAAATTACCTCCAGCAGGCCACAAATGTGCATGTGTCTGCTCAAACGGTCAGAAACAGACTCCATGAGGGTGGTATGATGGCCCGACGTCCACAGGTGGGGGTTGTGCTTACAGCCCAACACCATGCAGGACATTTGGCATTTGCCAGATAACACCAAGATTGGCAAATTCGCCACTGGTGTCCTGTGCTCTTCACAGATGAAAGCAGGTTCGTGACAGAGTCTGGAGACGCCGTGGAGAACGTTCTGCTGCCTTCAACATCCTCCAGCATGACCGGTTTGGCGGTGGGTCAGTGGGGTGGCATTTCTTTGAGGGGTCGCACAGCCCTCCATGTGCTCGCCAGAGGTAGCCTGACTGCCATTAGGTACCAAGATGAGATCCTCAGATCCCTTGTGAGACCATATGCTGATGTGGTTGGCCCTGGGTTCCTCCTAATTTAGACAATGCTAGACCTCATGTGGCTAGAGTGTGTCAGCAGTTCCTGCAATAGGAAGGCATTGATGCTATGGACTGGCTCGCCCGTTCCCCAGACCTGAATCCAATTGAGCACATCTGGGACATCATGTCTCGCTCCATCCACCAATGCCACGTTGCACCACAGACTGTCCAGTAGATGGCGGATGCTTTAGTCCAGGTCTGGGAGGAGATCCCTCAGGAGACCATCCGCCACCTCATCAGGAGCATGCCCAGGCATTGTAGGGAGGTCATACAGGCACGTGGAGGCCACACACTGCTGAGCCTCATTTTGACTTGTTTTAAGGACATTACATCAAAGTTGGATCAGCCTGTAATGTGGTTTTCCACTTTAATTTTGAGTGTGACTCCAAATCCAGACCTCCATTGGTTGATAAATTTGATTTCCATTGATCATTTTTGTGTGATTTTGTTGTCAGCACATTCAACAATGTAAAGAAAAAGTATTTAAGAATATTTCATTCATTCAGATCTAGGATGTGTTATTTTAGTGTTCCCTTTATTTTTTTGAGCAGTGTATATACATACAGTGCCTTTGGGAAGTATTCAGACCCCTTGACTTTTTCCATATTTCGTTACATTACAGCCTTATTCTAAAATGGATCAAAAAATGTAATTAATATATGTTATTTACATAAGTATTCAGACCCTTTGCTATGAGACTCAAAATTGAGCTCAGGTGCATCCTGTTTCCATTGATCATCTTGATTGGAGTCCACCTGTGGTAAATTCAAGCGATTGGACATGATTTGGAAAGGCATACACCTGTCTATATAAGGTCCAGAGTTGACAATGCCTGTCAGAGCAAGAAACCAAGCCATGAGGTTGAATGAATTGTCCGTAGAGCTCAGAGACAGGATTTTCAAAAATTCTGCAGCATTGAAGGCCCCCAAGAACACAGTACCTTCATCATTCTTAAATGGAAGAAGTTTGAAACCACCAAGACTTTTCCTGGAGCTGGCTGCCCTGACAAAATTGAGCAATGGTCAGAAGGGCCTTGGTCAGGAATGTGACCAAGAACCCGATGGTCACTCTGACAGAGCTCTGGAGTTCCTCTGTGGAGATGTGAGAACCTTCCAGATGGACAGCCATCTCTGCAGAACTCCACCCATCAGGCCTTTATGGTAGAGCGCCAGACAGAAGTCACTCCTCAGTAAAATACAAATGACAGCCCGCTCGGAGTTTGCCGAAAGGCCCCTAAAGACTCTCAGATCCTGAGAAACAAGATTCTCTGGTCTGATGACACCAATATTGAACTCTTTGGCCTGAATGCCAAGCGTCACGTCTGGAGGAAACCTGGCACCATCCCTACGTTGAATCAAGGTGGTGGCAGTATAATGCTGTGGGGATGTTTTTCAGTGGCAGGGACTGGGAGACTAGTCAGGATCGAGGAAAAGATGAACAGAGCAAAGTACAGAGATATCCTTGATGAAAACTTGCTCCAGAACGCTCAGGACCTTAGACTGGGGTGAAGATACACCTTCCAACAAACCAATGACCCTAAGCACACAGCCAAGACAACTCAGGAGTGGCTTCGGGACAAGTCTCTGAATGTCCTTGAGTGACCCAACCAGAGCCCAGACTTGAACCCGATCGAAAACATTTCCGGAGAGACCAAAAAATGGCTGTGCAGCAATGCTGCCCATCCAACTTGACAGAGCTTGAGATGATCTGCAGAGAAGAATGGGAGAAACTCCCCAAATGCAGGTGTGCCAAGCTTGTAGCGTCACACCCAAGAAGACTCGAGTACTGAGTAAAGGGTCTGAATACTTATGCAAATGTGATATCCGTTTTTTATCTTTGATACATTTGCAAAAATGTCTAAAAACCTGTTTTAGTTTTCTCATTATGGAAAATTGTTTAGAATGATGTGGGAATTTAAAAAAAAAACATTTTAGAATAAGGGTGTAACGTAACGAAATGTTGAAAACGTCAATGGGTCTGAATACGTTCAGAATGCACTGTATAAATACAAAGTATGTGGACACCCTTTCAAATTAGTGTATTTGGCTATTTCAGCCATATCTGTTGCTGACAGGTGTATAAAATCGAGCACACAGCCATGCAGTCTCCATAGACAAACATTGGCAGTAGAATGGCCTTACTATAGAGCTCAGTGACTTAACGTGGCAATGTCATAGGATTCCACTTTTCCAACAAGTCAGTTTGTCAAATTTCTGTTCTGGTAGAGCTGCCCCGGTCAACTTTAAGTGCTGTTATTGTGAAGTGGAAACTTTTGTGAGCGAAGTGGTAGGTCACACAAGCCCACAAAACGGAATCGCCGTGTATTGAAGCGCATAGCACATAAATAGTCTTTCCTCTGTTGCAATTCTCAATACGGAGCTCCAAACTGCTTCTGGAAACAATGTCAGCAAAACAACTGTTCGTCGGGAACTTCATGGACTGCCAAGCCAATGCTACCTGCTCCAATGCGTAGTGGGTGGAGGAGGAATAATGTTTTTCATGGTTCGGGCTTTCATGGTTCGGGCTAGGCCCCTTAGTTCAAATACTGTGCAGCTGTATTCATTGACCTGGCCAAGGCTTTCGACTTTGTCAATCATCACATTCTTATCGGCAGACTCAACAGCCTTGGTTTCTCAAATGACTGCCTTGCCTGGTACACCAACTACTTCTCAGACAGAGTTCAGTGTGTCAAATCTGGGGCCTGTTGTCCGGACCTCTGGCAGTCTCTATGGGGATGCCACAGGGTTCAATCCTCGGGCCGACTCTTTTCACTGTATACATCAATGATGTCACTCTTGCTGCTGGTGATTCTCTGATACACCTCTATGCAGACAACACCATTCTGTATACTTCTGGCCTTTCTTTGGACACTGTGTTAACAAACCTCCAGAGGAGCAACAATGCCATACAACTCTTCTTCTGTGGCCTCCAACTGCTCTTAAATGCAAATAAAACTAAATGCATGCTCTTCAACCAATCGTTGCGCGCCTGTCCACCATCACTACTCTGGACAGTTCTGACTTAGAATATGTGGACAACTTCAAATACCTAGGTGTCTGGCTAGACTGTAAACTCTCCTTCCAGAATCGCATCTCCAATCTCCAATCCAAAATTAAATCTAGAATCGGCTTCCTATTTCGCAACAAAGCATCCTTCACTCATGCTGCCAAACATACCCTCGTAAAACTGACTATCCTACTGATCCTAGACTTCGGCGATGTCATTTACAAAATAGCCTCCAACACTGTACTCAGCAAATTGGATACAGTCTATCACAGTGCCATCTGTTTTGTCATCACCAAAGCCCCATATACTACCCACCACTGTGACCTGTACGCTCTCGTTGGCTGGCCCTCGCTTCATATCCGTCGCCAAACCCACTGGCTCCATGTCATCTATAAGTTTTGCTAGCCCCGCCTTATCTCAGCTCACTGGTCAGCATAGCAGCACCCACCTGTAGCACGTGCTCTAGCAGGTATTTGTCACTGGTCATCCCCAAAGCCAGTTCCTCCTTCGGCCGCCTTTCCTTCCAGTTCTCTGCTGCCAATGACTGGAACGAACTGCAAAAATCACTGAAGCTGGAGACTAATATCTACCTCACTAGCTTTAAGCACCAGCTGTCAGAGCAGCTCACAGATCACTGCACCTGTACATAGCCCATCTGTAAATAGCCCATCCAACTACTTCATCCCATACTGTTATTTATTTTAGTTATTTTGCTCCTTTGCACCCCAGTATCTCTACTTGCACACTCATCTTCTGCACATCTATCACTCCAGTGTTTAATTGCTATATTGTAATTATTTTGTCACTATGGCCTATTTATTACCTTACCTTTGCACACACTATATATAGACTTTTTCTATTGTATTATTGACAGTATGTTTGTTTATTCCATGTACAACTCTGTGTTGTTGTTTGTGTTGCACTGCTTTGCCAGGTCGCAGTTGTAAATAAGAACTTGTTCTCCACTAGCCGACCTGGTAAATAAAGTTGAAATAACATTTAAAAAAGGGAAATCTTAACGCTATAGCATGCAATGGCATTCTAGATGATTCTATGCTTCCAACTTTGTGGCAACAGTTTGGGGAAGAGCCCTGACCTCAACCCCATCAAACACATTTGGGATGAATTGGAACGCCAACTGCGAGCCAGGCCAAATTGTCCAACATCAGTGCCCAACCTCACTAATGCTCTTGTGGCTAAATGGAAGCAAGCCCCCGCAGCAATGTTCCAACATTTTGTGGAAAGCCTTCCCAGAAGAGTGAAGGCTGTTATAGCAGCAAAAGGGGGACCAACTCCATATTAATACCTATGGTTTTGGAATGAGATGTTTGACGATACTTTTGGTCATGTAGGATCATCATCTTGATCCTGCTGCCATCTACTCCAGACATACCAGAGAGGACTTGGTTGACTTCACTTAACAATGTCTATCGTTGTTATTGTTAGGGGTTCAGCAGCGACGCTGGTGAAACCTGTTGTATGTTTTGGGGTCCATTATTCTTCTTCTACCATGGTGATGCCGAGTCTTGGTGCAACATTGCATGATGGTAAAGGGATTATCCTGTGATAACTGGGAGGGAGTTATCACATGATAGTCCCCAGGTTCTAGGGCCTTATTGCTTTTATAAAACAGTTGACAAACATATTATACAAATATTAATGACATTGTTTCATCAAAAAATTATTTGACTCTAGCCACAAATTTCGGCAAGTTTGAAAATTGCTTTGCCGATATCCTCACACCCACACCAATTTCTAATTTCTTTAATTTTGTTATGAGAATCAAATACTTTCTGTGGCCCACATCAGTCAAATACTTTCTATAGAACAAACTTCAAGTCAGGACAGGCAAAGACGATTAATAATTAATGTACGTGTGTTATATTAAACATAGTAAAATGTAGGCAAGCAATAAACATTTCAGAACAACTACTAGTCAAATAAGTGATGACGAATTTTGGCGATGAGATTTATTTAGACTAATACACTTGAACAAATAGCCAAAATAAAAACTGCAGACATGACTAATTCCTCCCCGTGTTCAAACCACCATAAAAAATAAAATGAAATGCAGCCTAATGTGATCATTGACAGCTGCCTTGAAGGACACAAAAAAATGCTTTCTGCTACTAAGATCATTGAAATGTAGACTAACCTGACAACGGACTGAAGAGCAGAAATCTCAACTTGCAAGCAAGATCAATGAAAACTTGAGTGGGTGCGCTTTCACATGAAGGGGGGGATTTCGGCACAACACCAGCACGGAGACCCGTGAAGCTACACCCTAAGCATTCCTCACACTCCCATGAAACTCCTGAAGGATAGCATTTAACCCTTCATTTGTTGTTGTCTCATACTTGTTACTTGTTATTTGGGGATTGTCGCCCCCTCCCTTGTCCTGTTCCCACCACTGTAAAATCCATGTCTCCCCAAAGATAAACATTTATGTTGAAAAAATTATATATATATTTGTATGCTTGTTGCCACACTTCGCTGGTTAATGAATGAATGAAATTCTAAGTGTTTACGGTTCCCATCCGGACAAAAGGAATGTATACTGTATGTGAGGATGCTGTTCATTGACTATACCACAGCCTTCAATTCCATAGTGCCCTCTAATCTCACCACAAAGCTCACGGCCCTGGGTCTGAACTCCTTCCTATGCAACTGGGTCCTTGACAGGCTGCACACAGATGGCGAAGGTAGGCAGCATTACCTCCTCAACACTGATTCTCAACACGGGGGCCCCACAAGGGTACATCCTCAGGCCCCTTCTGTATTCTTTGTATGGCCTCACACAATTCCAACTCCATCATCAAGTTTGCTGACAACAACGACGAGATGGCTTACAGGGAGGAGGTAGGCACTCTGACTGCATGGTGCCTGGTAAACAACCTCTCCATCAATGTCACAAATCAAAGGAGCTGATTGTGGACTTCTGTAGGAACCCGCCTGGACAGCCCCCATCCTCATCAACAGGACCGCGTGGAGATGGTCAAGAACTTAAAGTTCCTCGGCGTACACATCTCCAAGGAGCTGAAATGGTCAAACCACACGGACACCGTGGTGAAGAAACACAGGATGCTGAAGAAATTTGGCCTGTCCTCGAGGGCCCTCACAGAGTCCTACAGGAGCACCTTCGAGAGCATACTGTCGGGCTGCATCCCAGTCTGGTACGACAACTCCATCGTCATGGACTGCAAGGTGCTACAGAGGGTGGTACGCTTAGCCAAACGCACCATTGGGTGCACATGTGACAGGTTAAATGAAATATTCATAGCCTGTTATACATTAAAAAGTATTAGTAAGTTCATAGTATGTGAGGATCTTAAAACATCTAAGGTTAAAAAGATCATGCATTCAGTATTAGTGGATAGAGATTGATAACAGTCATATAATTGTGTTAAAGTTCAAATCCGCCAAGCGTACAAAGGGTACGAATTGTGAGAGGAATGTGTAAACCTTATATTGATTACTTTATTTTGTGGTGCCTAATGGAAGGGTAAAAGTGTTAATCTGTGATCTACTAAATGCTCTTAATCTATGAGCCTAAGATCGATTGCTCTGGTGTCCACCCGTAGCTGCCATTTCATGTCAATTGTGAATGAACATGTGCGTTGTTAGTAAGATATTTTGTGGTGTTATTTGCATAATGGTTTTTCAAATACTTTATTGCCTGTTGATAAATTGAGTTATGGTTTACTGAGTTAAAGCTTTGTGCTTGACAGTTATATTGAAATTAGTATCTGTTTCAGTGAATTACAGTGTATACTGTTGTGACTTGAATAAGCCTTGTACCCTAAAGACTATCTATTTCCTGTAGATCTGGTGTTCTGTAAAATGTGTTACTTTTGTAAAATGATTGCACGAAAAGTTATTATTGAGGAAATGACACCGTATCACTCGTGATTATTTCTCCCCTTTTTCAGGGGCGTAACACACACTGCCTGACCTCCAGGACACCTACAACACCAGGTGTCACAGGAAGGCAAATAGGATGATCAGGGACCACAGCCACCTGAGCCATGCCCTGTTCTCCCCTCTTCCTCCACTCAGACGCAGGCAGTACAGCAGCATCATGGCATAAACTAGAAGACTGGCCAAGAGCTTCTACTCCCCTGACCACCAGGCTGCTCAATAGGAGCCACTACATTCTTCATCCCTCTGTTCCCTGCCTCTGCCAGCAACGTTTCTGATGTTTGCCGATAGCCTGATGCTCTAAAGCAGAGTGGCTGATATTCCAAACCTGGAGAGGTACTTGGAATATCTCGTGGCAGTGAACACCTCAATACAGGTTCCAGACCAATGCCTGTCTGACCACGAGGAGGTCCTGTTGATCCAGCGAGTGATGGGGAACATTTTAGAATCCTTAATCATCATCCTCATTGAGGTCCAGACCTCAGACCCAGGTACCAACATGGAGGAACTTGTGGTGGTTGAGGAGCATCAGCCCTTGGAAGTTTATGGCTGTCTGTTTGCAGAAGGATTCCACAGAGAATGCAGACCTCAACCAACTAGGCACCATTCACCAAGGAGTAATGTGCCTGGAGATTAAATCTCAGCAACTCGCTCTGGGCAACACCAACAGCGAAGACAACTGTAACAAAGATGTCCTCCTCCTGCAAAGAGTCGGAGAAACAGGAGGCTATGATTTATACCTGGCCCTCGACTGTGTCCAAAGTAATATCATATCACAAATTTATATTACAAATGAGCAACAATTATTTTCTTTGGATGTCTGTGGTATGTTTAGTGAAACAGCTACAGTAAAGATTGTCGTTATTCCTACTCTTACAGTGCTCTCGTCTGTCTGTTTTCAGAACACTGAATGCCTGCTGAAGGCCGTAACTCAAGAATTTATGTTAGCGACGGTCTCAGGTCTGGTGTTCTATATTCAAGGCAACACAACCCATCTCTATTGAAGCTCATACAACAGACATGCTTTCAAAACATTTATTTAGGCAATGTACATCTGTAATGCTCCGGGTGTCGTGGGTGTGGAGTCAAACGCAGGAGACAGAGAGTGCAATGCTGTGCGTCTTTAATAGCACCAACGCACCACAGGGTGCTCACAATAGTAACGGCCCCAAACACAGGGAATGAAAATGTACAACGGAAAAATCACGACCAGGCACTAACACGTACCTCTACAACAGAGCCGAAGGTTACACTGAAATAATCCCGCACAACAACCAGGCGGGCCGGCTGTCTAATAAAGTCAAACTAATCATACATAAACAGGTGCTACCAATAAACATACAAGGAGGGGGCGGAAAGACAATCAGTGGCAGCTAATAGGCCGGTGACGACGACCGCCGAGCGCCACCCGCCCGGGAAGGGAAACCACCCTCGGTCGGACTCGTGACAACATCAACATGGCAAATTGTTGCAATACTCAACGGTATTTCATTGTTTATAGAGGAGGCAAATAGCCGAAGAAGCAAAATAACTTGATTAGGAAGATCTTCAGCCGCATCTGCAGGATCATACCGTGTTCCTCTGGAATCTCCAGAGAGGACGACAACTGAGCTGCCTCCATTGAAAATAATAGAGTCAAATAAAAAAATTATTTGACTCTAGCCACAAATTTCGGCAAGTTTGAAAATAGCTTTGCCGATATCCTCACACCCACACCAATTTCTAATTTCTTTAATTTTGTTATGAGAATCAAATACTTTCTGTGGCCCACATCAGTCAAATACTTTCTATAGAACAAACTTCAAGTCAGGACAGGCAAAGACGATTAATAATTAATGTACGTGTGTTATATTAAACATAGTAAAATGTAGGCAAGCAATAAACATTTCAGAACAACTACTAGTCAAATAAGTGATGACGAATTTTGGCGATGGGATTTATTTAGACTAATACACTTGAACAAATAGCCAAAATAAAAACTGCAGACATGACTAATTCCTCCCCGTGTTCAAACCACCATAAAAAATAAAATGAAATGCAGCCTAATGTGATCATTGACAGCTGCCTTGAAGGACACAAAAAAATGCTTTCTGCTACTAAGATCATTGAAATGTAGACTAACCTGACAACGGACTGAAGAGCAGAAATCTCAACTTGCAAGCAAGATCAATGAAAACTTGAGTGGGTGCGCTTTCACATGAAGGGGGGGATTTCGGCACAACACCAGCACGGAGACCCGTGAAGCTACACCCTAAGCATTCCTCACACTCCCATGAAACTCCTGAAGGATAGCATTTAACCCTTCATTTGTTGTTGTCTCATACTTGTTACTTGTTATTTGGGGATTGTCGCCCCCTCCCTTGTCCTGTTCCCACCACTGTAAAATCCATGTCTCCCCAAAGATAAACATTTATGTTGAAAAAATTATATATATATTTGTATGCTTGTTGCCACACTTCGCTGGTTAATGAATGAATGAAATTCTAAGTGTTTACGGTTCCCATCCGGACAAAAGGAATGTATACTGTATGTGAGGATGCTGTTCATTGACTATACCACAGCCTTCAATTCCATAGTGCCCTCTAATCTCACCACAAAGCTCACGGCCCTGGGTCTGAACTCCTTCCTATGCAACTGGGTCCTTGACAGGCTGCACACAGATGGCGAAGGTAGGCAGCATTACCTCCTCAACACTGATTCTCAACACGGGGGCCCCACAAGGGTACATCCTCAGGCCCCTTCTGTATTCTTTGTATGGCCTCACACAATTCCAACTCCATCATCAAGTTTGCTGACAACAACGACGAGATGGCTTACAGGGAGGAGGTAGGCACTCTGACTGCATGGTGCCTGGTAAACAACCTCTCCATCAATGTCACAAATCAAAGGAGCTGATTGTGGACTTCTGTAGGAACCCGCCTGGACAGCCCCCATCCTCATCAACAGGACCGCGTGGAGATGGTCAAGAACTTAAAGTTCCTCGGCGTACACATCTCCAAGGAGCTGAAATGGTCAAACCACACGGACACCGTGGTGAAGAAAGCACAGGATGCTGAAGAAATTTGGCCTGTCCTCGAGGGCCCTCACAGAGTCCTACAGGAGCACCTTCGAGAGCATACTGTCGGGCTGCATCCCAGTCTGGTACGACAACTCCATCGTCATGGACTGCAAGGTGCTACAGAGGGTGGTACGCTTAGCCAAACGCACCATTGGGTGCACATGTGACAGGTTAAATGAAATATTCATAGCCTGTTATACATTAAAAAGTATTAGTAAGTTCATAGTATGTGAGGATCTTAAAACATCTAAGGTTAAAAAGATCATGCATTCAGTATTAGTGGATAGAGATTGATAACAGTCATATAATTGTGTTAAAGTTCAAATCCGCCAAGCGTACAAAGGGTACGAATTGTGAGAGGAATGTGTAAACCTTATATTGATTACTTTATTTTGTGGTGCCTAATGGAAGGGTAAAAGTGTTAATCTGTGATCTACTAAATGCTCTTAATCTATGAGCCTAAGATCGATTGCTCTGGTGTCCACCCGTAGCTGCCATTTCATGTCAATTGTGAATGAACATGTGCGTTGTTAGTAAGATATTTTGTGGTGTTATTTGCATAATGGTTTTTCAAATACTTTATTGCCTGTTGATAAATTGAGTTATGGTTTACTGAGTTAAAGCTTTGTGCTTGACAGTTATATTGAAATTAGTATCTGTTTCAGTGAATTACAGTGTATACTGTTGTGACTTGAATAAGCCTTGTACCCTAAAGACTATCTATTTCCTGTAGATCTGGTGTTCTGTAAAATGTGTTACTTTTGTAAAATGATTGCACGAAAAGTTATTATTGAGGAAATGACACCGTATCACTCGTGATTATTTCTCCCCTTTTTCAGGGGCGTAACACACACTGCCTGACCTCCAGGACACCTACAACACCAGGTGTCACAGGAAGGCAAATAGGATGATCAGGGACCACAGCCACCTGAGCCATGCCCTGTTCTCCCCTCTTCCTCCACTCAGACGCAGGCAGTACAGCAGCATCATGGCATAAACTAGAAGACTGGCCAAGAGCTTCTACTCCCCTGACCACCAGGCTGCTCAATAGGAGCCACTACATTCTTCATCCCTCTGTTCCCTGCCTCTGCCAGCAACGTTTCTGATGTTTGCCGATAGCCTGATGCTCTAAAGCAGAGTGGCTGATATTCCAAACCTGGAGAGGTACTTGGAATATCTCGTGGCAGTGAACACCTCAATACAGGTTCCAGACCAATGCCTGTCTGACCACGAGGAGGTCCTGTTGATCCAGCGAGTGATGGGGAACATTTTAGAATCCTTAATCATCATCCTCATTGAGGTCCAGACCTCAGACCCAGGTACCAACATGGAGGAACTTGTGGTGGTTGAGGAGCATCAGCCCTTGGAAGTTTATGGCTGTCTGTTTGCAGAAGGATTCCACAGAGAATGCAGACCTCAACCAACTAGGCACCATTCACCAAGGAGTAATGTGCCTGGAGATTAAATCTCAGCAACTCGCTCTGGGCAACACCAACAGCGAAGACAACTGTAACAAAGATGTCCTCCTCCTGCAAAGAGTCGGAGAAACAGGAGGCTATGATTTATACCTGGCCCTCGACTGTGTCCAAAGTAATATCATATCACAAATTTATATTACAAATGAGCAACAATTATTTTCTTTGGATGTCTGTGGTATGTTTAGTGAAACAGCTACAGTAAAGATTGTCGTTATTCCTACTCTTACAGTGCTCTCGTCTGTCTGTTTTCAGAACACTGAATGCCTGCTGAAGGCCGTAACTCAAGAATTTATGTTAGCGACGGTCTCAGGTCTGGTGTTCTATATTCAAGGCAACACAACCCATCTCTATTGAAGCTCATACAACAGACATGCTTTCAAAACATTTATTTAGGCAATGTACATCTGTAATGCTCCGGGTGTCGTGGGTGTGGAGTCAAACGCAGGAGACAGAGAGTGCAATGCTGTGCGTCTTTAATAGCACCAACGCACCACAGGGTGCTCACAATAGTAACGGCCCCAAACACAGGGAATGAAAATGTACAACGGAAAAATCACGACCAGGCACTAACACGTACCTCTACAACAGAGCCGAAGGTTACACTGAAATAATCCCGCACAACAACCAGGCGGGCCGGCTGTCTAATAAAGTCAAACTAATCATACATAAACAGGTGCTACCAATAAACATACAAGGAGGGGGCGGAAAGACAATCAGTGGCAGCTAATAGGCCGGTGACGACGACCGCCGAGCGCCACCCGCCCGTGAAGGGAAACCACCCTCGGTCGGACTCGTGACAACATCAACATGGCAAATTGTTGCAATACTCAACGGTATTTCATTGTTTATAGAGGAGGCAAATAGCCGAAGAAGCAAAATAACTTGATTAGGAAGATCTTCAGCCGCATCTGCAGGATCATACCGTGTTCCTCTGGAATCTCCAGAGAGGACGACAACTGAGCTGCCTCCATTGAAAATAACTGTTTTACCAGTTGCTACCACCAACTGTAATATCACCATGGACAATTATATCATTGTATTTAAATAACCCAAAAATAAAAATTCAATTTTGCCGAAAATAAACATTCTGTATGTGCATTTTCATACTATGCTGTTATAAAACATGCACAATTTTTTTGAGAAATGTTTAATTCAGAAGAGAGTACCACTTAGACCTTGCTCATTCTGATCTAAGAATGAGATTTACACAAAGACAAAGTCGTAGAGTGTGAGAATAGGGATACAACCTATGTTCCATATTCATATGTCATGCAGGTCATGCTGTGTGTGTTTGGTTGTTGTGGAGGGCCTTGGAATTGAGTTATTCACTCTGTGGCTGGTGTTTGAAAATGGTGGGCGTGTTAAACGGAAGCACCCTGTTTCCCTGGGATTTTGGATATCACCAGCAGCACACTGAGGTCTGGCTTACATGGGTCTGTTTGACATTTATATTGTACTTGACTTATGGTTATAATTTTGGATATGATTGTAGAATGTAGTGTCAAAAACAACTTAATGATGCTGCTCATGTATACTGAAATGTAAATTGGACATTAAAAGTGATTCAGACCGGAAACATCACATATTTGTTTAAACATTTATTAGAAAAGACTACAATACAGTCAATATGTTACTCTTGGTGTTATTCTCTGCTCCTTTGGGGTAGCTCACTGCCAGAGCATGCATAATGATAACATAACAAACAGTGAGCCAGGTATGCTATACCAATCTCCCTGACTGAAACAAAAGCAGTGCCCAAACAGGTGGAGTCTGGGGTGGGTGGTCAGAAAGCAGACATGCAGGGTGAGTACCGCATGTTACAGCACAGCATGTCACCAAGAACACCAGTGCATAGTTTACGTGCAGCAGACATCATGAAATTATGTGCATTACCTGGGGCCTGTTGCACAAAAGTAGAATTAAGACATCCGGGATAGATGACTCAGCTGAGCTCAATGAAGCCAAAACATGTGCGTCCAGGCTTAATTGGTTGCACAAAGACCAAGCCAGGATGAGCAGACACGGATTCATTAAGCCAGGTGAAACCAATCCTGGATAGGTGCGCGCTCACGGCTCACTCAAATAGACCCCGCCACAGATCACAGATTAACTGATTTACCATGGCAACTAGAGCCGCGTACTTTTCCCGGTCGGAAGCACAAATCCTCATGGAGGCATACGAGGAGGTAAAATATATAATTAAGAAGAAAGGCAACACCGCCACAGTGATAAAGCAAAGCGAAAAAGCGTGGCAAAGTATTGCAGACCGCCTGAATGCGTAAGTAGTGCACAATTACACACTCACCGCTCCGCTGAAACATCACAATTACAATTCAAATATTTAATTCACATCTCCAAAAATGCAGTTGTACTGTAATTATGAAACGGTTCAATTTTTTATTGAAATGCACTGCAGATATGAGTGAAATTGTGTAAAGTAACTCCATCACACTGTATAAAGCTATGATACATTTTTTGATATTTTTACTGAAAACAAGACAAAAATACCAAGTAATTTTTTGCAGTGTGACTCCATTAAATGTGTGTGTGTGTGTGTGTGTGTGTGTGTGTGTGTGTGTGTGTAGATTAAACATGAACGGGCCAAAACGGACATGGCAGCAGGTCAAAATCAAATACAAGAACATTCTGCAGAATGGTATGGTCCCTGACTAATATTTAACAAAGCACAAGCATATATTGTACCCAGAAGGTGCCTGCTCACACATTGTCTGTACTGTTTTAGCAGTGAAAAAGAATACCCACAGACAAGGCACGGGTGGTGGGTCACCAAAGGCTGACCTTACCCCAGCAGAGGACATGGCCTTGGAGCTAAATAAAGGCAGGCCCGTCTTAGAGGGGATCCCTGGGGGGAAAGAGACGAGCATAGGTTCCTCCCAAGATGCCACCCGCTTCATTCAAGGTATGTCCTTCCATCTCTACATGGGATACAACCACATTCATATTGAATCAATTTGGACTGTCTGACTTTGGTTTACCTATTGCCTTGCAGTGTCTGGCAGCACTGTGTTCCTGTTAGAGCCACCTGCACAAGCACCAGACGATGCTGATCCAGTGAGTACTCCATCAAAGGCATACTGTAGGCCTGGCATGTCTTGTCTACTAGCTTCAATATGAATCCGATTAAATGTGATAGGGTGAAGGCCCCAGTGCAGCAGCAACAGCACATGATGGAGACGATGATGAGGAGGAGACCATCTCTCTGGATTCCAGAAGGCATGAGGTATCATGTTAAGACTGTGAAAGTACTATTTACTCTACAATGGTGAGGAGTCCTCATCAAAATCAAAAAATCTAATTTCTTTTACAGGACCCAGATGCTATACAGTGGGAAAACCAGCCTGGCAACATAGTGCGTATTAATAAAAGGACACCACATCCTGCCAAATTCCAGCTGCGCTAATTGTATTGTGTTCACAGAGCTCACAAGCTATCAGAAAGTTGTATGGCAACCACCTCCGGCGCCAAATAGACCTGGCAGACATAGACATTCAGTACAAGAAGAAAAAGATGGAAAATCTTGCACTGGAGTTCGAAATAAAAAAGAGGACAATTAGGAAACTGGACCTTGAAATAAAAAAACTTGAGAGGGAGGTGAGATATGCCTTCAATGTACACTGTATGCTAACTGTAACACAAATGTATTAATCATTATTTTTCTTTCCTCCCCCAGCTCCAAGAAGATGACACAGCTCAAAATAAAAATTAGGTATATTCTCGTAAAGTCAAGTGAGCCATGACATATGAGCTCTTATTGTGAGCACACAGGACGGTGGCATCTTTCTAAGGTTTTTTTTATTTTCCCAGCAATCAGTACAACCAAGTCATCGTTATAAGGCATCGCCCTCTTTTGCCCACCCCCCCAGCACCAGGTGTGGCCACTAGCCTATATGAAGGCCCAAAATTGTGTGTTCCTTTCTGCTCTGACAATGGCATGCCCATTCGTGCGAGATGTGGTGGATGAAGAAGCACTTGTGCTGAGGAGAGCCTTCAGGTGAGAAAGGGTCTTCAGGGACCGGTTGGACCCACTGGCCTTCCCTGATGACCATCTATATGAAAGATACAGGTTTTCTGCAGATGGCATCAGGTATCTATGCAGACTACTGGGTCCCAGGATTAAGCACCGCACTGCACGGAGCCATGCACTGAGTGTGGAGCAAATGGTTTATGTGGCCTTGTGCTTTTTTGCTAGTGGAGCCTTCTTGTACTCAGTGGGGGATGCAGAACAGCTGAACAAGGCCACAATTTGCCGCACAATAAGGAGTGTGTGTCTGGCTATCAAAGCATTAGCAGATGTCTTCATCTCCTTCCCTGGCCACAGAAGACTCTGTGACATCAAAGAGGAGTTCTATAGGATTGCAGGTAAGAGGATCTACAAATTACAGGACAACTGTTAACACATAGTAGGATACTCATTACTTTGTGTGACAGGTTTCCCCAATGTCATTGGTGCAGTGGACTGCACACACATAAGGATAAAAGCCCCCTCAGGTGCCCATGAGGCCGATTTTGTGAATAGGAAATCCTTTCACAGCATTAATGTTCAGGTGAACATAACTTTTTGATATTGTCCATTGACGAACACTCTGCATTGCCAGTGATGTGCATTGATTGGTGTAATATTCCTCATCTTATGATTTCAGATGGTCTGCAATGCTGACTGTGTGATCAGCAATGTTGTGGCAAAATGGCCTGGCTCAGTCCATGACTCCAGAATCTTTCGGGCCTCTGAAATCTATCAGTGCCTATCACAAGGTAAGCCACACAACCCCTATTTATAACCATCATGGCTGTGTCAAGAATATCACTGTGTTTATGAGGTAGTAATGATGAGATTTTGTGTTGACAGGTGAATTCTCTGGTGTGTTGCTGGGAGACAGGGGGTATGGCTGCCAGCCTTTTCTCCTGACACCTTTCACAGACCCCCAGGAAGCACAGCAGGCCTACAACCATGCCCATGCCAGGACCAGGGCCAGAGTTGAAATGACCTTTGGCCTCCTGAAGGCACGCTTTCACTGCCTTCACAAATTAAGGGTCAGCCCTGTTAGGGCATGTGATATTACTGTGGCTTGTGCTGTCCTCCACAATGTGGCCTGCCTGAGGAAGGAGAGGGCCCCCAGAGTGCCACCAGCCATGGACTGGGACAATCCGGCAATCTTCCCTGATGACGACAGTGGTCGGCTGCTGAGGGACCAATATGTGTTGAATTATTTTAGTTAGTATGTGTGCTTTCAATTTTGGTTAAATATGTCCTGCGGTGGCAGAGGAATTTGTTTTTTTTTGGGTTCGTTTTTTGACGAATTTGGCCTCTTATGATGATTGTGCGGTATACTGTGTGTAATACAAGGCTGCAGGGAGGCTACTGCATCCATTCATTTGTCTGTTCAGTTGATGTGTATGGATTTGTCCTGCATTTATTTTAGTGTGCAGACATGCAGGGTGTGTTATATACAGACCTTTGAATGTGTATGTATCATTTTGTATAATATGCTTGGATTCTGTGCTTTCCATCTTGTAGAGTCACTGACTTCAGTTTCGAAAGGAGCTGATGGTTTACCTGCTTTGTTTTGTCCTTATTCAATAAAGGAACATAATGTTACACATTGTGTTTTTATATTCATATGGAATGTGTATTTGTTTATATGACAGAGTACTAGGGCCACACTGAAGAAAAAGGATAAAGTCATAAATTTATGAGGCTGGTTCTTTCTGCAGAAAAGCTACATATTGTTTTTACAGTTTTGATACTTATGACAATGTGATACTTAATATTCTGGCACATCAGCATGTCTTTGTTTATGAAACCATACTGAAGTACAATTTCACGAAATGCCCCACATCTGTCATTTTAACAACTGTCCTCCTTTAAAACAACTGGTTACAATATTATGACTTGTGTTTTTTTTCCCCTCTGTGGCCCTAATATTCTATCATTTTATATATAGCCTTATAGTCTATGGGAAACTGTAAATTATCTAATGATAGCAACATCTAAAAATCATTTTTTATCCAAAATCATTGAAATTAATGATCACAAACGTTTAATAACAGTGGGTCTAGTTATATGTGATAACAATGTATAGTGAGCAGTGAAATAACTATTGGTTTCCATTTGTGGTGACTGCTGACTGACATTAGGGATGAGATTAAATAGATCCTGGAATTTAGCCTGGTCTGGAGCAGGCTAGCTCCACAGAATAAATCTCCATGGTAATTTATACCATAACATATCCTCCTGCCCCCTATCCATCTTTAGTGCAACCGGATTACGGATCAATTGAGCCAGGATCACCAAGATATCCTGGCTTAATCCCTCATCCTAGTTTTGTGCAACAGGCCCCTGGGGCCTGTTGCACAAAAGTAGAATTAAGACATCCGGGATAGATGACTCAGCTGAGCTCAATGAAGCCAAAACATGTGCGTCCAGGCTTAATTGGTTGCACAAAGACCAAGCCAGGATGAGCAGACACGGATTCATTAAGCCAGGTGAAACCAATCCTGGATAGGTGCGCGCTCACGGCTCACTCAAATAGACCCCGCCACAGATCACAGATTAACTGATTTACCATGGCAACTAGAGCCGCGTACTTTTCCCGGTCGGAAGCACAAATCCTCATGGAGGCATACGAGGAGGTAAAATATATAATTAAGAAGAAAGGCAACACCGCCACAGTGATAAAGCAAAGCGAAAAAGCGTGGCAAAGTATTGCAGACCGCCTGAATGCGTAAGTAGTGCACAATTACACACTCACCGCTCCGCTGAAACATCACAATTACAATTCAAATATTTAATTCACATCTCCAAAAATGCAGTTGTACTGTAATTATGAAACGGTTCAATTTTTTATTGAAATGCACTGCAGATATGAGTGAAATTGTGTAAAGTAACTCCATCACACTGTATAAAGCTATGATACATTTTTTGATATTTTTACTGAAAACAAGACAAAAATACCAAGTAATTTTTTGCAGTGTGACTCCATTAAATGTGTGTGTGTGTGTGTGTGTGTGTGTGTGTAGATTAAACATGAACGGGCCAAAACGGACATGGCAGCAGGTCAAAATCAAATACAAGAACATTCTGCAGAATGGTATGGTCCCTGACTAATATTTAACAAAGCACAAGCATATATTGTACCCAGAAGGTGCCTGCTCACACATTGTCTGTACTGTTTTAGCAGTGAAAAAGAATACCCACAGACAAGGCACGGGTGGTGGGTCACCAAAGGCTGACCTTACCCCAGCAGAGGACATGGCCTTGGAGCTAAATAAAGGCAGGCCCGTCTTAGAGGGGATCCCTGGGGGGAAAGAGACGAGCATAGGTTCCTCCCAAGATGCCACCCGCTTCATTCAAGGTATGTCCTTCCATCTCTACATGGGATACAACCACATTCATATTGAATCAATTTGGACTGTCTGACTTTGGTTTACCTATTGCCTTGCAGTGTCTGGCAGCACTGTGTTCCTGTTAGAGCCACCTGCACAAGCACCAGACGATGCTGATCCAGTGAGTACTCCATCAAAGGCATACTGTAGGCCTGGCATGTCTTGTCTACTAGCTTCAATATGAATCCGATTAAATGTGATAGGGTGAAGGCCCCAGTGCAGCAGCAACAGCACATGATGGAGACGATGATGAGGAGGAGACCATCTCTCTGGATTCCAGAAGGCATGAGGTATCATGTTAAGACTGTGAAAGTACTATTTACTCTACAATGGTGAGGAGTCCTCATCAAAATCAAAAAATCTAATTTCTTTTACAGGACCCAGATGCTATACAGTGGGAAAACCAGCCTGGCAACATAGTGCGTATTAATAAAAGGACACCACATCCTGCCAAATTCCAGCTGCGCTAATTGTATTGTGTTCACAGAGCTCACAAGCTATCAGAAAGTTGTATGGCAACCACCTCCGGCGCCAAATAGACCTGGCAGACATAGACATTCAGTACAAGAAGAAAAAGATGGAAAATCTTGCACTGGAGTTCGAAATAAAAAAGAGGACAATTAGGAAACTGGACCTTGAAATAAAAAAACTTGAGAGGGAGGTGAGATATGCCTTCAATGTACACTGTATGCTAACTGTAACACAAATGTATTAATCATTATTTTTCTTTCCTCCCCCAGCTCCAAGAAGATGACACAGCTCAAAATAAAAATTAGGTATATTCTCGTAAAGTCAAGTGAGCCATGACATATGAGCTCTTATTGTGAGCACACAGGACGGTGGCATCTTTCTAAGGTTTTTTTTATTTTCCCAGCAATCAGTACAACCAAGTCATCGTTATAAGGCATCGCCCTCTTTTGCCCACCCCCCCAGCACCAGGTGTGGCCACTAGCCTATATGAAGGCCCAAAATTGTGTGTTCCTTTCTGCTCTGACAATGGCATGCCCATTCGTGCGAGATGTGGTGGATGAAGAAGCACTTGTGCTGAGGAGAGCCTTCAGGTGAGAAAGGGTCTTCAGGGACCGGTTGGACCCACTGGCCTTCCCTGATGACCATCTATATGAAAGATACAGGTTTTCTGCAGATGGCATCAGGTATCTATGCAGACTACTGGGTCCCAGGATTAAGCACCGCACTGCACGGAGCCATGCACTGAGTGTGGAGCAAATGGTTTATGTGGCCTTGTGCTTTTTTGCTAGTGGAGCCTTCTTGTACTCAGTGGGGGATGCAGAACAGCTGAACAAGGCCACAATTTGCCGCACAATAAGGAGTGTGTGTCTGGCTATCAAAGCATTAGCAGATGTCTTCATCTCCTTCCCTGGCCACAGAAGACTCTGTGACATCAAAGAGGAGTTCTATAGGATTGCAGGTAAGAGGATCTACAAATTACAGGACAACTGTTAACACATAGTAGGATACTCATTACTTTGTGTGACAGGTTTCCCCAATGTCATTGGTGCAGTGGACTGCACACACATAAGGATAAAAGCCCCCTCAGGTGCCCATGAGGCCGATTTTGTGAATAGGAAATCCTTTCACAGCATTAATGTTCAGGTGAACATAACTTTTTGATATTGTCCATTGACGAACACTCTGCATTGCCAGTGATGTGCATTGATTGGTGTAATATTCCTCATCTTATGATTTCAGATGGTCTGCAATGCTGACTGTGTGATCAGCAATGTTGTGGCAAAATGGCCTGGCTCAGTCCATGACTCCAGAATCTTTCGGGCCTCTGAAATCTATCAGTGCCTATCACAAGGTAAGCCACACAACCCCTATTTATAACCATCATGGCTGTGTCAAGAATATCACTGTGTTTATGAGGTAGTAATGATGAGATTTTGTGTTGACAGGTGAATTCTCTGGTGTGTTGCTGGGAGACAGGGGGTATGGCTGCCAGCCTTTTCTCCTGACACCTTTCACAGACCCCCAGGAAGCACAGCAGGCCTACAACCATGCCCATGCCAGGACCAGGGCCAGAGTTGAAATGACCTTTGGCCTCCTGAAGGCACGCTTTCACTGCCTTCACAAATTAAGGGTCAGCCCTGTTAGGGCATGTGATATTACTGTGGCTTGTGCTGTCCTCCACAATGTGGCCTGCCTGAGGAAGGAGAGGGCCCCCAGAGTGCCACCAGCCATGGACTGGGACAATCCGGCAATCTTCCCTGATGACGACAGTGGTCGGCTGCTGAGGGACCAATATGTGTTGAATTATTTTAGTTAGTATGTGTGCTTTCAATTTTGGTTAAATATGTCCTGCGGTGGCAGAGGAATTTGTTTTTTTTTGGGTTCGTTTTTTGACGAATTTGGCCTCTTATGATGATTGTGCGGTATACTGTGTGTAATACAAGGCTGCAGGGAGGCTACTGCATCCATTCATTTGTCTGTTCAGTTGATGTGTATGGATTTGTCCTGCATTTATTTTAGTGTGCAGACATGCAGGGTGTGTTATATACAGACCTTTGAATGTGTATGTATCATTTTGTATAATATGCTTGGATTCTGTGCTTTCCATCTTGTAGAGTCACTGACTTCAGTTTCGAAAGGAGCTGATGGTTTACCTGCTTTGTTTTGTCCTTATTCAATAAAGGAACATAATGTTACACATTGTGTTTTTATATTCATATGGAATGTGTATTTGTTTATATGACAGAGTACTAGGGCCACACTGAAGAAAAAGGATAAAGTCATAAATTTATGAGGCTGGTTCTTTCTGCAGAAAAGCTACATATTGTTTTTACAGTTTTGATACTTATGACAATGTGATACTTAATATTCTGGCACATCAGCATGTCTTTGTTTATGAAACCATACTGAAGTACAATTTCACGAAATGCCCCACATCTGTCATTTTAACAACTGTCCTCCTTTAAAACAACTGGTTACAATATTATGACTTGTGTTTTTTTTCCCCTCTGTGGCCCTAATATTCTATCATTTTATATATAGCCTTATAGTCTATGGGAAACTGTAAATTATCTAATGATAGCAACATCTAAAAATCATTTTTTATCCAAAATCATTGAAATTAATGATCACAAACGTTTAATAACAGTGGGTCTAGTTATATGTGATAACAATGTATAGTGAGCAGTGAAATAACTATTGGTTTCCATTTGTGGTGACTGCTGACTGACATTAGGGATGAGATTAAATAGATCCTGGAATTTAGCCTGGTCTGGAGCAGGCTAGCTCCACAGAATAAATCTCCATGGTAATTTATACCATAACATATCCTCCTGCCCCCTATCCATCTTTAGTGCAACCGGATTACGGATCAATTGAGCCAGGATCACCAAGATATCCTGGCTTAATCCCTCATCCTAGTTTTGTGCAACAGGCCCCTGGTTAACTAAATAGACCACCATATTACAGTAGAGTGAATCTAATTGGTTCAATATCAGCAGATACAAACACTCTGGTTTCCTGTCTGAATTTTTATTTGATTGATTTAACTAGAAAGCTTTCCAAACATACAATATACTGTAAGCAATATAGTTGAACATCACCAATGCATGCCAGATACACATACACAAATACAACATAAACATGACATACACAAGTGGAATATCACATGACTATCAATGATGTATCCATATTTTGATTAAAATCCTTTAAAAAAAAAATACAAAACACATTTACAGCTATTTAAAGTGAAAATAGCTGTTAGGAAGTTAAAAAATAAGTAAAAAACAGTGACTCGTAGTGTAAAACAAATACTACGTCACTTGGTAAAAATAGTTTTTCCAACCACAAGACGCACTCATTACTCCGTACCAGCATGAAAACAATGTACTCAGACCATTATGGTTTAACCTACTAGCTATCTCAACTAAAACCATAGATTAATCAAATGTAATTAAAAATCACTGATATCCTAATGTACCTGAAAGTTTAGGCAGCTAAAATATTTGTACCTATGATAAAATATAATAAAAATCTTAACAAACGGTTCTCATTTTAACATTGAAGCTCTTTTGAAAACTTGGACAGGACCAGCTTGATGAGTGGTCCAGTGACCTAAAAACACTAAAAAAACAGCAATATAAATCTTATTACCTGATCTATTGAAAAAAGTTATAGGGAGGCCTCCATCGCTATCAACTGTGCACCTTATGGACTAAAACAAGGATATTCAACTGGCGGCACCGGGCCAGATCCGAACCGTTCAGTAATTTAGACTGGCCCCCTGATCAATTCTGAACATTCACAAAAGATCGGCACCAAATTCCGACGTTCAGTGCCAAAATGAAAAGCACTATGGTTGCTGTCTGTTATTTATTGAGATGCTTAGTTGTCAGATCATTTTCAAATGACCAAATTACTTTAAAGAATCTTTCAATAGTTCAAATGATGAGCAAGAATTGAGCCGGTTTCTTTTCAATGAGGACCACATTGTTTGGTTGCACCTCAACTCACGTTGATCGAGCACTTTCCACTTCTTCCCTAACTACTTTTAGCAACATTTCATTAGAAGAAAAGTGCTTTACTGGTGTGTGTGGGACGCATGTGGAAAATGTCCGGCCCCCCTGCAATGAACTTTTTTTTTACATCTGGCCCCCATAAGAATATAGTTGAATAGAACTGGAATATAACACTGGATGTTCCGTCTTTTGTTGAAATATGAATACTATCCATATAGAGATTTTATTCACACACACAAGCATGGTATGACGCACACACATACACACAAACAATTTACCATGAAGACCAATAAGAAACACAGCAGAACAGGTTTGTCAATTCTGATGAAGTAAAGAAGCAATATTCAGAGAAAGCATTTGAAGAAGCTACACAGTGGTCCTACTTCCTCCTTTGGTAGACACAGAATAGGGGTACGATTCTACCTGCTGTGTGCCTGGTGGATAAATGTGATTCCGGGCCATGTCTTCATAGACCGAGTCAGGAAAGACCTGTGGTGTGTATCCTCTCCGGTTACAGCACCTCTTCACCTGTGAAACAGGAACGTTGCTTCATTCATATCTTCTGATGCGCTACAAGAAATCAACTAAATTGTCTAATTCAACCACTTTAATTATTCTTGGACGACATTGACTGGCATTGAAAGGACATTGTGTTTTGAGAGTTTAGAACAAAATGTAGATCTGCGTACTGGTAATATGCATTGAACCTGTTTATTAGGACAGGACAACTTGTTAAGAAAGGACAATGTTTTGACAGATATATGTCATTGACCCATCACCTGGGCAACCTTCAGCACACTCACCAGTGGAGCGACCCAGACGAGGAAGATGAAGGCACATATCAGGGTGGTCAAGATGATGGTGATGATGATGATGATGCTTTCCACGCCGGATGGGCACGGCTTCTCGTTGGCTGGGTGAAAGGTGGTCAGTGTTACTGCAGTAGCTGTGGGGCATGGCAGCTGGAGGGCATCGTCTATGGAAGACATCACCAGATGGGAAAATCTAATCGGTATGCTGCGGCACTCACACAAAATAACTATCGGAGACAGAATTGTACAAAAGAAAAGCCACTGAAGGACAATTTTTCTCAACTAGTATCGAGACCTGCAGGCTCTGGTTGTTTAAAATGAAACTAACACTTGAGAGTTGACTAAATTGGTCTGAAACACTGCAGGGACCGCTACCAGTTCATGAACCAAAGACTGAGAAACACCAGTCTGAATTCTAGATTACACAAATGTTTTCTACATGTGAAATTGACTGTTCATTCATGAGAAGAGTAAAACATACATCTACCATTCACCACGACCAGAGTGGAGCCTCTTCCTTGGTTGATGTAATTTTCATATGTGGCTTCATTGAATTTTGTGTAAACACACCAGTAGACACCTGTGTCCTCTGTGGTCAGGTTACTGATGGTGATGGTCAGTTGGTCCATAGGTCCCTCAGTCTTCACTCTGTCCCAGTAGCGTTTCCTGGGGGTCAGCTTGGAGTCACGCTGGTAGTAATACAGCACCTCCCTGTCTCTGTCCAGCCCAACATACAGGTACATTCCATCCTGGTCTTTTAGAGTGGTGGAGCACATCATGGTAACCTTCTCCCCTGTCTTCACCCAGAGAATGTCTTCTAAAGAAAAGACAGGGAAGAAAGTGAAACCATGGTTGTTAGATTCAAAGATACATATGTACCATACTGATGACTTAATACAGAATCAACCTTGATTGGTGGGAAGAAACAGCTTGCCTTACCTGCTGCTGTGGTCAATTCATTGAATGAGAAGTAGAACAACAGCAAACTCCTCAGCAGTGACATCACCATTGCCACAGCTGGCTGTGTACTGCTGTCTGTCTCTGTCTGACATCGACTTATAAAGAACAGGAAATGGATACATCTGACATCACAGTCCCTCACAGTCAACCACACCTTCATGTATTACTTCAGTGGTTTCCAACCTTTTGCGGTTACTGTACCACCAACTGAATTTTGCTCTGCCCGGAGTACCCCCGAAGTATCCCCTCGTGCAATTTACCAGTAAGCCTATGGTCTAATCATGAGTCTTAAGTTCCTGCTGTGGATAGGCCAAGTACCTCCATGGTTCTTTGTACCCCTGGTTAAGAACGACTGTATTACTGAACACTATACACAATCTCATTTAGATTTCTTTACTGAATCAAATTCTCTATATATGTTATTATAAATTCAATGGTTTATTGTGTTAGTGTGTTGGACATGAAATATGGTGAGTGGAGAGTTTAGATGGCTTGTATTGTTATAGAACCACAACAACATATCCAACTGTAAATGAACTTCACTGCATTCACATTACAACAGGCATGTTAGAAAAGCATATCAAAGTTACATCATGTTGTGTTCATGTTATTCACCTTCCAGATGTCGATTTTTCTCAATGTTAATCAAACTCAGCTCATATCTCTTCTCACGCTTTGCATCAGAATTTGAATGTGAGGAGAGAATTCCCTCTAGTGGACATGTTGCTTCTGTTCAGTGTCACATGTCTAACTTCTGTTCAATCAATCCAGGGTTGTATTCACAAAGGACCAAATGAAAGCCGATGTAGAGGGACCACCAGACCATGTCCAATAAGAAACTTTTGTTTTCGTTGTCCGCTGTGAATTGTTTTGCTACTTCCCTGTACTGTCACTGGGCTAAAAAAAAAAGTACAGTCTTTAGGTACTTTATCCACTTCTATAATACTTAATGATGGGGGGGAAAACAACAGACATTCTTTGTACAGAAATTACATAAATGTTTCTTGTTATGCGTTTCCTGCTTTTGGTTGCTTGAGTTAAACTTATTAAAACAGTTGAAATCTTAGAACATGAAAGAAGGCAGAATATTCTCTCCAAAAAATATGATTTTACTCTGTTTGAAGATTGTAATAATAAAATACAACAATTGAAATCCTTCCTTTCATTCCTTGAATATGCTATTATATCCACATATTCTACAGATATTTACTATCCAGACACTGTGCATAATGTCTATACATCACATACAGTACCAGTCAAAAGTTTGGACACACCGACTCATTGTAGGGTTTATATTTATTTGGACTATTTTCTACATTGTACAATAATAGTGAAGACATCAAAACTACGAAATAACACATATGCAATGATGTAGTAACCAAAAAGTGCTGATTCTTCAAAGTAGCCACCCTTTGCCTTGATGACAGCTTTGCACACTCTTGGCATTCTCTCAACCAGCTTCGGGGCCACAGTGTAGGACGTGGAAAGCTTTAAGTTCCACGGCGTACACATCACTGACAAAACTGAAATGAATGAAACGCACTAAAAAACACTGTGGCATCAGCATGTGTTATATTCAGATTCTCTGATCCACTTGATCCCAGGAGCCCGTCCTGTACATTGGGAACGAGTGGGAAGCACAGATGGGGTCTGAAATGGGCCAGTGATAAGCCAGTGAGGCAGAGGTATGCTGTGAAACACACAAACACACACACACCACTATGTGTATTAATAGAGCACAGCCTAGAGAGGGCCAGCACATCACAGCCATAGAGAGCAGGAAGGAGAAGGACAAAGGGATGAAGCATAATGGGACAGACAGAGGCCTTAATGGCTAGAGAAGTCCAGGAGGCTCTCCTCTAGATGGAGAACACTCAGTCTACATACACACACTGGTCAGAGGGGAGAGAAGAAAAATGTAAAAAGAGACAGAAAGATCAAATAAATAAAATGAGAGAGTCTCACTAAAAAGGGGAGAAAGGGAATAGAGGTGACTGACCTGTACTGCTCCCTGTGTTAAAGTATAGGCTCTAATGACAGTGCGGCTTTGTTGGGTTGTGTATCAGAGGACGCATGACTTTCAACCTTCGTCTCTCCCGAGCCCGTACGGGAGTTGTAGTGATGAGACAATATAGTAGCTACTAAACAATTGGATACCACGAAATTGGGGAGAAAAAGGGGTAAAATAAAAATGGCATGCTGCCTCAAAACTAGAGACATCTGTGGCATTATTTTGTGACAAAACTGCACGTTAGTGGCCTTTTATTGTCTCCAGCACAAGGTGCACCTGTGTAATGATCATGCTGTTTAATCAGCTTCTTTATATGCCACACCTGTCAGGTGGATGGATTATCTTGGCAAAGGAGAAATGTTCACTAACAGGGATGTTAACAAATTTGTACACAACATTTGAGATAAATAAGCTTTTTGAGGGTATGGAACAATTCTGGGATATTTTATGAAACATGGGACCAAAGCTTTACATGTTGCGTTTATATTTTTGTTCAGTAAAGTTGTAGCAATAATGAAACTAATTCAGTGAGGGCATAGACCTAAAAATGTTGGCCTTTGTTTTGCTTAAATGCATTTCCCCCCCAAATACAATGTGTTATCATTTCTTTAGGCCACTGACAAAAAGCTCTAACCTTTTTATCATCGCACATGAAAAATGAGAATTTGATATGGATGAGATTAGTCACTCGCTTAATATTTTATACTTATAGCTTAAGTTTCACATTTCACTTGAAATAGGCAGGTGAGCTCCTATTGTCTGGGCCTTATCTATATCCACACTAGCTCTCAAGAACCAAAGGGGGCTTATAGCCTTTTGGGTTGTCAGCTGAAGGTACGGACCACAGTTTGCTCTATGTGAACTACATCCCAACACTCTGTTTTAACGTTTAGAAACGTTCATAATCCTAGCTCGTAATACGGTTTTGGAAACGTTTGGAACTGAACTTTTGTACCAGTGAGTAAGAATATAAGATACTCTTACTGTAAGCAGTTTAGAAAGTTGCACCCAGCTGAAACAGCCTTCAGCCATGGAATGACACATCCTCTCACCCTGCACTCACATTTCCATTGGACCCTTCCATTCCACATTTCCATTGGACCCTTCCATTCTACATTTCCATTGGACCCTTCCATTCCACATTTCCATTGGACCCTTCCATTCCACATTTCCATTGGACCCTTCCATTCCACATTTCCATTGGACCCTTCCATTCCACATTTCCATTGGACCCTTCCATTCCACATTTCCATTGGACCCTTCCATTCCACATTTCCATTGGACCCTTCCATTCCACATTTCCGGTTAGAAGCAGGTGTTAATCAAAACACAGCTGGCTGCAACTTTGCTATACTGTGTCATGTATACAGTAAGTGTATCTTTTGTGTTTGAAAAATGTTGTCATTCATATTAAAGTTAAGTTACAAATGTTTCCAAACCTGTTTCGAATGCGAGGTGTATTTGCGATTAGATAGAGGATTTGGGCAGTGTCTAAGAGTCGGGGCATTTCCCTGACAAGGCTAAAGGGGATGTCCAATGACCCAAATGTAGTGCAATTGAATTGGAGTCATGATAATGGCTAAATCCACACTAGCTTTATAGGTTAAGACATGGTTTGGGCTCTTCTTGTGAAGCCTAAAATAAACTTACCTTGATGAAATACAGTACTTATTCATTTAATATGGTTAGTTCCAACTCTGACCTTTTAAAACAACAACATTTTGATCCAGGCTGCCCATACTTGGTCTGCAGAGGAGGCTGGTGGGCGGAGTTTTAGAAGGACAGGCTCATTTTAGTGGCTGGAATGGAGTTTATGGAACAGAGTCAAATGTGGTTTCCATATGTTTGTGTTTGATACCATTCCACTTATTCCATTCCAAGCATTACAGTTAGCCCGTCCTCCTATAGCTCCTCCCACAAGCCTCCTCTGGTAGTCCTTTTTTTTATATGAATGATATTGACCTTTTGACCTGATTGTCCAAAACAAAATGCCATACAGGCCTCAAGCAGCCAATCAGATTTGATTAGGCTGCTGGTTTGATTAAACAGCTGCGGAATGTTTAAAACAAAAGGCTGTGACAAAATATCCACTGGGCACAGACGTCTATTCAACTTTGGTTCAACGTCATTTCATTGAAATAAGTAGAACAACGTTGATTCAACCAGTGTGTGCCCAGTGTGTAGTCTTCTGTTAGCAATTTGTCAGTTGATGACAATTGATGACGAGGCATGCATCCATTTGTTAATTCAAGCAATGTCAGAGCGGGGGAATGCGACCATTGGGCTTGTTCGACATTGTTGGCGACTGCCGAAGGACTGATCAACAAATCACCTTGCATCTTAAATAATTACTCATCAATATTTGCAGATCAGTCAGTCAGTCACCATTTACCCACAATGCCTCATGGATTTGATGCTCTCGGACGTAGCAAATGGCATCTCCTCATACCCCGTATAGGCCTACATTATCATGGTTTTGCTGCCCTCTAGTGAACATACATTTATCAACTACAGTTTCTGGTACTGTCTGCAAAATGACAGTCACATCTTTTCTGGTTTACAAGGGAGAGGCCACAGCAGAGCATCTATCGCTGTAAACTTTAAACACATCTTATACCTGTGTGATGAGGCAGCCTTAGCCTGGCCTCATCACCATTTTAAAAGGCATTTTATGAAGTTAATATTATCTAAAATGCTTGAAAGTATATACATGTGTGGTTTGGATAAAGTGAACTAGTCCATTGCCATGCATAGCTAGCTGCCGTTTTAGGTGTGCCTGACCACAATTGTTTGCCACCAAGTTGATTGCTCAGGTTGAAGCCAGGTGTTGTGAGCTATGTAATTAGCAAGCATCTCACATGCTTTCAGTCTCTGATGAGTAGTTCTAATCATGTTCTACTTGATGCAGCTCTATGTCTTTTAAACTAAAGTCTACATGAGTAATTATGGTAATTCAAACAAATGAATGTAATTAAGTGAATTTGTGTTTCATAGTATTGCCTTGCCGATCCTGTGGGGAATCCCAGGGCTGAGTTTGGGACCCCCCCTTGACTAGATCACGTGTCAAACTCATTCTACAGAAGGCTGAGTATCTGTGGGTTTTCGCTCCTCTCTTTACTTGATGAATTAAGTTCACTAATTAGTAAATAACTTCCCTCACCTGGTACTCTAGGTTTAAACTGAAAGTTTTAATAAACCTGCAGACACTAGGCCTTCCATGGAATGATTTAGGTATAGTCTTAGCTGTAATAGGAACCCTGTTGAGGGGATGACCTTTAGTCTCGCTGCCATTCTTGTGCATTTTTTGTATCCTGAATGTTACTGCTACGGACAACTGTTTTTCAAGTCAAGCCATGTATCCTGAAATCTGCAATAAATTCAACTATTGCTTTTCTGCAACCACAGGTCCATTCCCACCTATCACCTCCCTTGGTTACTCTGGACCTGCTATTCTACAACCTGTCATTTTCTAGCTGCTTTCTCTATTTGCTGGCTCTTTGTCAGTAAGGCAAACTACAATCTATCCAAAACATCTTAGGTGTTTCACTCAGCTGCATGTGTTTTCAGGGTTGAGAGAGAGACTTGCTCTAGGTTAATATGTAGATTTGATGTCTTTCTAGTTATGAATAGATGAGTTCATTAGTACTGTGTTTTTGTGCAGGTGTACTGTATATTCAGAGGAATGGGACATATTTGTATAGTTTTTCTTCCATGCCTTGAAAGTGGAAAGGAAATGGGAGCACAAACTCTCTCTCTTTCCTGTCCTCTTACCGGATGGAACACCTGATCCAAGTATCTCCTCCTACCTTACCCAGTGCATTCTAAATAGCAAACCTGCCTTTTAAGTTTCTCACCTCCTTATTTACATATAGGTTGAAGTTAATGGGTATCTTCAACCTAGAATAAGAAAAGATGTACAGGCCATATTTGCAAGACAACACAATTAACAGGAAAACAACAGCTAAGAATAGAGACGTAAAGTCTCACAAACAACAGGGCTGCTTCACCACACTTTTCACACAGTTGATATAAACATACTTTGACTGTATTAACACATACGTCAGGGGTAGGCAAATAGACTCAGCTGCAGGGCGATGTTTGTCGGAGATAATGTCAGTGGGGCCAGAAAATAATTATAATAAGTTGTACATTGCAAAATGTAGGCCTCAGTTTAATCTTGATTTCACCAAAGATGTTTACAAGCTTGAGTGATGCAGCTCAACTTGAATGCAAATATATATACACAAACACACACATACATATATATATATATACTGCTCAAAAAAATAAATGGAATACTTAAACAACACAATGTAACTCCAAGTCAATCACACTTCTGTGAAATCAAACTGTCCACTTAGGAAGCAACACTGATTGACAATAAATTTCACATGCTGTTGTGCAAATGGAATAGACAACAGGTGGAAATTATAGGCAATTAGCAAGACACCCCCAATAAAGGAGTGGTTCTGCAGGTGGCAACCACAGACCACTTCTCAGTTCCTATGCTTCCTGGCTGATGTTTTGGTCACTTTTGAATGCTGGCGGTGCTTTCACTCTAGTGGTAGCATGAGACGGAGTCTACAACCCACACAAGTGGCTCAGGTAGTGCAGCTCATCCAGTATGGCACATCAATGCGAGCTGTGGCAAGAAGGTTTGCTGTGTCTGTCAGCGTAGTGTCCAGAGCATGGAGGCGCTACCAGGAGACAGGCCAGTACATCAGGAGATGTGGAGGAGGCCGTAGGAGGGCAACAACCCAGCAGCAGGACCGCTACCTCCGCCTTTGTGCAAGGAGGAGCAGTAGGATCACTGCCAGAGCCATGCAAAATTACCTCCAGCAGGCTACAAATGTGCATGTGTCTGCTCAAACGGTCAGAAACAGACTCTATGAGGGTGGTATGAGGGCCCGACATCCACAGGTGGAGGTTGTGCTTTACAGCCCAACACCATGCAGGACATTTGGCGTTTGGCACAAAATGAGCAGCAACCAGATTTTGTATTACCTGTCCGTATGTTGCTGCGGTGCTCACTGATCTGTGTCTAAAGGTTTTCCCTAGGCAAGACAGACCACGAGGACATTTCAACATGTAAATAACATTGGTGGACATGCAGGTAATCAGGCCTTTGCACTCAAATCTTTGTCCTGTGCGGTTGATGGGTAAGTGAGTTGCATTTGTATGTACATTGAGCACATTGGCCACATTTGTAATTACCCTCCGGAACCTTGTCCAAGAAAGTTCCCCTTTTCTCTGGTGGGTAATCAGATTTAACCACAATGTCTCATGTTTGGGGGTCTTTTAAAGTCCTTATGTGGGGGATATTTAAAAATGGGTTTCAATTGTGGGTCACTATCAATAATGTACCAGTGCTTCCTGAGAATGTTCTTAAATGCCGTCCCCAATGGTGAGTATTGGGTGATGCATGAGGGGACATGTTCTGCTTTTTCTTCAACTTTTGGTTGAAGGCTTTCCAACTGTGTTAGTCCTTCAAAACGATCATTGGCATGTTTTACACAATTGTCTTTGTGCCCCCTTTACCTTTGAGGTAAATAGTTCTATCTACTATTATAAATATACACCTACCATTCACTACTACCAGAGTGGAGCTTCTTCCTTGGTTGATATAATTTTCATTGACTTTTGCGTAAACACACCAGCAGATACCTGTAATGGTCAGTTGGTCCCTCAGTCTTCACTCTGTCCCAGTAGCGTTTCCTGGGGGTCAGCTTGGAGTCACACTGGTAGTAATACAACACCTCCCTGTCTCTTTCCAGCCCAACATACAGGTACATTCCATCCTGGTCTTTTAGAGTGGTGGAGCACTTCATGGTAACCTGCTCCGCTGTCTTCACCAGGAGAATGGTTTCTATTGAAAATAGGTGGAAGAAACAGAAACCATGATTTGGTGCAATATAACACATAGACTTCTTACTAAAAACAACACTTCATAGTTTAACTTTAATTCCTGCACCCGTTTCCCCCCCAGAAAGGTTTAAATACCTTCTAAAAGCAAGGACTATTATATATTTTTACTTTGGTTGGGAAGTAATATGTGACTGGCACTTTTAATTGAGCTAATCACTTTCCGAAAAAGATGTTCAACTAAATTGATACTTCATGGTTCAAATACATTGTAATATATTTTTAAAAGTGTTACAGTATTTAATTGTTGTTGTTGCAGAATAGTCATCATGGCCTAGGTGTTGTTGCCTACTATCACCACCTGGGGTCAGCCAGGATCCATTTGCAGAGGGAGTTGTTCAGTCCAAGGGTCCCAAACTTGTAGTCTGTAGATCTGTTGGGGCGGTATGAAAACTGGAGTGGGTCTAGGGCACGGTTCCCCAACTGGTGGTCCGCGGGATGATTTTGGCATGCGGGTGGTTTTATTTGGCCCCCTATGTTTTGAGAATTGAAAATAAAATAAATGCAGTATATATACACAGTGCATTCGGAAAGTATTCAGACCCCATGACTTTTTCCACATTTTATTACATTACAGCCTTATTCTAAACTAAAAACATTTCTCATAAGAAACTAGCTCCCTGGTACACAGAAAATACCCGAGCTCTGAAGCAAGCTTCCAGAAAATAGGAACGGAAATGGCGCCACACCAAACTGGAAGTCTTCCGACTAGCTTGGAAAGACAGTACTGTGTAGTACCGAAGAGCCCTTACTGCTGCTCGATCATCCTATTTTTCTAACTTAATTGAGGAAAATAAGAACAATCCGAAATTCCTTTTTGATACTGTCGCAAAGCTAACTAAAAAGCAGCATTCCCCAAGACAGGATGACTTTCACTTTAGCAGTGATAAATTCATGAACAACTTTGAGGAAAAGATTATGATTATTAGAAAGCAAATTACGGACTCCTCTTTAAATCTGCGTATTCCTTCAAAGCTCAGTTGTCCTGAGTCTGCACAACTCTCCCAGGACCTAGGATCAAGAGAGACGCTCAAGTGTTTTAGTACTATATCTCTTGACTCAATGATGAAAATAATCATGGCCTCTAAACCTTCAAGCTGCATACTGGACCCTATTCCAACTAAACTACTGAAAGAGCTGCTTCCTGTGCTTGGCCCTCCTATGTTGAACATAATAAACAGCTCTCTATCCACCGGATGTGTACCAAACTCACTAAAAGTGGCAGTAATAAAGCCTCTCTTGAAAAAGCCAAACCTTGATCCAGAAAATATAAAAACTATCGGCCTATATCGAATCTTCCACAAGACGCAGGCCTCCTAATTGTCCCTAGAATTTCTAAGCAAACAGCTGGAGGCAGGGCTTTCTCCTATAGAGCTCAATTTTTATGGAACGGTCTGCCTACCCATGTCAGAGACGCAAACTCGGTCTCAACCTTTAAGTCTTTACTGAAGACTCATCTCTTCAGTGGGTCATATGATTGAGTGTAGTCTGGCCCAGGAGTGGGAAGGTGAACGGAAAGGCTCTGGAGCAACGAACCGCCCTTGCTGTCTCTGCCTGACCGGTTCCCCTCTTTCCACTGGGATTCTCTGCCTCTAACCCTATTACAGGGGCTGAGTCACTGGCTTACTGGGGCTCTCTCATGCCGTCCCTGGAAGGGGTGCGTCACCTGAGTGGGTTGATTCACTGATGTGGTCATCCTGTCTAGGTTGGCGCCCCCCCTTGGGTTGTGCCATGGCGGAGATCTTTGTGGGCTATACTCGGCCCTGTCTCAGGATGGTAAGTTGGTGGTTGAAGATATCCCTCTAGTGGTGTGGGGGCTGTGCTTTGGCAAAGTGGGTGGGGTTATATCCTTCCTGTTTGGCCCTGTCCGGGGGTGTCCTCGGATGGGTCCACAGTGTCTCCTGACCCCTCCTGTCTCAGCCTCCAGTATTTATGCTGCAGTAGTTTGTGTCGGGGGCTAGGGTCAGTTTGTTATATCTGGAGTACTTCTCCTGTCCTATTCGGTGTCCTGTGTGAATCTAAGTGTGCGTTCTTTAATTCTCTCCTTCTCTCTTTCTTTCTCTCTCTCGGAGGACCTGAGCCCTAGGATCATGCCCCAGGATTACCTGACATGATGACTCCTTGCTGTCCCCAGTCCACCTGGCCGTGCTGCTGCTCCAGTTTCAACTGTTCTGCCTTCTTATTATTCGAAAATGCTGGTAATTTATGAACATTTGAACATCTTGGCCATGTTCTGTTATAATCTCCACCCGGCACAGCCAGAAGAGGACTGGCTACCCCTCATAGCCTGGTTCCTCTCTAGGTTTCTTCCTAGGTTTTGGCCTTTCTAGGGAGTTTTTCCTAGCCACCGTGCTTCTACACCTGCATTGCTTGCTGTTTGGGGTTTTAGGCTGGGTTTCTGTACAGCACTTTGAGATATCAGCTGATGTACGAAGGGCTATATAAATACATTTGATTTGATTTGATTCTAACAGATTACACTTTTTACCCCCTCATCAATCTACACACAATACACCATAACGACAAAACAAAAACAGGTTTTTAAACATTTATATATATAAAACTAACTGAAATATTGCATTTACATAAGTATTTAGATCCTTCACTCAGTACTTTGTTGAAGCACCTTTGGCAGCGATTACAGCCTGGAGTTTTCTTGGGTATGACACTACAAGCTTGGATAGGGAGTGTCACTGCGCAGCTATTTTCAGGTCTCTCCAGAGATGTTCGATCGGGTTCAAGTACTGGCTCTGGTTGGGCCACTCAAGGACATTCCGAGACTTGTCCCAAAGCCACTCCTACACTGCCAGCTGGGCTGTGCATGCTCTGAGTACTCACCCTGGAATACTTCCGGCATTGCGAGTGTTGACCAGATTTTAAAAACCTTACATTGGCCTCAGAGAGCAAGAACACCCAGCAGGGGCCCTTGTGAATGGCTCAGTGTTGTTTTTAGTAGAAAAGTGCATAAGATGCATTGGATTTGTCTGGTAGAGAGGCTTACAGTGGGGCAAAAAAAGTATTTAGTCAGCCACCAATTGTGCACGTTCTCCCACTTAAAAATATGGTTTTCACTCAATCTCACGATACATGGCCCCATTTATTTTTTCCTTTACACGGATCAGTCGTCCTGGTCCCTTTGCAGAAAAACAGCCCCAAAGCATGATGTTTCCACCCCCATGCTTCACAGTAGGTATGATGTTCTTTGGATGCAACTCAGCATTCTTAGTCCTCCAAACACGACGAGTTGAGTTTTTACCAAAAAGTTATATTTTGGTTTCATCTGACCATATGACATTCTCCCAATCTTCTTATGGATCATCCAAATTCTCTCTAGCAAACTTCAGACGGGCCTGGACATGTACTGGCTTAAGCCAGGGGCGACAGCGTAGCCTAGTGGTTAGAGCGTTGGACTAGTAACCGGAAGGTTGCAAGTTCAAATCCCCGATTTGCTGAGTAGAGTGATGGAGGCTATTTTGTTAATGACATCACCAAAGTCAAGGATTGGTAGGATAGTCAGTTTTACTAGGGTATGTTTGGCAGCATGAGTGAAGGATGCCTTGTTGCGAAAGAGAAAGCCGGTTCTAGATTTCATTTTGGATTGGAGATGCTTAATGTGAGTCTGGAAGGAGAGTTTACAGTCTAGCCAGACACCTAGGTATTTGTAGTTGTCCACATATTCTAAGTAAGAACCAGAGTAGTGATGATGGACAGGTGTGGACAGGGATCTGTTGAAGAGCATGCATTTAAGAGCAGTTGGAGGCCACGGAAGGAGAGTTGTATGGCATTGATGCCCGTCTGGAGGTTTGTTAACAGTGTCCAAAGAAGGACCAGGAGTATACAGAATGGTGTCGTCTGCATAGAGGTGTATAAGAGAATCACCAGCAGCAAGAGCAACATCATTCATGTATACAGAGAAAAGAGTCAGCCTGAGGATTGAACCCTGTGGCACCCCCATAGAGACTGCCAGAGGTCCGGACAACAGGCCCTCCGATTTGACACACTGAAGTCTGTCAGAGAAGTAGTTGGTGAACCAGGCGAGGCAATCAATTGAGAAACTAAGGCTGTTGAGTCTGCCGATAAGAGTCCAATGAATACAGCTGCACAGTATTGTGTCTTATCGATGGGGGTTATGATATCATTTAGGACCTTGAGCGTGACCAGCTCGGAAACCTGATTGCATTGTGGAGAAGGTACGGTGGGATTCGAAATGGTCGGTGATCTGTTTGTTAACTTGTCTTGCGAAGACCTTAGAAAGACACGGTAGGATAGATATAGGTCTGTAGCAGTTTGGGTCTAGAGAGTCTCCCCCTTTGAAGAGGGGGATGACCGCTGCAAAATTCCAATCTTTGGGGATCTCAGACGATACGAAAGAGGTTGAACAAGCTAGTAATAGGGGTTGCAACAATTTTGGAGGATTCTTTTAGGAAGAGAGGCTCCAGATTGTCTAGCCCTGCTGATTTGTAGGGGTTCAGATTTTGCAGCTCTTTCAATCAATTCGCATATGGTGTCCAGGGCACTGCTGTGGGCAGAAGGTGGTTTATAGCAAGCGGCAACGGTGAGAGACTTGTTTCCGGAGAGGCGGATTTTTAAAAGTATACGCTCAAATTGTTTGGGCACAGACCTGGATAGTAAGACAGAATTCATACTCCCCGGTGTCTGCCATCTTGGTATTTGTCAACAACATGAAGACATTCATATTCTTGTTTTTCCAGGATGGCTCAGCCATTCGAGCACTGTCATTCTAAAACAAAGTCATTCTGGCTCATGCTGTGCTGTTCAATCACAATGCAGGATATTCAGCCACTCTTGGAGGACAATGGAAATTGAATAGAACTGCATTCCAATGCATTTCAACATGTGGCCATCATAACACCCTGGTGAAGACTATACACTGAGTATACAAAACATTAACACCTGCTCTTTCCATTACATAAACTGACAAGGTGAATCCAGGTGAAAGCTATGATCCCTTAATGATGTCACTTGTTAAATCCACTTACATCTGTGTAGATGAAGGGGAGGAGACAGGTTAAATAAGGAGTTTTAGGCCTTGAGACAATTGAGACATGGATTTTGTATGTGTGCCATTTAGAAGGTGAATGGGCAAGAAAAAATATTTAAGTGCCTTTGAATGGGGTAGGTGACATGCGGACCGGTTTCTGTCAAGAAATGCAATGCTGCCGAGTTTCACGCTAAACTGTTTCCTGTGAGTATCAAAAAATGGTCCAGCCAACTGTGGGTCAGCTAGGTGTTACGCTGGTAAAAATATCGCACCTCTACGCCCCTGTCCAGCCCAACAGAGCATTGGCGGCAGGTAGGAGGAGCTATAGGAGGACGGGCTCATTGTAATGGCTGGAAACAATAAATGGAACGGAGTCAAACAAGTAGTTTCTATATGTTTGATACCGTACCATGGATTCCAGCTATTACAATGAGCACTTCCTCCTATAGCTCCTCCCACCAGCCTCTGACATACAGGTATATTCCTTCTTGTTCTTTTAAAAAAGTGGAGCACTTCATGGTAAACTTCTCCCCCGTCTTCACCCAGAGAATGGCTTCTAAAGAAAAGACTGGGAAGAAAGAGGAACCATGGTTGTTAGAGTAAAAGAGGATACATGTCCCATACTGATGATTTAATACAGAGTCAACCTTGATTGGTGGATTTGGATTCTGAGAATATTAAGTATACTTATTCATGTCACTGAGGGAGAGGGGAATGTATAATGTTCACATTCTGTCTGGATATGTTATCGTTAGCCATCAGGGATCCTATGGGAGGAGAAAAGACACGGTCTGGTTCGAGTCACCATGACCGCCGTGATTGGGGAGGAGTGAGCACTTTGGGGCAGAGGTCAGGTTAGATGAAGTGAGGAAGAACAGATATCACTAAGGTTCTGTCTAGCAACAGAGATGCATTGGCTGTTCAGATGTGTAGGAGGAGACTCAGCATAGGAGAAAGGGTTAAATATCAGAGCTTGTGTGAATAGGTCTTGTCTGTCCAGCTGTTCGATCCTTTGGGGTGAAGATACTTGGTTTAAGCTTTCATAGTGTCCGTCGAGTTCTTACTCTGATATATAGAACCTAAACGTGGGAAGAAACAGCTTGCCTTACCTGCTGCTGAGGTCAATTCATTGAGTGACAAGTGGGACAACAGAAAACACCTCAGAAGTGGCATCACCATAGCTGGCTGTGTACTGCTGTCTGTCTCTGTCTTATATCTGCTTATAACGACACAGGAAATAGGATACAGCTGATATCACAGTCCCACAGTCAACCACACCTGCATGTATTACTGAATAATATATACAATCTAATTCAGATTTTGTCATTTAATTGCATATGTTACATATTAAATTATTAGAATTTAAACGGTTTATTGTGTTAGACAAATAAAATATGTTAAGTGGAGAATTTAGATGGATTGCATTGTTATAAAAACACAAAATACCCACCTGTAAATCAACTATTGCATTCCAGTGGCGATTTTAGCATGTACATTTTATGTAGGCCCTAAGTTTGTGGGCACCGTTTGCCACCGTTCTAGTGCCATTTATGTATTGTGTTGTGGCTTTGCTGTCATGCAACTAAAACATTTTTTTTTGTGAGGAGTCTGTTTCTCAAACTAGATACTCTAATGTACTTCTCCTCTTGCTCAGTTGTGCACCGGGGCCTCCCACAGTTTGCTCTGTTCTGTGAAGGGAGTAGTACACAGCACTGTACGAGATCTTCAGTTTCTTGGCAATTTCTAGCATGGAATAGTCTATTCTTGTTCTGAGAAATAAAGGCTGTCGAGTTTCAGAAGAGTTATTTGTTTCGGGCCATTTAAACCCACAAATGCTGATGCTCCAGATACTCAACTAGTCTAAAGGCAGACAGTTTTATTGCTTCTTTAATCAGATGTAACGGTTTTCTTGTGTCGAAGGAGAGGCGGACCAAAACGCAGCGTGGTTATTGTGATACATCTTTAATGAAGATGATAAATGAACAATATACAAAACAAGAAATGTGAAAAACCAAAAACAGCCCTATCTGGTGTAACAAACACAAAGACAGGAACAATCACCCACAAAACCCAACACCAAACAGGCTACCTAAATATGGTTCCCAATCAGAGACCATGACTAACACCTGCCTCTGATTGAGAACCATATCAGGCCAAACACAGAAACAGACAAACTAGACACACAACATAGAATGCCCACTCAGATCACACTCTGACCAAACAAAACATAGAAATATACAAAGCAAACTATGGTCAGGGTGTGACATCAGAACAGTTTTCAGCTGTGCTAACATAATTGCAAAATGATTTTCTAATGATCAATTAGCCTTTTAAAATGATTAACTTGGATTAGCTAACACAACGTGCCATTGGAACACAGGAGTGATGGTTGCTGATAATGGGCCTCTGTACACCTATGTAGATATTCTAACAAAAAGCAGTTTCCAGCTACAATAGTCATTTACAACATTAACAATGTCTACACTGTATTTCTGATCAATTTTATGTTTTAATGGTCAATTTTTGGAGTGCTTTTCTTTCAAAAACAAGGACATTTCTAAGTGACCCCAAACTTTTGAACAGTAGTGTAGTTGAGTAAAAGTAGTAAAAAATATAACTGTATATTTTTGGGGGGCAAAATAAAACCACCGGCCTGTGGGCCGCCATTTGGGGAACCCTGATCTAATGGACAAGTTGTCTTCTGTTCAGTGTCACATCTCTGGATTCAATCAAACCAGGGTTGTATTTAAATGATAGATGATAGATTGACCAAAATGTGGGGGGACCACCTGAACTTGTCCAATAAGAAACATTTGTTTTCCGTTGCAAATTGTTTTGCTACGGTGTGCACTAATGAATGCAACGATGTACTGTCGCTGGGCAAAAAATAAATTGTCTTTAGGTACTGTAACTACTTATATAATGCATAATGATGGATAAAAAATAAAAATTAATAAGTAATGGTTTTACTGCTTTTGGTTCCTTAAAACATATTAAAACAGTTTAGACCTTAGAACATAAGAACATTTCAGATTAGCCTCCCCATCAATTATGATTTTCATAAAAATTAAAAAAAGATTGTAGTAATTAAAAACTACAATTAAAATCTTCAACCTATTTACAAAACCTGAACAGTGTCAAGGTGTGGGATTTGAAAAGGAATTTCAAAGTGTGAAATATACAAAAAAAACAGGGGGACAACAAAATCGTAAGTGGAGTAGGCCTCAAGCAGGCACATCAACAAATCGCTTGATATACACTTCATACAAAGAAAACATTTAGTTGAACTGCAAAATAACTGCAAAATAACTGCAAAATAACTGCAAAATAAAAAAACTTTACACATGAACATCTCAAACCACTATAGTCGAGCTAAACCAAAAGCCCAAGCTTCTTTGGAAGAGCCCTGACCAGTGCCAAGCAGGGTAGCATATAAATTGATGAATCATTCTAGCTGTATCTATAGTGCCAACTTCCAATCATGTACTGAAGTAAGAAGGAACTGATACAAGATTTGCCAGGAATTATGGGAGGTGGAGTCTTGTCGTGGACACCATTCACCTCAAGCTGCCACAATACAACAGATTAGTCAGTCTATACGTAATGCCATCAGCAACATGATAGCAGTAAAACATAATGGGAACTGAAACAGTCATTCTATAACTACAATATTAAGACAGTAGCAGCCTCTTTCATAACATAAAACAATTGTGGCATTTACAAAAGCATCATAATCAACCACCAGGTAAACATTTACATGTTCAACTTGAAACTGATAACTAATTCTCTCAGATTACTAATTGACTCTCGTTGTTCAGGTTTACAGTTGCGTTCCATTGCACTGCCTTCATGGAGGCGAGCCCTGGGCAAGATATAAATGTAGATCTGAATTGTACACCAGCAGATGGCGCCAGACAAGAAAGGAGAATGAGGAAGGCCAAAAACAAACAGCTGTGGGAGGAGTGACAGGCTGACTTCTGATAATGGTTATATATTACATTCAGTGCCAAAAATGATAAAACACAAAGTCAAGTCAAAGGTTGCATTCCAAATGGCACCCTATTCCCTCTGGTCAAAAGTAGTGCACTATATAGGGAATTGGGCGCAACATTCTCCCCAGAAATATTGTAGCAGAATCAAAGCCCAGGGAGAATACTGGCAGATGCAGGAGTATCTCTTGAAACCTGATGATCAACATGTTTACAGTTTCATTCCATTGCATTTCCTGGACGTGCGCTCTGAGCAAGATATAAATCTGCATTTTTACACTAGCAGATCGAACAAGACAAGGAAAAAGAGGAAGGCCTAAAACTAAATCTGTGGTAGGAGCAACCAACTGGCTTTTGGTTATAAGAGTGGTTGTTGTGCAGTCTTGTGAAACCCTCTTTCAGACGTGTAACCAGTTTTACTACATGTTTTCAGAAAAGTACAGTGTTCAAATTGAATGTTCGCACAACCTTGTTATAGAACGGCGTGTAACATTAGTGATTAGATGGTCTGGTGTTACAGTATAGTAATAACAACCAATATGGTAGAATCTACAGTAGAGGAAATGTGGAATGTTAAACCATGCATCTTGTAGTATAGTGTGTACAGTGATTAGATTACCTGGTATTACAGTATACCAATGTTCTACAGTGGTAGAATCTAGAGTGTAGTAACACCATGGCAACCCTGTATAGAAACATATCATTTGTAATCAACCACAGACTTTAAAGGCTGCCATCAGCAGTAGATTGTGAAGAAACAAATGCCTCGATAAGAATGACCCGAGTGCCAAAGTGACTGTCATTGGACACTTAACAGGAAACAGTCCATCAAAGGATAGTGACAAATCCCTTATTGATCGTCAAGGAAACAGTCCCTTCCAGAGACTGCCAGTTAACGAATCAGTTACTAAAGACTGGAATGCTGGTCATGTGTACTGTCACTATTTAGACCTGGAGAGACAGAGAGAGGGAGAGAGAAAGAGAGAGAACGAGAAAGAGCATATTGTTATACAATAATAGAAAGTAAAAACAGAAGAGACTTTTCACTAATGATTATAAGGAGCACGGCCAGCATGTAAACTACAATCATTAAAAAAAACATGTCCCCTATGAAGCTATGATGCAGCTATGATGCTGAATAGAAAGAGAGCTATTATAAATACAGTAGATGTAGATACAATATGTTTTAGATATATTCATTTTAGATGTACAATAGAGATATAGACATATTAGATGTAGATACAACATACAGTAAGGATAGCGTTTCCTTCTGCCTCATCATCGTGGTGCCTGTCAGTTGGGTGGCCACTGTGACCTATAACCGACAAGGACAAGTCAGAAGCTGATCTGTGACATATGGTGGACGAATGTCATGTAACGTTTCAATCTCCAGAGGAGCATTGCCTCCTTCAAATTTCAGTGAAAATAACAGTAGGGCAGAATTTTTTTTAAAGTTAGTCAAGCGACTTGCAAGTAGGGTTGGGCGATATGGCCTAAAAGTAATGGCTCCATTTCATCCCCCCCCCCCCCCCCAGAGGTTTGGACGATTCAAGATGTCGGGGGGCTAGGGTCAGTTTGTTACATCTGGAGTACTTCTCCTGTCCTATTCGGTGTCCTGTGTGAATCTAAGTGTGCGTTCTCTAATTCTCTCCTTCTCTCTCTCGGAGGACCTGAGCCCTAGGACCATGCCCCAGGATTACCTGACATGATGCCTCCTTGCTGTCCCCAGTCCACCTGGCCGTGCTGCTGCTCCAGTTTCAACTGTTCTGCCTTCTTATTATTCGAACATGCTGATCATTTATGAACATTTGAACATCTTGGCCATGTTCTGTTATAATCTCCACCCGGCACAGCCAGAAGAGGACTGGCCACCCCACATAGCCTGGTTCCTCTCTAGGTTTCTTCCTAGGTTTTGGCCTTTCTAGGGAGTTTTTCCTAGCCACCGTGCTTCTACACCTGCATTGCTTGCTGTTTGGGGTTTTAGGCTGGGTTTCTGTACAGCACTTTGAGATATCAGCTGATGTACGAAGGGCTATATTAATAAATTTGATGATATATATATATATATACACACACACACACACACCTCGATTTCTTGTTTTTCTATAATCAAATTAAAAAAGGACAAGACTTAATTCTAAACAGAATTTTCTTTATTAAAATAAAAAATATACAAGGCCTCAAGGCCTATTTGTGCAAAACAAATGAACACACATCCACACGTCTATCCTATCGTTTAGGAATGTTTGACCGCTCGCTGTTTGAATATGTCATTTATATAATGATTTTGATTGAAAATGCATTAATTTAGTTAATTTGCTGTTATAATTCAAACAGCCTGTGGTTATTTGCTATTGGATTGACAGAATGACAACTACTAACACATTAGCCTACAGTTGGCCTGAACATAACTTTTTTGAATGCACTTTAATTATCCAATGTCACACTTACCGATGGCGAGGTGAAGCCTGTGCCCAAAGCACTGCATGCGGGTCCAGTTGTTCAAGGGCAATGCTTTTATCATGTTGCTCCCGCTGTCAATTGTCATGCACACCTGTTGGTCTTCACTCATCTTCCACAATGCCAGTCTTTGAGATCCTGGGCTATTACTTCACCCGTATGATCATCGGGGATGTAAGACGTCTGTAGGCGTCTTACAATTTAGGTATGGCTCTGACGTTCTGCTCGACCATAGATCGGCTGTGGAGGAAAAATAAGAAACACTAGCCAGGTTCTCTGCGACTCTTTCGTGGGTAGCAGTGTATAATCGCGGCAGGGCTTCTTCCGTGAAATACTTGCGGCTTGGCAGCTGATTTGTGGTCACCTGTACCTTGCAGATTTTTAAATGCTGGCTTTTCTACTGTAAAGATTGGGACCATATCTTTCGCTATGTAATAGGTCACTGCATCCGTTATCTCCTTCCACCTCAAACTTTTGTCATAAGGGATTAAGTTTGAAAAGTAAGCGACTATGGTAGTTTGTCTTTTAGCTGACATTTTGGAAATTGGGCGACTGGAATCGGCATTGCATAGTCTCACGAATTCCTCCCATTCCACCGCGTGTTTCAGTTGCAGGTGATGGAAGGGGTTGGTTATACTGCTGCTTTTCGTAGCAATTGTCTTTCGACACATTTTTCACAAGACATTCGTTTGCTGAACAACAGACCTCTTCAACCCAAACCACTTCCATAGTATTGAAAAAACATTGCAGCCCTTTTCGGGGATGATTTCATCCTCACGAGAGGCTGAGTTGGTTTCCCCACTTTCCATTTTGGTGGAACTCTTACCGCCGCTACACTTTGTCAGCGTGGTTACAATTTGTGAAAGGCTGTCTACAGTTGTGATTGGTGGATAACCTCTGTGCACGCGTTGGCAAATGATTCGACATTGGCCTGACAGTGAGAAGCTGCATTTGTCAAACGTTACAACATCATAACAGAACCTTAATTCTTGCGATAGACAATTTCCATATCACGTTAAAACAAACTCGAATATATCGGAAAAAAACTTGATCGCCCAGCCCTACTTGCAAGACAGCAGGTCTTCCCTCACAGTGCAGACAGGTCCATATTTCACCCAGCATTACAAAATAAACTCTGACAAAAAAAACTGTCATTCAAAGATAATTCGTTAAATAACTTCACAGATCTTCATTGTTAAGGGTTTAAACACTGTTTACCATGCTTGTTCAATGAACCATAAACAATGAACATGCACCTGTAGAACGGTCGCTAAGACACTAACAGCTTACAGATGGTAGGCAATTAAGGTCACAGTTATGAAAACCTAGAAAGATGAAGAAAGAAAGATGCCCAGGGTCCCTGCTCATCTGCGTGAACGTGCCTTAGGCATGCTGCAAGGAGGTATGAGGACTGCAGATGTGGCCAGGGCAATAAATTGCAATGTCCGTACCGTGAGACGCTTAAGACAGCAGTACAGAGAGACAGGACAGACAGCTGATCGTTCTCGCAGTGGCAGACCACGTGTAAAAACACCTGCACAGGATCGGTACATCAAAACATCACACCTGCGAGACAGGTACAGGATGGCAACAACTGCCTGCGTTACACCAGGAACACACAATCCCTCCATCAGTGCTCAGACTGTCCGCAATAGGCTGAAAGAGGCTGGACTGAGGGCTTGTAGGCCTGTTGTAAGGCAGGTCCTCACCAGACATCACCGGCAACATCGTTGCCTACGGGCACAAACCCACCGTCCCTGGACCAGACAGGACTGGCAAAAAGTGCCCTTCACTGACGAGTCACAGTTTTGTCTCACCAGGAGTGATGGTCGGATTCGCGGTTATCGTTGAAGGAATGAGCGTTACACCGAGGCCTGTACTCTGGAGCGGGATCGATTTGGAGGTGGAGGGTCCATCATGTCACAGCATCTTCGGACTGAGCTCGTCATTGCAGGAAATCTCAGCGCTGTGCGTTACAGGGAAGACATCCTCCTCCCTCATGTGGTACCCTTCCTGCAGGCTCATCCTGACATGACCCTCCAGCATGACAATGCCACCAGCCATACTGCTCATTCTGTGTGTGATTTCCTGCAAGACAGGTATGTCAGTGTTCTGCCGTGGCCAGCAAAGAGCCCGGATCTCAATCCCATTGAGCACATCTGGGACCTGTTGGATCGGACATTGAGGGCTAGGGCCATTCCCCCCAGAAATGTCCGGGAACTTGCAGGTCCCTTGGTGGATGAGTGGGGTAACATCTCACAGCAAGAACTGGCAAATCTGGTGCAGTCCATGAGAAGGCCATGCACTGCAGTACTTCATGCAGCTAAACTACCGAAATTAGAACAGGGGTGAGTCATTTCTTAAGATTTCCCCATGTGACGGATGAAACACTTCCCTTTGACCTACATTCAATCAAATAAGTCATTCAATTCAAAGGGAGAGAACAGTGTTCCGGCTGAGTGGCTAGTTTCACAAACCAAAATCATGTGAATGCTAGCCTGGTCAAATATCTGTTTGTACTACTCTTGCCAACTCCAAATCTCATTGTCAAGACAAAGAGGTGTAGGCATGACAATGAGTGGTTGGCATGATGGCCCAAACAGACTGGCACTCTGGCTATGTGAATGCATTACGGAGTGTTGTTTTTGCCTTGGAAAATGTAATCATTTTAATTTGTTGAGTTATTATTATCAAGTTTTCCAAATGAAGATGCTGGTCATTATAAAGTATGTGTATTGCTTTTACAGGGAATTATGTGAACTGTAGAGGAAAGATGGGGAAAACATTTTTTATTTTTGAATAAATACTGAATATTGAAGGACTTACTCATTAATGGGAAGGTGGACTGCCTTCGAGCCCCTGTGAAAAATAAATGACATAAAACCTACTATTACAATTTAGCTTAAAACAAACTATACTGAACAAAAATATAAATGCAACATGTAAAGTCTTGGTCCTATGTTTAATGTCCTGAATTAAAAATCCCAGAAATGTTCCATATGCACAAAAAAACATATTTCTCTCAAATTTTGTTAGTGAGCATTTAATCCATCCACCTGAGATGTGTGGCTTGTCAAGAAGCTGATTAAACAGCATCGTTACACAGGTGCACCTTGTGCAGGGGACAATAAAAGGCCACTAAAATGTGCAATTTTGTCACACATCACAATGCCACAGATGTCTCAAGTTTTGAGTGAGTGTGCATTTGGCATGTTCACTGCAGGAACGTCCATCAGAGGTGTTGCCATATAATTTAATGTTCACTTCTCTACCATAACCCGCCTCCAATGTCGTTTTAGAGAATTTTGCAGGCCCATGTAAGCACCGTCTGAGAGCTGTCATCCGTCTGTACTGTATGACAATTAATGTACTTACGTTGGACAGAGCGCCTCTTAAATATCAGCAGCGCAGCAAGGAGTCCAATGACCAGAGATCCTATGAACCCAACTGGGGCAAGCCACTGGGTAGTGGAGTCAGAAGCAAAATCATATTTTGAACCTTCAAATGCAGGTGGAAAATAAACAATTAGCAAATTAAATAGGAAATTCACAGATATTTGAATTAAATACAGGTAGTGCTACTCTGTGACCAGACATAGATGCACAAAGTCCATGATTGAGAACAAATCAAATCTGATTATTTTTTACAAATCTAATCCAGCAGACCTGGATTCAGTCAACCAAAGTTCAATGTCATTTCAACTAAAAAGAAGTTTCAATATTATTCTAAAATATCAAATCCAGAGGAAAATGTCAATTATGATTGGTCAAAGTCAACATCAGGTCAACTTAATTTCCTGCAGAGTAATATTAGATTATTTTGATATCTTAAAATAAACAGACTAGAGCTCTTTTCTAATCTAAATATAATCTTAATTTACTCCCCATTGCTAAGACTAATTTCGCATCAGATGGATAATTTGTGTTTGGAAATTCCCAGCCAGGCAGGTCAGAAAAAACATTCAAAATGGCTTGCGAGAGGTGAGAAACAACTGCAGAGAAGGAATGTTCTGGTAAGAAGGTATTATGACTGCACTGAATCGTGATAAGATGGAGCATTAGAGACATTTTGGAGACGATGAGCTCTAATTTGCAACTAGTGCAGGTATTTTACAACTCCACTATTTCTTCTAGGCTCACCAGATGACACGCAATCTGGGTTAAGCAAACATTGAAGATCTTCTGGGATCATACTGAAACATGCAATGGAATGTTTCTTAGCCAAACCAAGACATTAATTTTCTTTTTTTCAATTTCAAGGAAGATGTTCAGTCAGATTTGGGAGCATGTTATGGCCTGATCTACTCCACCCCTCAGTGACATGTTCTCTCATTATGAGGCTGATTTATTGTGCTCACACATGATAAAGACGTTGTTAAAAAGGCCTATGCTAATAAAAGTAGGCTAGATTGAGGCTGAACTGTTTACAATGATCAGGGTTAGGATCAGCGAATAAGGCAGACTGGCATGTTTTGGATTTGGCCCAGCTTTCAAAAAGGATGACATCACAATCATTCATAGACACTGTGTATACCGACCACGATGGCAGAACATACCTGCTGAACATACAAACGGGATCTCAAATGATGCCTTCCCCTCCTGGACTCCATTGGTGTTGTGCACTGTGCATGAGTAGTTTGTGGAACCACTGTATGTAGCCTTCAGAACTGTCAGTTTACTGGAGAGGCTAAATAGTGTGTCGTCTGTCTTTTTGGCCACGAGTTCAGCACTGCCTGTGCAGTTCGTGCCAAACTCGTCAAACCACCAGATCAACCCTTTCTGGTGCCCGCCTGTAGAGTTGCAGAAAATGGTCACGTCTGTGTTCTGTTTTATGCAATTCTCAGGACTGGAACTCATGGTTGGTGATTTGTACATAGCTGGACGAGAGAGAGAAAGATACATTATATTACATACAGTTGAAGTTGAAAGTTCATACACCTTAGCCAAATACATTTAAAACTCAGTTTTTCACAATTCCTGACATTTAATACAAGTAAAAATTCCCTATCTTATGTCTGTTAGGATCACCACTTTATTATGTGAAATGTCAGAATAATAGTAGAGAGAATGATTCATTTCAGCTTTTATTTCTATCATCACATTCCCAGTGGGTCAGAAGTTTACATACACTCAATTAGTATTTGGTAGCATTGCCTTTAAATAGTTTAACTTGGGTCAAACATTTCAGGAAGCCTTCCACAAGCTTCCCACAATAAGTTGGGTGAATTCTGGCCTATTCCTCCTGACAGAGCTGGTGTAACTGAGTCAGGTTTGTCGGCCTCCTTGCTCACACACACTTTTTCAGTGCTGCCCACACATTTTCTATAGGATTGAGGTCAGGGCTTTGTGATGGCCACTCCAATACCTTGACTTTGTTGTCCTTAAGCCATTTTGCCACAACTTTGGAAGTATGCTTGGGGTCATTGTTCATTTGGAAGACCCATTGGCAACCAAGCTTTAACTTCCTGACTGATGTCTTGAGATATTGCTTCAATCTATCCACATAATTTTCCATCCTCATGAAGCCATCTATTTTGTGAAGTGCACCAGTCCCTCCTGCAGCAATGCACCCTCACAACATGATGCTGCCACCCCCGTGCTTCACGGTTGGGATGGTGTTCTTCGGCTTTCCTCCAAACATAACAATGGTCATTATGGCCAAACAGTTATATTTATGTTTCATCAGACCAGAGGACATTTCTCCAAAAAGATTGATCTTTGTCCCCATGTGCAGTTGCAAACCGTAGTCTGGCTTTTTTAATGGCGGTTTTGGAGCAGTGGCTTCTTCCTTGCTGAGCGGCCTTTCAGGTTATGTTGGATATAGATACTTTTGTACCTGTTTCCTCCAGCATCTTCACAAGGTCCTTTACTGTTGTTCTGGGATTGATTTTCACTTTTCGCACCAAAATACATTCATCTCTAGGAGACAGAACGAGTCTCCTTCCTGAGCGGTATGACGGCTGCATGGTCCCATTGTGTTTATACTTGAGTACGATTGTTTGTACAGATGATCGTGGTACCTTCAAGTGTTTGGAAATTGCTCCCAAGGATGAACCAGACTTGTGGAGGTCTGAGGTCTTGGCTGATTTCTTTAGATTTTCCTATGATGTCAAGCAAAGAGGCACTGAGTTTGAAGGTAGGCCTTGAAATGCATCCACAGGTACACCTCTAATTGACTCAAATGATGTCAATTTGAGCCTATCAGAAGCTTCTAATGCCATGACATCATTTCCTGGAATTTTCCAAGCTGTTTAAAGGCACAGTCAACTTAGTGTATGTAAACATCTGACCCACTGGAATTGTGATACAGGGAATTATAAGTGAAATAATCTGTCTGTAAACAATTGTTGGAAAAATGACTTGTGTCATGCACAAAGTAGATGTCCTAACCAACTTGCCAAAACTATAGTTTGTTAACAAGAAATGTGTGGAGTGGTTGAAAACTATTTTTAATGACTCCACCCTAAGTGTATGTAAACATCTGACTTCAACTGTACATGTGGGTGCAGTTCGCAACAACGTCAGCGGGTGAACCACATTAAGACAGACTTGGCACCTTTTCAACACCCATCAAAGGGTTATAACTTGGAATGAGATTACTGGAGGAGTGATTTTAATAAACTGGAATTACCTTTCTTTTATCACTCACATGTTCTAATTGAGTCTGTGTACATTATTTGTAAACACTGATTGCGTGACGTGGGTAGAATGGCATTATGGAGGCTAGTTGTGGACATTCCCACTGGTACTACTCTGTGCCATTTGAGCACTGTCAAGTAACTCTGGCTCCTGCTGTGCTGTCCAATCTCTCTGTCCAATCTCTCTCTCCCTCACAATAGATCTGAACTCCTCCTGAACACATTTCAGACTAAACATCCTTATCAACTTTTTATCATACCTGTATGGGCAGGTGTGTGTGTGTGTGTGTATGACAACAATGGAAGTTGAATAGAACTTCATTTCAACATGTGGGCATCATAACACCCTGATGAAGGCTATGAGCTGAGACACATTTAAAAAAAAATTATGTTGTATTGTATTGTATTCTTCTATTGCCCTTAAAGAGGGCGGAATATCTCACATGTTCCAGTTTTTCCCTTTCATGGACCTGTGTTGAAATGTGCTTTTATAATCACATTTGGTTGAACTGTAGACAGTATAGGACTCACCTGTGACACTGAGGCTGCCTGTAGCTGTAGCATCACCACTGTCTGTTCTCACCATGCATTCATACTCCCCCTTGTCGGCCATCTTGGTATTTGTCAACAACAAGGACACATTCATATTATCCTTGTTCCAGGATGGCTCAGCAAATTTAAACCCAAGGGTTGAGGCATTTGCATGTTTATGGTATTCCAACAAAGGTGCATCACCTCCCACCCTCTTCCAGGTCACCGTCAAGATGGTCACGTTCTGAACAGCTTTGACAATACACTCCAGCAATGACTGCTGACCATAAACCCCACGGTATTCTTCTTCACACTCCAGTTTGACAAATGCTGTAAGTAAAATATCATTTCAGAGAAAAAGACCACATAAATATAGAAGATAATTACTGTTATAGTAGTCAGGTTTATCATAATGTCACCAATCTTATTGAACTTTTAGTAAAAAATAATATACAGTTCTTCCAAACCACAATGTTAATAATCTGCTGAAAACAATAAATAAATTGTTGTATTTATGTATATAACATTTTATAATCATTATGGAATTTATGGCACAACTTACTCTCAGAAGATTTTCCAGCTCTGATACAGCCTAAATGGATCGCAAAAATCAGAATACTGGTAGCTGAAGTCATCTTTGGATTCCTGAGTAGGAAGAGAGAAATGTACAATGACAACACTTGTCACAGCAGTTTGAGATAAGTCTCTAGGCTGCGTGAGGTAGGTCTATAGACTGCCTATCACTCATTAGGCCCTAATCTATGGATTTAACATGACTGGTAATACAGATGCATATGTTGGTCACAGATACATTTAAAAATAAAAGGGCCTCACAGTATTTCTGTGCATTCAAATTGCCATTGTTAAAATGCAATTGTGTTCATTGTCTGTAGCTTATGCCTGCCCATACCATAACCCCACCGCCACTATTGGACGTACTGCCAAATTCCCTAAAAGGACGCTGGAGGTGGTTTGTGTGGACATCTATAAGTACCTAGGTGTCTGGCTAGACTGTAAACTCTCCTTCCAGACTCATATCAAACATCTCCAATCTAAAATCAAATCTAGAGTCGGCTTTCTATTCCGCAACAAAGCCTCCTTCACTCACGCCGCCAAACTTACCCTAGTAAAACTGACTATCCTACCGATCCTCGACTTCGGCAATGTCATCTACAAAATAGCTTCCAATACTCTACTCAGTAAACTGGATGCAGTTTATCACAGTGCCATCCGTTTTGTTATTAAAGCACCTTATACCACCCACCACTGCGACCTGTATGCTCTAGTCGGCTGGCCCTCGCTACATATTCGTCGCCAGACCCACTGGCTCCAGGTCATCTACAAGTCCATGCTAGGTAAAGCTCCGCCTTATCTCAGTTCACTGGTCACGATGGCAACACCCACCTGTAGCACGCGCTCCAGCAGGTGTATCTCACTGATCATCCCTAAAGCCAACACCTCATTTGGCCGCCTTTCCTTCCAGTTCTCTGCTGCCTGTGACTGGAACGAATTGCAAAAATCGTTGAAGTTGGAGACTTTCGTCTCCCTCACCAACTTCAAACATCTGCTATCTGAGCAGCTAACCGATCGCTGCAGCTGTACATAGTCCATCCGTAAATAGCCCACCCAATTTACCTACCTCATCCCCATACTGTTTATATTCATTTCCTTTTCTGCTCTTTTGCACACCAGTATCTCTACCTGCACATGACCATCTGATCATTTATCACTCCAGTGTTAATCTGCAAAATTGTAATTATCCGCCTACCTCCTCATGCCTTTTGCACACAATGTATATAGACTATTTTTTTCTTTCCACTGTGTTATTGACTTGTTTATTGTTTACTCCATGTGTAACTCTGTGTTGTTGTCTGTTCACACTGCTATGCTTTATCTTGGCCAGGTCGCAGTTGTAAATGAGAACTTGTTCTCAACTAGCCTACCTGGTTAAATAAAGGTGAAATAAAATAAAAATATGGTATAGAAATGAACAATAAATTCTCTGGCAACAGCTCTGGTGGACATTCCTGCAAGCAGCATGCCAATTACACGCTCCCTCAAAACTTGAGACATCTGTGGCATTGTGTGGTATGACAAAACTGCACATTTTAAAGTGGCCTTTTAGTGTACCCATCACAAGGTGCACCTGTGTAATGATCATGCTGTTTAACCAGCTTCTTGATATGCCACACCTCTCAGGTGGATGGATTATCTTGGCAAAAGAGAAATACTCATTAACAGGGATGTAAACAAATTTGTGCACAACATTTGAGAAAATATTGTGCGCATGGAACATTTCTGGGATCTTTATTTCAGCTCATGAGACATGGGACCAACACTTTACATGTTGCATTTATATTTTTGTTCAGTGTAAGTGCATAGTGAATGAGGGCCTAACATAGCTTAATAGTGGGCAGTTGCCTATCTATTTGTCACCTCCCACCTGGATTGTCAACATACCTGTTTTAACTATTTCTTTGGCAGGCAAACACAATAAAATGTGAACATTATGCAAATAGACAAAAGAGCATTTACATTTTAGTCATTTAGCAGACACACTTATCCAAAGCGACTTAAGTGTTCATCTTAAGATGCACTACATGTACAAAAGTATGTGGACACCCCTTCAAATGAGTGGATTCGGCTATTTCAGCCACACCCGTTGAAGACAGGTGTATAAAATTTAACACACACCCATGCAATCTCCATAGACAAACATTGGCAGTAGAATGACCTTACTGAAGAACCCAGTGACTTTCAACTTGGCACCGTCATAGAATGCCACCTTTCCAATAAGTCAGTTCATCAAATTTCTGCTCTGCTACAGCTGCACCGGTCAACTGTAAGTGCTGTTATTGTGAAGTGGAAACGTCTAGGAGCAACAACGGCTCAGCCGCAAAGTGGTAGGACACACAAAATTGTAAAGCTCCGCTGTCCTTGGTTGCAACACTCACTACCGAGTTCCAAACTGCATCTGGAAGCAATGTCAGCACAATAACTGTTTGTCAGGAACTTCATGAAATGGGTTTCCATGGCCAAGCAGCCGCACACAAGCCTAAGATCACCATGCACAATGCCAAGCTGTGGCTGGAGTGGTGTAAAGCTCGCCGGCATTGGACTCTGGAGCAGTGGAAACGCGCTCTCTGGAGTGATAAATCATGCTTCACAATCTGGCAGTCTGACGGACGAATCTGGGTTTGGCGAATGCCAGGAGAACGCTACCTGAATGAATGCATAGTGCCAACTATAACATTTGTTGGAGGAGGAATAATGTTCTGGGGTTGTTTTTCATGGTTCGGGATAGGCCCCTTGGTTCCAGTGAAGGGAAATCTTAATGCTACAGCACACAATGACATTCTAGACGATTCTGTGCTTCGAAACTTTGTGGCAACAGTTTGCGGAAGGTCTTTTCCTGTTTCAGCATGACAATGCCCCCATACACAAAGCGTGGTCATTACAGAATGGTTTGTTGAGATCGGTGTGGAAGAACTTTTTTTTTTTTTTTACCTTTATTTAACCAGGTAGGCAAGTTGAGAACAAGTTCTCATTTACAATTGCGACCTGGCACTTGACTGGCCTGCACAGAGCCCTGACGTCAACCCCATTGAACACCTTTGGGATGAATTGGAATGTCGACTGCAAGCCATGCCTCATCGCCCAACATCAGTGCCCGACCTCACTAATGCTCTTGTGGCTGAATGGAAGCAAGTCCCCACAACAATGTTCCAACGTTGCTGGAGAGCCTTCCCAGGAGAGTGGAGGCTGTTATAGCAGCAAAGGGGGGACAAACTCCATATTAATGCTCATGATTTTGGAATGAGATATTTGACGAGATATTTACCACATGCTTTGGTAATGTATTCTAGCTAGGTGGGTCAACCACATATCGCTATCCGCAAAGTTAGAGCTAGTAAGGGAGGGAGAAGCCAAGTGTGAAAGGCTTTTTTTTCACACTGAAGGAAACACATTCTGTTTTTAAGGAAACAATGTGTGGGAGATGACAGCACTGTTAAATTAATTCAAGTGGCCACTAAAGCTGTTGGAGTTATTCTCACCCACAATATACTTGTTGCTTCTGGAGGTCAATGTAGCTGAAGAATAGGGATAAACAGCTGCAATGGGAGAATAAGCCATTTTTTCCTCCCTTGTGAGGACTACTGAAAGGACCTTTTACAGAAAGATGCATGAAATAGGCCTACAGATGCAAAACTGCAGGCAATGATCAAGGGATAGGATGTAGTACCACGCTAACTTGGTTGTGGTTTGAGACAACAAAAAAATCCATATAGTATACTTGACATGTGGAGACACAAAATAAAAAAATTGCAGGACTCAGAACCCTCATTAAGAGTTAACATGATTTAACACAGAATCAACCTTGATTGGTGGGAAGAAACAGCTGGCCTTACCTGCTTCTGTGGTCAATTTGTTGAATGAGAAGTAGAACAAGAGCAAACTCCTCAGCAGTGACATCATATCACCACAGCTGGCTGTGTACTGCTGTCTGTCTCTGTCTGACATCGACTTATAAAGAACAGGAAATAGGATACATCTGACATCACAGTCCCTCACAGTCAACCACACCTTCATGTATTACTTCAGTCTAATTTAGAATTCTTAATCGAATCCAATGCTATATACATGTTATTATAATTGCAATGGTTTATTGTGTTAGTCAAAAAATATGGTAAGTGGAGAGTTTAGATGGATTGTATTGTTATAGAACCACAACAACATATCCAACTGTAAATGAACTTCACTGCATTCACATTACAACAGGCATGTTAGAAAAGCATATCAAAGTTACATCATGTTGTGTTCATGTTATTCACCTTCCAGATGTCGATTTTTCTCAATGTTAATCAAACTCAGCTCATATCTCTTCTCACGCTTTGCATCAGAATTTGAATGAGAGGAGAGAATTCCCTCTAGCGGACATGTTGCTTCTGTTCAGTGTCACATGTCTAACTTCTGTTCAATCAATCCAGGGTTGTATTCACAAGGGATCAAATGAAAGCCGATTGGGAATTGTTTTGCTACTGTGTACTAATGAACTGTCGCTGGGCAAAAAAATACAGTCTTCAGGTACTGTAACTACTTATATAATAAATAATGATGAAGATTATTTTCTTTCTTTGTGCAGTAATTACATACATTTTCCTCACAATGGGTTTACAGCTTTTGGTTCCTTAAAACTTATGAAAACAGTTTACATCTTAGAACATGAAAGAATGCAGATTAGCCTCCCCATCAATTATGATTTTCATTTGTTTAAAGATTGTAGTATTTAAAAACAACAATTGAAAATATTTACAAAACCTTCCGTGTAACATCTTTCTCACTGCCCTGTGTTTAATGAACAGTATCAAGGTGCGCCATTTGAACAGGAATTTCACAGTGCAAAATATACCCAGAAATATCACACAAAATAATATTCTGCATTTTACATGTTTTATCTGGACAAAGTAAAAAAGCTTTAATCTCAATGATATCATTAATAATAAACAAAGTCACATATAAAAGCATACAAAATAGGGTAAGGTACATATGGGGTAAGGTACATATGGGGTAAGGTGCATATGGGGTAAGGTACATATGGGGTAAGGTACATATGGGGTAAGGTACATATGGGGTAAGGTACATATGGGGTAAGGTGCATATGGGGTAAGGTACATATGGGGTAAGGTACATATGGGGTAAGGTACATATGGGGTAAGGTGCATATGGGGTAAGGTACATATGGGGTAAGGTACATATGGGGTAAGGTGCATATGGGGTAAGGTGCATATGGGGTAAGGTGCATATGGGGTAAGGTACATATGGGGTAAGGTACATATGGGGTAAGGTGCATATGGGGTAAGGTACATATGGGGTAAGGTACATATGGGGTAAGGTGCATATGGGGTAAGGTGCATATGGGGTAAGGTGCATATGGGGTAAGGTGCATATGGGGTAAGGTACATATGGGGTAAGGTACATATGGGGTAAGGTGCATATGGGGTAAGGTACATATGGGGTAAGGTACATATGGGGTAAGGTACATATGGGGTAAGGTACATATGGGGCAAGGTACATATGGGGTAAGGTACATATGGGGTAAGGTACATATGGGGTAAGGTACATATGGGGTAAGGTACATATGGGGTAAGGTACATATGGGGTAAGGTACATATGGGGTAAGGTACATATGGGGTAAGGTGCATATGGGGTAAGGTACATATGGGGTAAGGTACATATGGGGTAAGGTACATATGGGGTAAGGTGCATATGGGGTAAGGTGCATATGGGGTAAGGTGCATATGGGGTAAGGCGCATATGGGGTAAGGTGCATATGGGGTAAGGTACATATGGGGTAAGGTACATATGGGGTAAGGTACATATGGGGTGAGGTACATATGGGGTGAGGTACATATGGGGTGAGGTACATATGGGGTACGGTACATATGGGGTAAGGTACATATGGGGTGAGGTACATATGGGGTACGGTACATATGGGGCGAGGTACATATGGGGTGAGGTACATATGGGGTGAGGTACATACTAAAACCAAGGTGGCATAGCAGTTCAGACGTCTTTTGTCCTCGTCTTGTCGTGTCCTGTATATATATATATTTACAACTTTTTCACATACATTTTATTTTTATTTTCCATCAACTCATCTTCAAAACACTCTCCTGCAACCCGCCTCACCAATGTATATTTATAAAAAAGTATTATTTACCTCAGATCTGTAATCCTCCAAGAAGCTAGCCAGAAACTCCAAGAAGCTAGCCTGAAACTAGCCAGAAGCTAATCCAGAAGCTAGTTCAGAAGCTAGTTAGCTCCTTTACTGGCAAATCGTTAGTATTCAGCTAACCACGGTTTGTGGTCATCAGCTATCCTTTAGCTCGAAAATCTATCGCCAGTTCTGTACGGCGCAGCGCGGCTCGGAACGGAACATACCGGACCAATTTTTCTCTCCATGTCCCTGGATTTCGACTGCTCTCTGGACATTCATACCCGGATCTCACAGCTAGCTAGCTGCTATCCGTGTGACTATCGGCCTTCGTCGATTCCGGAGCAAACATCAATTATTCCGGAGCTAGCAAGCTCCGTCAATCACTCCTGAGTTCCATCAATCACACCTGGGCTGCAGTCACCTATCCGGACCCGTTTTACTGCTTTCGCGGAGCCCCACCGGGCCTTCACAACTGGACTGCCGACGTTATCTACCCGAAGGAGTTATTCGGCTGGCTCCTGAACGCCCATCTGCGGCCTGCTAACCGTTAGCTGTCTTACCGGCTGCTATCTGAATAGACAATCGGACAATTTTTTTTATATATATTTATTTTTATTTTTTATTATTATTATTATGTTTTCTTCTTGGGCCTCTATAACTATATCTATTGTTTTTATTTTTGTTGTTGTTGTGTGATTTGGATTAATCCCCTCTACCACACGGAACCCCACTAATCTACTGACGGAACGCAAGAGGTAGCTAACAACAGACCTCCATCCTATGCTAGCTTGCTACCGATGCCCTGGCTAGCTGTCTAAATCACCAACCAACCTCTCCACTCACCGGACCCTTTTGATCACTCGACTAAGCATGCCTCTCCTTAATGTCAATATGTCTTGTCCATTTCTGTTCTGGTTAGTGTTTATTGGCTTATTTCACTGTAGAGCCTCTAGTCCTGCTCACTATACCTTATCCAACCTATTAGTTCCACCACCCACACATGCAATGACATCTCCTGGTTTCAACGATGTTTCTAGAGACAATATCTCTCTCTTCATCACTCAATACCTAGGTTTACCTCCACTATATTCACATCCTACCATACATTTGTCTGTACATTATACCTTGATGCTATTTTATCGCCCCCAGAAACCTCCTTTTACTCTATGTTCCAGACGTTCTAGACGACCAATTCTCATAGCTTTTAGCCGTACCCTTATTCTACTCCTCCTATGTTCCTCTGGCGATGTAGAGGTGAATCCAGGCCCTGCAGTGCCTAGCTCCACTCCTATTCCCCAGGCGCTCTCTTTTGACGACTTCTGTAACCGTAATAGCCTTGGTTTCATGCATGTTAACATTAGAAGCCTCCTCCCTAAGTTTGTTCTATTCACTGCTTTAGCACACTCTGCCAACCCGGATGTTCTAGCTGTGTCTGAATCCTGGCTTAGGAAGACCACCAAAAACTCAGACATTTTAATTCCAAACTACAACATTTTCAGACAAGATAGAACTGCCAAAGGGGGCGGTGTTGCAATCTACTGCAAAGATAGCCTGCAGAGTTCTGTCCTACTATCCAGGTCTGTACCCAAACAATTTGAACCTCCTGTCTCAGCCTCCAGTATTTATGCTGCAGTAGTTTATGTGTCGGGGGGCTGGGGTCAGTTTGTTATATCTGGAGTACTTCTCCTGTCCTATTCGGTGTCCTGTGTGAATCTAAGTGTGCGTTCTCTAATTCTCTCCTTCTCTCTTTCTTTCTCTCTCTCGGAGGACCTGAGCCCTAGGACCATGCCCCAGGACTACCTGACATGATGACTCCTTGCTGTCCCCAGTCCACCTGGCCATGCTGCTGTTCCAGTTTCAACTGACCTGAGCCCTAGGACCATGCCCCAGGACTACCTGACATGATGACTCCTTGCTGTCCCCAGTCTACCTGGCCATGCTGCTGCTCCAGTTTCAACTTCCACCTGACTGTGCTGCTGCTCTAGTTTCAACTGTTCTGCCTTATTATTATTCGACCATGCTGGTCATTTATGAACATTGAACATCTTGACCATGTTCTGTTATAATCTCCACCCGGCACAGCCAGAAGAGGACTGGCCACCCCACATAGCCTGGTTCCTCTCTAGGTTTCTTCCTAGGTATTGGCCTTTCTAGGGAGTTTTTCCTAGCCACCGTGCTTCTCCACCTGCATTGCTTGCTGTTTGGGGTTTTAGGCTGGGTTTCTGTACAGCACTTTGAGATATCAGCTGATGTACGAAGGGCTATATAAATAAATTTGATTTGATTTGATTTGACTTCTACTTTTAAAAATCCACCTCTCTAAAAACAAGTCTCTCACTGTTGCCGCCTGCTATAGACCACCCTCTGCCCCCAGCTGTGCTCTGGACACCATATGTGAACTGATTGCCCCCCATCTATCTTCAGAGTTCGTGCTGCTAGGCGACCTAAACTGGAACATGCTTAACACCCCAGCCATCCTACAATCTAAACTTGATGCCCTCAATCTCACACAAATTATCAATGAACCTACCAGGTACCTCCCCAAAACCTTAAACACGGGCACCCTCATAGATATCATCCTAACCAACTTCCCCTCTAAATACACCTCTGCTGTCTTCAACCAAGATCTCAGCGATCACTGCCTCATTGCCTGCATCCGTAATGGGTCAGCGGTCAAACGACCGCCACTCATCACTGTAAAACGCTCCCTGAAACACTTCTGCGAGCAGGCCTTTCTAATCGACCTGGCCGGGGTATCCTGGAAGGATATTGATCTCATCCCGTCAGTAGAGGATGCCTGGATATTTTTTTAAAATGCCTTCCTAACCATCCTAAATAAACATGCCCCATTCAAGAAATTTAGAACCAGGAACAGATATAGCCCTTGGTTCTCCCCAGACCTGACTGCCCTTAACCAACACAAAAACATCCTATGGCGTTCTGCATTAGCATCGAACAGCCCCCGTGATATGCAGCTGTTCAGGGAAGCTAGAAATCATTATACACAGGCAGTTAGAAAAGCCAAGGCTAGCTTTTTCAAGCAGAAATTTGCTTCCTGCAACACTAACTCAAAAAAGTTCTGGGACACTGTAAAGTCCATGGAGAATAAGAACACCTCCTCCCAGCTGCCCACTGCACTGAAGATAGGAAACACTGTCACCACTGATAAATCCACCATAATTGAGAATTTCAATAAGCATTTTTCTACGGCTGGCCATGCTTTCCACCTGGCTACTCCTACCCCGGACAACAGCACTGCACCCCCAACAGCAACTCGCCCAAGCCTTCCCCATTTCTCCTTCTCCCAAATCCATTCAGCTGATGTTCTGAAAGAGCTGCAAAATCTGGACCCCTACAAATCAGCCGGGCTAGACAATCTGGACCCTTTCTTTCTAAAATTATCTGCCGAAATTGTTGCCACCCCTATTACTAGCCTGTTCAACCTCTCTTTCGTGTCGTCTGAGATTCCCAAAGATTGGAAAGCAGCTGCGGTCATCCCCCTCTTCAAAGGGGGGGACACTCTTGACCCAAACTGCTACAGACCTATATCTATCCTACCGTGCCTTTCTAAGGTCTTCGAAAGCCAAGTCAACAAACAGATTACCGACCATTTCGAATCTCACCATACCTTCTCTGCTATGCAATCTGGTTTCAGAGCTGGTCATGGGTGCACCTCAGCCACGCTCAAGGTCCTAAACGATATCTTAACCGCCATCGATAAGAAACATTACTGTGCAGCCGTATTCATTGATCTGGCCAAGGCTTTCGACTCTGTCAATCACCATATCCTCATCGGCAGACTCGACAGCCTTGGTTTCTCAAATGATTGCCTCGCCTGGTTCACCAACTACTTCTCTGATAGAGTTCAGTGTGTCAAATCGGAGGGTCTGCTGTCCGGACCTCTGGCAGTCTCTATGGGGGTGCCACAGGGTTCAATTCTTGGACCGACTCTCTTCTCTGTATACATCAATGAGGTCGCTCTTGCTGCTGGTGAGTCCCTGATCCACCTCTACGCAGACGATACCATTCTGTATACTTCCGGCCCTTCTCTGGACACTGTGTTAACAACCCTCCAGGCAAGCTTCAATGCCATACAACTCTCCTTCCGTGGCCTCCAATTGCTCTTGAATGCAAGTAAAACTAAATGCATGCTCTTCAACCGATCGCTGCCTGCACCTACCCGCCTGTCCAACATCACTACTCTGGACGGCTCTGACTTAGAATACGTGGACAACTACAAATACTTAGGTGTCTGGTTAGATTGTAAACTCTCCTTCCAGACCCATATCAAACATCTCCAATCCAAAGTTAAATCTAGAATTGGCTTCCTATTTCGCAACAAAGCATCCTTCACTCATGCTGCCAAACATACCCTTGTAAAACTGACCATCCTACCAATCCTCGACTTTGGCGATGTCATTTACAAAATAGCCTCCAATACCCTACTCAACAAATTGGATGCAGTCTATCACAGTGCAATCCGTTTTATCACCAAAGCCCCATATACTACCCACCATTGCGACCTGTACGCTCTCGTTGGCTGGCCCTCACTTCATACTCGTCGCCAAACCCACTGGCTCCATGTCATCTACAAGACACTGCTAGGTAAAGTCCCCCCTTATCTCAGCTCGCTGGTCACCATAGCATCTCCCACCTGTAGCACACGCTCCAGCAGGTATATCTCTCTAGTCACCCCCAAAACCAATTCTTTCTTTGGCCGCCTCTCCTTCCAGTTCTCTGCTGCCAATGACTGGAACGAACTACAAAAATCTCTGAAACTGGAAACACTTATCTCCCTCACTAGCTTTAAGCACCAACTGTCAGAGCAGCTCACAGATTACTGCACCTGTACATAGCCCACCTATAATTTAGCCCAAACAACTACCTCTTTCCCAACTGTATTTAATTTTAATTTATTTATTTATTTTGCTCCTTTGCACCCCATTATTTTTTTATTTCTACTTTGCACATTCTTCCATTGCAAAACTACCATTCCAGTATTTTACTTGCTATATTGTATTTACTTTGCCATCTTGGCCCTTTTTGCCTTTACCTCCCTTCTCACCTCATTTGCTCACATTGTATATAGACTTGTTTATACTGCATTATTGACTGTATGTTTGTTTTTACTCCATGTGTAACTCTGTGTCGTTTTATCTGTCGAACTGCTTTGCTTTATCTTGGCCAGGTCGCAATTGTAAATGAGAACTTGTTCTCAACTTGCCTACCTGGTTAAATAAAGGTAAAATAAATAAAAAATAAAAAATATGGGGTAAGGTGCATATGGGGTAAGGTACATATGGGGTAAGGCACATATGGGGTAAGGTGCATATGGGGTAAGGCGCATATGGGGTAAGGTGCATATGGGGCAAGGTACATATGGGGTAAGGTACATATGGGGTAAGGTACATATGGGGAAAGGTACATATGGGGCAAGGTACATATGAGGCAAGGTACATATGGGGAAAGGTAAATATGGGGCAAGGTACATATGGGGCAAGGTACATATGGGGTAAGGTACATATGGGGTAAGGTACATATGGGGAAAGGTGCATATGGGGTAAGGTACATATGGGGTAAGTTACATATGGGGTAAGGTACATATGGGGAAAGGTACATATGGGGTAAGGTGCATATGAGATAAGGTACATATGGGGTAAGGTGCATATGGGGTAAGGTACATATGGGGCAAGGTGCATATGGGGCAAGGTACATATGGGGTAAGGTACATATGGGATAAGGTACATATGGGGTAAGGTGCATATGGGGAAAGGTACATATGGGGTAAGGTACATATGGGGCAAGGTACATATGGGGCAAGGTACATCTGGGGTAAGGTACATATGAGGTAAGGTACATATGGGGTAAGGTGCATATGGGGTAAGGTACATATAGGGTAAGGTACATATGGGGAAAGGTACATATGGGGTAAGGTACATATGGGTTAAGGTGCATATGGGGTAAGGTACATATGGGGTAAGGTGCATATGGGGCAAGGTACATATGGGGTAAGGTACATATGGGGTAAGGTGCATATGGGGTAAGGTGCATATGGGGTAAGGTACATATGGGGTAAGGTGCATATGGGGTAAGGTGCATATGGGGTAAGGTGCATATGGGGTAAGGTACATATGGGGTAAGGTGCATATGGGGCAAGGTACATATGGGGCAAGGTGCATATGGGGTAAGGTACATATGGGGTAAGGTACATATGGGGTAAGGTACATATGGGGTAAGGTGCATATGGGGTAAGGTGCATATGGGGCAAGGTACATATGGGGTAAGGTACATATGGGGCAAGGTGCATATGGGGAAAGGTACATATGGGGTAAGGTACATATGGGGCAAGGTACATATGGGGTAAGGTACATATGGGGCAAGGTACATATGGGGCAAGGTACATATGGGGTAAGGTACATATGGGGTAAGGTACATATGGGGTAAGGTGCATATGGGGCAAGGTACATATGGGGTAAGGTACATATGGGGTAAGGTACATATGGGGCAAGGTACATATGGGGTAAGGTACATATGGGGTAAGGTGCATATGGGGAAAGGTACATATGGGGTAAGGTGCATATGGGGTAAGGTACATATGGGGTAAGGTACATATGGGGCGAGGTACATATGGGGTGAGGTACATATGGGGTACGGTACATATGGGGTACGGTACATATGGGGTACGGTACATAGGCCTCAAGCAGACATGTATTGTATTGCTTTTACAGTGACTTCTGTGAACTGTCTAGGAAAGATGGGAAACCATAAACTCAAAGTGACAAATTAAAATGACATATACTGAATATTGAAGGACATTCAGGACTGCCTTCGAGCTCCTGTCAAAATGGACACAAAACCTACTATTACAATTTAGCTTAAAACAAATTCAATCAAAAAGATCATCATTAAACCAAAAGCAATGCTGATGAACAATAAATAGCCTACAAGTGAGGTTAATGCATTAATAGATTATAGTTTTATTACAATATTATATTGTCTTTTTTTGTACCTATTATCAAATCACTTGACAATCACTTCATATACAGACAGGAGTCCTCTCTCATCTTGGCCTCTTACACTACGAAATAACATGTCTTCATTTTGTTAGAATTGGCAAATAGTCATAACTTTACACACAAACATCTCAAGCCACCATAGTAAGTGCTGAGCACTTAAGCACTTAAGTAAGAAGGAACAGATACTGTAGAAGGGTTGGAAGGAATTTTGGGAGGTGTAGTCTTGCTGTGGACAGATGATAGCAGTAAAATGATAGCAGTAAAATGTGAACTGAAACGATCACTATATAAATATAAGACAATTGCTGCCCCTTGCATAACACAAAATGTTTTGCAATGTTTTTCCAAAATGATCATAATCAACCACCAGGTGAAGATGTTTACGTTACCTTGAAACTGATACCAATTCTCTCTGATTAATAATTGACTCTAGTCCATCGTTTTTCATGTTTACTGTTGCGTTCCATTAAACTGACTTCATGGAGGCGGGCCTGGGCAAGACATAGATCTGCATTTTCCAGCAGCAGAAAGAAGAAGGACAAAACAAAAGAAACTGCTGCGGTAGCACTGTTGAAGCAACAGGCTGGCTGTTGGTAACAAGGTTGGTTTAATGTTACAATAAGTTCCAGATATTACACAAAGTCAAGTCAAAGGATGACTTCAAAATGGCACCCTATTCCTTCTAGTCAAAAGTAATATACTATTTAGCATAACATTTCTTCTCATACACATTGTAGCAGAATGAAAGCCCGGGGAGGACAGTGGCAGGCACAGCAGTATCCATTGAAACCTGATGATCAACAAATCTTTGGTCAAATGAAACATGTTGTATTGCACTGTACAGTCTTGCGAAACCTCAGAGGCAAAATTAGTTTCAATTCATCTTTTTGAAAAAGTGCTGTGTACACTCGTGAACAATGTTCCCTCTAAACTGCGCATGTGCAGCTCCCCGGGTCTGATACGCAGAAGAAATATCAGCCCTGTGCGAGTCTGAACTTTACTCAACTTTCTAGAGTTTTCCCAGTTAGTTAACACTATCAGTGTTTCCCTTTACTGTGGGAATTGTGATCGAATGAATGCAATATCAGCCACTTTCAATACAACATACCAAAACAAAACAAACAGTGCAATACTTACTATGCAAAACGAAATATATAAAAGATTTTGTTGTAGACAGAACGCATCAGAGTAGGATTCTATTGCATTGACAGGCAGACTTGTACTCTACACAGACCAGTGTGCCATAACCAATCAGAGCTGCAGTAGGCCTATATACAAATAGACCATTGTCATATATAGATCTGTGCCATTCACTTTGAACTGGACTGCTTTTACAGCATGAGCGGTTGTGAGTAGATCAAAGCAAGAACTATATGTAGCGACTTGTGCACATTTGTACATTTGTTCACTAGTTAGTGAGTTATTAGCCCAGTTATTGATAATTTGTAGTCAGAAATGGGGGGGGGGGGGTGATTGCTTCCTACAAGAACACAAAACGTGTGCATTTCAGCCTTGAATACGCTAAGTAGCCAATAGGCAGAGGGTAGCATAATTTGTGTCATTCTTTGTAATAATGGTATCGGAATAATGATGCAAGTGGTTTCTTGCATCAAACAACACAACAACATTTTCAATCACCTCCTCGTTTGAAGGACAAGTGGATAAACAGGTTCATGTCAAGTCCTACACTTTTTTTTCAAAAGTCTCATGGAATGTAGACTTACATTGAACACCGCACATTGGCTGCTACTGTTGGCTGAATGACAGAACAGCTATTTCCATGTTATAATGTTATGGGATGCATTTTCTCCATCGTTTATTATGGTAGGCCACTCTGGTAGGCCTACATTATGATCAAATAGCCACAGTACCCTACTTGACCACTGTTAAAACTAACTTAAAGCAGGAACAGCCTGTAAACCTGCACCGGAAGTTGCAAAGAATTTTCACAGTATTCAAATTTGCTCTTAGCAGACCTGAGTTTTAACAATCATGCTGGTAGAATCTACAGTTTACCTACACCATGGCAACTCTGGATATAACCATTTATGTTAGGCTTTTAAACATAGGCTGTTAAAGAGTTATATCATTTGTAATCAACCACAGTGCTTAAAGGCTGGCATCCTCAGTAGATTATGAAGAAACAAATGCCTCAAATCAGAATGACCTGAGTGCCAAAGTGACTGTCACCGAACACTTAACAGGAAACAGTCCATCAAAGGACAGTGAAGGTGACAAGCTCCTTATTGATCGTCAAGGAAACAGCCCCTTCCAGAGACTGCCAGTTAACTAATCAGCTCCTGTCGCTGTTTAGACCTGGCAACAGGGAGACAGAGGGAGAGAGAGCAAAAGAGAGAAGGCGAGAGAGAGAGAGAGAGAGAGAGAGAGAAGGAGAATATTGTTACAAAATAATAGAAAGTAAAAACAGGAGACACTTCACTAATCATTACAAGGAGCACAAGCAGCATGTAAACTACAAGATAACTACAAGGTTAACTAGAAGATAATCAATCATTAAAATTAAAAAACATGTCCCCTATGAAGCTATGATGCTGAATAGCAAGAGAGCTATTATAAATACAGTAGATGTTGATACAATATGTTTTAGATAGATACAGTGGGGCAAAAAAGTATTTAGTCAGCCACCAATTGTGCAAGTTCCCCCACTTAAAAAGATGAGAGAGGCCTGTAATTTTCATCATAGGTACACTTCAACTATGACAGACAAAATGAGAAAAAAAATCCAGAAAATCACATTGTAGGATTTTTTATGAATTTATTTCAAAATTATGGTGGAAAATAAGTATTTGGTCAATATCTCAATACTTTGTTATATACCCTTTGTTGGCAATGACAGAGGTCAAACGTTTTCTGTAAGTCTTCACAAGGTTTTCACACACTGTTGCTGGTATTTTGGCCCATTCCTCCATGCAGATCTCCTCTAGAGCAGTGATGTTTTGGGGCTGTTGCTGGGCAACATGGACTTTCAACTCCCTCCAAAGATTTTCTATGGGGTTGAGATCTAGAGACTGGCTAGGCCACTCCAGGACCTTGAAATGCTTCTTACGAAGCCACTCCTTCGTTGCCCGGGCGGTGTGTTTGGGATCATTGTCATGCTGAAAGACCCAGCCACGTTTCATCTTCAATGCCCTTGCTGATGGTAGGCTTTGTTACTTTGGTCCCAGCTCTCTCCAGGTCATTCACTAGGTCCCCCCGTGTGGTTCTGGGATTTTTGCTCACCGTTCTTGTGATCATTTTGACCCCACGGGGTGAGATCTTGCGTGGAGCCCCAGATCGAGGGAGATTATCAGTGGTCTTGTAGGTCTACCATTTCCTAATAATTGCACAGTTGATTTCTTCAAATCAATTCAGTCTTCCCAGTCTGGTGCAGGTCTACAATTTTGTAGCCTTTGACAGCTCTTTGGTCTTGGCCATAGTGGAGTTTGGAGTGTGACTGTTTGAGGTTGTGGACAGGTGTCTTTTATACTGATAACAAGTTCAAACAGGTGCCATTATTACAGGTGACCAAATACTTATTTTCCACCATAATTTGCAAATAAATTCATTAAAAAATCTTACAATGTGATTTTCTGGATTTTTTTTCTCATTTTGTCTGTCATAGTTGTAGTGCATCATAGTGTACCTATGATGAAAATTTACAGGCCTCTCTCATCTTTTTAAGTGGGAGAACATGCACAATTGGTGGGTGACAAAATATTTTTTTGCCCCACTGTATATTCATTAGATTTACAATATAAATATATTAATTGTAGATTGAACACGTGGATACAGTACCTCCTGCCTCAACATATTGATCATGCCTGGTATCTGTTGGTGGCCACCTAAAAAAGAAAAATACTAAGTGAGAAGCTAATCTGTGACATATTGTGGAGGAATGTCATCTAACGTTTAAATCTCCAGAGGAGCATTGTCTTCTCCAAAGTTCAGTAGAATTAAGAGTTGGGCAGAAAGAGAAAAGTTAGTCAAGACAGCAAGTCTTTCCTCTCAGTGCAGGTAGGCCCATATTTCACCCAGCATTACATAATAGTATGACCCAAAGAAATAATCTTCCTTCACTACAGCCATGCAGCTTAACTACCTTAATTAGAAAAGGGGTAAGTCAATTCTTAAGATTTCCCCATGAGAACAATGGTAAAGCAGAGCCATCATCATCGCCAACTGGTTTGGTAAACAATTAGTAATCATCCGGCCTCCATTTTCTACTCCACTTGTGAGGGAAGAAACACTACCCTTTGACCTACATTCAATCACCCTAGTAGTCATGTTTAATAGGATAGCTCAGTCAGATACTGTGTGTACAGCATATCAGATATTAAACAGGGACAGATACAGGGACGAACTGGGACAAGAAATCTAACAAACAGGCAATAATGTCTAACACACAGGCCCATGTTTGCCCCTGGAGGCCCCAACACCTGCCCTGGACTGATAGGACAGATACTGTATGTACAGCATATCAGACAATGTAAAGAAAGTATCTCCCTCTGAAGCAACAGTGAAGAGGAACTGATAGAGGATGTGGTTAGTGAGGAGATTTGGAAGGGTGAGAACAGACAGACATGTGTCCCGGGTGAGTGGCCACAGTTTCACAGTTTTACTGTCCAACGCTGAGTGGCTAGTTTCACAAACCAAAATCATGTGAATGCTAGCCTGGTCAAATATCTGTTTGTACTACTCTTGCCAACTCCATAGCTCCTTGTCAAGACAAAGATGTTAGGCATGACAATGAGTGACAACGGGTTGGCATGATAGGCCAAACAGACTGGCACTCAGGATATGTGAATGCATTATGGAATGTTGTTTTTGCCTTGGAAAATGTAATCATTTTCACTTGTTGAGTTAAAATTTTGATCAAATATTCAAAATATGATGTTGGTCATTATAAAGTATATGTATTGCTTTTACAGTGACTTCTGTGAACTGTCTAGGAAAGATGGGAAACCATAAACTCAAAGTGACAAATTAAAATGACATATACTGAATATTGAAGGACATACTCATTAATGGGAAGGTGGACTGCCTTCGAGCTCCTGTCAAAATGGACATAAAACCTACTATTACAATTTAGCTTAAAACAAATTAAATCACAAAGATCATCATTTAACCAAAAGCGATGCTGATGAACAATAAATAGCCTACAAGTGAGGTTAATGCTTAATCCATTAATAGATTATAGTTTTATTACAATATTATACACTGAGTATACAAAACATCAAGGACACCTGCTCTTTCCATGAAATAGACTGACCAGGTGAATCCAGGTGAAAGCTATGATCCCTTATTAATTGATTGGCTGAGTTACCAGACAACATTACAGGTTGTGTAATCCCCCATGCAAGGCCAAAATGGATGACTGCCAGAGCATGCAGGCTTGGCAGAGGCAGGGCCACTGTACAGGTTAATCTAGCACCAGCTGGCATGACAAACAGGTACATGATCAGATACACGAGTATGACAATTAATGCACTTACGTTGGGCAGAGCGCCTCTTAAAGAACAGCAGTGCAGCAAGGAGTCCAATGATCAGAGAGCCTATGACTGCAACCGGGGCTAGCCATTTGGTGGTGGAGACAGTATCCAAGTGGTCACTTTTAATACCTGGACAGACAAAATGGACAGAAATTAGGAGTTACAAAATAAATAGGCAATTCATATGAAGTCAAGAGAAAAAGTGTCACGACTTCCGCCGACGTCGGCCCTTCTCCTTGTTCGGGTGGTGTTCGGCGGTCGACGTCACCGGCTTTCTAGTCACTACCGATCCATTTTTCTGTTTTGTTTTGTCTGATTACATACACACCTGTTTTACATTCCCTCCTTCTGTTCTGTCCGTGATTGTTTATGTCGTTGTGTTCGTGTTAGAGTTTTGTTTTATGTTCCATTTTGGAATTTTGCTTTATTCTTTAAGTAAATTCAGTTGGATTACTCCATACCTGCGCCTGACTCCGCTTTCACTCTGCACCCAATCGCTGACAGAATCACGGACCATTCAAATGGAGTCAGCAGGTACAGCCAGCCCTTCTCTCCCAGTAGAGGAGCGAGTTCAGCAGCACGCGACCATGTTAAACCGGCTAGGGCCAGCCATGGATCGCGTGTTGTAAACTATGGACAGATGGGAGAGGAGGCTTTCCTGTCAACGCTACTACACCTCCACCCGCGCCTCAACCTACACCGATGTCCACCCCTCCGTCGTCAAGTCCCAGTGGAATTCAGGCTCTTGCTCACAGGAGCCAGGGTATCCTACTCCAGCTGGAGCTCTACCTGGCAGCTGTTCAGCCGGCTCCTTCCGGACGTGAGAGAGTGGGCGCTCTCATCTCCTGCTTGACTGGAAATGCCCTGGAGTGGGCCAACGCCATCTGGGGAAGGGAAGGTCCGACTCTGGATGACTATGAGGACTTCTCCCTCCGCTTCCATCTGGGGAAGGGAAGGTCCGACTCTGGATAACTATGAGGACTTCTCCCTCCGCTTCCATCTGGGGAAGGGAAGGACCGACTCTGGATGACTATGAGGACTTCTCCCTCCGCTTCTATCTGGGGAAGGGAAGGACCGACTCTGGATGACTATGAGGACTTCTCCCTCCGCTTCCATCTGGGGAAGGGAAGGTCCAACTCTGGATGACTACAGGACTTCTCCCGCCGCTTCCATCTGGGGAAGGGAAGGACCGACTCTGGATGACTACAGGACATCTCCCTCCGCTTCCATCTGGGGAAGGGAAGGACCGACTCTGGATGACTATGAGGACTTCTCCCTCCGCTTCCGGGCAGTTTTTGATCATCCACCTGAAGGGAGAGCGGCGGGAGAGAGTTTGTTTCATCTAAGAAAGGAGATGAGGAGCGCTCAAGAGTTCGCACTGGACTCTGGCAGCTGGTGCGGGATGGAATGAGCGGGCCCTGATCGACCACTACAGGTGTAGTTTACGTGAGGACGTTCGTAGGGAGCTAGCCTGCAGGGACACTACTCTCAACCTGGACCAGCTGGTGGACTTGTCTATCCGGCTGGATAACCTGTTGGCCTCCCGTGGACGTCTGGATCGAGGTCCGCCCGTTCCATTACCCAGCACATTGGATCCCACACCTATGGAGTTAGGAGGGGCTGCTATGAGGGGGACCGGAGGGGGGACCATTCCCTGCACCAGCTGTGGCCGCAGAGGGCACACTGCTGGTCGGTGCTGGGGGGGTTCTCCAGGAGGTCGAGGTAGCAAGCGGAGCACTGGTGGGTCATCCCAGGTGAGTAGGCACACAACTCACCCAGAACCCCCTGTTGCACACATGTGGTTACCTATAGAATTTCCTGAGTTCTCCCCACATTCCCAGCATAAGGAGCTAGTAGATTCAGGCGCAGCTGGGAACTTTATTGACTGCTCCTTAGCACATAGATTAGGGATCCCTATTGTTCCTGTTGATGTTCCTTTCCCTGTACATGCCTTAGATAGTTGTCCTTTGGGGTCGGGGCTAATTGGGGATGTCAAATCGCCCATTGCTATGAGACCGCATGGGGATCACGAGGAGAGAATTAGTCTCTTCCTGAACGACTCTCCTGCGTTTCCTGTTGTATTGGGTCTTCCTTGGTTGGCCTCTCATGATCCTATTATTTCGTGGCAACAGAGGGCTCTCAAGGAATGGACCAGGTTTCCACCATGCACATTCCCCCCGAATATGCCGGTTTGGCACTCGCCTTCTGTAAAAAGAAGGCGACTCAATTACCACCCCATCGACAGGGGGATTGTGCGATAGATCTCTTGGTAGATGCTGCACTTCCCAGGAGTCATGTGTATCCTCTGTCACAGGAGGAGACGGTGGCTATGGAGACATATGTCACCGAATCTCTGGGACAGGGATACATTCAACCTTCCATCTCACCGGTCTCCTCAAGTTTATTTTTTGTGAAGGATGGAGGTTTGCGCCTGTGTATTGATTATCGAGGTTTAAATAAGATCACGGTAAAATACAGTTACCAGCTAACGCTCATAGCCAGTATGACAGAGTCATTACCCGGGGCGCGTTTCTTCACAAAATTGGACCTCAGGAGCGCTTACAACCCGGTGCATATCCGGGCGGGAGATGAGTGGAAGACAGCATTTAGCACCACTTCCGGGCATTATGAGTACCTCTTCATGCCGTACGGGTTAATGAATGCTCCATCAGTCTTCCAATCCTTTGTAGATGAGATTTTCAGGGACCTGCACGGGCAGGGTCTAGTGGTGTATATAGATGACATTCTAATATACTCCGCTACACGCGCCGAGCATGTGTCCCTGGTACGCAGGGTGCTTGGTAGACTGTTGGAACATGACCTGTATGTCAAGGCTGAGAAATGTCTGTTCTTCCAACAGTCCATCTCCTTCCTAGGGTACCGCTTTTCAGCGTCAGGGGTAGAGATGGAGAATGACTGCATTTCAGCCGTGCGTAATTGGAGGTGCAGCGGTTTTTAGGGTTTGCCAACTACTACCGGAGATTTATCCGGGGTTTTGGTCAGGTAGCGGGTCCCATTACCTCACTGCTGAAGGGGGCTTTTGGTCACCTGAAGGCTCTGTTTACCTGGGCTCACGTGTTGGCTCATCCTGATCCCTCCTTAGCGTTCATAGTTGAGGTGGACGCGTCCGAGGCAGGGATAGGGGCTGTGCTGTCTCAGCGTTCGGGTACGCCACTAAAGCTCCGCCCCTGTGCATTCTTTTCAGCCCGGCGGAGCGAAACTATGATGTGGGGGACCTGGAGTTGTTAGCTGTTGTCATGGCTCTGAAAGCGTGGAGAAATTGGCTTGAGGGGGCTAGACACCCTTTTCTCATTTGGTCTGACCACCGCAATCTGGAGTACATTCGAGCAGCGAGGAGAACCCTCGTCAGGCAAGGTGGGCCATGTTTTTCACCCGTTTTGTTTTCACCCTTTCCTACAAACCAGGTTCCCAGAACGTGAAGGCAGACGCACTGTCCCGGCTGCATGATACAGTGGAGCGGTCCACGGATCCCACTCCCATAATTCCAGCTTCTCGCCTGGTGGCACCGGTGTTATGGGAGGTGGACGCGGACTTCGAGCGGGCGTCACGTGCAGAGCCCACTCCCCCGAGTGTTCAGCTGCGCGTCTGTACATTTCCATTTGATGTCCGTGATCGTTTGATCTGTTGGGCTCACACGTCACCCTCCTCTGGTCATCCTGGCATCGATCGGACAGTGCGCTGCCTTGCTGGGAAGTACTGGTGGCCCACTTTAGCTAAGGACGTGAGGGTGTATGTTTCCTCCTGTTCGGTATGCGCACAGTGCAAGGCACATAGACACCTGCCCAGAGGGAAATTACAACCCCTTCCCGTTCCACAACGACCATGGTCACACCTATCGGTGGATTTCGTGATGGATCTTCCCCCGTCGCGGGGTAACACCACGATTCTGGTCGTTGTGGATCAGTTTTCTAAGTCCTGCCGTCTTCTTCCTTTGCCCGGTCTCCCTACGGCTCTACAAACTGCGGAGGCCCTTTTCACCCACGTATTCCGGCACTACGGGGTGCCTGAGGATATAGTTTCTGATCGGGTTCCCCAATTCACGTCTAGAGTATGGAGGTTGTTTATGGAACGCCTGGGGGTCTCGGTCAGCCTTATCTCAGGTTTTCACCCCGAGAGTAACGGGCAGGTGGAAAGAGTCAACCAGGATGTGGGTAGGTTTCTGCGGTCCTATTGCCGGGACCGGCCGAGGGAGTGGGCGGTTTACATCCCCTGGGCGGAGATGGCCCAAAACTCCCTCCGCCAACCTATCACCATTTCAATGTGTGCTGGGTTATCAGCCGGTCCTGGCACCATGGCATCAGAGCAAGATCGAGGCTCCTGCGGTGGATGAATGGTTTCGGCACTCAGAGGAGACATGGAACGCTGCCCATGTGCGGCTACAACGGACCGTCAGGAGGCAAAAGGTGAGTGCTGACCGCTACCGCAGTGAGGCACCGGTGTATGCACCGGGGGATCGGGTCTGGCTCTCGACCCTTCACCTGCCCCTTCACCTGCCCTGCCGGAAGCTGGGTCCGCGGTTTGTGGGGCCATTTAAAGTCCCGAGGAGACTGAACGAGGTTTGTTATAGGTTACAACTCCCCCCCTGATTATCACATTAACCCCTCGTTCCATGTGTCTCTCCTCAGGCCGGTGGAGGCTGGTCTGCTCCAGCAATCTGAGGTGCGGGAGGTTCCTACGCCCCCTCTGGACATCGATGGGTTCCCGGCATATACCGTACGAGCCATCATGGACTCAAGGCGTCGGGCGAGGGGCCTCAGTACCTGGTGGAGTGGGAGGGGTACGGCCCGGAGGAGAGATGCTGGGTACCGGTGGATGACATCCTAGATCCCTCATTACTACAGGAGCTTCACCGTCTCCACCCGGATCGCCCTGCGTCCCGTCCTCCTGGTCGTCCCCGAGGCCGGTGTCGGCGCGCTGCTGGAGCCGCGCGTCAGGGAGGGGCGGGGGTACTGTCGGCCCTTCTCCTTGTTCGTGTGGTGTTCAGCGGTGGTGTTCGGGTGGTTTGTGGTTGTGTTCGTGTTAGAGTTTTGTTGTATGCTCCATTTTGGAATTTTGCTTTATTCTTTGAGTAAATTCAGTTGGATTACTCCATACCTGTGTCCTGTGCCTGACTCCGCTTTCACTCTGCACCCAATCGCTGACAAAAAGGTTAGTTGTGCTTGGGTCAATGTCAGTATCAGGGCATTTCACACACACAGACTTGAGCTCTGTTCAAATCTGCATGCATCTTAATAACCTTTTACTGCAGTGGGCTAAATCAAGGTTAGACAGAGAGATTATTAGTCTTAAACAAATCTTGAAGACTGAAATATAACAAAACCCTTTTGACAGAGACACCGGATTTGTAAAAAAAAAAAAGAAAGAATGGAAAATAACATTCCACCCATGAGGCCAGAGAGGGCCCTTTTGGTCATTGACTGCAAGAATGGGCTACTTTACTTCCCATTGCTAAGAGCAATTTGTTTTGGCATTAGATGCAAGAATAACAGCTGGAGGACCGTAAAAGGAGTTACTCTTGGTTCGTTCAGCCATTCCTATGGTGAAAAAGAATGGGGAAAAAATATGGTTTTGAGATAAATGCCGAAAATAAGGTCAGAGGTTAACAAAGGTTTTGGAGATTTTATACATTTTGTTCTATGAGATACTATCAGTCAGTTAACATGACCTTTATGATTTATGAAGCCTTTATGTGCTTTATTAAATGACATAAAGGCTTCAAAATTCACAAAAAGTTATGCTAACTGATGAAGATTCTCTCGTAGAACAAAACATATAAGATCTCCTAAGCCTATGCTTATCACAGACCTTATTTTTGGCGTTTATCCAAAAACTCTACAAAAACTCCATTCATTTCCCCATAGGTTTCGTCCAACAAACCATTGGGGGAGTTAGTGCCTACAAAAAGATGCCATTACTATTGCTATCTATTGTTTCTTACCCAAATCAAATCAAGACAAGCATTTTTATTTTTTCCATTTTCAAGGAAGATGTTCAGTCAGATTTGGGAGCATGTTACGGCCTGATGTACTCCACTCCACAGTGACATGTTGTTCTCTCATTATAAGGCTGACTTTTATTGTGTTCAGAAATGTGATAAAGATGTCGTTAAAAGGCCTATGTTGATAAAGTAGACTAGATTAAGGCTGGATTGTTTGACAATTATCAGGGTCAGGATGAGGGAATTACGAGAGACTGGCAGGTTTTGGACTTGACCCTGCTTTTACAAAGGGTGACATCACCAACATATTCATACCCATAGGTAGCAGGCACGGCAGCACGTACCTAAGTCTCGCGACGCAAACTGGATCACAAATGATGCCATTCCCTCCTCGGCACCATTGACATTAAGCACTTTGCACGTGTAGTTTGTGTAACTGGATGTGGCCTTCAGCACTGTGAATTTACTGGAGAGGCTGAACAGTCCATTGTCCATCTCTTTGGCCACCAGTTCAGCACTGCGCGTCCAATTGCTGCCGAACTCGTCAAACCACCAGATCAACCCTGTCTGGTGCCCGCCTGTAGAGTTGCAGAAAATGGTCACATCTGTGTTCTCTTTGATGTTGGTCTCAGGGAGGGAGCTCATGGTTGGAGTCTTGTACTTAGCTGGAAGAGAGAGAGAGAGGAAGGGAAAAAATATTATACATGCGGTTGATATACGCTAGTAGTTAGTTAAACAACGTCAGTGGGTAAACATTGTCTAGATGGACTTTGCACCTTTTCAACGTCAATCCAATGGTTATAACTTGGAATGAGATTACCGTAGGAGTGATTTTAATAAACTGGAATTACCTTTCTTCTATCTCTATGACATGTTCTAATTTGGTCTGTGTACACTGTGATTGCATACCATGGGCAGAAAGAAAATGTGGAGGCTAGTTGTGGAAATTTCCACTGGTGCCATTTGAGCACTGTCATTCTGAAACAAAAAGTTAAAAGCTCCTGCTGTGCTGTCCAATCACACACTTACAAATAGATCTGAACTCTTCTAGTACATTCTTGACTGTTTGTTTGTGTGTGTGTGTGTGTGTGTGTGACAACATTGAAAGTTGAATAGAACTTCCTTCCAAAGCATTTTCATCGTATGGGCATCATAACCTATGAGCCGAGACACATTTAAAAAACATGTTGTATATTCTTCTATTGCCCTCCAAGCTTGGCTGAATATCTCACATATTTAGTTAGCTCCTTTCATGAACCTGTGTTGAAAAATGTGTATATTTTCCTAAAATCACACTTGGTTGAACTGTTGACAGTCTACGACTCACCTGTGACACTGAGGCTGATTGTAGCTGTGGCAATCCCAACATCTGTGGTCACCATGCATTCATACTCCCCCTTGTCGGCCATCTTGGTATTTGTCAACAACAAGGACACATTCATATTCGTCTTGTTCCAGGATGGCTCAGCAAATTTAAACCCAGGGGTTAGCTCCCTTTTCTCTTTATGGTATTCCAACAAATTAGCATCAGCTTTAGCAGCAGCTCCCATTCTCTTCCAGGTCACCGTTATGATGGTCACATCCACCACATCCACCACAGTTTTGACAATGCACCCTAGAATTAACTGCTGACCATAAACCCCATGGTATTCTGTTTTACACTCCAGTTTGACAAATGCTGTTAGTAAAATACCAGAGAAAAAAATTGACATTAATACAAGAGAGAATTAATGTTATAGTAGTCAGTTTTATCATGTGGCCAATCTTATTGAACTTTTGGTAAAAAAACAAAAAAAACAATATACAGTTCTCCCAAACCACAGAGAAAGGTAACCAGCTGAAAGCAATTTTTGTATATAACCATTATTATGGCATTCATGGCACTACTTACACTCAGAGGAATTTCCAGTGCTGATATAGGCTAAATGGATCGCAAAAAACAGCAAGGAGGTAGCTGAAGTCATCTTTGGATTCCTGAGTAGGAAGAGAGAAATGTACAATGACAAAACTTGTCACAACAGTATGGGGTAAGTCTATAGACCGCATGAGGTAGCTTTATACACTGTCTGTCACACAAAATGACTCCGGACTGCAAAAAAAAGCAAAAGGAAGCAGCTCCCTCGCTGAGGCTAGTCAGAGTCTTCACAAGGACCCAGTCTACCACCGCTGAGGCTAGTCAGAGTCTTCACAAGGACCCAGTCTACCACCGCTGAGGCTAGTCAGAGTCTTCACAAGGACCCAGTCTACCACCGCTGAGGCTAGTCAGAGTCTTCACAAGGACCCAGTCTACCACCGCTGAGGCTAGTCTGAGTCTTCACAAGGACCCAGTCTACCACCGCTGAGGCTAGTCTGAGTCTTCACAAGGACCCAGTCTACCACCGCTGAGGCTAGTCTGAGTCTTCACAAGGACCCAGTCTACCACCGCTGAGGCTAGTCAGAGTCTTCACAAGAACCCAGTCTACCACCGCTGAGGCTAGTCAGAGTCTTCACAAGGACCCAGTCTACCACCACCAGGGCAGAGCATCTACCAGGCAGTCAGTCATCAGAATGTAAGTTTAAATTCAGCTTGTAATAGATCATTTTGTCAGATTAAGCCTGACTTTAAAATGTTGGTTGTTGATTCATATGTGTTCTTGTTTTGATGGCTGTGGCATTTTTATTGTGATTACACACTAATGGTTCTTGTGTTCTTTTAATCTAATGGATGTATCAAGGGATGACACAGAGACCTCTGGCTCTGAGCAGGACAGTGAGCCAGAGCTGCCAGGAGGTGTCATCGAGCCCCTCCCTACTGCACCAAACACCAGATATGTTGTCCCAAAAAAGGATCCAACGGTAGGCCAGGCCTATACTTTAAACTACGCATTTTAGCATCTCATCTTGTGGCTCCCTTAATTATACATTAAGAGACATGAGACATTATTTCATGTGTATTTCAGACATTTCAAGATCCAGAGAAGAGGGTCCTGTACAGCTTGAAAAAATTTCCCAGAACTCAGCATGGTACTAGGAAAAGGGCTTTCAACAGCTCCTGGTTTTAGGACAATTCATGGATTGAATATTCTGTAAATCAAGATTTTATTTATTGTTTCGCCTGTAGGCAGTTTTTCTTTGCCCAATGCACCTGAATCTGGCTTCACATCACAGTCAGGTCTTTGTAACTGGAAAAAGGCCCTGTTTAAAGATCCTGGGTTTAAGCTCCATTCGAAGGCAGAGCATCATATCAATGCTATGTATGCTTGGAATCAGCATAAAAGGGCTATTGACAGCAACTCATCAATGTCATAAATGAGGGCCGGAAAAAGAAAGTGGAGGAAAACTGTACTTACATTAAAACAACTGCAGATGTGCTCCTATTAACTGCCACTCAAAACATAGCGCAGAGAGGTCATCGAGAGTTTGATGACTCTCACAACAAGGGTCATGTTTTGACAATCTTAGAAGAAATAGCAAAGCATGACCCTCTCATAGAGAAAAGGATGAATGCATGTGGAAATGCTAAGTACAGAAGCCACCAAATCCAGAAGGAAGTTCCTGAGGGCTGAGCTGAGATGGTACAAAGGGAAGTAATAAGAGAAGTAAAAGAAAGTGACGTTTTTAGTGTAACTGCAGATGAAACCAAAGATTTAAAAAAAAAAAAAAAAAATGTCTTTAGTTGTGAGGTACTATTACAACGGGGCCCATCCACAAAATCTTTTTACACTTTCAGTCAGCTGAAAGCTTAGATGCAGCAGGTCTCACAGAAATTATCATTGATTGCCTTGAAAAACATGGTCTGGACTACAGAAATGATCTTGTGGGGCAAGTCTATGACGGTGCATCCGTCACGAGTGGAAAGCATTCTGGTGTGTCTGCACGGATTAAAAACAGTGCAAGATTTGCATTTTGTGTGCATTGTAATGCACATTGTTTACATTTGGTTCTTGTAAATGCTGTAAAATCAGTGCCTGAGGCAGTTAGTTTTTGCTCTCCCGCAGAAGCTTTAGAACTTTGTATTTGGCTCGTACGTTCATCTCAAGTGGCTTGCAGTTCAGAAAGAGCTTTATCCACAGCAGCAGCCCAAGGAACTACAGATAATTACAGATGTAAGGTGGGCATGCAGATACATGGCGTGCCGTAATCTGAGGGACAGGCTTCCAGCAGTTCTGAGAGTGCTACAGGATATCACACTTGAAAATAGTGGTGATGGATCAGTGGAGGCAAGGGGCCTTCTTTCTCAGATAGATTTACATTTCATAGGGCTTTTGGTTTCCTTTTGTAAAGTGCTTGGTGATGCCAAATGTCTTTCTGACATGCTCCAATCAAGCTATCTTGACCCAGCAAGGGCTGTGAATCTAGTAGGTGCCCTTACAGACACATTACAGGAAGGGCTGTGGATCTAGTAGGTGCCCTTACAGACACATTACAGGAAGGTTTGTGGATCTAGTAGGTGCCCTTACAGACACATTACAGGAAGGGCTGTGAATCTAGTAGGTGCCCTTACAGACACATTACAGGAAGGGATGTGGATCTAGTAGGTGCCCTTACAGACACATTACAGGAAGGTTTGTGGATCTAGTAGGTGCCCTTACAGACACATTACAGGAAGGGCTGTGGATCTAGTAGGTGCCCTTACAGACACATTACAGGAAGGGCTGTAGATCTAGTAGGTGCCCTTACAGACACATTACAGGAAGGGCTGTGGATCTAGTAGGTGCCCTTACAGACACAGTACAGGACTACAGAAGTGAGGGTTACTATGGAGAACTATGGAAAGAGATTGAAGAGATTGCAGAGCACTGCAAAATAAGTGTACAAACAGTGTGTAAAAGACAGCCTAAAACAAGCTTACGATTTCACGACTCATTGATGATGAGCACCGTATGACAGAACAATAGTGACCAAAGTGATGGCGAGAGCTTCCAAAGAGCTATCTTTTATCAGGTGCTCGACAGTCTCACAGCTGAACTGCAGAGGCGTTTTTCAAAGAAGAATTGCAAGATAATGCAACGGGTCCAGTCTCTCAACCCAAAGAGTACAACATTCCTGAATGAGGAGCCTCTGTTTGCCTTTGAGTCAGATTTAGAGGACCTCAAACATGAGGTTCATCAAACCAAGCGGCTTCTTGATAGGAGAGAGAAAAGTGGAAGAGACAGACCGTCTACTCTCCTTGACTTTGTTGTGTTTCTAGAACCTTCTAGAACCTACTATGAGCTATTTCGACTTTGTAAGATTTCTGTTGTTACACCAGTCAGCAGTGCTTCTTGCGAGAGAAGGTTCTCAGCTTTAAAATGGATTAAAACCCACCTTAGGACAACAATGGTTGATGACAGGTTAAGTCACCTCGGAATTCTCAGTGTTGAGTCAAGGAGAGCACGCTCCCTCAACATGAATAAGTTTGTGAAACATTTTGCCAGTTCTCACCAGAACCGCAAAATTATGCTGTTTTAAATCTACCTAGGATAATTTGGCACTTAGGTGGTCCCTCTGGTCATGATTAAATCCTGCACTGTGTACTATGATAAATCCAAAGGGTATCATGTCACAGAGATTTCATTTGGTCCTGATTAGGCCAATTCCAAAACGTGTCTTTGATATTAGTTAACATAATATATATTAGCATAAATATAATACTGCACGTTTGTAATATTGATGGAAACCAAAATGATTTTCATTTTTCAAGTCCATTTCTGCTTGATACCTGGTATGTCAAATTGCAGTGTTTTTTTTGTAAATTTCCTTTTTTGTAAATAAACTATGCAATTTATTTAACACAAATGCTATCTTATCTCCTTGGTGCTTTATTTTCTGAAAATATTTTGGATGTTTAACCTCTCTGCGCACGGAACCCGGTAGCGGGATGAAATTCGACAACATACGGTAATCGCTACATAAATAGTCATATTAAACATTCATGAAAATACAAGTGTCTCACATGTTTCAAAAGCCTAGAATCTTGCTAATCCAACTGCGTTGTCAGATTTAAAAAAGGATTTACTGCGAAAGAATACGATGCGATTATCTGAGGATAGAGCCCCATAAAAAACAACTATTTCAACCAGCACAGGCGTAACAAAATCACAAACTGCAATAAAATAAATCGTTTACCTTTGACGATCTTCCTCTGTTTGCAATCCCAATGCTCATTGTTACACAATGAATGTTTTTTTGTTTGATAAAATCCATTTTTATAGCCTAACACGAAACATTTTGTGAACCGCTTGTGTTGTGAATTCCGTCTCATTCAATTTGACGAAACATTCGAGGTAAATACACACACAGAACGTGACTATTCCAGTCATGTTTGGTTTCATTGCAATCAACTGGTTTGTTTGTAACACAACCAAACCGTGATGGGTCCTTTCGCGGGACGTATTGACAGAAAGAAACCGATTTGAAGACAACAAGTAATGACATCATTGTGCACCAATGATTTGCCCGCTGTTTCGTTGATTGACTGTATTTCAACCCAATGACCACTGATCGTCTTGAAATCTAGCTGGGTAGATAGCCAATGAGCTGAGGTAAACGGAAGTATGTAATGTTTATGTGTTGGAAGACCAACCCATGTAGTAAACTCCGGCGTAAAGAGGTTCATTCGCCATTGACGATTCATACCGGAAGGAGCAACGCATGTTGCGCACAGCATTGTTTTGGTAAAGCGCATATTCCGCTGTTTATATATCAATCAGTATGGCGACTAAGTCAGGAAAAGCTAAATCTAAGTCTAGATATACAGATGTACACACAATTTTAGAAGAAATTGATCGAGTACGATTAATTTAGCGATTCCCAAATGGAGGAATATTTTTTGAATGGAGAGGACATTGTTTTGGACTGGTAAGTTCTTCTCATTCTAATGCCGTTGTTTGAAATTAATAATATAAAATATTATTTGTGAAATTAAATAGCCTATTTGAGGCTGTTGAGGGGAGGGCAGGCCCACAACAATGGCCAAAGTGAAATGGAGACAGTAGATACAGCTGGTCTGTCATAATAGAGAGACAGTAGATCTAGCAGAAATGTCATAATATAAATGAGACGGTAGATCTAGCAGGTCTATATTAATATATTCAACCTTACAGTGCCTTGCGAAAGTATTCGGCCCCCTTGAACTTTGCGACCTTTTGCCACATTTCAGGCTTCAAACATAAAGATATAAAACTGTATTTTTTGTGAAGAATCAACAACAAGTGGGACACAATCATGAAGTGGAACGACATTTATTGGATATTTCAAACTTTTTTAACAAATCAAAAACTGAAAAATTGGGCGTGCAAAATTATTCAGCCCCCTTAAGTTAATACTTTGTAGCGCCACCTTTTGCTGCGATTACAGCTGTAAGTCGCTTGGGGTATGTCTCTATCAGTTTTGCACATCGAGAGACTGACATTTTTTCCCATTCCTCCTTGCAAAACAGCTCGAGCTCAGTGAGGTTGGATGGAGAGCATTTGTGAACAGCAGTTTTCAGTTCTTTCCACAGATTCTCGATTGGATTCAGGTCTGGACTTTGACTTGGCCATTCTAACACCTGGATATGTTTATTTTTGAACCATTCCATTGTAGATTTTGCTTTATGTTTTGGATCATTGTCTTGTTGGAAGACAAATCTCCGTCCCAGTCTCAGGTCTTTTGCAGACTCCATCAGGTTTTCTTCCAGATAATGTTGAGGGGTCAAAAGTTAATTCAGTTGTTTTGTGTGTCCTGTGTATGTGCTAGGGGGGTCAGAATGAACTTTTAAAGTTCCCTTTGTCCCGGTCGAGAGGAGGGGATTCTGTTAAGCAATGAAATGATGTCATGTTATTGTATATAAACTGTTGCTCGTGGTAACGTGGCAGCGCGCTCCGAGAATAAATTATGTTACCTATTATTGATAAGACTGGTCTCAGTCTATTTTATGCAAACAAGAATCTTACAAATTCTCATAAAATAGATTTAGGGAATTCAATTAATGAAAACACATTGGTATAATGAAATTACAGTAACATGTATATAGTTATTCCATTCAAAATGTATAACTTCACCAATTTGGCCACTTGGGTACATTTGGGCTACTTGTGTGGGACACCTGGGTGACTTGTTGCACACTCATTTTGGAAGTTATCATTCTGAAACTTTGCACAAGTACTGTTGCCCCCTTATGTTTTTCACTGAAATTGTCCCCATCATCCTATCTGAATGTTTGTTTTGTCTTGTTCATTTTAAAGATGATGATACAACAATAAAAATAAAAAACGTGGTTTTTTTTCATTGTATTATCTAAACCAGATCTATTGTGTTATATTCTCCTCCATTCAATTTACATTTAGACAAACTTCAGAGTGTTTTCTTTCAAATGGTACCAAGAATATGCATATCCTTGGTTCTGTGCCTGAGCTCCAGGAAGTTAGATTTGGGTATGTCTTCAGGCGGGAAATTGAAAAAAGTAGGAGGTTTTAACACTTATTCTATATTAATGAAAACAGAGTGGCCCAGGTCTCTCCAGTATGTGAGTACAGTACAGTGTGTGGTGTGGTGTGGTGAGGTGAGAGAGAGAGAGAGAGAGAGAAAAAGAAAGAAAGAAATTGAGCTGCAGTTCTGAGGTAGAGACACTGACTATTCATAGTATGTTAAAGAATTCTAGTGAAGTAACCCTTTTGAACCACACTATCTGCCACATTGAAGAACTCTGGGTGAAGTGAATTATCACTTCTACCTCTAACCAGAAACCATCGGATTCATTCATGCTCCTTAGATGCCAGGTTAGGGTTACACACGCATTTTCTGTCATGGTCTATGGACCTCCTGAAGCCACCTTGGCCACACCATGTAGAACTGTTTGTAAGGAAATGAAAAGTCATGGAAATTTGTTTCATAATTGTTGTTAACGTAATTCATGAAAGCACACATTTAAATATGATCAATCAATTAAAAAACAACATATCAGCCATTATCGGATTGACCCTTCAGTGCATGTCTGTGGTGCTGTGTGTGTGCCAGTGTGAGTGGTCCATTGCCCGAGGAGAGAGAGCGAGACATTTCAGCAGCAGGTATAACATAATGACAGATGAACTAGATGACCAATTTAAAACATAACTTGTAGCAGTTAACTATAGCTATCTAAGCATTAATTCCGTTGTTGCCTTTCCACCCGCACTAAAGAGCCTAAATAGATCTGCACTGTTGGAAAATGGGAATTCTCCTCTATTAAACAGTAGACATGTAATTGCGACAACGTAAAACAATATTTGAAGAATAGCCTAATTGACAAATAACTTGCTGTGCATAGATCTCCCCCGAAACATGAATATTTATGCCATATATATAAACATGTCTAGTTAGACACCTTTAAAGTAGCCTACCTTATCCATTTGATCCCTGATTTATTGAATGAGGGAATTATTTTATAAAGACAAAAGTATTTGGTTGTAATGTTGAAAAAGCCAGGAGCTCTCCAGATGGAGGGTTAACCACATGATGACATGTGATTGACAGTGCAGTTCTATGTGGGGGGCTAAGTGCCTTGATCAAGGGCACAACGGCAGGAGGTGGTAGGTCTACATGGGATCAGACAGAGCAGCGTTCCAGTGTCAATATTTCTTATTTTTTCATGTAGGCTATAATAATAGTCTTGGAAATGTGGTTAAAATTCATGGAGAAATCATGGGAAATGTGTATAAACCGTGAACAGTGAATGATCAGAGGTCTCTATAGCATAATGTAATTTGTGAATTTCAGTGAACATAGTCTAATGGACCGACTTGTAAAAAGACAGCTCCTGCACTTCTTCCATCCCAAGTCAACCATTGGTCTTAACTCACCTGGATTGTCAACATGCCTATTTCAACTATTTATTCGGCAGACAAATGCAATAAAATGTGAACATTATACAAATAGACAAAAGAGCATAACACTCACTGAAGGAAACACATTATATTATTAAGGAAACAATGTGTGGGAGAATTAATTAAAGTTGCCACTAAAGCTGTTGGAGTTATTGTCCCCCACAATATCCTCATTGCTTCTAGAGCCAATGCAGCTGAAGAATAGGGATAAACAGCTGCAATGGGAGAATAAGGGATTTTCTTTTCTCCCTAGTGAGGGCTACTGGAGGGACCTTTCACAATATATATATATATATATATATATATATATATGAATATATATAGAGAGTGTACTGCCTTGCACCTTTGCGTTCCCAGATGGTTGTGATGCAATTATCAATTCCTTTTTTAATAAATGAGACATTGTATGGGTGTAATGGTAATAGAAAACATGTTTTATCTGGAGTAAATCAACCAGTTAATGAATACATTTAGCAGTAGAATCCCAGTAGAGCTCGGATAAAGGGGAAGTAAAGGAGAAGGAGGTTCTATAACTATAATTCAGTTTATGGACTCGGCATTTCAGCTGGTTGTGGTTTGGGGACAAAAACGAACAAGCAATTCCATATAGTATACTTGACAGGTGGAGAAAGCGCTAAAATGTATGACAACACAAATGAACCCCGAACTTTCTCTTTTACTATGCAAATAGATAAGAGGTGGTGTTGCCTGTTCGACTAGGGAAAGTCCGCCATGTATTTTGAGGGTAGCCCTAAGCAAAGAAACATTACTAGTAACGGCACCTCACAAATCTACCCCTCGTGAAACATAGCCTAACGTTACCCATAATGGTTTTGAGTAGCCACTGTCAGTTGCATATAACTCACAACAACCCGCATGCAGGCAACCTAGTTTTTCTCAGGGTCAACTTTTAAAAAGTTGCACATACAAATAATTGTGTCTCGAAGACACTAACATTTATTTTTCAAATGTATAAAACAAGATCAATGAGCAACAATTAAGAATATTTATTCAGAAAAACATAACATAGTCTAGAGACACGGAAAACGTAAAAATCTTACCTCGCAAACAGTACAGGCTGTTGACGTTTAGAAGTTGTCGAAAGATCTTATAACGATCGCAAAATCGACCGGCAACAGGCTGTTTGGCTACTTTCGGTTTCGCTATTACTAGGGTGACTTCTCAATTATTGTACGTGACTTCAGAAAGTCAGGGGGGGGGGGGGGGGGGGAACACTGGCCAACAGGGCGGCAGGGTACTAATAAACGGAAGGTTGCAAGTTCAAATCACCCAGCTGACAAGGTACACATCTGTCGTTCTGCCCCTGAACAGGCAGTTAACCCACTGTTCCTAGGCAATCATTGAAAATAAGAATTTGTTCTTAACTGACTTGCCTAGTTAAATAAATATTTTTAAAAACACACAAATCACCATAATGTCAAAGTAGAATGATATTTTTCGAAATGTTGACAAATTAATAAAAAATGAAAAGCTGAAATGTCTTTAGTCAATAAGTGTTCAACCCCTTTGTTAAGGCAAGCTTAAATACATCCAGGAGTAAAAATGTGCTTAACAAGTCACATAATAAGTTGCATGGACTCACTCTGTGTGCACTGATACTGTTTAACTGAGGATGGATTAACAACATTGTAGTTAATCTCCACAATATTAACCTAATTGGCTGAGTGAAAAGAAGGAAGCCTGTACAGAATACAAAATATTTCAAAACATGAATCCTGTTTGCAACAAGGCACCAAAGTAATACTGCAAAAAATGTGGCAAAGCAATTCACTTTTTGTCTTGAATACAAAGTGTTATCTTTGGGCAAATACAATACAACACATTACTTACTACCACTCTCCATATTTTCAAACATAGGGATGGCTTTATCATGTTATGGGTATGTTTGTAGTCGTTAAGGGCCGGATAGTTTTTCAGGATACATTTTTTTATGGATTGGCGCTAAGCACAGGCAAAATCCTAGAGGAAAACCTGGTTCACTCTGCTTTCAGAATGGCAATAATCTAAAACACAAGGCAAAATCTACACTGGAGTTGCTTACCGAAAAGACAATGAATGGACCTGAGTGGCTGAGTTGTAGTTTTGACTTAAATCTACTTGAAAATCTATGGCAAGACCTGAATTTTTTGGTCTAGCAAAGATCAACAAAGTTGTGAGATAAAGCACAATACAGGTGTGGTAAGCTATTGGAGACCCAGAAAGACTCACAGCTGTAACCGCTGCAAAATGTGTTTCTACAAAGTATTGACTCAGGGGTGTGAATACTTATGTAAATGAGATATTTATGTATTTCATTTTCAATAAATTAGCAAAAATGTATAAAAACATGTATTTACTTTGTCATTATGGGGTATTTTGTGTAGATGGGTGAGGGAAAAGAAGCACTTTAATCCATTTTGAAATCAGGCTGTAACACAACAAAATGTGGAACAAGTATACTTCCTGAAGGCACTGTATATTAACTTTTCTATTCATTGAACAAATATCTAGGTAGAAACTTTCCCAGTCATTGGTTGAAACGAACTAATTGTAGTCTCTGCTACAATAAAGACCTTAGCCCCCTTCAAAAGGTCATCCACTGTGTGGCGAAATCCTGCACGGAGCCTTCACCGTGCGCTGCCATCGTGCGCATCGGCAGTAAGGAAGGAGGAAACAAAGACAGCTCTTTCAGCTCTTTGGGGAGGAGCTCTTGGTTGGCGCGACAGTTTGATTGTGTGTGCTATGCTGCAGATGTCCTTGTTTATTTTCAGCGTGTGTGGTTGATAAAGTATTTAACTCAATCATCGGTGTGACCGCTCTAGGTCGTGGTTGTTATCGTTTGGACCGCGCCGGTTATGGATCACATGGATTAGTAGCAACATTGTTGCGAAGCTTTGACATACAAACCATCGGTCGGTCAGACAGTACACCGGCATGCCTGAAGACCACAGCTAAGATCTCGCTTGTTCTCTTTCTCTCTTTCCTCTATCGTTCCAGTGCTTTACCCTGCAACAGACTTTCTATTTTTCAAATGCACTTCCCATTGAAGTTCATTAAAGCTGGACTAATATTTCCCTGCCAGAAGTATTTGGTTGGACATTTTAGTTAAAAGGGAGGTTGTTTGCAAGTTGTGTATTGTTATTTGAACTGTATTGAGGTGGGGTGTACTAACGACATGTGGCCCAGAAGATTGTGGACATTTTTAAGGCCTTGTGTCTATGAACATCCCCCACATTCATGCACTCTGCACTCCTCTACTGGAAGATAATACATATTACTGCAAATCCTCTGTTGGTCACATCATAAATCCCTTTCCTGCAGTCAAATAACCAAATCGACATCTAGTGGCCTCTTGGGTGAAATATTATACATCTTTTTCATAATTTCATAATTAAACAATTTATTACAAACGATTCAAATCTGGTGTTTATGTCAAAACGGCTTTTTTATATTTCAGTCTTCTGTGATGTGTGTGTATATACAGTCGTGGCCAAAAGTTAAGAATGACCCAAATATACATTTTCACAAAGTCTGCTGCCTCAGTTTGTATGATGGCAATTTTCATAACATTATGGAGTATATGCAGAGTGAAGATATGTTGTGAAGAAGGCTTCAAGGCGCCCAAGAAAGTCCAGCAAGCGCCAGGACCGTCTCCTAAAGTTGATTCAGCTGCGGGATCGGGGCACCACCAATACAGAGCTTGCTCAGGAATGGCAGCAGGCAGGTGTGAGTGCCTCACTGTGCATGCAGATGCAAAGACTTTTGGAGGATGGCCTGGTGTCAAGAAGGGCAGCAAAGAAGCCACTTCTCTCCAGGTAAAACATCAGGGACAGACAGATATTCTGCAGAAGGTACTGCGATTGGACTGCTGAGGATTGGGGTAAAGTAGTTTTTTCTGAATCCCCTTTACGATTGTTTGGGGCATCCAGAAAAAAGCTTGTCCGGAGAAGACAAGGTGAACACTACCATCAGTCCTGTCATGCCAACAGTAAAACATCCTGAGACCATTCATGTGTGGGGTTGCTTCTCAGCCAAGGGAGTGGGCTCACTCACAATTTTGCCTAAGAACACAGACATGAATAAAGAATGGTACCAACACATCCTCAGAGAGCAACTTCTCCCAACCATCCAGGAACAGTTTAGTGGCGAACAATGCCTTACAATTTATTTATTTTTGAGTCTCATAGCAAAGGTGCTGAATACTTATACTCATAAATTGCTATGAGACTCAACATTGAGCTCAGGTGCATCCTGTTTCCATTGGTCATCCTTGATGTTTCTACATCTTGATTGGAGTCCACCTGTGGTAAATTCAATTGATTGGACATTATTTGGAAAGGCACATACCTGTCTATATAAGGTTCCACAGTTGACAGTGCATGTCAGAGCAAAAAACAAAGCCATGAGGTCAAAGGAATTGTCCGCAGAGCTCCGAGACATGATTGTGTCAAGGCATAGATCTGGGGAAGGGTATCAAAACATTTCTTCAGCATTGAAAGTCCCTAAGAACACTGTGGCCTCCATCATTCTTAAATCAAAGATGTTTGAAACCACCAACACTCTTCCTACAGCTGGCCGCTTGACCAAACTGAGCAGTCAGGGGAGAAGGACCTTGGTAAGGGAAGTGACCAAGAACCCGATGGTCACTCTGACAGAGCTCTAGAGTTACTTTGTGGAGATGGAAAAACCTGCCAGAAGGACAACCATCTCTGCAGCGCTTCACCAATCCGGCCTTTATGGTACTGGCCAGACGGAAGCCACTCCTCAGTAAAAAGCATATGACAGCCTGCTTGGAGTTTGCCAAAAGGCACCTAAAGACTCTCAGACCATGAGAAACAAGATGCTCTGGTCTGATGAAAACAAGATTGAACTCTTTGGCCTGAATGCCAAGCGTCACGTCTGGAGGAAACCTGGCACAATCCCTATGGTGAAGCATGGTCAAATCAAATCATTTTTATTTATAAAGCCCTTCTTACATCAGCTGATATCTCAAAGTGCTGTACAGAAACCCAGCCTAAAACTCCAAACAGCAAGCAATGCAGGTGTAGAAGCACTGTGGCTAGGAAAAACTCCCTAGAAAGGCAAGAACCTAGGAAGAAACCTAGAGGAACCAGGCTAAGAGTGGTGGCCAGTCCTCTTCTGGCTGTGTCGGGTGGAGATTATAACAGAACATGGCCAAGATGTTCAAATGTTCATACATGACCAGCATGGTCGTATAATAATAATGACAGTAGTTGTCGAGGGTGCAGCAAGTCAGCACCTCAGGAGTAAATTTCAGTTGGCTTTTCATAGCCGATCATTAGGAGTATCTCTACCGCTCCTGCTGTCTCTAGAGAGTTGAAAACAGCAGGTCGGGGACAGGTAGCACGTCCGATGAACAGGTCAGGGTTCCATAGCCGCAGGCAGAACAGTTGAAACTGGAGCAGCAGCACGGCCAGGTGGACTGGGAACACCTGGTCCTAGGGCTCAGGTCCTCCGAGAGAAAGAAAGAGAATTAGAGAGAGCATACTTAAATTCACACAAGACACCGGATAAGACAGGAGAAGTACTCCAGATATAACAAACTGACCCTAGCCCCCCGACACAAACTACTGCAGCATAAATACTGGAGGCTGAGACTGGAGGGGTCAGGAGATGGTGGTGGGAGCATCATACTGTGGGGATGTTTTTCAGCGCCAGGGACTGGGAGACTAGTTAGGATCGAGGGAAAGACAAACAACGAAATCCTTGATGAAAACCTGCTTCAGAGCTCTCGGGTCCACAGACTGGGGTGACGGTTCACATTCCAACTGGACAATGACCCAAAGCACACAGCCAAGACAATGCAGGAGTGGCTTCAGGACAAATCTCTGAATGTCCTTGAGTGTCCCAGCCAGAGCCCGGACTTGAAACCAATAGAGCATCTCTGAAGAGACCTGAAAATATCTGTGCAGCGACGCACCCCATCCAACCTGACAGAGCTTGAGAGGATCTGCAGAGAAGAATTGGAGAAACTCCCCAAATACAGGTGTGCCAAGCTTGTAGCGTCATACCCAAGAAGACTCAAGGCTGTAATCACTGCCAGAAGTGCTTCAACAAAGTACTGAGTAAAGGGTCTAAATGTGATGTCAGTTTTATTTATTTTTTATACATTTTCAAACATAAAAAAAAAAAAAACGTTTTGCTTTTTCATTATGGGGTATGGTGTGTAGATTTAAGGGGGAAAAACAATGTAATACATTTTAGAATAAGGCTGTAAGGTAACAAATGTGGAAAAAGTCAAGGGGTCTGAATACGTTTCGAATGCGCTGTAAAGTGTAATATTGGGATGCAAACTAAAAATGGAATACATTTCAACTCTATATCTGACATGGTAGAGGTTTCATAACCATGTGTGAGATGTATATGTTTCTTTCATAGTAGATTTGTTTAATATTACCAATAAACACTCTGTGACCCTGATTTAGCCCAATGCAGTAAAAGGTTAATACATAGTATTATTGTGTTTTCGACTAACTACACAGCCAACTGCCTTATTCCCAGCAAAAAAATAAAGCGACTTAGCCGTGTAGTGGAAATTTCCTGTATTTACCAAATGAGTATTTACCATGAGAGCAAACCACACACAAGTCAGAGTTATCATTAAGTCCATCTTTAATTATATGAGCTCCATCACAACCCTGTGACTCTCAGATCAATTCAGTGTCTATAAATGAATTCTCTGAGAGTCCATACAAAACAGTTCTTGGTATCATTTATAGCCAAGACACACCCATCTCAACTCACATGACGAATAACAGATCTTAGGAACATTACAAAGGAAGACTTTACTTGAGAGAGGAGTATTCCATAGCCAGACAGCATTAGCTATAAATTATCGTGGTTCTTGGGTGCACGTTTAGTCCCCACCTGAGGCCAAGCACAACTCCAACACCATCATTAAGTTTGCTGACGAAACAACGGTGGTAGGCCTGATCACTGACAATGATGAGACAGCCTATAGGGAGGTGGTCAGAGACCTGGCAGTGTTGTGCTAGGACAACAACCTCTCCCTCAAAGTGAGCAAGGCAAAGGAGCTGATCATGGACTATAGGAAAAAGGAGGGCCGAACACTCCCCCATTCACATCGACGGGGCTGTAGTGGAGCGGGTCGAGAGTTTCAAGTTCCTTGGTTTCCACATCACCAACAAACTATCAGGTCCAAACTCACCAAGACAGTCCTGAAGAGGGCGCGACGACGCCTATTCCTCCGCAGGAGACTGAAAAGAGTTTATTTAGTAAATATTTTCTTAACTCTTAAAACTGCATTGTTGATTTAAGGACTCGTAAGTAAGCATTTCACAGTAAGGTCTACACCTGTTTTCAGCGCATGTGACAAATAAAATTTGATTTGATGCCAGAGGCTTGGATCAGATACATAACTCTTACCCCCTCTTTTTTTAGAATATTCCTATCAAAGCAATGGACTCTGGGAGGGAGGAGAAGAAGAGGAGGACGGGACGAAATTCCTGGACTCAGATATATACGGGTGGAGATTCTTCTTTTATAAAAAAGAGAAAAGGATGGCGGAGTTTGGAGAGGGTACTCAACCCAGGATGTCTCTCTGCTCTGGAGTGGAAATGCCCTCGACCTCCACAATGTTATCAGACAACTATTGTTATTATTAATATATAAACACTCCTAAAATAGATTTGACATTTAAAAAAACATGATTTTAGTATGGTTTGAAGTGTTGAAACATTCCACATTCAATGAGTGTTTATGGACTTTTTGTATGTTATTATGCATTGTTTAAAAGCCCAAGAGGCTGTATTGCCACATGTTGAAATGCTTAAGAGTCTCAAGCATGTTATCCTGTCTCCTTTCCCATGTTGAGATAACCTGGACATTAAACTTTAAATTGTCCTCACCATTCCCCATGGTCTCCATTCTAAGAGGAGATGAAGGAAAAGGGGGTTAATTATTTGACCACACAATGGAAAGGGGTAGGCAAACTACATGAAAGCAAAGTGAAAGAGACAATTGTAGCCTGGCAAAAGTAAACACAACACAGGACATAAACTAATTTGGTGTTGTTTATTCTGTCAAAGCTTAAATTTAAAATAAGATATTGCAGGAGGGAAATCACTGCAAGGTGAAGTCAGTGTGAAGTCAACATAAAGGCCTTGAGGTGACACCGGTGCTGAGACATCTCCAGTGCTGTAGGATGCTTCCTGACTGGAGTTCACCTGTGTCTCTGGAGGTCCTACCAATTTGTGCTGCACCTGTGTCTCCCCTCTTCCACACCTAGTCCTGGCTCCTTGTATTTTCAGCCCCAATTTGTTTCCGCAGTGCCACTTTCCTTCTAAAGCATGTCATATTGCATCATATGGAATGCCATTACATTTTAATATGGGAGTGGTGAGATAGTAACATAAGTCTTTGTATTCCTTGTTTCTTTGTCCTCACCAGAATAAAAGTATATTCTTTCACCCAGATTTCTGCTCTTGCATTCATTGGGGGACAAGACACAAATCCTTTGACATGGAACATTCTTGTGCACATGTTTTCTGACGACACGCTCACTAAAACATTTCAGCGAGAAGGCCTTTCTAATTGACATGGCCCGGGTATCCTGGAAGGATATTGACCTCATTCTGTCAGTAGAGGATGCAAGGTTATTATTTTAAAAGTGCTTTCCTCAACATCTAAAATAAACATGCCCCATTCCATAAAAAAAAAACTAAGAACAGATATAGCCCTTGGTTCACTCCAGACTTGACTGCCCTTGACCAGCACAACAACATCCTGTGGCGTACTGCATTAGCATCGAATAGCCCCCGCGATATGCAACTTTTCAGGGAAGTTAGGAGACAATATACACAGGCAGTTACTAGCGTTTTCAAACAGAAATTTGCTTCCTGTAGCACAGTTCTGGGACACTGTAAAGTCCATGGAGAATAAGAACACCTCCCACTGCACTGAGGCTAAGAAACACTGTCACCATCTATAAATCTACAATCATCGATCATTTCAATGAGCATTTTTCTACGGCTGGCCATGCTTTACACCTGGCTAACCCTACCCCGGTACACAGCTCTGCACCCCCCACAGCAACTTACCCAAGCCTCCCCCATTTCTCCTTCACCCAAATCCAGATAGCTGATGGTCTGAAAGAGCTGCAAAATCTGGACCCCTACAAATGAGCTGGGCTAGACAATCTGGACCCTATCTTTCTAAAATGATCCGCCGCAATTGTTGCAACTCCTATTACCATGCTGGTCAACCTCTCTTTCGTATCGTCTGAGATCCCTAAAGATTGAAAAGCTGCCGCAGTCTTCCCCCTCTTCAAAGGGGGACACACTCTAGACCCAAACTGTTCCAGACCATTATCTATCCTATCCTACCCTGCCTTTCTAAAGTCTTCGAAAGCCAAGTTGACAAATAGATCACTGACCATTTCGAATCCCACCGTACCTTCTCCTCAATGCAAGCAAAACTAAACGCATGCTCTTCAACCGATCGCTGCCCGCACCAGCCCACCTGTCTAGCGTCACTACTCTGGACGGTTCTGACTTAGAATATGTGGATAACTACAAATACCTAGGTGTCTGGTTAGACTGTAAACTCTCCTTACAGACTCACATTAAGCATCTCCAATCCAAAATGTAATCTAGAATCGGCTTCCTATTTCGCAGCAAAGCATCATTCACTCATGCTGCCAAACAGCCTCATAAAACTGACTACCCTACCATCCTTGACTTCGGCGATGTCATTTACAAAATAGACTCCAACACTCTACTCAGCAAATTGGATGCAGTCTATCACAGTGCCATCCGTTTTGTCACCAAAGCCCCATATACTACCCACCACTGTGACCTGTATGCTCTCGATGGTTGGCACTCGCTTCATATTCGTCACCCCCCTTTGTTCGGGGACACATTAACAGAAATGTAATAATCACATTCATGTGGAACTTGTTCAGTTTGTCTCAGTTGTTGGATCTAGTTATGTTTATACAAATATTTACACATGTTAAGTTTGCTGAAAATCAACACAGTTGATATTGAGGGGACGTTTCGTAATGTTAGGCTACAATATTTCTTATCTTCTATTTTGACTGGAATTGTGTGGCCATTCTTAATCAGTTCAGCATTTATTCCAGCTCTGAAAGTAATATTTGGTCCCATATACCTAGCAGGCAATGATTACATCAAGCTTGTGACTCTACAAACTTGTTGGAGGCATTTGCTGTTTGTTTTAGTTGTCAGATTATTTTAGTTCCCAATAGAAATTAAAGGTAAATGATGTATTGTCATTTTAGAATATGTTTCTAAACAATTCTACATTCATGTGGATGCTACCATGATTATGGATAGTCCTGAATGAATCGTAAATAATGATGAGCGAGAAAGTTAGACACAAACATCATATGCCCCCCAAGAATGTTATCCTCCACTGTTATTGTAATGGTGAGGTTAGCATGTCTTGGGGTCAGTTGGACAACTGACTAGGTATCCCCCTTTTCCTTTCCCTTTATACACATACACTATTAATATTCAACATTTCAACATAGCTGTGGGAAGTGTGCTGCCGCACTCCCTGATAAATAAAAAAGTGTATTTTATTTATTTATTTTATATATATATAAATAAATACTTTTTCCCCAACCAAATTATTGCACTTAGGCCTTTGTTAGTCCTGTATGAGAGGAGAAAATTACTCCTCAGAAGTGGAAGTTAAGTTGTCCTCACCAGCGTTCCCCATGGCATTGTCTCCATTCTAAGAGATGAAGGGGAAAAGGGTAAGTGATTAGAAAACACAACAGAAAGGAGTAGGTCAAGTACATGAAATTGAAAGAGAAAATCCTCAACAAAGAAAACCCATTGTTTAACTTTGAGGAAATGTCAACATGGGAAATTCCAGATGTATCACCCCCCCCCCCCCCCCCCCCCACACACACACACACACACATTATAAGCCATCATCTCACCCTGGCGTTGGTGTCTTTATGGCTGTTGGAGGAGAACTGGGCAGCACATTAACCTTGTTTGATTCTCATTTGACAGAGGGCTTAGATTCTAATTTACAGATGTCTCATGCCAGAAGTGATAACATTTCAGATGCTTGATAGAGTTATAAGCAGCCAAACACCTCATCTAATCAAGTAGAATGAAACTAAAACTGCTTAGCTTGGCCATTTCATGGATTGTTTTTAATTGCTCAATCCCAAGGGGTTGCGAGTTACGACCTAGAAAATACAATTTGGAGGACGAGTCAGAGTCCACAGCCATAAGCAACGACAGGGATAACTCCAATTCAACATCCTGCCTGGGCTGGACATCAATAGGTTTCAGACAGACAAAGAACCCCTGAGAGAAGAGCTATCCACTGATGTCCATCGAGAGAGTCAGTGTAATGTAATGAACTGACATAATGACTCCAGACATTCTAAATGAAGTCATCAAAGGGAAGTCACCTAAAATGAGTAGATAATATCAATTTCAACTGTTTTCTGTTTTCTGTTGGTCCTTGACCCAATAGATCTATTTGTTGCTTGTATCAAATGTATCTGACTGGAATAGTGAAAGGGATGGTGAAATGCTACATGTTGAAAAGGTGGACTTTGTATTATTTATTGCTACAGTCATAAACTGTACAGCACAAGCGGAGAAGAAGTCTAAGATAATTGGAATCATTGTTTTTGCCAAACAATGAACTCTGTGCAAAAGCAACAACTTCATAAGTGAAAGCCATGACATTTTGGTTGTAACATTCCTTTCTAATTACTGTCAGGCTGTGCGTCAAAGCACCCATTCATCTGTAAGTCCTGTGTCGGAGCTTTTGCCATTGGCACCGAGACAACTACAGCACTACAGATGCCAGAGGCTTGGATCATGTACATGAAGTGCTTCTGTCAAAGAACTCTTACAAATATTTAAAAAGACAGGGTATCAAAACAATGGACGCGGCTTTCATTTGGCCACAGCCAGGGCATCTTACAGTTAATATGTACAGTAGTATTATTAAATTCTCAAACTCAATTTAAATGTATTTAGATAATTGAGTGACTACACAGCCAACCGCCCTCTTCCCATCAGAAAAAAAGGCATAGGTGGTCAAAAGTGACTTTAATGTTAATTTTGATTTGTGCTAATATTCATTGAGACTTTTACAGTGATAAACCTGCATGAATTTGAATGAACAAGTAACGGTCATGTAGCCCAGCTTGACCCTTCAACATCTACAGAACAGCACTTGAAAATGTGAATTCACTAAAGCCATATGTGCAATTTCATTTCAATTATATTTCAACAAAATTGACCTGTGGCTGTAAATACATGTGTACATTGATTGAACCACAGGTTTCCATGTACAAGGCAGACAGTAAAATAGGCATCAGACCTGTAAGAGAGACCATGACAGAAGTTTGAACAAGAACTCTGGATACTTTGCTTAATGTACCAAATTGTTGGCGCCAACATCGAGAATTAAAAGATTAGGCAGAACGAGAACTAGGCAGAGCTGTCATAAGGTCACTTGTCATTCTATCAGGCATAATTTAACCTGTTGCTGAAAAAGTTTCCCTTTTTAAAAAACACCCAGCACTCATTACTGGCGTTTTAAAGTTATAACATAGACAAGTAAAAAGTACAGATAAAAAATAAGAATAATCTCGAGTCCGGTCTTAAGACCACACTGAGTGTCTCGGTCTTGTCTCCTTGTCAGATACATTTGTACTTGGTTTTGTCTCGGACAGTGAGGACTCGTAATTTCTTCCCGAGATCAACTGAGTAAAAAAACTCAGTGGGGGCAGGCCAAATATATACACTCCTTTCTTGAAACATGAATACCTGCAGTCTTTATTTCTATTATAGACATGTTTGCACAGTGCCGAACCTATTGGACCTAGGCCTTCAGTGTGTGTCAGGTTTGTACTACTAAAAGGACAGCAATGGTAATACCAGTGCATCAGTAGAGGTTGCTGAGGGGAGGACCATTCATAATAATGGCTGGTACGGAGCGAATGGAATGGCATCAAACCATGTGTTTTGGCGTACAGTGGGGCAAAAAAAGTATTTAGTCAGCCACCAATTGTGCAAGTTCTCCCACTTAAAAAGATGAGAGAGGCCTGTAATTTTCATCATAGGTACACTTCAACGATGACAGACAAAATGAGAGAAAAATATCCAGAAAATCACATTGTAGGATTTGTTATGAATTTATTTGCAAATTATGGTGGAAAATAAGTATTTGGTCACCTACAAACAAGCAAGATTTCTGTCTCTCACAGACCTGTAACTTCTTTGCCTATACTCACTTCCTCATCCCCACTGATGTGTATCAAAGTAGTGTAGTGGAGGTATGCGACTCTTCAAGTATGTAGTACAATAGTGAAATAATGCACAAAGTAGCCTACACAATCCCAAAGCATGTGAAATATATTCACATGTGCGCCGCATTCATGGTCTAGTTTCATCAGAATATCATCTGCAGGCAGTAAGAGCGCTCAGCTCTCAACTGGTTTTGGCATGGAGCAGCTCACAGAAGAAGGACATCGGTAGCAGGTAGGAAAGACGTTTCAACTGATGATATCTACCGGTAAATGACAACTTAAGGCAACAATGGGTATGCATACCAGATACTGTAAAAGATTGGTCCAAAGTCTTGGTTAGTAATCTATTTGTGAATCGTAATTCAGTCATGTGCTGTTTGCATCAGGGGTGTATGCATGAATGGGCTTGGGTGGACACAAGCCAACCCACTGAGGAGCCAGGCCCTGACCAATCAGATTGAGCAAAAACCAAAAACATTATTATTACATAAATACTACTCAGACCTCAAATGGTCTCCTGATGTGGTTTAAGCAAAATTAATTTGAAAAAACATAGGATTTTTCCCACGGGGGGCCTTTCCTTCGCTGGGTGGGCCGTTGGGGAAATGTTTGGCAAAATTAGAGTATACCTACTTCTCCAGGCACCACTACACCACTGCATAGGGCTGATGGACAGCAGTCACATACAGCATGCTGTTAAAGGATACGCTGTTCATTCACTTGAACATAATAAGCCAGTAGTTCACAATCAGAAGAATTTTTAAAAACACAACTATTAGGCTAAGCATTTCCCAATCTAAATTTACCAAAATGAAACTATCACTTCCCATTGCAAAACACATTTCACATTAACCACACAAAGTAACCAGTGACCAAAAATGAGCCTGATTTCAACATCTAGAAAATAGAAATTTTCAACGTCGGTAAAATACGTATTTTCAACAACAGGACAATAAGTATGTTTAACTTTAATTCAGAACCCAAAATAAACCTGATTTCAACGTCCTGAAAGTACTGCTCGCTATTGAGCAGTGAGCTGTTGGCCTTCAAGAAGGCAGAGTTTCCATAAGTTTTTTGTAAAAACGGTCCCAGCCATTACAAGTCAAAATGTGATTGGTTGATTCCACTTTCACTCCAAAATGTTTCCGTATCTAGGTTATGATGACCTAGCCAATAGCTCACTTACCTAGCTATAAAAATCTCCCCAGAGACCACCAACGAAAAATCCTGATTGGATATTTTTTTCTCTTCAGTGTTAACCCTTTCCAACAAAACTGAAGATATTCAATCAGAACAAAGTTGAAAATAATACTACTCAAGAGCTGCTAATCAGACAAGTCAGTTGGATTTATTGTATCATATATCATCGTATTACTTATCATACGCAATCAATATCACTATCAAAGGAAACAAAGAGGAGACGAGCTGCATCACTAGGTTTCAGACAAAGAGCCCTTGAGAGAAGAGCTGTCCACTGATGTCCATAGATAAGTCAGGGTAATGTAATGAACTCCAGACTGAATGTATTGTAATGACTCCAGGCATCCTAAATTAACTCATCAAAGGGATGTCACCTAAAGTAAGTAGATAATATCACTATCAACAGTTTTCTGTTGGTCCTTGACCCCATAGATCTATAATTGTAATGTGTTGCTTTGTTCAAATGGAATCCATCCAGATGAACCCTGTTCCTGTTCCAGTATCTAGGTGACAGAGTGTCGGAGGTGGTGAAGAAGAGAGTGGTAGACATGCTCTTCAGCTGGACACTCTCTTTACCCGATGAGGCCAAGATCAGTGAAGCTTATCAAATGCTGAAGAAAACAAGGTAAGATTTCAACATTTTAAATAACCCTATTGCATGTTTTCATTGGTTGTTGTCACTTTTGGCCATGGCACTCCTAACTGTGGCCTTTTTTCAGGTATTGTCACAGTTGACCCTGAGCTTCTTCTGGATAAGACACTGATGCCGTCGCCCTCCTCCCGGCCCAAGAACCCTGTGTTCGAGAACGAGGAGAAGAGCAAGGAGAGATGCTTCCTTCTTATGATGTTTGATGGAAGATCTTTGTATACGGACGATGAAAACAGACTATGTGGAGAAAGTGTTAATTGTGCTCCCTTAAAAAAAAATGTTTGTGAATTCTGTCTTTGAGATGCAAATAGCATAGGCTAGATAGTCATAAACTATGTCATTACAATAACAATTACACTATAAAACCCGCCTGACTATCTCACCCTCTCTCATTGGTCCTGGCATGTTTGCATTTCTGAGCTTCAAGTTGATCTATGATCAAAGATGTTTTCTCAAGCCCTGGGATCTGTCACAGGGATTGATGCTGTGACTGGACCCTACTGTGGGAAACAGACTAGAGTACTAGAGACTGACTTGTTTTTCTCTCTCTCTGTAGCGACTGGCCAAGCTTCTGAAGAGCAAAACGCCTGAGGATCTACAGTGGGGCAAAAAAGTATTTAGTCAACCACCAATTGTGCAAGTTCTCCCACTGAAAAGGATGAGAGGCCTGTAATTTTCATCATAGGTACACTTCAACTATGACAGACAAAAGGAGAAAAAAAATCCAGAAAATCACATTGTAGGATTTTTTATGAATTTATTTGCGAATTATGGTGGAAAATAAGTATTTGGTCAATAACAAAAGTTTATCTCAATACTTTGTTATATACCCTTTGTTGGCAATGACAGAGGTCAAATGTTTTCTGTAAGTCTTCACAAGGTTTTCACACATTGTTGCTGGTATTTTGGCCCATTCCTCCATGCAGATCTCCTCTAGAGCAGTGATGTTTTGGGGCTGTTGCTGGGCAACACGGACTTTCAACTCCCTCCAAAGATTTTCTATGGGGCTGAGATCTAGAAACTGGCTAGGCCACTCCAGGACCTTGAAATGCTTCTTACGAAGCCACTCCTTCGTTGCCCGTGTGTTTGGGATCATTGTCATGCTGAAAGACCCAGCCACGTTTCATCTTCAGTGCCCTTGCTGATGGAAGGAGGTTTTCACTCAAAATCTCATGATACATGGCCCCATTTATTTTTTCCTTTACACGGATCAGTCGTCCTGGTCCCTTTGCAGAAAAACAGCCCCAAAGCATGATGTTTCCACCACCATGCTTCACAGTAGGTATGGTGTTCTTTGGATGCAACTCAGCATTCTTTGTCCTCCAAACACGACGAGTTGAGTTTTTACCAAACGGTTACATTTTGGTTTCATCTGACCATATGACATTCTCCCAATCTTCTTCTGGATCATCCAAATGCTCTCTAGCAAACTTCAGACGGGCCTGGACATGTACTGGCTTAAGCAGGGGGACACGTCTGGCACTGCAGGATTTGAGTCCCTGGCGGCGTAGTGTGTTACTGATGGTAGGCTTTGTTACTTTGGTCCCAGCTCTCTGCAGGTCATTCACTAGGTGTGGTTCTGGGATTTTTGCTCACCGTTCTTGTGATCATTTTGACCCCACGGGGTGAGATCTTGCATGGAGCCCCAGATCGAGGGAGATTATCAGTGGTCTTGTAGGTCTTCCATTTCCTAATAATTGCGCCCACAGTTGATTTCTTCAAACCAAGCTGCTTACCTATTGCAGATTCATTCTTTCCAGCCTGGTGCAGGTCTACAATTTTGTTTCTGGTATCCTTTGACAGCTCTTTGGTCTTGGCCATAGTGGAGTTTGGAGTGTGACTGTTTGAGGTTGTGGACAGGTGTATTTTATACTGATAACAAGTTCAAACAGGTGCCATTAATACAGGTAACGAGTGGAGGACAGAGGAGCCTCTTAAAGAAGAAGTTACAGGTCTGAAAGAGCCAGAAATCTTGCTTGTTTGTAGGTGACCAAATACGTATTTTCCACCATAATTTGCAAATGAATTCATATAAAATCCTACAATGTCATTTTCTGGGTATTTGTTTCTAATTTTGTCTGTCATAGTTGAAGTGTACCTATGATGAAAATTACAGGCCTCATCTTTTTAAGTGGGAGAACTTGCACAATTGGTGGCTGACTAAATACTTTTTTCCCCCACTGTACATATCTTGTATTATCATTTTAGCTTGTTAGCAAATAAATAATCAATTGAATTGGTCTGGTATGGACTTATTTAGTGAGATTCGGGTTTGTGCAGATTCCCGGATTATGCGACGTTCAGAATGAGACTGTAGAGAAAATTGATTAATTAGTGACTGTTGTAAAATCAATATTCAAATATTCTTTGAGCTAATTTGGGAAATAGAAACTCAATAAAGCTAAAACTTTCCCATGGTGCCCCAGGTTAATGAGTTAATAATTACCTGATTCATTTAATCATGTAATTATAAACCTTTAATCATTCGACGAGCAGCAGTAGTCACATTAATCAATACACCGTCACGACAGTGGGGTGATTTTGTCTTAAGCTTTGTAGCAGGATGGACAAAACTCCATTGTGCAATCCTGCATAGGTTAAGGTGAAAGTTTAAAGTCATTTCAGCTATGGGTTTGAATCATGCAGGCTGCTCATGTTCAGAATAAATGTGTGACGTATAATTCTGTCTCCCGTGGCAATCCAAACCCATACTCACTTTCACACAACTATTCGAAGTCTGGTGAACTTCAGTATTGGACATTTGGAGGTTTAATTGAAGCGCTGGCATTCAGCTCTGGCATTTTTTATTTTATTTGATTTATTTTTCAACAGGTAGGCCAGTTGAGAACAAGTTCACATTTACAACTGCAACCTGGCCAAGAAAAAGCAAAGCAGTGCGACACAAACAACACAGAGTTACACATGGGATAAACAAACACACAATCTATGACACAATAGAAAAATCTATATACAGTGTGCGCAAATGTAGTAAGATTAGAGAGGTAAGGTAATAAATAGGCCATAGTGGTGAAAATAATTACAATTTAGCAATTAAACTCTGGAGTGACAGATGTGCAGAAGATGAGTGTGCAAGTAGAGATACTGGGGTGCAAAGGAGCAACAAACAAAAAAGTAACAATATGGGGATGGGGTAGTTGGGTGGGCTATTTACAGATGGGCTGTGTACAGGTGCAATGATCGGTAAGCTGCTCTGACAGCTGATGCTTAAAATTAGAGAGGGAGATATAAGACTCCAGCATCAGTGATTTTTGTAATTTGTTCCGGTCATTGGTAGCAGACAACTGGAAGGAAAGGTGGCCAAAGGAGGAGTTGGCTTTGGGGATGACCAGTGAAATATACCTGCAGGAGCGTGTGCTGAGATAAGGCAGGGCTTTACCTAGCAAAGACTTATAGATGACTTGGAGCCAGTTGGTTTGGCGACAAATATGAAGCGAGGGCCAGCCAACGAGAGCTTACAGGTCACAGTGGTGGGTAGTATATGGGGCTTTGGTGACAAAATGGATGGCACTGTGATAGACTGCATCCAATGTGCCGAGTAGAGTGTTGGAGGCTATTTAGTAAATGACATCGCCGAAGTCAAGGATCGGAAGGATAGTCAGTTTTACGAGGGTATGTTTGGCAGCATGAGTGAAGGATGCTTTGTTGCAAAATAGGAAGCCGATTCTAGAACTAATTTTGGATTGGAAATGCTTAATGTGAGTCTGTAAGGAGAGTTTACAGTCTAACCAGACACCTAGGTATTTGTAGTTATCCACATATTCTAGGTCAGAACCGTCCAGAGTAGTGATGCTTGTCGGGTGGGCAGGTGCGGGCAGCGATCGGTTGAAGAGCATGCATTTAGTTTTGCTTGCATTTCAGAGCAGTTGGGGGCCACGGAAGGAGTGTTGTATGGCATTGAAGCTCGTCTGGAGGTTTGTTAACACAGTGTCCAAAGAAGGGCCAGAAGTATACAGAATGGTGTCTTTTGCGTAGAGGTGGATCAGAGAATCAAAAGCAGCAAGAGCAACATCAATGTTGTATACAGAGAGAAAAGAGTAGGCCCAAGAATAGAACCCTGTGGCACCCCCATAGAGACTGCTAGAGGTCCGGACAACAGGCCCTCCGATTTGACTCACTGAACTAGTAGCTGGTGAACCAGGTGAGGCAGTCATTTGAGAAAGCAAGGCTGTCGAGTCTGCCGATAAGAATGCGGTGATTGACAGAGTCGAAAGCCTTGGCCAGGTTGATGAAGACGGCTGCACAGTACTGTCTTTTATCGATGGCGGATATGATATTGTTTAGGACCTTGAGCGCGGCTGAGGTGCACCCATGACCAGCTCGGAAACCAGATTGCATAGTGGAGAAGGTATGGTGGGATTCGAAATGGTCGGTGATCTGTTTGTCAACTTGGCTTTCGAAGACTTTAGAAAGGCAGGGCAGGATAAATATAGGTCTGTAACAGTTTGGGTCTAGAGTGTCTCCCCCTTTGAAGAAGGGGATGACCACGGTAGCTTTCCAATCTTTAGGAATCTCAGATGATACAAGAGGTTGAACAGGCTAGTAATAGGGGTTGCAACAATTGCGGCTGATCATTTTTAGAAAGAGGTCCCAGATTGTCTAGCCCTGCTGATTTGTAGGGGTGCAGATTTTGCAGCTCTTTCAGAACATAAGCAGTCTGGATTTGGATGAAGGAGAAATGGGGGAGGCTTGGGCAAGTTGCTGTGGGGGGTGCAGAGCTGTTGACCGGGGTAGGGATAGCCAGTTGGAAAGCATGGCCAGCTGAATAAAAATGCTTAATGAAATTCTCGTTTATCGTAGATTTATCGGTGGTCACAGTGTTTCCTAGCCTAAGTGCAGTGGGCAGCTTGGAGGAGGTGCTCTTATTCTCCATGGACTTTACAGTGTCCCAGAACGTTTTTTAGTTTGTGCTACATTATACAAATTTCTGTTTGAAAAAGCTTGCCTTTGCTTTCCTAACTGCCTGTGTGTATTGGTTCCTAACTTCCCTGAAAAGTTGCATATCACAGTGTCTATTCGATGCTAATGCAGTATGCCACAGGATGTTTTTGTGCTAGTCAAGGGCAGGCAAGTCTGGAGTGAACCAAGGGCTATATCTGTTCTTAGTTCTAAAAATTTTGAACAGGGCATGCTTATTTTAGATGGTGAGGAAAGCACTTTTAAAGAATAACCTGGAATCCTCTACTGATGGAATGAGGTCAATATCCTTCCAGGATACCCGGGCCAGGTCGATTAGAAAGGCCTGCTCACTGAAATGTTTTAGGGAGTGTTTGACAGTGATGAGGGGTGGTCGTTTGACTGCGGACCCATTACGGACACAGGCAATGAGGCAGTGATCGCTGAGATCCTGGTTGAAACAGCAGAGGTATATTTAGAGGGCAGGTTGGTCAGGATGATATCTAAGAGGGTGTCCGTGTTTACGGATTTAGGGTTGTACCTGGTAGGTTCCTTGATAATTTGTGTGAGATTGAGGGCATCTAGCTTAGATTGTAGGATGGCCGGGGTGTTAAGCATGTTCCAGTTTAGGTCACCTAACAGTACAACCTCTGAAGATAAATGGGGGACAGTTAATTCACAACTGGGGGCCGAGGGTGGTCTATAACAAGCGGCAAAGGTGAGTGACTTGTTTCTGGAAAGGTGAATTTTTAAAAGTAGAAGCTCAAATTGTTTGGGCACAGATCTAGAAAGTATAACAGAACTCTGCAGGCTATCTCTGCAGTAGATTGCATCTCCGCCCCATTTGGCTTTTCTGTCTTGGTGAAAAATGTTATAGTTAGGGATGGAAATTTCAGGATTTTTGGTGGCCTTCCTAAGTCAAGATTCAGACACGGCTAGGACATCCGGGTTGGCAGAGTGTGCTAAAGCAGTGAATAACACAAACCTAGGAAGGAGGCTTCTAATGTTAACATGCATGAAACTAATGCTTTCGCGGTTACAGAAGTCAACAAATGAGAGTGCCTGGGGAATGGGAGTGATGCTGGGGGCTGCAGGACCTGGGTTAACCTCTACATCACCAGAGGAACAAAGGAAAAAAGAAGTTGAAAAAAGAAGAAACCCCAACCGTTCATGTGATTCCAGGAATTTCATCCCGTCCTCCTCTTTCTCTCCTCCCTCCCCAAGTCCATTGTTTGATACCCCCTCTTTTTTAATATTTGTAAGAGTTCTTTGATAGAAGCACTTTATGTAACTGATCCAAGCCTCTGGCATCTGTAGTGATGTAGTCACAGGCCTGCTGGCTAAAGGGCATAAGGCACCATCCCGGTGCCAATGGCAAATGCTCCAATGCGCAATTGTTTTTGCACAGTTCCCATTGTTTGGCAAAAACTCCATGCACGCCTCCTTTGTTCTCGAGACCGACTCACCCAAAACATTTTTGGTGAATCCTTTTATTTTTAAATTTTTTACTAATGTACTGTGAAAGATTTTTTTTATTTAAGGTTATGCTGGACTAAATTGTAAGTCGTATTAATTAATTGGTGGGGTACACGATGTGGTGTTACATGAAGTTGGGAACTTTTTTTTGTATTGTATCTGTAGTCTTTACAGGTCAAAGTTATAACTTCAGTGCCCGTTTTGAGTGCTTGTTGTTAAAAATCTGCTTTTTCCATAAGACTGACCAGGTAAATCCAGGTGAAATCTATGAGCCAAAAATTATGTCACTTGTTAAATCCACTTCAATCATTGTCGATGAAGGGGAGGAGACAGACTAAATAAGTATTTTTAAGTTGAGACAATTGAGACATGGATTGTGTATGTGAGGGTGAACAGGCAAGACAAAATATTTAAGTGCCTTTGAACAGGAACATTGTGTATCAGAAATCACAGATAATTATCCGACATGCGCAAAATTATTCGGTGAGAGGAAGGCAATGTGGGAGTCTGTAATTTTCAGTTCATCATCCCAGCTCTACCACAACCACATCCTTGTGGGAGCAGGCCGGTCCTCGCATCCCTGTGCTCCCTGTCAGTGGGTCCCCCACTCCTGAATGATAGATTGAAGACTTCTAATTGCGCCAGCTGGTCTTGCAGGGGATTATGAGCAACAAGAACAATCTGGTGCGGATGTGACTCTCCCAGACTTCCACAATGCAGTGTTTTTCATTTGGGGTGCTTGTGTCTTTGCATTGTCTCTGTGTGACAAACGTGGAATGAAAGCGGTCAAAAAACCCTGTACTAACCCAGTCAGTGCTTTGAGTTCTCAAAAACATGGAGCTTTCAAGAGGATCTCATTGTGGTGGTCTGGAGTCATTAATAATGAGTGAGAAATTCAACGACGTACAAATATCATACCCCAAGACATGCTAACCTCACTGTCGTGTTTTTGGCTATGCCGGATTAATGTGATATGACATGCTATTCTTTAAAATAATTTCTCCATAATTAATATTACCTGATTGAGCTAATCATGTAAATATAATTAACTAGAGAGTCGGGGCACCACGAAATAATATTTATAGAGCTGTTATCTTCCGAATAAACTCTTAAAGACCTAGTAATATTTTACATCAATAGCAGTCAATATTAATCGTCACCTTAATTCAGTCTCATCTGAAAGTTTTAAATTCTTGGTTATCTTTACGAACCCTGGCTAACAAGTTGAATCAGCAATACAAAATTGGGTTTCATTATTTATTTACTAAATACCTAACTAATCACACAGAATTACATATACACAGAATTAATCATAACTTGATTACAAATTACGTCATAAAGGAAAACATACCTAGCGGGCGAAACAGATATGACAGCTGGTTACACAAAAGAAAAGGGCTGGGTTTGAGTGAAAGAGCGGGAAGACTGAGGACCAAAGGAAGAAGCTGTGCTATCGTAAATACAGTATTTTATGCATTCTAAATTACCACCCATTTGGAAAAGGAAAATGCAATAAATATTTACTCTGAGCTGCGCTTCTGTAGGTTGGTGGTAGATGGAAGGCCGTGTTGCCAAACCGAGTCCTTTGAAGAATGTCTCTGGTGGTCAATTGGATACGTTGTAGTAACGTCGTTGTTTGGCAGACGGGATACTCTGTCTGTTCCTTCCTAACCCTCATTTGCAGCTGCTGTTGCTAACTCACCGGCTAGGAGGTATCACTTCTGTAGTGAATAGGAGTTCAAAGTTCCTATCATTCGCAACCAAAGCTCACGCTGATGTTGGCTTTGTTCTGTAGTTATTGTCTGAACCATTCTGACATCGGACCGTCGTCCTCACATCCTCGGAACAGGAGGTTACATTTTCGTCAAGGGCTTATGTAGTGGAGGGAGAAATGGGGTGTGTTTCATAGTTTACAACCTATGTCTCTTCACGTGGGCGGGCCACTGAGTCAGGCCTAATTCACTCATGAAAACCCAATTCTCACATTTTAGAACTTAAAATCACATTTCATCCCATCACGAATAATTTCATATTCAAACAGTTAAAATGAACAACAATTTCATGTGAATCCGATAACTCTGATGTGTAGACTTTCCACTGTAGAGTTTATGTCATCCTATCATCGATGAGAATGTCTCAGATGACAACCGAAATGACATCATATTCATTAAGTACCACCGCATATGTTCAATTGGTCGGATTACCAGAATATAGTTAATTTCCCCCCACCTTCTGATGTTCCCAGAATTTCTATGTTAACCAAGGGGTTTTCAAATGTAACATCAGTAGGGTAGAGAGGAAAAAGGGGGGGAGAGGTATTTATGACTGTCATAAACCTACCTCCAGGCCAACGTCATGACATCAGCATTACAATAACAGTGGAGGATAACATTCTTGGGGGGCATATGATGTTTGTGTCTAACTTTCTCACTCATCATTATTCACGATTCATTCAGGACTATCCATAATCATGGTAGCATCCACATGAATGTAGAATTGTTTAGAAACATATTCTAAAATGACCAATCATTTACCATACATTTCGATTGTACACAAAATAATCTGACGCAACCAAAACAAACTACAAATTTGTTGGATGCATTTGCTGAGTCACAAGCTTTATGTAATTATTGTGTGCTAAGAACATGGGACCAAATACTACTTACAGAGCCCACTGTATTGTGAACTGTGATAAATGCTGCCCTTATTGAGAATGGACACACAATTCCAGTCAAAATAGAAGATTGTAAGAAATACTGTAGCCTACTGTTACTATATCCAACCGAACTCCATTTGTTGCCACTATCATGCAACCCAGTGGGTTTCAAGCTTTTTGACCTGCTACCCCAAAAAGGAGTGATACAGAACTTGCAACCCACATGCACACACCAACATGCGTGCAATTGTAGCATTACAGCCATAAATGTTGATGCATTTTCAAAAAGCAAGAAAGGCTACAGAAATAAACTGCATTTTACACCTGCATCTGGAGCAGAAATTCATTCATGTTAGCATTCAATGTCAACTAGGGATATATTATGTCACTTCTCTGGAGTCCAGAGCAGGCAAAATCATGCAACCTACTTGTAGGGGAGGTTGCATGATCGGATGGAAACCATGTTCGGTCTGCAACGCACCAACACTTTGGAGGGCAGGCTGCCTGCGGAGTGCTCATTGCCAGCCCGACCAACCATCCTCCTTTCATTTTGAATTAATTAATCATATGTCTTACTTAACCATAGCAAACATAGCATATCATACTAATTTGAGTGTCCCAATTGACATTTACTATGTTTCGTCTACTATGTTACGCCTAGTCTATGAGACCAGGCTGGGCAGCCCAACCTGGTCTCAGAGCATTTCTTCTGATTATGTATATAAATCTGAGATGCTTGTTATGTATTAATGTTTTCATTTGTGTATATCCATTACAATTCATACACTGCTCAAAAAAATAAAGGGAACACTTAAACAACACAATGTAACTCCAAGTCAATCACACTTCTGTGAAATCAAACTGTCCACTTAGGAAGCAACACTGATTGACAATACATTTCACATGCTGTTGTGCAAATGGAATAGACAACAGGTGGAAATTATAGGCAATTAGCAAGACACCCCCAATAAAGGAGTGGTTCTGCAGGTGGTGACCACAGACCACTTCTCAGTTCCTATGCTTCCTGGCTGATGTTTTGGTCACTTTTGAATGCTGGCGGTGCTTTCACTCTAGTGGTAGCACGAGACGTAGTCTACAACCCACACAAGTGGCTCAGGTAGTGCAGCTCATCCAGGATGGAACATCAATGCGAGCTGTGGCAAGAAGGTTTGCTGTATCTGTCAGAGTAGTGTCCAGAGCATGGAGGCGCTACCAGGAGACAGGCCAGTACATCAGGAGATGTGGAGGAGGCCGTAGGAGGGCAACAACCCAGCAGCAGGACCGCTACCTCCGCCTTTGTGCAAGGGGGAGCAGGAGGAGCACTGCCAGAGCCCTGCAAAATGACCTCTAGCAGGCCACAACTGTGCAAGTGTCTGCTCAAACGGTCAGAAACAGACTCCATGAGGGTGGTATGAGGGCCCGACGTCCACAGGTGGGGGTTGAGCTTACAGCCCAACACCGTGCAGGACGTTTGGCATTTGCCAGAGAACACCAAGATTGGCAAATTCGCCACTGGCGCCCTGTGCTCTTCACAGATGAAAGGAGACCATATGCTGGTGCGGTTGGCCCTGGGTTCCTCCTAATGCAAGACAATGCTAGACCTCATGTGGCTGGAGTGTGTCAGCAGTTCCTGCAAGAGGAAGGCATTGATGCTATGGACTGGCCCGCCCGTTCCCCAGACCTGAATCCAATTGAGCACATCTGGGACATCATGTCTCGCTCCATCCACCAACTGTTGCATCACAGACTGTCCAGGAGTTGGCGGATGCTTTAGTCCAGGTCTGGGAGGAGATCCCTCAGGAGACCATCCGCCACCTCATCAGGAGCATGCCCAGGCATTGTAGGGAGGTCATACAGGCACGTGGAGGCCACACACACTACTGAGCCTCATTTTGACTTGTTTTAAGGACATTACATCAAAGTTGGATCAGCCTGTAATGTGGTTTTCCACTTTAATTTTGAGTGTCACTCCAAATCCAGACCTCCATGGGTTGATAAATTTGATTTCCATTGATCATTTTTGTGTGATTTTGTTGTCAGCACATTCAACTATGTAAATAAAAAAGTATTTAATAAGAATATTTCATTCATTCAGATCTAGGATGTGTTATTTTAGTGTTGCCTTTATTTTTTTAAGCAGTGTACATCCACAGGTACACCTCCAATTGACTCAAATTTTCCAAGCTGTTTAAAGGCAGAGTCAACTTAGTGTATGTAAACTTCTGACCCACTGGAATTGTGATACAGTAAATTATAAGTGAAATAATCTGTCTGTAAACAATTGTTGGAAAAATTACTTGTGTCATGCACAAAGTAGATGTCCTACCCGGCTTGCCTATAGTACATATCCGTCGCCAAACCCACTGGCTCCAGGTCATCTATAAGTCTTTGCTAGATAAAGCTCCGCCTTATCTCAGCTTACTGGTCACCATAGCAACACCCACCCGTAGCACGCTCTCCAGCAGGTATATTGCACTGGTCATCCCCAAAGCCAACACTTCCTCTAGCCGCCTTTCCTTCCAGTACTCTGCTGCCAATGACTGGAACGAATTGCAAAAATCTCTGAAGCTGGAGTCTTATATCTCCCTCTCTAACTTTAAGCATCAGCTGTCTGACTAGCTTACTGAGAACTGTACCTATACACAACCACAATCTGTAAATAGCACACCCGACTACTTCATCCTCATAGTATTACTTACCCTCTTGCTCTTCTGCACCCCAGTATCTCTACTTCATCATCATCTGCTCATCTATCACTCCAGTATTAATGCTAAATTGTAATTATTTTCACCTCTATGGCCAATTTTTAGCCTACCTACCTACTCTTTTTGCACACACTGTACATAGATTTTTCTATTTATTTATATTTTTCTTTTCTCTTGTGTTATAGACTGTACCTTTGTTTATGTGTAACTGTGTTGTTCTTTTTGTCGCATTGCTTTGTTTTATCTTGGCCAGGTCGCAGTTGTAAATGACAACTTGTTCTCAACTGGCCTACCTGGTTAAATAAACTTGAAATAAATAAATAAAAGGTGGTAATAACATAGACAGAAACAAGCCTATATACACATACACTAAATATTCAACAGTTCAACATAGCCGCAGGAAGTAAGGAGCAGCACTCCCTGATAAATAAATACAAATATTTTTTATTGAAAATGACTGCACTAGGCCTTTATTATTCCTCTATGAGAGGAGAACAATACTAATCAGCAAGAACACATCCAAAATACATTAAACTGTCCTCACCAGCCCTCCCCATGTCAAGAGGAGATTGTTTAATTTGATTTAACCTTCGTTTACCTAGCCAAGCCAGTTAAGAACAAATTCTTATTTACAATGACGGCCTACCCCGGCGAAATCCAGACGACACTGGGCCAATTGTGCGCTGCCCTATGGGACTCCCAATCACGGCCGGATGTGATACAGAAATTAAGGGAAAAGGGTAAGTGAAAACACAACAGAAAGCAGTATTCCAACTAAATAAAAGCAAAGTGAAAGGGAAAATCCTCAACAAGGAATGCCCATTGTTTAACTTTGAGGAAATGTCAACATGGGAAATTCCAGATGTATCACTCCCACACACACACAGTCTTAAGCCATCATCTCCCCCTGGCGTTGGATTCTTTGTGGCTGTTGGAGGAGGACTGGGCAGCACCTCAATGGGGCAAAGGGCTCTCCACACAGCACTCCAGTGGCCTTCCCACCAGTTTGATTCTCATTTATTGCCAGCGAATTGTCTGGCTAATCACCAAGTGATAGAGAGCTACATTCTAATCTACGGACGTCTATTGTCAAATGTGATAACGTTTAAGATGCTTGATAGTGTCAGTTGAATTTATTGTATCATATATCATCGTATTACTTATCATACGCAATCAATATCACTATCAACGGAAAACAAAGAGGAGACAAGCAGCGTCAATAGGTTTCAGATAAAGAGTCCTCGAGAGAAGGGCTGTCCATTGATGTCTATAGAGCAGTCAGTGTAATGTAATGAACTGATTTAATGACTCCACCACAATGCGATCCTCTTGAAAGCTGTTTTTGAGGACTCAAAGCACCGACTGGGTTGGTGCAGGGTGCTTTGACTGCTTTCGTTCCACATCTGGCAAACAGAGACAACGTTAAGGCACAAGCACCCCAAATGAAAAAAAACCCACAGCATTGTGGATGTCTGAGGGAATCACTTCCCCCCCAAAAAGTATATTTTGAGGACATCAGTTGTGGCACGGCACCCGGTAGTTCTGCTAGCTTATTATCCCCCACACAACTAGCACGCCAAAACTCGCTGGAGCAATTAGAAGTCTTCAAACAATGACAACTGATCATAGGGATGGACGAACAGCTCTGCTCCCACAAGATGTGGCTGTGGTCCTCCCATTTCACCCGGTACACAAGGCCTCATTAGTGGTGCGTGGGTAAAACCACCGGGGAAGACAAGCCAGGAAAGAAAATAGCCATTTTACAACCAATGTGTTGTGATAATTGTGTTGTTTGCTCTATAACCACAGCTAAGGGCTGTTCATATGCCTTGACACCATGATATATAGGCCTAAAGGCTGAGACAATGAGAAGACACAGTGGCACAGTAAATTCAACCACACCTTTGTTTAGTCACAAAACCGGAGAGCAAAGACCTGTCTGGTGAAGTCCACAATGCATTTTGCATGTAACAAACAGTTAGGAGGGCCGGGTGTCTCCAGGTTTTCGCACCTCCCTTGTACTTGATGAATTAAGGTCACTAATTAGTAAGGAACTCCCCTCACCTGGTTGTCTTGGTCTTGACTGAAAGAAAAAAACAAAAACCTGCAGACACTGGGCCCTCCATGGATTTAGTTTTACACCCCTGACTTAGCATGGTCAAGTAAGTTAATGTTTCTGATATTTTCCAACTACTAAACTACCATTGATTTAGAACCACGGAGAGATACTGCAAATCGAAACGAAAGCAGGGACTGCCTCCACTATTCCAGCATAATTTCAACTTCAACATTTCAATATTGTGTGTGTGTGTGTGTGTGTGTGTGTGTGTGTGTGTGTGTGTGTGTGTGTGTGTGTGTGTGTGTGTGTGTGTGTGTGTGTGTGTGTGTGTGTGTGTGTGAGAGAGAATGCGTGCAAGTAGAAAAAAAACGTATCTACTCACCCGATTTGTAGTGCCTGCAGATCATGTTTTATTCCTTTTAATTAACACTTAGACATCCAGGTGAGGGGAGTTATTTATTATTTAGCTAGGACAACTAGATGCAGAAATGTATTTGTTTTCTGTAAATGACGTTCTGCTTTTGATGTGATGTGATTGGTGTGAAGCCAAATGACACTTTTGTAGGTGCGCCAGGACAATTCACAGCTGAGCTCACTCAGTTTAGCTCAACGCTGATTGGCTATTATTATAATATTTTTTTATTATCAAGGGAGGCCATATGCTCGCAGGATTCCCTTGCATTCAATGCTAAGGGTGGAAACAATGGATTTATATATTTTCTTTTTGAAAATATTCCACTTTCTTTCCTGCTCGAGGGACGGAATCTCTCTACCGGTCCCCCATCTCCACCGTCTATTCTAAGACTGCCATCGTTGAAGTTGTTTGTGGTGAGGTCAAAATAAGGGTTATTGTACAAAACAAAGTCATTAACGATTGGATCATCTCTAACCAATCAGATTATCAAAGCCAAGGATGAATTTCTGGCTCTTGCCCAACCTACCGGTTTCTGGGACCAATCAGAACAGTTAGAATGTGTTTGTGTTCTAGAAATAGTTGGGGAGCTACTCAGCTCCAAACTCATGGTGAAGCGTTTGGCCGAAGCAAGGAGTTTTGGTCGCCAGGCAAATCAATCTAGTCTGATGAAGCTAGTCATTTCCATTGAGGGCAACCTCACCCCCAGGCTATTTGGGGAGGAAGTCAGTGTCTGTTGTGCAAGACTACATTACAGTTTTTCCCAATTGCTGAAACACAATTTTGCAAACTAGGCTGGTTTTATCAAAATACTTAACACCATTCACAAAACCACACACCCAAACTGCAAAATACCTCATATATCCTGCAACATGAAGCACTGCAACCAAAACTACACATAGCAATATCAAAATCAAACATTTGCACGAAATGGCACATACTTCATTCATATTACCAGATTTTTGTCTAAACAACTACACACTGTTGGGCATAATGAAAAGCACTCTCATCTTTAGTATGCTTTGCCATAATACTAAAATAGTTCAAATTGTAGAAAATTCTTCAGATGCACAGAAATATTTACAGATACACACACATGCTGTTGAAACATTTGATGTTTTATTTTTCACCAAACAAGTCAGTGCAACATATGCACAGCAGATATATTTACATTGGACTGAACCAAAATATGATCACAAAAAAAACAGTAAACTGAAAAAGAAAAGGCAAGAAAAATAACACGGCAGCATCTTGCCGCACAGCTGGTTCTGGCCACAACGCCTCGTCCACATCACAGGCAATATCTTCCCTTGCCAGACATCGAGGGAAGAAGCGCCTTGAGTGCCTTATCCATCCCGGAATCGCACCCACATCAATCTCATCACATGCCTCTTCCATAGCCTGCACAAGAGGCCTGCGCACAAAGGGCTGCTGGTCGTATACCTTCCACCGCCATGCCGAAAATAACTCTTCTATGGGGTTCAGAAATGGTGAGTATGGTGGGAGGTATTGCACGAGAAATGGTGGGTGGTCAGCAAACCCGTTTTGGACTGGGGCTGCACGATGAAAGCTCACATTGTCCCATACTACAACGTACCGGATTCTTTGATAGTCTGCATCATTCATACGCTCTGGTGGTATGAGAATGTTGTGGAGTCTGTCCAGAAATGTGAGAATATGGGCTGTGTTGTATGGTCCAAGGTTGGCATGACGGTGGAGGACACCATGCGTATTGGAGATGGCAGCGCACATTGTGATGTTCCCACCACGTTGGCCAGGAACATCTATAATGGCTCTGTGGCCAATGACGTTTCTCCCCCTTCTTCTGCTCTTTGCTAGGTTGAACCCAGCCTCATCTATAAAGATGAACTCATGTGGGATTGCATGAGCATCCATTTCCAGTACTCCCTGAAAACAAAGAACAAAAGCAGTCAATATGGTGTTATCCAGTACACTGGGAAACAATGTTGTGTGTAGTGTACTGCATTCAATATGGTGTTATCCAGTACACTGGGAAACAATGTTGCGTGTAGTGTACTGCAGTCAATATGGTGTTATCCAGTACACTGGGAAACAATGTTGCGTGTAGTGTACTGCAGTCAATATGGTGTTATCCAGTACACTGGGAAACAATGTTGCGTGTAGTGTACTGCAGTGAATATTGTACTTACATCCACATATGCTCGTCTGACCTCTTTGTTTCTTTGAGAGTTTCTCTCAAACGGCACCTTATAAAGTTGTTTCATTCTGATTTGGTTTCGCTTGAGAATGCGAGCCAATGTGGACAGACTGACTCGTTGAATGTTGTTGAATATGGTGTTGTCTTGGATGATGTGGCTTTGAATTTCTCGTAATCTGATTTCATTATTTTCCAAAACCAAGTTTACAATGTTAGCTTCCTGTACCCCGGTGAACTTCCTCCACCATGGTTGCGTCTCTCAGTCCTTTAGAAAAACAAACAAACAAAAAAATATAGGGCTTGGGCAATGCAGCCTAAAGATATTTCCCCCACAGTAGAGTAAATTCTACAGGAAATTTGTGCAGTTAGTGTATGACATCAGCAATTCATGAAGTAAACAGGTGTCACCCAACTGATACACTATGACATGGGGTGTACTACATAGTGTGAAAGGAATTTTGGTTACATACCTGTACTCCAGTCTAAATGTCCGGATGACACAGGCGACAGTAAAACGGCTCAAGTTGGGCTGCACTTTCTGTCCAGCCTCTCGCATTGTGAGCCCATGGTTGATGACATGATCAACTAAGGTTGCTCTGATTTCATTTGAAAGTTGTTGTCTTCTTTGGCCATGAACTCCTTTAGCAGCTCTACCCCTACCTCTCACTCTTCCTCCCCCTCTCATTCTCAACCTCCCTCTTCCTCGCTCTGTAACGGCTTCCATTGTTGTTGTAAAACAAAAGGTGCTCACCTGTGGTCTTTTCATAATGCTTACTTCCTGATTGAAGTGGTAACATTTAACCATTGAGGTGTTTGGCCAGGTGGCACATGTATTGGCCAATTAGCTCATGTCGTGTCATTTTGAATGGCAGTGTTTTGAAATGGCAAACATGTGACTTTATGTCATATTGTTGTGTCTTATGCAGAGAACTGTGTGAAGTGCATTTAAAAAGTGCCATTTTGAATTGCAAAAATGTGTGTAAAGCAGAAAATGTGTTTAGACTTTTGGAGACTTGAGAAGAGGTTTTGCTCTCTGTGTGCCAGTTTAAATAATTGTGCTATCTATGCATGTCATTTTAGTGTGTTAGCAATTGGAAAAAACTGTAAGACCACTCCCTTTCAATGCCCTCTTGACCCCTCTCATTATGATGGTCTGGTTAGCGGACACACCGACTGACTGGAGATAATCTATGCTGACACACTAAATGCTTTGAAATCATGTTAGAGATGTGCTCCAGCTGGCTTCCCTAGCTCTTCCGGCATTGAGTGAAACCACCTTTAAAGGAAAAAAATCTGATGGTTACCATAGAGACCAAGCATGAGGATTTTTATAGCACAAAATAATCTTTGAACTGGAAGCTTCTCTGCTCTTAAGAGATTACCCTCCAAGATTTTTTACCCACTGTGTTTGCATAAATGTAACCCAGGTTGCAGACTCACTTAATCGACTGTCACCAGAAGACATTTTAGGTTCCCCAGCCTACACAAGCTCATTGGCCAGCAGGACTATGACTACAGCACTAGAGGCCAGGGGCTTGATCAGACACAAAGTGCTTCTGTCAACAACAACAAAAAGGGGAGAGAAAAAGGGGAAAGGAAGGGGAGATGCCTAGTCAGTTTTACAACAACAATGGGGTCGGAGAGGGAGGAAGAGGAGGACGGTACGGAACAAACGGGTGGTAGGCTATTCAAAACATTTGAGGCAGTCCGACCATGACTGAAAAGGAATGTTGCAAAGACATGCCACCACTTTCACTTGTCATTTTGCAGTCAATACATACAGTAGTATCAAAGTCAACGTAATTAAGCAATCATTTTTTAAATTTGACCTTTATTTAACTAGGCAAGTCAGTTAAGAACAAATTCTTATTTACAATTACAACCTAGGAACAGTGGGTTAACTGCCTTGTTCAGGGGCAGAATGACAGATTTTTACCTTGTCAGCTTGGGGATTCGATCTAGCAACCTTTCGGTTACTGGCCTAACTCTCAAACCACTAGGCTACCTGCCGCCCCGTGGCGGCTAGGGGGTGTGGTATATAGCCGATATACCACGGCTAAGGGCTGTTCTTAAGCACAACGCACTGCAGAGTGCCTGGATACAGCCCGTAGCCATGGAATATCGGCTATATAGTGCATTCAGAGCCCTGGACTTTTTCCACATTTTGTTAGGTTACAATCTTGATTCAATTGTCCCCCCCTCATCAATCTACACACAATTATACCCCATAATGACAAAACAAAAACAGTTGACATATTTTCTAACTTATAAAAAATAAACAAATATCACATTTATATAAGTATTCAGACCCTTTACTCAGTACTTTGTTGAAGCATCTTTGGCAGCGATTACAGCCTTGAGTCTTCTTGGGTATGATGCTACAAGCTTGGCACACCTGTATTTGGGGAGTTTCTCCCATTCTTCTCTGCAGATCCTCTCAAGCTCTGTCAGGCTGGATGGGGTGCGTTGCTGCACAGCTATTTTCAGCTCTGTCCAGAGATGTTCGATTGGGTTCAAGTCCTGGCTCTGGCTGGGCCACACAAGGACATTGAGACTTGTCCCGAAGCCACCCCTGCATTATTTTGACTGTGTGCTTAGGGTTGTTGTCCTGTTGGAAGGTAAACCTTCGCCCCAGTCTGAGGTCCTGAACAGGTTCTCTCTGTACTTTGCTACATTCCTCTTTGCCTCAATCCTGACTAGTCTCCCAGTTTCTGCCTCTGAAGAACAGCCCCACAGCCTTCTGCCACCACCATGCTTCACCGTAGGGGATGGTGCCAGGTTTCCTCCAGACGTGAAGCTTGGCATTCAGGCCAAAGAGTTGAATCTTGGCTTCATCAGAACAGAGAGTCTTGTTTCTCATGGTCAGAGTCTTTAGGTGCCTTTTGGCAAATGCCAAGCAGGCTGTCATGTCTTTTACTGCCCAGCAGCAGGGTAGCCTAGTGGTTAGAGCGTTGGACTAGTAACCGGAAGGTTGTGAGTTCAAACCCCCGAGCTGACAAGGTACAAATCTGTCGTTCTGCCCCTGAACAGGCAGTTAACCCACTGTTCCCAGGCCGTCATTGAAAATAAGAATTTGTTCTTAACTGACTTGCCTGGTTAAATAAAGGTAAAATAAATAAATAAAAAAGGCCTGATGGGGGGAGTGCCGCAGAGATGGGAAAACCTTCCAGAAGGACAACCATCTCCACAGAGGAACTCTTGAGCGCTGTCAGTGACCATCGGGTTCTTAGTCCCCTCTCCCCCGATTGCTGTTTGGACAGTCGGCCAGCTCTAGGAAGAGTCTTGGTGGTTCCAAACTTCCATTTAAGAATATTGGAGACCACTGTGTTCTTGGGGACATTCTATGCTGCAGAAATTTGGTACCCTTCCCCAGATCTGTGCCTCGACACATTCCTGTCTCGGAGCTCTACAGACAATTCCGTCGACCTAATGCCTTAGTGCATGTCAGAACAAAAACTGTCAACTGTGGGATCTTATGTAGACCGGTGTGTGCCTTTCCAACTCATGTCCAATCAATTGACTTACCCCAGGTGGACTCCAATATGTTTCTATGGAAACAGGCTGCACCTGAGATACATTTAAAGTCTCTGAATATGTAAATAGAAAAGGTACTTCTGTATTTTTAATACATTTGCAGAAATGTATAAAACCTATTTTCGCTGTGTCATTATTGGATGTTGTGTGTAGATTGAAGAGGATTTTTTTATTTACCCCTTTGAGAATAAGGCTGTAACAAACAATTTCGGAAAAAATCTAAATGTCTGAATACTTTCCGAAGGCACTGTATCACAAACCCCGAAGTGCCTTATGGCTGTTACTGTATAAACTGGTTACAAATGTAATTAGAGCAGTAAAAATACATGTTTGCTGTCAGCCAATCACTATTCAGGGCTCGAACCACCCAGTTCAAAAATGTATTTAGGTCATTGAATAACGACACAGCCAACTGCGCCATTGCCTTCAGAAATAAAAGACAGCCATGTATGGTCAAAAGTGACATTTAATTTGCGCCAATATTCATTGCGACTTTTACAGTGATAAAACAAACCTGCATGAATTTGGATGAACAAGTAACGGTCATGTAGCCCAGCTGACCGTTCAACATCTGCAGAACAGCACTTCAACATGAATTCACTAAAGCCATGTGTGCAATTTCATTTAAATTACATTTGAACAAAATTGACCTGTGTGTTATATATGTATGTATGCATGCATGTATGTATGTGTAAATACATAGAACCACAGGTTTTCCCTGTACAAGGCAGACAGTAAAATAGGCATCAGACCTGTAAGAGAGACCATGACAGAAGTTTGAACAAGAACTGAGCAATTTGCTTAACGTACCAAATTGTCCAACATTGAGAATTTAAAAAAAAGAAATAAGTAAAATGAGAACTAGGCAGAGCTGTCATAAGGTCACTTGTCATGCTATCAGATGGAGTACCACACACAAACAGGCATACTTTAGCTGTTGAGAAAGTTTCCCTTCCAAAAAAATAAAATCAGATACAATAAAATGTCATCTTGTTCTCCATTTCATGACATTAGAAAGCCCATTTTCTGGACATATTCACTGAATTTAGTCTTCAGAAATAATGACACCGGGGTTTGAGTGAACTGTTTGGATCCCCTGTGTGGATTTGAGTTTCCATAGAAATGTTCAAGTCCCAAACTTCATGCAACACTAGATCATGTACCCCAACAATGAATTAATATGACTCAATAAAGTCCAGCATAACCTTCAATTAAAATGAAACGTTCACAGTAAAACTTTTAGTTCCTTTTTTAATAGATTTTTATTTTTTTTAAACAAAAGGCTTCACCAAAATGTTTTGGTTGAGTCGGACTTGGAACAAACCAGGCGTGCATGCAGTTTTTACCAGACAATGAACACGGTGCAAAAGCAACAACTTCATATAAATCCATTTGAGTATGTTTTTTGTTTTTTGTTTAAACCTTATCGATCGCGCATCAGAACTTTGCCTATGACACCGGATGGAGTGAGGGACAACTTAAACCTCATGCTCTTTGGCCAGAGGGCCTGTGACTACAGCACTACATATGCCAGGGGCTTGGATCAGGTACATAAAGTGCTTCTGTCAAAAAAAACATACAAAAATTAAAAAAGAGGGGGTATCAAAACAATGGACTCAGGGAGGAGAGGAAGGGGACGGGACGGAATTCCTGGACTCACAGATGAACAGGTGGAGATTCTTCTTTTAAAAAAGAGAAAAGGACAGCAGAGTTCTGAGAAAGAGAGATAGAGAAGGAGAGGGACCTCAACCGAGGATGAGGCTGGACTTTCCCCCTGGGGGGTTCCTGCGGCCTGATGTCATCCCAGCGGCGGGCTGGGAGGCCGCTGTGGCGGGCTGGGAGGCCTCATTCCTCTGCTCTGGGGCAGGAATGACCTCAACCTCCACAGCGTTATCTAAACATGGGTAAGGAGACAGGATAACATGCCTGCCACTCAAGCATTTAAAGATGTAATACTGCCACTTGAAACTTTTAAAAACATCTGGTAATAAAAACAAAATCGATAGACAAAAACTACAAATGTTCAACATTTCAACACTACATACCATACTAAAAATCATATTTTTCCCTATAATTTAACTAGCATTGTGAATAAAATGAACCTTCTTAGAAGTTTACAGACATGAATATGTAGTCTTAATCTGGACAACTTGTTTAATAGTGGAAGTCAGCAAGAATCATTAAAATAGTCCTTACCAGCATTTCCCACGTCATTGTCTCCAGTCTAAGAGGAGATGAAGGGGAAAAGGGTAAGTGATTAGAAAACAACAGAAAGGAGTAGGTCAAATACATGAAAGTGAAAGAAAATCCTCAACAAGGAATGCCCTTTGTTTAACTTTGAGGAAATGTCAACATGGGAAATTCCAGATGTATCACTCCCACACACACAGCGTTGCGCCATCTCACCCCGGCGTTGGAGTCCTCGTGGTTGTTGGAGGAAGATTGGGCAGCACATCTCCTCAGTGGGGCTGAGGGCTCTCCACACAGCACTCCGGTGGGCTTCCCACCTGTAGATACACAGAATTGACACGGTTTGAGTCTCAATCCCTGGGAATTGCCTGGCTAATCACCAAGTGATCGAGGGCTTACATTCTAATTTAAGAACATCTCATGCCAGAAGTGATAACGTTTCAGATACTTGATAGAGTTATAAAGCAGCCAAACACCTAATCAAGTAGAATGAAACTAAAACTGCTTAGCTCTGCCATTTCATGGATTGTTTTAAATGGCTAAATCACAAGGGGTTGCAAGTTATGACCTAGAAATTAAAGTTTGGAGGAAGAGTGAGAGTTGAATTGGAAACACTCCATTTCAACAACCAGCCTGGGGACAAGCCAAAAAAAACACTGTCTCCCCACCTGACCTGTCAGACAGCATGCCGAACTCCCCTACTCAACAGCTGCTAATCAGACAAGTCAGTTGGATTTTTCATACACTGAACAAAAATATCAAACAGCAAGAGATTTTACTGAGTCGGAGTTAAGAAAATCCATCAATTGAAATAAATTCATTAGGCTCTAATCTATGGATTTCACATGACTGGGAATAGAGATACGAGTGTTGGTCACAGATATCCTTGTTTAGAAAAATAAAAAGGTTAGGGGCATGGATCAGAAAATCAGTCAGTATCTGTTGCGACCAACATTTGCCTCATGCAGTACGACATCAGTCGCATAGCGTTGACCAGGCTGTTGATTGTGACTTGACACAGGAGCATTCACTGCAGGCAACGCAGAGATCCTCATGAATATTCCAGAATGGCTCAGACTCAGCCCTGCTGGGATTCAGTGTAGGAAGGAAGATCAATAGTGGAAGAGCTAATGTAATGACTATGGATTGGAGGAGTTAAATTGGCCATTTCCTACACACGGTGACAACTTTTCTTTTAAGCTGTGTGAAGCGAACATGAATCACAGCATCATACATGAACACAATCTGCCCTCTTGTGGAGGAAGTTGCAACTTGCATCCACATAGATTATCTCCAGGTTCGATGAAGTTGAATTTAAGACCTTCTTAAAAATATCAAATACCCAGGTCATGCTACAAAACCAAACTGAGGTTTTAAAAATAGGTTATATTTAACCCCCAAAAAAATACATGACGCAAAGTGAGGCATTGTTGACAATAGATGGATGCAGTTGAATGCATGGTTAATATAATTCACCAATACATTTCTTGGTAGTCCAAATAATTGCCATCAGGTTGTAAATACCAGCTGGCCTGGTACCTTGCTTGTTTCAGTGACTCAATATTTTAAAATAAAAAATATAAAAAACCTGACAGACAATGTAACTAATACTGGGAATGTTAAAACAAAATCAAACTAGCAAGGGCAATGAGCAAGTCAGTCATATCCATCAAATGTATTTATAAAGCCTCTTTTACATCAGCCGATGTCACAAAGTGCTGTACAGAAACCCAGCCTAAAATCCCAAACAGCAAGAAATGCAGAAGCACAGTGGCTAGGAAAACCTCCCAAGAAGGCAGGAACTGAGAATGAAACCTAGAGGAAGAAGGCTATGAGGGGTAGGCCAGTCCTCTTCTGACTGTGCCGGGTGGAGATTATAACAGTACATGGGCAAGATGTTCAAACAGTCATAGATGACCAGCAGGGTCAAATAATAATCAGTGGTTGTAGAGGGTGCAACAGGTGGCTAACATGCTGACCAGACAGCACACGTTTAATCTGTGAGCGTTGCAAAATAAAATGTACATGTTATTCAATAATTTCATCCAAACTCCTCAAGCGCATCAGACTCCTGCATAGCCAGGTGTTAAAATAGAAGAACTTGGTTCTATTTTAGCCATTTGACGCGCTGCATGTCCCACCTCTCCCATCTACTCATTGGTTATTACGAGCATTTACCCACATGGGTCATTGAAAGATGGAGGTCCACACTCCAGTCGGTGATGGTAATGCACCTTAAAGTTGGTTGCCAACCACCATCAAAATTCTATAAATACATTTTTTTTTTTTTTTTTTTTTAAATCAAAACCTATGCATTTCAGGTAAAATAACAACCCATGCTAATCTCCCAGGACAAATTAGCAAGCAAGTTCAGGGATGCAAACTCGTGAGGGCCCAAAAAGGATACCTTTTGGCAAAAAAAACAAGTGACTAGTTTGCATCCCCGAGCAACAGCTAGCTAAATGTATGTATTTCAACCTCAAAATAAATATACTTGGTTTTGGCATTTTAACCTGGGTGTCATGAACGCATTTGGTAGGGATAGACAATCAACATGCACAAGCGGAGCCAGTTTGGTCATCCAGACAGAAAGTCAGGCAACCAGTAGGTCTAGGTTACAGAAAAACAAACATTAAAAAGCAATCGCGAAAGTTGGTTCCATACTGCAATTAGCTGGAAATAAAGTTGTCAAAAACTAGCAGTTTCATGTGAGATGAAAATATCTGTTCAAAATTTTGAAAAAGGGTAGATCTAATATGCATCTAGCATTGGTTGATAATATGACTAGGATTGTGCCTTTGGCCAGAAGACAATGAAATAAAGTTAACTAAATAATTGCCTCCACAGATAGTCTGATATTGGCAAGGCTACTTTGGAGCAAGGCAAAGAGCGTAGTAAAACTGTTCAGGTGTGCAACAACTATGTTTTCAAAATGCATGCTGCCTCCAGCTCATTGCAAAGTGGTGTGTGACACTGATGAAGACTGCCTTCGGTTGCCTTTATACACTGCTCAAAAAAATTAAGGGAACACTAAAATAACACATCCTAGATCTGAAATGAATGAAATATTCTTATTAAATACTTTTTTCTTTACATAGTTGAATGTGCTGACAACAAAATCACACAAAAATGATCAATGGAAATCAAATGTATCAACCCACGGAGGTCTGGATTTGGAGTCACACTCAAAATGAAAGTGGAAAACCACACTACAGGCTGATCCAACTTTGAAATAATGTCCTTAAAACAAGTCAAAATGAGGCTCAGTATTGTGTGTGGCCTCCACGTGCCTGTATGACCTCCCTACAATGCCTGGGCATGCTCCTGATGAGGTGGCGGATGGTCTCCTGAGGGATCTCCTCCCAGACCTGGACTAAAGCATCCGCCAACTCCTGGACAGTCTGTGGTGCAACGTGGCATTGGTGGATGGGGCGAGACATGATGTCCCAGATGTGCTCAATTGGATTCAGGTCTGGGGAACGGGCGGGCCAGTCCATAGCATCAATGGCTTCCTCTTGCAGGAACTGCTGACACACTCCAGCCACATGAGGTCTAGCATTGTCTTGCATTAGGAGGAACCCAGGGCCAACCACACCAGCATATGGTCTCAAGGGGTCTGAGGATCGCAATCTCGGTACCTAATGGCAGTCAGGCTACCTCTGGCGAGCACATGAAGGGCTGTGCGGCCCCCCAAAGAAATGCCACCCCACACCATGACTGACCCACCGCCAAACCGGTCATGCTGGAGGATGTTGCAGGCAGCAGAACGTTCTCCACGGCGTCGCCGGACGTCTCACGTCTGTCAGATGTGCTCAGTGTGAACATGCTTTCATCTGTGAAGAGCACAGGGTGCCAGTGGCGAATTTGCCAATCTTGGTGTTCTCTGGCAAATGCCAAACGTCCTGCACGGTGTTGGGCTGTAAGCACAACCCCCACCTGTGGACGTCGGGCCCTCATACCACCCTCATGGAGTCTGTTTCTGACCGTTTGAGCAGACACATGCACATTTGTGGCCTGCTGGAGGTCATTTTGCAGGGCTCTGGCAGTGCTCCTCCTGCTCCTCCTTGCACAAAGGCGGAGGTAGCGGTCCTGCTGCTGGGTTGTTGCCCTCCTACGGCCTCCTCCACGTCTCCTAATGTACTGGCCTGTCTCCTGGTAGCGCCGCCATGCTCTGGACACTACGCTGACAGACACAGCAAACCTTCTTGCCACAGCTCGCATTGATGTGCCATCCTGGATGAGCTGCACTACCTGAGCCACTTGTGTGGGTTGTAGACTCAGTCTCATGCTACCACTAGAGTGAAAGCACCGCCAGCATTCAAAAGTGACCAAAACATCAGCCAGGAAGCATAGGAACTGAGAAGTGGTCTGTGGTCACCACCTGCAGAACCACTCCTTTATTGGGGGTGTCTTGCTAATTGCCTATAATTTCCACCTGTTGTCTATTCCATTTGCACAACAGCATGTGAAATTTATTGTCAATCAGTGTTGCTTCCTAAGTGGACAGTTTGATTACACAGAAGTGTGATTGACTTGGAGTTACATTGTGTTGTTTAAGTGTTCCCTTTATTTTTTTGAGCAGTGTATATATTTACGCTCAGTGTGTCGCCTTGATTGCTGGTGAAAAGTTTGTTTCTGTTGGAGTTTCGTCCAATGTCTTGGTTAGAGGGGATGGTTCAGAGTGACATTCATTTGTTATAGAATGGATGTTTCGGCGGTTGCCGTTCTTCGCGTTCAATGATACCGAATTCATAGCTGCAGACTAGTAATTTATATCAAACACTTGTTCTTATTCTGTCGGTATCGATAGTCTAGGAGTTTAACCACGTGGTATGGTTAAAAGATTCAGCAATGGTCTACAACCTTAGTCCTCTCCTAATGGAGAAAAACATGGTCTGGTGATATTTTCTCAAAGTTGGGTTTTATTCGGAATTGCAGAAAAGGGGCTGTCCCAGGATGCCTGACCCTAACTGGGCTCAGGGGCGGTCCTCTGATTTAGTTCAAATCAAAAAGGAATTGTATTTTCCTTCATTAAAAACAGTCCAAAATCATATTACACAATTTTACAAACAGTATTATGCTCACTCATTCATCTTATACAACAATTAGATGTAAACCTCATATCTGAGGCTATTATATAACAGCGTTATGGTAATGTGGCCACACCGTCTCCCATGAGCTTCCCCAAGTTGTAACAAACGGACCAGTTCGTTTGAGCTAAGCTGGATTCTGCACCGATCTTTTATACTTTCTCCGGAACATGAAATTTGTTCGTACCTCAAGTTCTGTGAGGTGGAAGAAATTCCTTTGTTCTTTATGAAAATTTACTCTGCCTCTTATACTGTGTGGCCATGAGGCAGGGTCTTCTCAGGAATTTACGACCTCTCTCTGACCACAGCAGCCTAGTTGGAGGCAGGGAGAGGGGGATTGTGCTTGCTGAATTCACTAAATTATGCAAATGAACCTATAGACTGATAAGCATGACAAGTCAAATGCATTTACATGGACTGCTATTTTTTCCTCTCCCAGACTATTGGCCAGTGCTAATTTTATGCATTAATTAATGTCTACATTCCTTTTTGCCACATTTATTCTTAGACAACTTAATGCACACTTTTAAATTGTGTTATGTGAGCTAAACAAATAAAATGTATAATATATACATTTATTAATAATGTTACCGTCCCCATGACATCCATGCCACCACCACAGAAAAATATTGGCAGTAGAACGGCCTTACAGAACAGCTCAGTGACTTACGTGGCACATTTCCAACAAGTCAGTTCATCAAATTTCTGCCCTGGTCAACTGTAAGTGCTGTTATTGTGAAGTGGAACCGTCTAGGAGCAATAGCGGCTCAGCCGCAAAGTGGTAGGCCACACAAGCTCACAGATCCAGACTATTGAAGTGCATACAAATCTTCTGTCCTCGGTTGCTTCACTAGGGAGTTCCAAACTGCCTCTGAAAGCAACGTCAGCACAAGAACTGTTCATCGGGGCTTCATGAAACGGGTTCCCATGGCCAAGCAACCGCACACAAGCCAAAGATCACCATGCGCAATACCAAGCTTCTGCTGGAGTGGTGTAAAGCTCTCCGCCATCAGACTCTGGAGCAGTGGAAACGCGTTCTCTGGAGTGATAAATCAAGCTTTACCATCTGGCAGTCCGACAGATGAATCTGGGTTTGGCAGATGCCAGGAGAACACAACCTGCCCGAATGCATAGTGCCAACTGTAAAGTTTGGTGGAGGAGGAATAATGGTCTGAGGCTTTTTTTCATGGTTTGGGCTCGGCTCCTTAGTTCCAGTGAAGGGAAATCTTAATGCTATAGCATACAATGACATTCTAGAAGATTCTGTGTTTCCAACTTTGTGGCCACAGTTTGCGGAAGGTCTTTCCCTGTTTCAGCATGACAATGCGCCCATGCACAAAGCAAGGTACATACAGTACGAGATCCGCGTGGAAGAACTTGACTGGCCTGCACAGAGCCCTGACCTCAACCCCATCGAACACCTTTAGGATGAATTGGAATGCCGACGGTGAGCCAGGCCTAATCGGCCAGCTTCAGTGACCGACCTCACGAATGCTTGTGGCTGAATGGAAGCAAGTCCCCGAAGCAATGTTCCAACATGTAGTGGAAAGCCTTCCCCCGCTTGACAATTTCTAACATGGGTTTCAGAAGAAAGGTCTTTGTTTCTGGACATTTTGAGCCTGTAATCAAACCCACAAATACTGATGCCCCAGATACTCAACTAGTCTAAAGGCGGCCAGTTTTATTGCTTCTTTAAATCAGAAATTTTCAGCTGTGCTAAAATAATTGCAAAAGGGTTTTCTAATGATCAATTAGCCTTTTAAAATTATAAAAACTTGATTAGCTAACAACATGCCATTGGATCACAGGAGTGATGGTTGCTGATAATGGGCCTCTGTACGCCTATGTAGATATTACATGAAATTTTTTAAAACGTTTCCAGCTACAATATTCATTTACAACATTAACAATGTCTACAGTATTTCTGATCAATTTATTATTTTAAATGGACAACAATAAGTAGTTTTTTCTTTTTTAATTTGCTTTTCTTTCAAACAAAGACATTTCTAAGTGACCGCAAACTTTAATGTTGGCGTAAATGTTATGGCTTTTCAATCTCTGCCATACTCTGGATTCAGAGCCAAATGTCAAACAAGTGTGGTGTACCGCAGGGCAGCTCTTTAGGCCCTCTACTCTTTTCTATTTTTACCAATGACCTGCCACTGGCATTAAAACAAAGCATGTTTGTCCATGTATATCTATATGGTTGAATCATAAGTGTCAGCAGCCACAGCTAACGAAGTACTGAAACCCTTAACAGAGTTGACAGTTTTGGAAAGGGTGGCCAGTAATAAACTGGTCCTGAACATCTAAAACTAAGAGCATTGTATTTGGTACAAATGATTCCCTAAGTTCTAGACCTCAGCTGTATCTGGTAATGAATGGTGTGGATGTTGAACAAGTTGAGACTAAATTACTTTGCGTTACCTTTCATTGTAAACGGTCATGGTCAAAACATATAGATTCAAATGGTTATAAAGATGGGGAGAGGGTTGGCCGTAATAAAAAGATGCTCTGCTTTTTTGACCCCACACTCCAAAAAGCAAGTCCTGCAGGCTCTAGTTTTGTCTCATCTTGATTATTGTCGTCAAGTGATGCAAGGAAAGACCTAGTTAAGCGGCACGTCTTGCTCTTCATTGTAGTCGAAGGTATAATTCTTATGAGAAACATTGTGTTGAAAATCCCAAATTGTTTGCATAGCCAGCTCTGACACACACTTACCCCACTAGACATGCCACCAGGGGTATTTTCACAGTCCCCAAAACCAGAACAAATGCAAGAAAAGTCACAATATTACATAGAGCCATTTTATTGCATTGAACTCTGTTCCATCTCATATTGCTCAAATGTACAGCAAACCTGGTTTAAAAAAAAACTGATAAAGCAACACCTCACGGCACGTCGCCTCTTCCATATTTTACCTAGATAGTGTGTATGTATTGATATGTACGCTACACGTGCCTTTTAAAAAATATTGATGAAGTTCTGTCCATGAGCAGTTCTTGTCTATTAATGTTCTGTATTATGTCATATTTCATGTGGACCCAGGATAAGTAGCTGCCGATTTTGCAACAGCTAATGGGGATCCTAAAAAAATAACAAAAAATGTATAGGAAATCTTGTTCTCTGGCAACGGCCCGACTCGCACATGACGTGCACACATGGTTGGATAGCTTTAGAAAAAGTGCGCCTCCAGTATTATTTGATGTTAAAATAGTAATAACGGCAACAATTAAGCAGCGGCACTATAATGGAAACACTGTAGTCATCTCAGTTGCATTTAAGACCTTTGAATTTAAGAATCTGAGATAAATGAATTTAAGATTTAAAGACTAAAGGACCCGCACTGAGAAGTTTTGATAAATTACATAGGCTACATACAGCTAGAGGCACAGTATAAGTATTATACAAGAGGCTGAGGTAGGGTGATGGGTTACCAGGTGGGTTGTTCCTCCGATGAGCGTGTGGGTCATCTGGTTCAGCGAAGATGTTGGAGGCCATCTTGTTTTTGCGATTGGGGGGCTTTTCCTCATCATTGCCAAAAGAGATGTTGGAGGCTCCTCCAGGAGGGCGCAGGACCCTAAGAGACAAAGCAATGAGAAAAGTATTGAGAAAAATAAAATAACTAGCCTAACTTTTATACTTCTTACTGGTATAGCCTTAAACTAGGATTTGTACCCTCTAAGAGTTCCTACTGAAGAAAAAAAGAAACAAAATAAATACACACCTGTCTGAAATTTTGCACAGGACAAAGGGCATCATCCCCAGGCTATTTTGGGAGGAAGTCTGTGTCTGGTGCGCAACACTACATTAGAGCCTTCCTGACTACTGTCATTATGGTGGTCTGGTTAGCTGACACATTGACTAGAGCTAATCTATGCTGACACACAAAATGCTTTGAATTCATGTTAGAGATGGGCTCCTGCTGGCGCCACTATCTCTTCCTGCAGTGAGTGAACCCACCTTTAAGCCGAGGACTTAGAAGAGGATGAAAAATGGGTGTGACAAAACCATGGAGACCAAATGTGAGGATTTTTAAAGCATGAAAGAATCTTTGAAATGGCAGCTTCTCTGCATTGAGATAATGATTTTTTAAAAACAATACCTTCTGCTATGATTAACAATTAAAAATATATATTTTTGATTTACATGCCTTGTGCTTGCATAAATGTAAACCAGGTGAAAGCTCACTTGATCGATTTTCACGATAACAGACATTTTAGGTTCCCCCATCCCACTTACCCCAGAGGCACACTACAACCAGCGGGTCATAAAATATCCAGATGTCATTGTAGCCAGTTGTCTCTGTATGTGGGGCAGCTGCTTCGGCCTGATATCAACCTTAATCAAGCCGGCTAAACCAACCAGATGTAAAATAATTTAAGTCTGATTAGCATAGTCGGTTTTGCAAGTCAGTAACTAGCTAGCCGAATAGCTGGTTAGTGAATATTTAATTTGAGCAAATCTGGTTATGGAAGAGGGCTGCATGGTCGTGATTGGCAAAGTGGATACTACTAACGTTAGTCGGATAGAAAAATCACCTTCCACAGGGGGCCCCACCCAACCATAAAATGAACTGTTATTGATTTGCTAGCCAACGACAAGTTTCATGCTAGCAGTCTGGCTCTAGTGTCATGCACCCTGCATTGAATAAAAGAAGCAAATGTTGATTCCTTTGAAGGCAATCAGTTAGAACCATTAGCATTAGCTTGCTTTTACACACCTACGAGCACGTCGTTAGCTAGCTACATTCACTAGCTAAATGCTAGCAAGCTAACGTTAGTTAGCCTGTTCCACATACAAAGAGGCAAATGTCAACGGTGGTTGTGGCCACAGACGCATTTAACGTGAAATACATCCTCTCCCAAATAATTTAAAAAGCCATTAATACGAACAGGTTAAGAAAGGTGTCTTGTTTGACAACTCGCTAGTTAAAGGTTAGCTAGCTAACTTAGCTGTCTAGAGGAGGGCTGCATCATTTGACATTTGGCTGAAAATGCAAGGCTCTTGACATGTCATGATGCTTACCTGGAGCTGCTTTTTGCTCCGGCTTCCATGCCTGAATATATAGTTGTCGTCGTCATTTTGTGAGAGGCTGGTAGGAGTTAATAAGCTATTGCAAATAACAAGACGATTTTAGACCAATATTTCACCACCTCAGACTCGTTTTACTCCACCCGGTACAAGCAAAATGATCAATCGGATTTAAAAAAAAAACGTGAAGAGGGCGTTTCCATGGTTGAATTGCCACCCACAAAAGGACGATTCGTTCTTCTGATTGGTTCCTGACTCATAAATCATGCATTTGATTGGAGAATCGGTGTACGACCTGCGCGCTCAAGGAAAAGCAAACCGTCCTTAGCAACAAACAAAAAATAATCCATATGATGTCTGAATCTAGAGATTTTATAACCCTCCTTTCTGTACAATCAAACATTTTGAGATAAATATTTTCCTGACAAATACTTCTGTTTTTACCACCCATACAGAATCAGTCAGTTGATACAACAGAGAACAATAATGAAAAATCTGACTATATGATTCAGACAGGTCACCTAGAATGCATTTACACAGGCAGCCCAATTCTGATCTATATTCCACTAATTGGTATTTTGAACAATCATATCAGATCTTTTTCAGAACTGATCTGATTGGTCAAAATACCAATTAGCAAAAAATATCAGAATTGGGCTTCCTGTGTAAACAGATGGTTGATCATCATCATTATGTCGCAACTTGGATTTTTGCACATTTATTAAAAATAAAAAACATAAATATCTCTTTTACATAAGTATTCAGACCCTTACTATGAGACTCAGGTGCATCCTGTTTCCATTGATCATCCTTGATCATCCTTGAGCTGTTTCTACAACTTGATTGGAGTCCAACTGGGGTAAATGCAATTTATTGGACATGATTTGGAAAGGCACTCACCTGTCTGAGGTCCCACAGTTGACAGTGCATGTCAGAGCAAAAACCAAGCCATGAGGTCAAAGGAATTGTCCGTAAAGCTCAGAGACTGGATTGTGTCGAGGTACAGATCTGGGGAAGGGTACCAAAATATTTTTGCAGCATTGAAGGTCCCCAAGAACACAGTGGCCTACATCATTCTTCAATGGAAGAAGTTTGGAACCACCAAGACTCTTCCTAGAGCTGGTTGCCTGTCCAAACTGAGCAATTGGGGAAGAAGGGCCTTGGTCAGGGAGGTGACCAAGAATTTGATGGTAACTCTGATAGAGCTCCAGAGTACCTCTGTGGAGATAAGAGAATGTTCTAGGACAACCATCTCTGCAGCACTCCACCAATCAGGCAGTTATGGTAGAATGCCAGATGGAAGCCACTCCTCAGTAAAAGGCACATGACAGCCTGCTTGGAGTTTGTCCAAAAGGCACCTGAAGACTGACCATGAGAAATTATTCTCTGGTCGGATGAAACCAAGATTGAACTCTTTGGCCCAAATGCCATGTGTCATGTCTGGAGGAAATCAGACAGAGCTTGAGAGGATCTGCAGAGAATGGGAGAAACTCCCCAAATGCAGTTGTGCCAAGCTTGTAGTGTCATAGCCAAGAAGGCTCGAGGCTGTAATTGCTACTAAAGGTGCTTCAACAAAGTAAAGGATCTAAATACTTATGTAAATGTAATCAGTGTTTATATAAACTTGCAAAAATGTCAAACTATTTTTGCGTCATCATTATGGGGTATTGTGTGTAGCTTGAGGGGGGGGGGGATAATTTTATACATTTTAGAATAAGGCTAACAAAATGTGGATAAAGTTAAGGGGTCTTAACTTTCCAAAGGCACTGTATATATATATATATGACAGAGACATATTTAAAAAAGAATCAATTTATTTAACAATAACATGTGAGTCGATTTAAATGCAGGCTTATTGGAGAACATCAATACAAGTTGCATCGCAAACAACATCTACAATTATTAAAAAGAAAGAATCCATCTCTGAAAACAGAAGTCTGACCAGCAATTGTCAAAACGGGTGAATTAGATGTAAAGAACTTACACACCTTCCAAAAGACATTGTCCAGAATTGTAGGCTTTGATTGCTGGATTAGTTCAGCACATGAAACAGGATCTGACAATGGGTACTCTCACTCAGATGTTTATGTACAGAATAAACTCAATAATATACAACCGTATGTTATGTGAATATCAGAATGAATGGTATTGACACGTGTAGAACTAGGTATGCTGAACCCCAAATTGACCCAACTCCTGTATACCTGAAAGGATTGGAAGTACGGCTATAACACAGCAAGTCATATTAACATATTGGTCAAACCTATCCAATCTTTTCAGATTGGCATTAAGTGCCTAGGGATAGGAGTTAGAAGCAGAGTTTCAGAAAATACATTATTAGGGAACGTAGAGGCGAGCTGACAGGGGAGGTAGGGGTGTTGGTGGGGAACATAGGCCCCTAGTGAAGAAAACCTCCCGTTTGCTGCTGGAACACATCAATTGTGTCTTCATCTTCCATTTCCAACTGACAAAACAAAAGTCATAGTCAAGATCAGTTATAGCATCAGCAATTTATGTTTTTTTCTACCCGTGTAAACATTCTTCGTGGGCAGGATAAAACATGTTTTTCAAATATATTTTGGGGGGGTATTTTGAAGTTTTATTGACAGGTTCAGATCAGAATGTTAAATGGAGAGCCAGATGAGAGGATTATAGGAGAGGAAGTAAGGGATTGAACCTCTGCCTCCAGGGGCCCTATGTGGTCCTGGAGGCAGACCCCGCCACAGGATAAATCCATTTGCCAATGAACAGTCAACTCAAACATAAGAGGAACCAAGGATTTGATCCAACAATAACAAACCTTATCGACCAACTTACTTGTGCTGGTGTGTCTGTCTCGTTGATGGGTTGACCATCAAACCGGAACCGGATTTGCCTAATCGTCAGGCCCTGTGGAAAGGCATCACAAGACACAAAAATTTGAACTGCAAATACGCAATTCTTCAATCAAGGGAACTTGTGCATGGCAATAAAACCCTCAGTCTGAGTGCATGTATACAGGACGTCACGAAGCGAGTACCACTTCCTCCTGATTCGGCTCATACCTTGCGCGAACTCGGGAGCTCTGCCCTGTTAGCACACGTGACCTCCCTCCTGAAGCGTATTACCAGACCGCGCCACATGGAAAGCTAGCTACTCCCTATCGCAAGTGGGGATACTTCAGGCTGAGGAGTAAGTTTCACACATCCCCATGTCCTACACATGCATGTTTGTTAGTCAATGGATGTTGCCTTACCTGTCTTTCGCAATATGCTTTCATGAGTTTGCTGAGAGGTGTGTGCCTTTTGATCTTGAACTGCACCACTGAGCCGTCTTGTCCTGCCACCTTCAAGTTGATGTGGTCATTGTTCTCCGTCTTTACTCCTTCCTAAAAACAAATAAAACATTCTATGATTAGAGAAGGGAGTGGATATTTGGTACATTCTCTAGGAACTAAACTATCCCTCACATTAAACTAAGTTTCAAATCACGGATTATTATATTTGGATAGACATTCTTGTGAAGTGCAATGGTCTGCACGGAATACTCCCGATTCATAACAATTACAACAAGCTAATTGATCATGTTAGCATGCTAACAACTGTATGTAGCTAGCTGCCATACTGTTATTTGGGCACGGGCCCTCGACGTTAGCTAGCTAGCCATCTAGGTTGCATCATGACAAGAAAACACATGAATATGAATTACATTTCAATTAGAAAATTAAACGGATTTTGACTGACAAACATGAATAAATCACAAAAGCCACATTGTTACTGATATTATTCGCTAGCTAACTACACGCTAACAGTTAGCCTAGACAAGCGGTCCAGACCGATTCAGAAATATTTCCTACTAAATCAACCGGTTAAGTAAATTCGCTGCTCTAAACCTCAAACGTTTTCAGAATATCATACAGGCCAACATAACGAGAAAACAACTTCACTGTAAATATTGCGAATAAAATACGTTTCATTGCTCACCTTGGGTTTTTCGTCTGCCATGGCTGCTACACTTCAGCGACTTTGCGCTTTCTCCACGAAGCTTGGGCAGGAGCGCGACTTCCATCTGCGCCAGTTTGGAGAGCAGTCTGTGCTGCTCTTTTTCCATGACGATACATTTCTGAGCACTCACAGTGTGTGCACAGTGTTACATTTCTGAGCATTCACAGTGTGTGTGCCCAGTGTTGCTTGTTGGTGTGAAACTAAACTTAAAAATACAAAAGTAAAATGACATGTTCCAGGAGGTTTGATTATTTATAGGCGTTTCCTCGCCGGAAATCAACGTCTGTATGGGCGCAAGTGGGTTAGGGCAGGCAAATGAACATACCACATACAGCATGTGGCAATTCTTTAAAATTAAGACTAATTCTTCATGCGGTAAAACAGTTCTTCGAAAATACATATACAGTACTTACTTCTGTTCAATCCCATTAAATAACCACACATTTAATGCACAATCTCTAAAATGGACAATAAATAGAGCAACAATTTATATTAAAGTTTGGAAGAGTCCTCCCATTGTAACACTGGTACTGATAACAGAAAATAGCTTCATAACGCAGACAGGCAGAATAGACAGTCAGACACTCCTGTTACATACAAGTACATTGCAAGGGACAACCATAAGCCCTATTTTGAGATACCGATTCATGTCCTATTGTACCACTGCAGGCAAAGCACCTTCACTATAGGCTGTTTGAATGGGGATGCAAGGGTTAAGCTGTCGCAGATAGAAATGTAATGTATAGAGCTGACAAGCTTCCCTATTCAAACAAGCTTCCCTATTCTACTCAATACAGGTCTATCTGAAAGTGCTGCGATATTTCACCCTCCTGGATAAGCCCCAGGTTTCTACAAACTAATATTAAATTGTTACCAAGCCATTCAAAGTTAAGTATGCAGGGAAGAATTTCAGCAGTAAACTGATCTCAAAACAGAAGACAGAGCTTGCTTAACTAACACCATCTCGGGAAACCAATACTTTCATGACAAGCACCTAAAAAATAAATACATAAATACTTAAAGATTCTCAGTCACACAACTTGGCAGGCCACCACCTCCCATAACTGAAACATGTCAAAATAGCACTAATAGAAATATATAGGTAGAAATAGAAAATTCCCACCTGACCAGATAAATAGCACTCCCAAAATACAAATAATTATTTTGAATATATTCAAAGACCTTCTCAACAACATTATGCAAGTGTTCAGCATTTAGCTGTCTGTACTGTCAGTTATCTGCTCCATCATTTTCTACTGAGGTATCATATTTGGAATAAAGTGAAAGGGGGCAGGTGGAAAAGAGATACATGTATGCTACTAGTCTATGGCTTCTTTTCCATTAACTGTGACAATCGGGAGATTTTCCCTGTCCAATTACTGGTAGTTCATTGTAAAAGTATTGTGTAAGTGCCAGATGTATATCATGTGATAACCTCCACTCTTATCACATGCTAGGCTGGCTCTTCTTGACCGTTTAAAGTAAAATTTCCAAGTGTATATGACTGCTCTAAAACCAAACATTGTAAGTCTGTATGGCATTTCTAAAGTGCAGCAATTCTGTAACAATTCCATTCAGAGAAGATTGGGTTTGAAGTATATATAAATAAACATGACACCTAACAGAAGGACAATGTAACGAATGGCATAATGATAATAGCGCTTAATAACTTACTCGTATATGAAACATTAGCAAATACATTGATTCTCCCCCAAATAGTCTTTGTAGCGTCAACTGACTCAAGCTGTCCCCACCATGTGTTGCTGTATTGTCCCTGGCACCATTTTGGGGTTAGGGGGGCTATAGAGCCCCCCATATCTCGGCTGGGGGGAACTGGTCAACCTCCCCAGTCTCTGTGCACTGCTGCTCTCCCAGTGTGAACGTCAGCTTGTATCTCATCCGGACCTTCTCCTGCGAGAGAGAGAGAGAGACACACACACACACACACACACACACACACACACACACACACACACACACACACACACACACACACACACACACACACACACACACACACACACACACACACACACACACACACACACACACACACACACACACACACACACACACACACACACACACACACAGAGTAAGCATCCCAGTTTAGCTTGCTGGTTAGCATTGTAGCATCATTTTGACTTCAAACTAAAGCACACAAATGATCCAGGTGATATGAGACATGGGTAGGTGATGTAAGGAATCATAAAGACCAAGTAACAAAGGATGGAATAATGGATCCTGAACCTTAGCAGGGATCACACAGACAAAAAACATGTACCATAACACATCTGCTAAGTGGAATATCTGATTATACCATAACCACATTTTGAACTCATGCAAATATCAGATTAATAACTCTCATTGACTACACTAGGAGGACTCTCACCATTAGTGGGTTGGCCAGCAGCATGACTTGAGTGATGGCGGCGGGGGGAAAGATGGGGTTAAAAGGCGCCAGGTCAGTTCCCGAGGGCGGTTGTAGTCTCACCTTCATCGACTGGCAAGGGGGAAGGAATGAATGGGGGGGGTTTATCAGTGACAGTTTGAAGACGGGCTTCGGTTCATATATATTAACTCACAAATATTATAGTTTGAGCAAACTTCACTGCCTGTCTGAAGCAGTACCTCACTGAACATATCTCACTTGTCAGGCGAGTGAGGATTCAAGTATGCTACAAGAATGATGCTCATGAGTTCTTTTAATCAACTACAGCAGGCAGCGTTGGTTTTAATTGGCCCCCCAGGTTCTGAGCAAACTTTTTTTTCTCCATTGTTGGACATAAGATACTGTCAAAACACCAGGACATCAGCTCCAAGTGATTTTAATGTTGAGAATCTGTTCCTCATTATTCCCACACGCAAGGTTTTATAATATTATCTTCTTGCAGTCAATTTGCAGTCTACAAATGATTTGTAATTATGTCCTGGCTCTGACCATCCGCTCAAGATAATAATTAGCCCACGGCTGAATCTAGTTGATTATCCCTGTACTACAGTGTAAGTACAGACCACAGTGTAATTGAATAGGTTGCAACAGCGCGAGTGTCCACTGTCCAAGTCAACCTTACCTTGGGTACAGCAGCCTGTAGGACCATGTTCATGACGGGAAGAGGTGCCGTGTTCAGCATGGACACCACCATCACCAGCACGTCCGGCCGGCCCGGCGGACAGTCGGTGGCAAAGTGCAGGAGAACGCGGACCCCGTCTTTATCATAGGCCGTCACAGGACACAGCTTGCCTTTAACATCACAGAATGACAGAGAGAGGAAGAAAACACTCAGTATCTGCACTTCCAGCCACTGTACTGAGCCATCTGTGTTGACCAGACTACAATACCCAGAAACTCCTGAAGGCAGGCTAAGGTCTTCCTGGGACTCACTTGGCTTGATGGCTTCTAGGGGGACGTGGACGTTACTTAGGGAGATCTCAGGGAACTTGGCTGGGCTGGCCTGCCCCAGCGGGAGAATCAGGATGGGGGACAGGGAGCGGAGAAGGGGGCTGTCATCAGCTTGGGTCTTAGGGGACAAGGTAGGGGCTGCAGCAGCAGCAGCCTGTAGGATACCCAGAGGGAGAGGGCTGGATCTGGAGGCGGGGATCCCAATTCTCGGGGAGGCAGTGGTACCCATAGCCTCACCCATCCCAAACAGGTCGCCAGTGTTGATCACACCAGGCATGCTATGGTAGATGATGACAGATGGATGGACATTAGACCTGCACTCTGTACCGCCCATCCCTACTGCATACACTCAAAAGAATAGATCAAGCAATAACGCCAATTGGTGGCATTTAAATATTACTTCAGTTATCCACTTTCAAGCCTCCACAGTTACATGGTGTGGTACATGCTAGCTAGCATCTAGCCTTCACAGGAACATAAAGTATGATTGGTAGTAGAGATGAGCACCTCTTGGGGCTACCCAAATCCAACATGTCCAGGTCCTGCAGACTGTGGTTCAGGGAGGCGGAGACTGCCTGGGCAGCAGCACTGGGGTAGGGGAAGGAGGCTGCCACTGAGGATTGTGGGGCGGCTGTCTTAGAAACAGGCTCTGTTGTAGAAGCTCCTAACTGGTCCGTAGAAGCTGCAGAGAATACAGTAGCTGGGAGGGCGCTGCCAAACAGGTCCAAAACTGGGTTGGGAGCCTGGAAGAGAAGGGGTTTAACATCACATTAAACAATGTGTGTCAAGCTGACATAGTTAAGATAAATATTTCCAGGAAGGATAAATATTTCTCCCAGATAAATGCTTCTGAAAGTACTGACTGGTTAGGACACTTGAAAATGGCCATTTTACCTGCAAAAATGTCCTCCACGGATTATTCAAGTCATCTTTTGCAGGAACTGGGTCATTAAGTCCTGAAACAAACAAACAGTCAATATATCAGTCAATTTATTCTCCTATTCTATCAAGAAAACCTACATTTCCCGGAAGAGGGAGAGACTTTGGCCATATATGTGGGGATTAGGTGAGTCTACTATGTGAATTCAATGTCAAAAACATGAATCACAAAGACATACAGAAGACTAATGCTTTCTTATCAGATACAAAGGTGTTGATACAGGATGTGCTGTACCTAGAGAGAGGAGCTCCTTGTCCAGTAGAGACAGTGCAGCAGAGGGTTTTCTGGGACTGGGGTCCTCCATGGCAGGGCAGGCCTGAAGATCCTGGAGGGGGGCAGACCCGTACAGCAGGTCGGCTGGGATGAAGTCTACGTGCTGGGCTAGAGGAGGATGCTCTGGTGGGGAGGGGCTCTGGAGGTCCAGACCAGCCAGGTCTACCAGGATCTCAGACTGGTTGCTGTCTTTGGTACCTGGCCAGGGATGGAAAGAGACAAAGATTAGGGTGAAACAGTCCAAGATGGTAAATACAATAATACACCAATGTGATCTCAGATGAAGGGGGGGTTTATTATTTTGTAAAGAATCCCCAGACCTGGGCCCCAGAAAGGAAAAAATTGATAATCCCTGGTAGAAAATAAAATCTGTGAACCGTCATGTTCTTACATTGTGTAGTAGTTGACAGTCCAAGTGGCTCCATCTCTCCATTGACAGTCTGTCCCTCCACAATCCTCTTATAGGAGTTGATGACGCGGGACAGGTCATCACTGGCCTGCAATATGTCACCTGGGGGTCACGAGAGGTCAAAGGTCACAAAGGATCAATCAATATGACCAATGATGGGAGGGATTTGACTATTTTGGACAATAAGATGGCAGGCCTCATGGAGTGTTGGTTACCTAAGCTGCTGTCATTGTCCTCTGTCTCTGTGGCCAGCTTGAACACAGTCCCCCTCAACTTGTCACAGTCACCGTAAAGCTCCTGAAATGAAAAAACAACACCAATAATAATATTATGTGATGACAACACATTTCATATATGCTTCCAAAGTGTATTAATGTGCTTCTAACAACAAAATATTTTAAAGAAAACTTTCATTGTCCTGGAAGCAATTTCGTTTTATTTTCCAAAGTTAGACACTTTTTATAGATTATCTCCGATTTTATGAAGGGAAGAGTCTACAATAGTGATAGTGAAGTAAGATGTGGACCAACTTTGATAAGCTCCTTGTCTCCGTCCGTTGATTGGTCCCTGCTGAAGTGGCTGAGCATCTCGTTGAGCAGTTTAACACTGTTGTTGACCTCCTCCAGGGTGCTGCTGCGCTTCGACGCTCTCTGCAGCCTCACCTCATCCTGAAACACAGCACACACCTGCCTTAAACCCACTGGGATACAGTGACTGACAGAGGGCCGGATTCAATCACTTGTCATCATTATGGTCGTCATCATGTTTGTGTAGCAGCTCTGTTTACACAACTACTGCCTAACAACTACTGCTAACCTCTTTGACCATGTTTTTGATCAGGCGGTTGGCCTCCTGTAGATCCTCAGGCTTTTTGCTCTTCAGAAGCTCGGCCAGTCGCTACAGAGAGAGATAATAATAAGTCAGAGTCTCTAGTACTCTAGTCTGTTTCCCACAGTAGGGTCCAGTCACAGCAGCCAATCCCTGTGACAGATCCCAGGGCTTGAGAAAACATCTTTGATCATCGATCAACTTGAAGCTCAGAAATGCAAACATGCCAGGACCAATGAGAGAGGGTGAGATAGTCAGGCGGGTTTTATAGTGTAATTGTTATTGTAATGACATAGCATAGGCTAGATAGATTATGGCTATTTACATCCCAAAGACAGAAATCAAACATATTTTATGAAAGATTAACACGTTCTTCACAAAGTGAATTTATAGCGTCCGTATACAAAAATCTTCCATCAAACATCATAAGAAGGAAGCATCTCACCTTGCTCTTCTCCTCGTTCTCAAACACAGGGTTCTTGGGCCGGGAGGAGGGCGACGGCATCAGTGTCTTATCCAGAGGAAGCTCAGGGTCAACTGTGACAATACCTGAAAAAAGGCAACAGTTAGAAGTGACATGGCGACTTTACAGTATTGGCTAAAAACCAATGAAAACCTGAAATAGGGTCCTTTTAAAATGCTGAAATCCTACCTTGTTTCTTCAGCATTTGATAAGCATCACTGATCTTGGCCTCATTGGGTAAAGAGAGTGTCCAGCTGAAGAGCATATCTACCACTCTCTTCTTCACCACCTCTGACACTCTGTCACCTAGATACTGGAACAGGAACAGGGTTCATCTGGATGGATTCCATTTTAATAAAGCAACAAATTACATACAGAACTATGGGATTAAAGAAAATAGAAAACATCTGATATTATCTACATACTTTAGGTGACACCACTTTGATGAGTTCATTTAGAAACCTAAATTTCCCAACTTCATTGTGGAACCTTTTCCCGCAGTTCTTCATGCAAGCTTCTAAAACCTGCAACAGTGAGAAGTCAATGTTAAAGCTCTAAGAATTATAGGCCTAGTGATAAATGACAAATACTCAATGTAAGAGTGGGATGTTTACGCACCATCAAAGCCTGTATCGCCTCCCATTCTTGTGGGGACTGGATTTTATGGGCTAACAATCTCACAGCAATCTGTGGGCTGAAATTAAAATCATATAATATCAGAACAAATCTCAAACAATTTAAGGATTCAACAGTTCCAAATGAGCCTGATTTGAGGTTATGCTGTTGACAACAGTAAAAAGTTACAACCATTGTTACATCTTCAGAAAACCTTATTGATTACAATGAAATTAATACCTTAACATTACGTTACTTGAAGAGCATAGGAAAAGCATCCATACCCTTCCAATTCCTTATTGATTTGGTCACAGAATCCTATAATGTACTCCCAGTCTTCCTGCCTGTTGGATGGGTTGGTGGCTTTGTCTGTAGGGGGGGGGGGGGGGGGGGGGGTCACATGAATATCTATCTCTGACTGAGTTTTCAGAGGCTCCTTTATAAAAACTGCTGATGGCTGACATCTGAATGTGATGAATGTCAAACATGTCATGAAAGTTACAGCACATTCGTCTTGACGCAAGTACAGCAAGATCTAGTCGAATGCAGGCAGCCCTTGCAGTAAATTAGGTAGCTAGGTTGGCAGTTAGCTAGTCACAGAGTTGTGTAGTCTGCTGGTGAGTGATTTGTAAACAACTACAGTAGTTGCTAAGTTATCTAGCTAGCAAACTAACTCCAAAAATCTTGACAACTAGCAAAAAAAATAAGCTTAGTTAGCTAGCTACCTAACAAGAGTCAACAAATGGTCGTATTCAGTGTGCATTGTGAACATGAACTGTTGTTGCCAAAACATGTTGATAGCTGGCTAACGTTAGCTCATTGCAAGCCACCTCTCATGACCCAAACATTGACTCAAAACACGAATAAATGAACATAGCCATTGTTGCCATTTGTATAAAATATACAATCTAGCTGGCACTGGTGATGTAGTTGTGAATTGCCAATTTGTGAATTTGCCCATTTAAAACGACGCATAAAGAAGTACGTATAATTTCATTTCCAAGCATGTAACTCACTGAGCCACGACTCCAGCGACTCCCCTTCCGCATCCGCCATATTCACTGCGGAGACACCAATGGGCCAATTCGATTATGCTGAGCCGCGGGGCACCGGTCGTGAACGGGGAAAAAGTGGTGAGGGAGGAGCACATTCTCAAATCGAACAGTAATCTGCTGCGATCGGTCACGTTGTCTACGTCATGGTGCATACAACATCTTCTTTCCTTACAATGTTAGAATTTTCAAACGAGTTATCATTGGTAAGGCAGATAAAACGCTGTTATTGAAAGCAATCACCTTTGAATGTGAAAACAGAATCCTACTCATTACTCCACGTGCTTAATAATGACACTTTTGTTTTGAGCCCCTTTAGGCTGGGGCTTTGAAAGGGGCACCTGGCTCAAACCCAGGAGGCAGCCCGATGTTATGATAATTTGTCGGTACAGATGGTTTGTTTAGCCTACATAGCAGGTTAGGATAATTAACGTAGCATGTTAGGAAAATGTACATAGCAGGTTAGGGGAATGAATGTAGCAGGTTAATAGAACTAAGCTAGTGGATTACTTAGGATAATTAACATAGCAGGTTAGGAGAAATAAAGAAGCAGGTTAGGTGAATTAACCTGGCAGATTAGGAGAATCAAATCAAATTGTATTCGTCACATACGCTGAATACAACATGAATTTACCGTGAAATGCCTACTTTTGAGCCCTTAACCAACAATGCAGTTTTTTAAAAGTAAGTAAGAAAATGCAACCGGTCAGGATGCTCTCGATGGTGCAGCTGTAGAACTTTTATAAGGATCGGAGGTCCCATGCCAAATCTTTTCAGCCTCCTGAGGGGGAATAGGCATTGTCATGCCATCTTCACAACTGTCTTGGTGTGTTTGGACCATGATAGGTCCTTAGTGATGTGGACACTAAGGAACTTGAAGCTCTCGACCCGCTCCGCCCTCCTTTTCCTGTAGTTCACGATCAGCTCCTTTGCCTTGCTCACATTGAGGGAGAGGTTTTTGTCCTGGCACCACATTGCCAGGTCTCTGACAGCCTGTAGGGAGGAGGTCTCATCATCGTCTGTGATCAGGCCTACCACCGTTGTGTCGTCAGGCAAAACGTAATACTGGTGTTGGAGTCGTGTGTGGCCACGCAGTCGTGGGTTAACAGGGAGTACAAGAAGAGACTAAATGCGCACTCCTGAGGGGCCCCGTGTTAAGGGTCAGTGTGGCGGATGTGTTGCTGACTACCCTCACCACCTGGGGGTGACCCGTCAGGAAGTCCAGGATCCAGTTGCAGAGGGAGTTGTTCAGTCCCAGGGTCCTTAGTTTAGTGATGAGATTGGAGGGCACTATGGTGTTGAACGCTAAGCTGTAGTCAATGAACAGCATTCTCACATAGGTGTTCCCTTTGTCCATGTGGGAAAGGGCAGTGTGGTGTGCAAGAGATTGCGTCATCTGTTGATCTGTTGGGGAGGTTATGTGAATTTAAGTGGGTTCAGGGTTTCTGGGATGATGATGTTGATGTGAGCCATGACCAGCCTTTCAAAGCATTTTATGGCTACAGATGTGAGTGCTTATGAGGCAGTTAGGAAAAAGGGTTAGGCTTAGCTACAATCAGGGGTTTGTTTTATCTCGCCCGGGCGCCTGAGTAGGTGTGTTTTGCACCAGGTGAAAGTTGATTGCATTAGTTTTGGAACCAGGCTGCCTCCTGGGCAGTGAGCCATGTGCCCTGTTTAAAGCACATGGCAAAGTAATCTCAAAACCAAGTGATATATGGGCACGTGGAGCAATGAGTAGATTCTGTTTTTTCACATGCAAAAGTGATTGCTTTTGAGATTTATCTACCTTCCCATTGAAAATGAGTTAGAAAATTCTGACATTTATTTTATAGAAAAAATTGATGACGCACCATTCTTCATTGTTGACAAAATGACAGAGCGGCACAGATTACTATTCTATTTGAGAAGGGCAGCCGCGCTCCTCCCTCCCCGCTTTCGCCCGATGACGTAACGGGCTTTTGCCTGATGCCCCGTGGCTCAGCATAATCGAATCCACCCAGTGACAGAACGACGAAGTAGTCAGAAGCCAATAGAAAGAGAAGCTAGAGAGGGATTTGGTTTCCATGTCGGGCCGCCGTCAGACCCTTCTCCTTTTGGCCGCTGACGTCACGGCCATGGACCGGTGCACAATATAATAACTGTATATGATAACTGTATATGAGGAAAAAACCAAAGACCAGCGGAGACACCACGTGACTGCGACCAAAATGACATGTCTTTGGACCAAATTTCTCACGCGTTCACCCACTGGGCTGTAGAATGACGTCAAATCATTGAAGGGGTTCTATTGATCTGGTTTGGGCGCCTGAGTAGGCATAGTTAGCACTGGGTGAAAAGTGATTGTACTTTTCTGACCAATTGCAAAGTTGGCTCAAAACAAAAGTGAGATAGGTTAAGCACATGGAGTAATGCGTAGGATTGTGTGTTTTCACATGCAAAAAGTGATTGATTTTGATAAAAACGCCTTATCTGCAATCCCAATGAAAAGTAATTTGAAAATGTACAAGAGATGTATGTTTCTGAACGATGGATCGTGCGGCAGATTGCTGTACGATTTGAGCAGCGTGCGCCTCCCTTACGGATTCGACCGGTCACGTGGACGGGTCATAGCCCGGTGCACCCCGTGCCTGTTTAATAGACTCCCCTCATTATAATGAAATAGTGATAGATAGGATTTACTCCAATGTTTGTAAACAATGTACATGTTAACATGGTTAAAACTATAATGTTGATATCATTGATTTTCAGTCCTTACATCCATGGCTCTGCCCATGAATTTGAGTGGTTACATTTATCCAGGCCCATCCCTCTGCTTCTTATCAAAACAGAGGTGGGTTGGCCGCTTTGTTATTGTTTCAACTAAGGATTCAAGCTTTAATGGTTTCAGTTTCAAAATTTTAACAACAAAACGTTTAGGCTACTCAAGTGAAATAAGAAATATCTTCTTTAATAAGACTTGATTAAAAGGTAAATAAATAAACATATCCTTGATTATACGAAATAAAAATATATATAACGTAAATGAGTCAAGATAAACCTGATAATAATACATCCGTACAATAAAGTGTTATGGAAACGTGTCGTTCAGCACAAACCGTTCCTCAACGTAGCAAACGTTTAATCGAACTGAACGTACCCCGGGTAACACTTTCCGCCAAAATGGCGCCGCATTTGTTTACGAGGAAGCTGACGTTACTTCGTCTTTCAAAGGTTGACCAATATGATCTCATGTCAAAGGCAGTGGCCTCTATGTGATATAATTTCTTAGATGTCATTAACAACTGAAACACTTAATCAGAAGAGCTTATGAAAGTCAGATTGTTCTAATTGAAGCACGCCTGGCCATTGTAGGCAGGCTTACAAGCGGGTCTGCATCCACATCACCAGAGTAGGTTGTAATCTTTGCCGTCATCTCTCCTGGACACACGGTATCTAAAGTAAACACAACTAGTACCGTAGAGCAGCTGACCTGAGCTAATAAGGCAAATGGATCCACGTTTTCCAAAGATGGATATGTGAAAAGGATGCTTGTCAACACTACAGCTGGAAGAGAGTAATGTAGTGCTTGTCAGGGCAGAGGTATTGTCATCAATGAAAACAAGATAATCGACCTCGTGTTGCCCAGGTGGCTCTCTCCTTGCTGCAATGTGCATCTGTGTGGTCAGTGTTGAGGGGCACTGCAACCACATGGCAGGTGTAATGTACAAGTTGGTTGACCACCAGAATCTGTCACAAAAGAACATCCCTCCTGAGGACACGGGTATAGACCGACTTCAGTCATGGCACAGGCCAACTAAAGTGTCCAAGGAAGCAACAAAGCTGAGTGACATGACGGATAGAGACAAACACTGATGGGGAAAAACAGCCAAATCAAATAAAAATGGGTTAACCGTGCCTTACGCCCCACACACCTTAACCTTACACGCAGCAGACATTAAAGACCTTGTGACAAGGTTAGAGGCAACACAAACTGGCCTTCTGCTGGCAGGGACACTGACTGACAATGCATTCCAGCCTGTGAATGTCCTGGATGAGCCTGGTCCCTCCCATTAAAAGGATATGATGCTCCACTCCAAGATGTCCTGACCACTGAGGGAGACAATGACAGTCAAGGGTGCACTGTTGCAGTATGTGTCGACGAGGAGTTAGATGTGACATCCCTGTAGAGCAGAAAGCCGATTACCTTCAAAATGTTGTTGGGAGAGTGAGGAACCCATAAAGGGAGACCGGGGGGGGGGCATGAGTTTGGTAAAGAGCATGAGCAGGATGCATACAAAGCCCTCAGCCCATATTACAAGGTGAAGAACTCCGGCCTAGTGGTGAACACAAGATCTCCCTTGGCTGCTTCCCCAGATGGTATCGTGGTAGAAGGAGATGAAGATGCACCTGTGGGACTGAGATGCAGCTCAAAATTCAGGAATATCCACCTAAAAGAAGCAGCAAGACTTGACAAGAGTTTCGTCAGCTGTAGTAGATTCAAATGACCAGCTCTGATTGAATTAGAAACATCCGTACTACTATTGTGTAATGGGGCAAATGGGCATTATGGGAACACATTGATGCGATGTGGTGTTCTAGACAGAGAGGAATGGAGGTGTGTAGGTCTGTTTGATGATCGTCTATGGCAGGACTGCATGCTCCCTTTGGAGAGGTTCTTTTTCTTAGGTATGTTGCCCAAGCTCACCAATAAATCATGAATGAATCATGAATGATAAATCATACTTCTACCCAGGAGTATGCAAGTCTTTTTTTGGCCTGCACCTTGACTCAAATTTGTTGATGAGCACCTCCTCACTATTCCTGCTTGTTACATATAAAAGAAACATTAGATGGATATCATCTCGTGATGTGAGGGAGGCAAAATAAATAAACAAAACGTGGTGTTTTACTAACTAAATGACACTTTTAGATAGTACGTTAAAATGGTCAAAGGAAACAGTCTCTTCAGCTTTAGAGGTGAGGAAAATTAGCAGCAGAACACGAATCGGAATGCACTCCTTTTAATGCGCACCAGAATTATAATCCGCTTCTATGAATTACCCTGTGAAAGCATAACACCGTAGGATCGTATTTTATAACTTAGTCATGTTGGCAATAGAACAAACTTTCAGATGATGCCCATCTGGCCCAGATTGCGATTTATAATGGTCCGTTTTTGGATTGCGTATACAACAACGGTAATTGTGTGATGGCGGGAATGCAGGGCTGTGTTCCAAACAACAACTGCAAGTGTGCTTGTTCTAGTTCCTCAACAGCATAGCTAGGAGTGCTCAAAAAAGCACCTTATAGCTGAAGACTTCTTTAAGTCATAAACATTTATTGAAATGATTTAGGAACTGTGCCCACTTTAGAGAGGGGTGTGGCCACTCGGAGACTATTGTTTTTATGTTATGTTGCACCTACCCCACATTTTCCAGGAATATTCTTATCATGTTACTGAATGTATCCAGAGTATTTTCAGATGTTGTTATCAACAAATGCGGCAAAAGGTACAGTAAATGTAAAATGCACATAAAAGCAACAGTGTAACGTTTGGATTCAGTCCTGTGTCAGGCGAACTGTTGTGTCTTCCAACTTTGGTCTAATAATTGTCCCATAATCTCCAAACTTCCCTTTCAATTGCTTCCGTGCTTTTCATGTTGTTTCTGTAAGAAACATTTCAATTTAGCCCTATCCATATAGGCCAACTCCTGCGGTTGTGAAAAGGGTTCATGGTTCCAAGACATTTGATGTGACATGTGCATTAATAGCATATAATCAAAGATGAAAAATGTGAATGACCACAGACCAAAAAACCTGCTTTAAATGTCCATAAACACTAAGATAGTTAGAACATTTAACATACAACAAAAAATGCTTGCCCAGAAATCTTGCTCCCCTAAAAATGTGAGCTGTACCTAAATGATATACACTTAAATTGTCTTCCATGTTGATGGTGGTTATATGTTCAAATACACACTTATAACAAACACCTTTTATATTTGAAATGAAAGGAAATGTAGGCTCAATTACATACTAATTATTAGACAGACAGTGCGAGAGAGACCGGAAAGCCAGGAGGAGTGTCCACGCCAGAAAGACAGCGGCCCGACTTGGATGCGACAACACAAACACATGGGATCCCAGGGCCAGCAGCCCAGACCGCCACACCACGCCAGGCCATTCAAACCAGGGGTGGGAAAAAGTTAGTCAGATGACAACATGTGTGCCAGATCTCATTCAGTTCTGGACACATGTTGATGGGAACTTGCTGCTGGAGAATCCTGAAGTTTTTCACCCGTTCAATGGCACGTTCAACATGAATCTGTAGGTGAGCAATGCAACGGGTGTCACACACCTCTGGAGCAGTGAACTGAGACTTCCCCCTCACAAATGGTGCTACAGAGACACGGACTCCTTTGGAAACAAGTAAGTCCTGAATGCCAAAACTCCGATCCGCCAGTACCTTTTCCCCTGCTTTCAGCATGACCAGTAATCCACTTCGCTCAAAGACCCCCCCCCCCCCCTAATGTCTAAGGTCTAATGTCCATTGCTCGTATTTCTTAACCCCAGCAAATCTCTTCTTATTATTGGTGTCCTTTAGTAGTGGTTTCTTTGCAGCAATTCGACCATGAAGGCCTGATTTATTTGGGCTGCAATTTCTGAGGCTGTTGACTCTAATGAACTTATCCTCTGCAGAAGAGGTAACAATGGGTCTTCCTTTTCTGTGGCAGTCCTCATGAGAGCCAGTTTCATCATAGCACTTCATGGTTTTTGCGACTGCACTTGAAGAAACTTTCAAAGTTATTGAAATGATCCGGATTCACTGACCATGTCTTAAAGTAACTATTATTCTACAATGTAGACTGTTGTTTCTCTTTGTTTATTTGAGCTGTTCTTGACATAATATTGACTTGGTCTTTTACCAATAGGGCTATCTTCTATTTACCACCCCTACCTTGTCACAACACAACTGATTGGCTCAAACGCATTAAGAAGTAAAGAAATTCCACAAATGAACTTTTAACAAGGCACACCTGTGTCACGTCCTGACCTTAGGTCCTTTTTTATGTCTCTATTTTAGTTTGGTCAGGGCGTGAGTTGGGGGGGGCATTCTATGTTTTGTGTTCTATGTTTTCTATTTCTATGTGTTTGGCCTGGTATGGTTCCCAATCAGAGGCAGCTGGCAATCGTTGTCTCTGATTGAGAACCATACCTAGGCAGCCTGTTTTCCCACTATGGGTGTGGGTAGTTATTTTCTGTTTAGTGTTTTTGTTGCACCTTACAGAACTGTTTAGTTTTTGTCGTGTTTTCTCCTTTGTTATTTTTGTGTTCGGTTTAATAAATATAACATGAACACTTACCACGCTGCGCATTGATCCGATCCATCCTATTCCTCCTCAGAAGAGGAAGACAATCGTTATAACCTGTTAATTTAAATGCATTCCAGGTGACTACCTCATGAAGCTGGTTGAGAGAATGCCAAGCGTGTGCAAAGCTGTCATCAAAGCAAAGGGTGGCTTCTTTGAAGAATCTCAAATATAAAATATATTTTTATTTGTTTAACACTTTTTTGGTTACTACATGATTCCATATGTGTTATTTCATAGTCTTTATATCTTCACTATTATTCTACAATGTAGAAAATAGAAAAAATATAGAAAAACCCTGCAATGAGTAGGTGTGTCCAAACTTTTTACCCGTACTGTATATATATTTGTGTTATTCAGATTTTTTTCATGGGGTGCTACTGCACCCTCAGCACCCATACTTCCCGCCAATTGATGCTTGCAAGCATTGCACATGCGGTGTGTCTTCTCGAGAGATGGGGTGCAGTGTTTTTTTGGGGGGGGGGGGGGGGGGCGCGCACAAAAACACAACTGTTATCTTTTTACAGTTTTTAGAATAGGTTTAACTTTTTCTGTAGTCACTGTGGTTGGTGTTCTGTTGTTTTTGTACTGTAATTATGTTGTACTGCCAGCAGATGGCGGGAATACCACCTGCCTCACTAGAAAGAGCCAGAGTACCAAAGCCTCACAAGAGCGAAACGCTAGATAGAGCCATTGGGTCATTCATTATGCAAGTATTACATGGGTGCAATGATGCAAGATAAACAGCATGTCACACTGTAGATGACTACTAGAGCACTGGGCTAGACCAGTTAACCTCTTCTTCTTCATTCACTTCTCTCCTGTCTAGGTGAGTAACCTCCCAGGGATCCTCCTCCCTGTGAACACTCTGATGGGAGTGTGTGAAAGAACAGCACAGTCTAACAGACACAGATCAAAACCTCAGATTAGAGCAGGCTGGGGTACAATAAACCAGTGTGAGGCAGCGGAAGGGGTTTTGCATGTGTTTCAGACAGGAAGATCATGTCAGGGAGAAGTGGCTCCTTCACCCCACACACTGACTTTGATCTGGAGATGGGTCGTACATATGACAGACGGCAGGATGGGTATGAGACAACCCCTCCCAACCCAGAGAGACCATCTCTATTACATACACTCCAGGTAAAGGCAGTGGCGTGTATTCACGGATGCCAAGTGAAGCCAGGCTTCCCCCAATAAATGTACCAGGAAAAAAACATACAAAATAATGTATCTTTTGTCTCACTGTGTTTCATCAATTTCATTCAATTTTCAAACGGCTAAATGTATCTCACTGGAGAAAGCATCCAAACGAAAGAAACTGCACATCTCTGTCTCAGTATGTGTAGCGTATCTATCTGATGCTGTCTGGTCAAAAAGAGTATGCCATTTTTGCTGCCAGTAGAATTGAATCCAAGGGATGCCAGCGAGCATTTGGCCTCCCTTGATAATTTTTCAAAAGAATTACAGCCAATCAGCATTGAGCTAAACTGAGCGAGCTTAGCTGTGATTTGTCCTGATGCACCAAAAGAAAGTGTCAAGGAAAGCCAGTTTGGATTTGGATTCAGACCAATCACACCAGAAGCCAAACGTCATTGACAGAAAAAAACTATAATTTTTGCATCTCGTGTTGTTTTCCCCCAGAAGCTAGCTAGCTAGCTAGCTAAAATCAGCCCTTTTCTAAACTAGCCATGGATGGAGGTAGGGATTTGGACTTGTGGTTTTACTTCTCGATACTGGCCAATGATTATAACACGATTCTGTTCCAACCATAAATTACACCATTGTGCCCCTGGCCCGAGAGGATGGAAATTCAACAGGTAGCTAGATGTAGTAGGCTAATGTTAACGAGCTGACCTGGTGCATCATTGCCCATGAAAGGAAGTTAGGCTAGTGATCAAGCATTTTAGCCAGGTAGCCTTGGAAAACAAAAGCTAAAAGTGTGTACTGTATTACAGTCATAGACTTGTTTAGGCAACATGAAAAAAGATGGCGAAATTGGTGTAGCAGGGTGAGTCAACATGTTTTTATCTATTTGCATGCACACACACACATATATACCAAACACACACAGAAATCAGTACCATGGACAGGCACATATTTAGCTTAAGTTGATTGGACTAAAAGTTTTGGGTATAGTTTAGTTGTCACTATATTAGACTAAGCAGAGGTGATTAGATGATGTTGAAATGATGCTGCAATAGTGGAGGCAGTTCCTGTTTTCTTAACTCTGTGGTTCTAAATCAATAGTTGTTTAGTGGTCTGAAAATGTCGGAAACATAACCTTGGTTGACAATGCTGTAGGTCATGTAACGGTTTGTTACATGCAAAATGCATTGTGGACTTCACCAGACAGGTCTTTGCTCTCAGGTTTTGTGACGAAACAAAGGTGTGGTTGAATTTATTCTGCCACTGTGCCTTCCCATTGTCTCGGCCTTTAGGCCTATATATCATGGTGTCAAGGCATATGAACAGCCCTTAGCCGTGGTTATAGAGCAAACAACACAATTATCACAACACATAGGTTGTAAAATGGTTATTTTATTTCCTGGCTTGGCTTCCCCGGTGATTTTATCTACGCACCGCTACTGGGTAGAGGTAGTCTATGGGCCTGTATTCATAAAGCGTCTCAGCGTTGGAGTGTTGATCTAGGATCAGGTCCCCCCACTGTCCATATAATCACATAAATGATCTAAAAAGCTAAACTGATCCTATATCTGAGAGACTGTCTGGGTTGTAAGCACAGATCTAGGATAAGAATTAGCTTACACTCATTCCAATAGTAACCATTAATGGGTAAATGTCAAACTGACCTTAGATCAGGACTTGGGCATATCATCTGACCACCTATGTCACCCAGTTAATCAGCATCTTTCTGTTTTGAAACATTAGGTTACACTGTGTGGTGTTGAGTGTAACCCAAGCATGACCCATGATAAGGGCCCACACCCAATCTGCTACATTGCTCCTCCATGCTCTCTGTAGGAACTCTCTCTGTTGTGCAAAAGTGGTGAGATAGTTAGTGGAGTAACCATAGAGATACAGGGCCAGTTTTCCGGATGAAGCCTAGCCCTGGACTAAAAAGCATTCTCAATGGAGAATCTACATTGAAAGAGTTTTGAACGTAATGGCTAGGCTTAATCTATGTCTGGGGTTCTACTTTCTATGTGTAGAACTTCCTCCTAAAAACAATGTGGATTGTTCTAATGTGAAACATACAGTACCGGCGACAACAGGAAATAACCAACGTCACAACAGTAGCTTCTTCATAGCGATTGTTTTATTATTCTGTCGTCGTCGATCTACGTTCAAAGGAAATCAAATGCTGTGACAGACATCAGGGGACATCATCATCCTCCCGTTTGAAAACGGAAACGTTTTTAATTCACGCACATCATGAAATGACGTCATAAAGCAACCATGTCAGATATACATACAAAGACTTTCCAGCATAAGGTAAACAATCACATCGTCTTAGGTGTCAACCACCGTATGATCCCACTCCGGAATAACGAGTCGGACGGCTGCAAATGGACGAGGAAATAAACCATAGAATGATACTGGTAGCAGACTGGAGACTATTGTCACCGAAGTGAAACAAATAGTGAGTGCAGAGTGCAGTGTTATGTCATATTTAACTAGGCTTAATGAATGGTACACTTGCTGGCGGCCTTCGCACTGTAATGAATGACTGACTGACCGAGGAGAGAGTAAATATTGACCATGGGAGAGTGCAAGGCTGTCCAGGAACCGAGAGACAGCGTCAATAGACAAAGTTTTGGACTGGGTCCTATTTATCAGGCCCCTTGAGAGCAGCGGAATCCACCGTCTGGTAGCGTCAACTAGCCTGGTAGAAGACACTGAATGCTGAACGCAGCGTTCAATCTGGTTCAACCAGGCTAAGAGTCAACCAATAGGATACCAGTCTCAACTCTATACCTGCTATACCTATACCCCTGTAATCACATAAGGTCTAGGGCCAGGAATTTTTCCTGAACACGTGCCATGACTTGGAAATACTCCAGATCAGATGGTCAGGTGGTCAGGAAAACCTCAGGGTCATACATGTCATATGATTGGCTGAGAATACAGACACACCTGAAGAGGTAAATACATGTCACGTACAGAAAATACACACAGGCGTCACACTTTAGTGCTTTTTTTACATAGTGTGACATAGTGAACTTTGAATCGGGGGGGGCTTTGCAACAACAGCAAGGCAACACATAGCCAGGCTACAGTTCATAGCGAAACCACGTAAGCAAGGTTTCTCCTGCCCTTGCATTTTCAAACACCTGCAAGTCAATCGGACTATCAGGTCATTGGAATGGCTCATTGCAGTTCATTGCAGGCTAGAAATAACATTGAAAAACTTGCATGGTCCCCTCCCTGCATATTCCCTTCAGACCTGCCTCTTCGTGTATTTCAGCCATTTTACTTCAACAAACCATAAAGCATATTCGAGTAGTTTTCCAAATCAAAGAGTGTAGATAGGGAATAACAAGCAGAGTGGGGGAGAGATCATATGGAATTCCTTGCATTTGAAGTCCTCTTCAAGATTCTCAAAAGGTCCAAAGTAGAGAGTTGAGGACACAGAGTTCAATAGAGGTCATTGACCCACCCGTTGCGCTAGTCGTTCTGATCTAGAGTCAGTTTGTCAGCATCATTGGTCCTTTAATCTCTTTATCAAGATGGAGGATTCCATTCTGCCTCCGTCACAAGCAGACACTGACTGAAGGATAAATACTTAAGATGTTGCCCAGATCAAGCACTTACGTTGGTCTTTATGACAATTCATGCCCCCTCTTTCAGGTAACGCTAAACTACCTTTTTCTGTGACTTCTTTCCGCCCGCTGTCAAAAATGTCCCCCTTTAGACGCAACCAAACCGACAGATCATGTGTTCGCATCTAATCACATAGAATTCCAAAAGCCCTTTTGATACGTCCCATAATCAGACAAAACAAGACTTTGTCATATGCATGTCATTCTGTTGAAAACATAGAACAACACTGAACATTTACATCACACCATTTAGTCATTCCTCAAGGGAAGCACTACATAACACTCTCTGGCAGAAAACATTATGTTTCTCTTTCATCGAATGATCATACTTGAAAGTGAGACAGAAGAGACTGCAGAGCTGAGACGGGTTTAGAGATTCAGACTGGGTTTCCATAAGGTAGCTCCTAACCAATGGCCGGCATGTGTGGAGAATGGAGACATTGTATTGGTCACCGTATCTCTGCGGTCTGCTGCTTAAAAAGCACTCATTGGTCAACCTGGAGAGACAAAAAACACCAGAGATGGAAAAGGCACTACCCAACTTCCACAAACGCAGGGTGAAATCAGTGAGTGTAGCACTATTCAATACCTTCTTTCATAGAACTAATGATTATAAGGATACTGCCGTTTCAACCCAGTCAACCACTAGCAATCTCCATAAAGAACCCGTACGACCCAATTTAGCTACATTTAGGTCATATTGAATCAGCCCCATCATCAGTTAAGTCTATTGATTGCGGATGGACATAAAACTCTATACCATTGTCTATGATTTATTTGAGAACGATGGCTACATTTAAGAATGCAGAAAGCCACTAAATGCCTAAATGGGTAAAAAATGACACAATTTGTTCTAGCTGATAGCCGCGCTTCCGCTTTCAAACCAGAACAAAGTAGAAATCCTGACATTTTCCAAATTAGATTTCCACCTGAAATATTATTGAAATATAATTTCTGTCTTGAGAGTATTGCATAACTCCCAATCACATGAAAACCATTTAGCTTCTTGTCTCAGAGACTCTGTGCATGATCTGGGTCATATCAATTAGTGCACAGTTTCAAAACGCAACAAGACGTTTTGCAACGGAAAACAAAAATGAGTGTTTCTTATTCAGTTCAGGTAGATCCTCCCTGTCTATTTTCTTCCATTTGGTACTAAATGAATATGATCCTAGAAAATGACAATATGTAGGTCTACAAATAGGGAATAAATCAAGTAAATGAATGAAAAAAAACACACACTTAAACAGGCTCAAACTACAAATATTTAGAGATACACATACACATCGATAACAATAGAATTTCTCTCCAGTCCATGGTCCTTCTCTCCCAAAGTTGGGTTGAGATCAATAACACACTAGACTAGAGTCTTTGGTCTCTGACATCTTCTTCATTGTCTTTGTCTAATAGACTGTAACATAGGATGGTGATGTTATGCATAATGAAAGAAAACAAAGAACGTATAAGAAGGGAGGCCGTTGCCGGAGTCGAGCTACAGCCGGATCCCTTGTGTTTGTTTTTTTACTTCAACTTAGGTTCCTTTGCAATGCTTCTCTTGTTCCGTGTGTCTCCCTCATTGCATCAAAGAATCCAGAGTCAACTGTAGAGTCTGAGTAATGAAATCTGCCTCTCGCTCTGTGTATTTGCAGGATTTTTGTTCCTCTTCCCATTCTTCCATTCCTCATTTAGGTCTGTTTCTGAAGTGTCCCTCAAAGTCCTGAGGGGGTGTAAATGGGCCAATGGGGGACGAGGGGGGCCATGTCATTATTCACTTAGCCAATCAAATGTTTTGGTTGACGGGCGTGACATGATCACATGTTTTGGTTGACTGGGGTGACGTAGTTGCGCGGGAACATGCCCGTCTGGCCGTGGCAAGCCCCTTTCCACCAGTTGGGGTCGGAGTTGTCCAGGACCTGGATGAAGTCGCCGCGTCGGAAACCCAGCTCGCCGTCCTCCTGAGGATCGAAGTCAAACAGCGCCTGCACGTACGTTGAATGCTGGAGAGACGAGAGGAGAAACACATGGGTTAGAATATGTGAGGAGTGTAGTCGGGCACTCCTGTGTTCACTGTCACACCCTGACCTTAGAGCTTTTTATGTCTCTATTTTGGTTTGGTCAGGGTGTGATTTGGGTGGGCATTCTATGTTCTTTTTTCTATGTTTTTGTATTTCTTTGTTTTGGCCGGGTATGGTTCTCAATCAGGGACAGCTGTCTATCGTTGTCTCTGATTGGGAACCATACTTAGGTAGCTTTTTCCCACATGGTTTTTGTGGGTAGTTATTTTCTGTTTAGTGTTTTGCACCTGACAGGACTGTTTCAGTTATTCTCGTTGTTATTTTGTTATTTTTCAGTTTCAATAAAAAGCGTGAACACTTACTACGCTGCGCTTTGGTCCGATTCCTCTTCTTCAGACGGCGAAAACCGTTACAGGCACGCAACGGATAATGTTTTAAAACGCTTTGCAATGGAATAGGAAATTAGTATTTCTTATTGGTCTGTGTACTAGACCCTCTGTTAAAAATCATTGTTCTGTTTGGTGCCTAATGAACATTAGCCTTTTTTCCAACTTCCAATTGTATTGTACTTCTACTTGTATATTTGTCTCATAACCAACATGAAGGCGACCATAGTGGATTTAGCTATTTTTCTGCTAAATTGCTTAGTGAACTGTATTTCACTGGTAATCGGTCATGTTTTTGCATGATTGCTTAGATGAGAATACGTGATGCAATCTCATTAAATGATTGTCAGAGATGAGGATTTCCCTGGTATTCCGTATGATGTGCAGCGCTGTGTATACATACATTACCTTCAGAAAGTTTTCACACCCCTTGACTTTTTCCACATTTTGTTGTATTACAGCCTGCATTTAAAATTGATTCAATTGAAATGTTTTCTGTCCTTGGCCTACACACAATACCCCATAATGTTAAAGTAGAATTATGTTTTTGGACATTTTACAAATTCATTAAAAAAAAGAAAAGCTGAAATGTCTTGAGTCAATAAGTATTCAACCCATTTGTTATGGCAAACCTAAATAAGTTCAGGAGTAAACATTTGCTTAACAAGTCACATGTACTCACTCTGGGTGCAGTAAAAGTGTTTTTTTATGACTACCTCATCTCTGTACCTCTGTACCAATTATCTGTAAGGTCCCTCAGTCGAGTAGTACATTTCAAACACAGATTCAACCACAAAGACCAGGGAGGTTTTCTATTGGTAGATGGGTAAAAAATAAAAGCAGACATTGAATATCCCTTTGAACACAGTGAAGTTATTAATTACACTTTGGATTGTGTATCAATACAACCAGTCATTACAAAGATACTGGCGTCCTTCCTAACTCCGTTGCCGGAGAGGAAGGAAACCGCTCAGGGATTTCACCATGAGGCCATAGTGACTAAAACAGTTCCAGAGTTTAATGGCTGTGATAGTTTTCTCCTAAGGATGGATCAACAACATTGTAGTTACTTCACAATTCTAACCTAATTAACAGTGAAAAGAAGGAAGCTTCTACAGATTTTTTTTTTCTTCTCCAAAACATGTATCCTGTTTGCAACAAGGTACTAAATACTCAACAAAAAAAATGTGGGAAAGCAATGAACTTTTTGTCCTGAATATAAAGTGTTATGTTTGGGGAAAATACAATACAACACATTACTGAGTACCAGTCTCCATATTTTCAAGCATATTGGTGGCTGCATCATGTTATGGGTATGCTTGTAATCGTTAAGGACTGGGGAGTTTCAGGATAAAAAAATAAATGCAATGGAGTTAAGAACAGGAAAAAATCCTAGTGATAAACCTGGTTCAGTCTGCTTTCCACCAGACACTGGGAGATGAATTCACCTTTCAGCAAAAAAAAACTGAAACAAGGCCAAATCTACACTGTAGTTGCTTACCAAGAGGACAGTGAATGTTCCTGAGTGGCTGAGTTAAAGTTTACTTAAATCTACGGGAAGACCTGAAAATGGTTGTCTAGCAATGATCAACCACCAATTTAACAGAGCTTGAAGAATTTGGAAAAGAATAATAGGCAAATATTGCACAATCAAAATGTTGACTTACCCAGAAAGACTCAGCTGTAATCGCTGCCAAAGGTGCTTCTACAAAGTATTGACTCAGGGGTGTGAATACTTATGTAAATGCGATACGTCTGTATTACATATTGAATACATTTGCAAACATTTCAAAAAAACATGTTTTCACTTTGTCATGATGGGGTAGTGTGTGTAGATGGGTGAGGGGAAAAATTTATGTAATACACTTTTAATTCCGGCTGTAACAACAAAATGTGGAATAAGTCAAGGGGTGTGAATACCTTCTGAAGGCCCTGTATCTGTGTGTTTACATGTATTTGTGTGTGTGTTTCTGGGGGGCGGGGAGAAGGACGAGGATGAGCAGAAGAGGAAAAAGATGAAGAAGCAGAAGAAGAGGGAGATGAGGATAGAATAAACAGAACATTAGTGATTACTGATAAGGTAAAAGGAGGAGTGATATTGGAGAAAAGTGGCTTCTCTAAAGTGTGTGTGTGTGTGTGCCCGTGTCCCTGTGTGTGTATCCCTGTGTGTATGTCCCTGTGTGTGTGTGTGTCCATGTATGTGTGTGTGTGTCCCTGTGTGCGCGCGTGTGTCCCCCTGTGTGTGCGTGTGTCCCTCCCTCCTCACCTGTGGGACCTGCTCGATGTCCCTGAGGAAGATGGGCTGGTTGCGGGACACAGAGGTGGAACGGTGGTAGTCCACCAGGGAGTTGAGAGAGTTGAACTTGACCACCCACAGGAAGTACTTCCCAGCCCCGTCACGCAGGACCTTGAAGTGCTGCACGTCATTACCAAACCTGGGAAGAGGTAGCATAGATCTAGAAGTGACTGGTTAAGATTAAACAAGGTGACCGTCCTACTACTTCCATCAGTCCAACCGTTTCAGATCTGTGATGATCAAACCTGGGGAGAGGTAGCATAGATCTAGAAGTGACTGGTTAAGATTAAACAAGGTGACCGTCCTACTACTTCCATCAGTCCAACCGTTTCAGATCTGTGATTACCAAACCTGTGGCAGAGGAGGAGGAGAAGGGGGAGATAAGTATAGAATAAACAGAACTGGTAACCATCTGAGGACAGCAGTCAAAACACTGGTAAGTCTACATCACGTGGGCACTAGTTTTATAACCATCTGTGTCAGCGCTTTCATGAATGATTTAAGCCCAGTTGGCCCACTTTCCTTCTCACTGCGTGATACCATGAGTTTGGGATTTTGACACAGAAGATATACTTCAATTAGATTTCATTACAAATGGATTAGACAGGGACAGTTGTTTGGTACACAGCTGTGACACTAGGAAAGTGCAATTGAAGCAGTAGCGACAAGAATAATATTATATTCTGTCACCTACTGTTAAGTGCTGAACTGGAGTATGTGTCCTACTGTGTCCTAGCTTGTGTACTACTTTTGGCCTGGACAAAGGGAATAAGGTTCCATTTCTCCCTCACACACTCACACACTCACTCACTCACTCACTCACTCACTCACTCACGACACAGCCCGGGACTAGGGAAAGTGCCAGCTTGTAAAGCTTTGATAAGAGGCAGCAGCGCCCACACTGGAGCCATCTGACAGAGACCAACATGCTTTAGTAGCAGATAACTGTTGGTTATCCCCAGGTGAGTCAGAGATGACACAGCCAATTAACTTGATATGGATCTGTAGATCTGCACAGCGACTTTACATGAAGACTAGAATGGGAACAGTGTGGCCAGTCACTGCTAGAACAGTCAGTACCTCCCAGGTTAAGCTGGCTAGACGCTCGCAAACCAACATGGGAACTGTGCATGAGAAAGCAAGCTCTTAACACAGAGTTGGAAAAAAAATATGTAAACAGAACTGATATTGGAGAAAAGTGTATTTTCTAAAGTAAAAAAAAAGAAGGGAAAACAGATAATCGGCCGATCAGTTATACAATGATTGAACTGAAATGAAATAAAGGTTCAATAAAACAGTGTGTGCGTGCGACATACTTGACAGAGAGGGAGAAGTCTCCCGGTGCGCTCTCCGACTCTCGGATGAGGAAGGCCCCATCGTGCCTCTGTTTGTTCAGCATCTCCTCTGCCTTCGCCCGGGGGATCTTACCATAGAACCACCTGGGACAACAATAACAAATCAGAACAAAACACTTTAATAACTCATGAAAAATGATATAAAAACAAGTCGCAAGTAACAGTGATAAGTGCTGATTTACTGCAAATGAAGAAAGAAAAAATACCCTGCGGGCAAAACTGGTTGAAATGACGTTATTACATGGTTGTAATTTGGTTGTAATGACGTTGTTTCAACCAGCCCTACCAAGCTGGGTGTTTTTCTTCTTCATTTGTAGGAAAAGCAGCACTTACCAGAATTTGATTGTGGTGTGGTTGTGACAGGTAGCTAGTTAGCGATGACCTTTGAGTAACCTCAAAGCGCAGGGTCATAGGCGTGACTCAATATCATGGGAACATGGCCTTTAGCAGAGCTTGACCTCAAACCTGACCCCTGTTGTTGACAGTTGTAGTGGTTGTTGTGTCTGTGGGAAACAGTAGTGGAACAGTAGTGGAACAGTAGTGGAGAGGGTAGTAAGTTTTAAGTTCCTCGGCGTACACATCACAGACAAACTGAATTGGTCCATCCACACAGACAGCATCGTGAAGAAGGCGCAGCAGCGCCTCTTCAACCTCAGGAGGCTGAAGAAATTCGGCTTGTCACCAAAAGCACTCACAAACTTCTACAGATGCACAATCGAGAGCATCCTGTCGGGCTGTATCACCGCCTGGTACGGCAACTGCTCCGCCCACAACCGTAAGGCTCTCCAGAGGGTAGTGAGGTCTGCACAGCGCATCACCGGGGGCAAACTACCTGCCCTCCAGGACACCTACACCACCCGATGTCACAGGAAGGCCATAAAGATCATCAAGGACAACAACCACCCGAGCCACTGCCTGTTCACCCCGCTATCATCCAGAAGGCGAGGTCAGTACAGGTGCATCAAAGCTGGGACCGAGAGACTGAAAAACAGCTTCTATCTCAAGGCCATTAGACTGTTAAACAGCCACCACTAACATTGAGTGGCTGCTGCCAACACACTGACTCAACTCCAGCCACTTTAATAATGGGAATTGATGGGAAATGATGTAAAATATATCACTAGCCACTTTAAACAATGCTACCTAATATAATGTTTACATACCCTACATTATTCATCTCATATGTATATGTATATACTGTACTCTATATCATCTACTGCATCTTTATGTAATACATGTATCACTAGCCACTTTAACTATGCCACTTTGTTTACATACTCATCTCATATGTATATACTGTACTCAATACCATCTACTGTATCTTGCCTATGCCGCTCTGTACCATCACTCATTCATATATCTTTATGTACATATTCTTTATCCCCTTACACTTGTGTCTATAAGGTAGTAGTTTTGGAATTGTTAGCTAGATTACTTGTTGGTTATTACTGCATTGTCGGAACTAGAAGCACAAGCATTTCGCTACACATCTGCTAACCATGTGTATGTGACAAATAACATTTGATTTGAGTAGTGAGTGAAGTGCATAGCGACCAATAACACTAAACAATGATGTCAAAATCAGAATATCGCATCTAGTTTGCATGCCAAATAGAATGAAATCAATGCAGTAAGTGAGCACATGTGGGCCATTTAATTAGTCTTTTTGCATTTGTCCTAGTAGGTTGTAATTACAGGGAGGTTCCTGGTCTGATAAAAGAGCTGGTGGAGCCTTGGGCCGAGACAATGACAACTCTGTGTGGTGCCATGCCAACCTCACCTGCGACCTACTCCTCTGGCTCTGACTGGTGCCCAATACCAGCGGTCAGTCACCAACCCCCACGGATACTCCATACAGAGTGTGTGTGTGTGTCACTGTGTGTGTGTGTTTGTGCATGGGTGTACAGTGTGTGGGATCTCCATTTCCTTCTGTGACTAGTCAGGTGTGGAATTGTACTGTCCGGATAAAGGTGTTATGTCACAATGTGCCAACAAAGGTGTTGCAACACACAATGTTTGCCTCCTCTATCTCCAGTGAAAGCAAACCCTGAGCTTTATCCATATAGCTTAATTTAGCCATATAGCTTAGCCTTACCATATACTGTAGCTTATCCTAGTGATAGCATACCCTTGGCTTGGCCAATAGCCATAGCCTCTGCAGTAGAGCATGTCAGTGCAGGTGAGCGCTAGCGCTATGCCGCTTAGCTTGTTCGTTTCTGAGCTCAGACAACATGACAAAGCCAGAGGACCTGATCAACTCCAGCTGTTCCTCATGAGGGAATGATAATCCAGCCAGGTTTCACATACAGTATCATCATCAGGGCAGAGTCCTCAAACAGTGTCACAAGCCGATAGTCACATATCCACCGGCTAGTTTTGCCTGCTGGGTAAAGACGACAGATATGAGTAGAACAAGCCTATTACATGTGTACACACTAGAGGTCGACCGATTAATCGGAATGGCCGATTAATTAGGGCCGATTTCAAGTTTTCATAACAATCGGAAATCGGTATTTTTGGGCGCCGATTTGCCGATTTAAAAAAATGTATTTTTAGACCTTTTATTTAACTAGGCAAGTCAGTTAAGAAAACATTATTATTTTCAATGACGGCCTAGGAACTGTGGGTTAACTGCATTGGTCAGGGGCAGAACGACAGATTTTCACCTTGTCAGCTCGGTGGATCCAATCTTGCAACCTTACAGTTAACTAGTCCAAAGCAATAACGACCTGCCTCTCTCTCGTTGCACTCCACAAGGAGACTGCCTGTTACGCGAATGCAGTAAGCCAAGGTAAAGTTGCTGATTAGCATTAAACTTATCTTATAAAAACAATCAATCATAATCACTAGTTAACTACACATGGTTGATGATATTACTAGATATTATCTAGCGTGTCCTGCGTTGCATATAATCTGACTGAGCATACAAGCATATGACTGAGCGGTGGTAGGCAGACATTCATTCAAACAGCTCTTCGTTGTGCGTCAAGCATTGCGCTGTTATGACTTCAAGCCTATCAACTCCCGAGATGAGGCTGGTGTAACCGAAGTGAAATGGCTAGCTAGTGCCTATAAGAACATACAATAGTCAAAGGTTAATGAAATACAAATGGTATAGTGGGAAATAGTCCTATAATTCCTATAATAACTACAACCTAAAACTTCTTACCTGGGAATATTGAAGACTCATGTTAAAAGGAACAACCAGCTTTCATATGTTCTCATGTTCTGAGCAAAGAACTGAAACGTTAGCTTTCTTACATAGCACATATTGCACTTTTACTTTCTTCTCCAACACTTTTTTTTGCATTATTTAAACCAAATTGAACATGTTTCATTATTTACTTGAGGCGACATTGATTTTTATTGATGTATTGCATTAAATTAAAATAAGTGTTCATTCAGTATTGTTGTAATTGTCATTATTACAAATAAAATAAAAGTGTTAAAAAATCGGCCGTTTTAATCGGTATCAGCTTTTTTTGGTCCTCCAATAATCGGTATCGGCGTTGAAAAATCATAATCGATCAACCTCTAGTACACACACCATTGACCTGTCAGGTAGCACTAGCATCTCTGGGCCATAGGTTTCAACCCACAAGCCTTTAGCATTTAGCAATGCTATTCTTTGTGCCTGGCGTTCACACACAAACAGGCTTAGAGATGACAGAACTCCAACCCCCTCATCCACAGTGCTCTGATCTCCCCGAGGTAACACCCTGAGGTAACAGTAACCCTGTGTGTAGAGAGATACTGTGGATATCCTCCTATTATCCCGGTCCTTCCTGCTTTGTGGTGGGGGAGTGCTGCTCTTTGATGAGGTAACACTGACATCCACGGCTACCAGGCTTCCATAAGGGAGTCAAAGCCCTTTACACACTATCGAGCCAAACCAAACCATGCTGTGGTGACTTGGCTTTCTTCTCCTCACATGATCCTTTCCAGCATGGTAACAGCAACCATGGTGGATGTAACCAGGCCAAGGCCAGCCCTATAGTGAAGTGAGTACTGTTTTTTTTCATATCCAGCCCCACCATCTGCCTGCCTACTATCCTGGACCCTCCTCCACCAGCTGCTCCTCCATAGAGCAGGTGATTCCCTCCCTCCTGTATTTAGGCCCAGCTGACCAATCAGTCATAGGGTCCTTAAGGCTAATGGACAGTCTCTTCCTGACTGCTATAATAGGGCCCTCTGTATCTGATTGGTTGCGGTGTGAGAGCCCTCTCAGCCCTGAGAGCAGGTGGCGGTGGTGGGGAAGGCGTTCTCACACAGCTGACGACTACACAGGACAAAGTCCCTCTTTGCTACTGTGTGCGTCTGTAGAATATAAAGTACAATCCATCTCTATTTAGTGGCTATCTCAGAATAAGATCCATTTAGTAACCCTGAAGTTTATGTAGAAAGGACTTCTGTAGGACAGTTACAGTACAATCCATCTCCTATCTGACAGTTACACAAAAGCCCTGTTGCTCGGCTGAAGTCATATTCTTTACTAAATATAGCATGTCGCCTAGAAGGCCAGCATCCCGGAGTCACCTCTTCACTGTGGACGTTGAGACTGGTGTTTTGCGGGTACAATTTAATGAAGCTGCCAGTTGAGGACTTGTGAGGCGTCTGTTTTTCAAACTAGACACTAATGTACTTGTCCCTTTGCTCAGGTGTGCACCGGGGCCTCCCACTCCTCTTTCTATTCTGGTTAGACTGACGAGTTTCAGAAGAAAGAGATTTGTGGAGTGGTTGAAAAATTTGTTTTAATGACTCCAACCTAAGTGTATGTAAACTTCTGACTTCAACTGTATGTATGTTCACACACGCACAACAATTTCTAAAAACCTGTTTTTGCTTTTTCATTACGGTGTACCGTGTGTTGATTGATAAGGGGGAAAAACATTTTTTTAAATCCATTTTAGAATAAGGCTGTAACGTTACAAAATGTGGAAAAAGTCAAGGGGTCTGAATACTTTCCCAATGCACTGCATGTTAAGTAGAGAGTATGTAGAAAGATCCACACAGGCTATATTGGGCCAGAGGGCGATTGTGGGGGCAAACCTAATAGGCCTGACGCAGCAGAAACAGACTCTGGAATCAGGACTGACGACGCCACATGATGAGGGATTCTGGGATGCCAAACCGACAACCCTGCGACCACATGGATCTCAGAGGCCTATAAACCCACAAATGAGCTCTAGAAAGCCAGGTCACTTCCAGGCTAGCTTCCAGACCACAGAAGCAGCATGATGAGACCTTTCTCCCCCTTATCTTCAGACCAGAGGAGCATTTATCCTAGCCACAGGAGTTAGCTAAACTTTGTTTCAAGTGTCTTCCGAATGGTTCTAAACATGGGAACTAGAGAAGTAAATCTGTCTATGAAGTTACTTTTCCCCCCTGATATTTAGCACAAATAAATGCCCTTTGGAAAAAATAAGTTTCACAAACTAGTAGTGGAACCTTCCAACATTAGAACCTCACGTTTGATACCCCAATTTTGAGCTCCAGGTTAAACATGAGGTAATTTAGGGGAGGTGAACGCCGCCATTTTGGCTCTCCAGTTTCATGTGGACTTGTGGCAGGCTCATATAGGGCAACTGGTATCTAAGGCTGGCTCATACTTACGGGTGTCCCTTCATTTCTATGTAGTTTTTGGGGATGAAGCCTTCTTTGCCATTCAGCTCTGCCTTGTACCAGTTCTGGTCGCATTCTTCATTCAAAACCTGGAGACACAAAACAGAGGGACGAGAGTTTGGTCAAAGAGTCACAAATGGTTATAAGCATGGTCGTGACAAACGTAAGACCACAAGACTACATTATTTTAAAAAACTGACAGAGTGGGTACATGAAAGCCAACATAATGGTGTGGAAACCATTGTATGAGCTAACCACAAATATTATTTAAAGAAATATCATGCAGATCCTCTATATTCATGTACTGCTATGTACATACACTGAGTGTACAAAACATTAGGAACTGCTGATAGTCTGACCAGGTGAATTCAGCTGAAAGCTATGATCCCTTATTGGTGTCACTTGTTAAATCAGCTTCAAATCAGTATAAATGAAGGGGGAGAGACAGGTTAAATGACGATTTTTAAGCCTTGAGACATGAATTGTGTAAGACAAAAGTGCCTTTCAACAGGGTATGGTAGTAGGTGCCAGGCGCACCGGGGTGCGTGTGTCAAGAACTGCAACACTGCTGGGTTTTTCCACGCTCAAAGGTTTCCTGTGTGTATCAAAAATGGTCCACCACCCAAAGGACATCCAGCTAACTTGACAGAACTGTGGGAAGCATTGGAGTCAACATCGGCCAGCATCACTGTGGAACGCATTCGACACCTTGTAGAGTCCACGCCCCAACGAATTGAGGCTGTTCTGAGGGCAAAAGAGTTTTGCAACTCAATATTAGGAAGGTGTTCATAATATTTTGTACAGAGTATTCCCCCCATATGCTCCCAGACTCAGAGATGAAAAGCAAAACATTGCAATTCTAGGACAACACTGCTTAAAATACACCATGCATCCCATAACTGCCATTTACCGTACATATTTCCCCCCTAACCTCCCATACGTCCATTCACAAAGCCCAGCCAGGTGAAAAGACATTCCAGACAGACTGGCCCATCCCAGGCCCCATGAGACCTAGTCCAGGTCAGTCAACCTGACCGTGATCATCTGGAGGCTCCACAGTGGGACCTGACCAGACTGCCACCACGTCACCACTATACCAGACCCAGACCCCCTCCTGTCCCCACAGAGACACCATCTGTCACAACCACTCTGGCCCCGGATCCATCAGCATCAACGGCTGACACTAACACTCCGTAACCGGCCAAGAGAGCTCCCTGAGAGACAACGAGTTACATGGCTTTTTAGGGTTGGATGGAGGAGGATTCCGGTTGTTCGAACACACATTGGATTTTAGGTGTGGGTGGGAGTAGTATGAATCTTGGTGGAATTGCTCTTTCTGGATGAGTTTGTTTTGGAGTGAAAAATTCCTATTGTGTGTCTATAAAGGCAACTTCTACCCAGACAGACTAGTTCAAACACATGGCCTTACACCTCCACTCTTTATTACCCTGTCCCTGTCGGATGTCAAACCAACTCCGCTTCAGCATGGGACTGTATCGTCTCCCACAAGCAAGACCATCATACCATCATACACTGATGTGACTGGGGAGTGGGGCCTTCAACGTCTCCCACGGTGTCTCCACACTCTATGGTGGATGACCCAGTCATCTTAGTGGAGAGAAATGGCCAGGCTCAGTCTCTTAGCCTTCGCTGGTCTCAGTAAACACCCATTCATCTTAGCTTTCTCTCTCGGCCTCTGCCATGGGGCGATGGCGCCACTCTTACCAAGGCCACAAGTGAAATGGACTGCCACTGTAAACACAGAGGACAGGAAACAATGTGCACCAAGCAGGAAGAAACAGACATGGGTTATAGTTTAGGCTTAAATAAATAATAAGTAAATAATAGTGGGTTGTAAATGTATAGGCAGTTGTGATGTCACATATGGGCCAATTTTTAAATGGAGCTAACTGTGCCAGTGATTCCTAAAATGCTTTCTATTGTACCATGATCTTCATCATATCTACTACTGGACAATTCTACACTAATAGGATGATGCCGAGACTCAGATTGTTCACTTTAACTTCTTCGAGATAGGGGGCGCTCTTTTAATTTTAAAACGTTCCCGTTTTAAACAAGATATTTTGTCACGAAAAGATGCTCGACTATGCATGTAATTGACAGCTTTGGAAAGAAAAAACTCTGACGTTTCCAAAACTGCAAAGATATTATCTGTGAGTGCCCCAGAACTAATGCTACAGGCGAAACCAAGATGAAATTTCATACAGGAAATGGTCCAGATTTTGAATGCCCTGTGTTCCAATGTCTCCTTATATGGCTGTGAATGCGCCAGGAATGAGCCTGCACTTTCTGTCGTTTCCCCAAGGTGTCTGCAGCATTGTGACGTATTTGTAGGTATATCATTGGAAGATTGACCATAAGAGACTACATTTACCAGGTGTCCGCCCGGTGTCCTCCATCGAAATTATTGTTTAATCTCCAGGTCCATGCGCCTATTCTCGCATGGAATAGGCGCATGGACTGCCACGAATGATTTATCATCGATAGATATGTGAAAAACACCTTGAGGATTGATTCTAAACAACGTTTGCCATGTTTCTGTCGATATTATGGAGTTAATTTGGAAAAAAGTTTGCGTTGTAATGACTTAATTTTCGGGTTTTTTCTTACCCAAACATGATGAACAAAACGGAGCGATTTGTCCTACACAAATAATATTTTTGGAAAAACTGAACATTCGCTATCTAATGAGTCTCCTCATTGAAAACATCTGAAGTTCTTCAAAGGTAAATGATTTTATTTGAATGCTTTTCTTGTTTTTATGAAAATGTTGCATGCTGAATGCTAGGCTTAATGCTATGCTAGGCTATCAATACTCTTACACAAATGCTTGTTTAGCTATGGTTCAAAAGCATATTTTGAAAATCTGAGATGACAGTGTTGTTAACAAAAGACTAAGCTTGAGAGCAAATATATTTATTTAATTTCATTTGCGATTTTCATGAATAGTTAACGTTGCGTTATTGTAATGAGCTTGAGGCTATAAATAGGATCCCGGATACGGGATTTCTCGTCGCAACAGGTTAAAATGCACGTTAAACAGAAACCAGTGACTGCAAAGTTAAACAAACCATAAAACTCTACGCACGAGGACGACTTCTAGCAGTTGCTACTGAAAATGTTACAAAAACACATTTAGTTGGACTGTGCAGATGCAAAGTTTGGTAACAGTTTGTGCCGTCATTCTGTTACCACATTTTTAATCGGCACCGTTCCTCAAGTAAATGGGTTTTTGTCAAATGTTCTGTGGAAATTATGAAGGAAATTTTACGTGGAAAAAGTCATCCTTGTGCAAAGAGTTGACTGCTTTTGTTTGACATACAGACATACGTCTCAGCATAATTCTGTAACCGTGGAATTTACCCACTGTTTACCAGAAATATTTGTTCCAAAAAAGAATTATACATATGGAACCAGTGTGGTACTAGCTGACCTCCTTTTCCTGTGGAGAGATATCTGAATACATGCAAAATCTGCCCCAATTCCTGTTCAATTGAATTCAAATCTCCCATTGGCAGAGAAGACAGATAAGCAAGCATACAACGCACACACAGAAAGTGACAGATGAGGGGGTGGATACACTTATTTGTTCTGAGGGAGGCTGGTGTGTGTCTACTGTTGGCCTCTGACTGCTTCCCAATCTGCCAATCACACACAGCACCTCCTATAGCACGACCAGCGCAGTGTGTGTGTGGCCCATGCCTCTTTTGAACACTGGCCGGCTGTCCCTCTAAACTCTGCATGACCTCAGACTCCAAAACACGGTAATAACCACTCATGCAGGTTGAGAACGCAGGAGATAAACATACAGAGAGAGAGAGAGAGAGAAAGAGAGAGAGAGAAAGACACAGTGTGACACACAGTTCCACCCTCCACCTCCAGACACACACATCCAGCTGCTCAGTACTGGTGACTCACCCAGTGCACCGTCACAGCCCGTCTGTACCCTGGGGGCTGTGTTGGCCTGAGCAGGATTCTAAAGTGATAGCTACTGCTAGTGATGAAGAGAGGAGCGGTGCTGTAACCTTGTGAAGAGTCAGAGCCAATCCAGTCCTGACAGACACATGTAGGGCCTCTAGTATGACTGAATACTGCTCATACATGAATCTCTGAGGGAGAAGGAGAGGATGAGCTAACATCTCTATGCCAGTGTAAGTGTGTGTGTGTACATCCATGTACGTGTGCCTGCCTGTGCACTCCCATGTCTGTGTGGAAATGTGCAACACTGTGTCTCTGCGTGTGTGTCTGTCAGTCTCTCTGTGTGTGTGTGTGTGTGTGTGTGTGTGTGTGTGTGTGTGTGTGTGTGTGTGTGTGAGCTGGAGGGAAGGAAATGAGGGAGATAATGACTCTCCTCTCCCTCCCCTGAGCGAGGCAGGAGCTCCGGCTGCTGATAAAACTAATTACACCAATGCTAGGAAACAAGGAGCTAGTGCACAGACAGACAGACACAGAGGCAGAGACACAGACAGACAGACAGACAGGAGACACGCGATATGGGGGGCGATATGGGGGTCATAACAGAAGGGTACTGTGGACGTTCTCCACCTTGCTTGCTGACTAGTAAGAACTAGACAGCCCGTTCACATTAACCTTCCAACCCAACCAGAAGAGTAAGACGTAAGAGAGAGAGTTTCTCTAAAAACATATCTAATCCATGGTTTGGAAGGCAATACCTTTGTTATCCCATTGTTTTTCATTCCTATAAAGACAAAATAAAGGCAATGCGGCCATGCATTTGGCACTACAGCAAAGTGAATTTGAGCCAGGGATTTGTAAAAGCCCAACAAAGACAAGCGCACTTCAAAGAAAGACACAAACAAAACAGACTAGTAAAACCCATCTGACACTGCAATGAAGACAGTGTCAGTCAGTCTTTCTTTTCTGGCTCCCATTAACAGTACATTTAGTTGTACAGTACATTGTTTCATCAGTGGCTGTCTAATTCAGTTTGTCCTTTCCATAACAGAGGCCGGTAATGTGTTTTAAAGCTGGAAAAACATACATCTGTCTGTCGACTTCATGAAATGAGACCACACCACTCAGTGCTATAATACCATCTGCTAGTTTGATTGTATCAGGCCTAGGGACAGAAACAGAGGTAGCCTAGCTGTCACAATAGGCTGACTGGCCGGGGCAATGACATGCACACACATCTGTCTCTCCTAGCTCTTTCTTCCTGTCTCACACATTGATGCATTCTCTCTCTCTCCCTCTCCACATTTCTTGATACCTCTGTCCTGCTTCATCGCAATCTCTCCCTGTTCTCTCTCTGTACTACCCCCCCCCCTTCTGTCTCCACTTCTCTCTATTTTCTATACAGAAGCACAATGACCCTGTGGTATGTATATGTCATCAGCAACCAGCGTGCTAACGGAGGGTGAAGCTGTAAGCACCTGCTTCCCATTCAGTATCCAGAACCATAGTGGCTGTAGTGAATGATATATCTCAGTATGGTAATCTCCTCGCAGAGTGTTACTGGTCGTGGCTGAGGCACGGTCTCGTTGCCTTGTTGTAAACCTCTGTAAGGGCGTTGATGCGGTTACATTTACAAGATCAGGCCCCGGAGTAATCTCCTTCACAGCTGCCACACACACCATCATGATCATCCCAAATCCTCATTCTGCCATCTCCTAAACCAGACGTGATAGTCTTGTGATGGCCCCATTACTGCTGCAGCCACCGTGCACTGAGGAACCAAGTGTTACAGTGTGTGTGTGTGTGTGTGTGTGTGGGTGTGTGTGTGTGTGTGTGTGTGTGTGTGTGTGTGTGTGTGTGTGTGTGTGTGTGTGTGTGTGTGTGAAGAACCACTGTGGTTTTTCAGGAGGAAGGACACCAGATAGGGCTGTGCGTGACATGAGGTGAAATTACCTGGGAGGAACACGCTTCACCATGGGAGTGGAACACGCCTGTCAATGGCTGTGGGTGGCAAAACCACATGCATGCATGTACGCACACTAACTAAAACGCAGAGACACACACACACACACACACACACACACCTTGCATGCCTATCCACATCTAAATATAGGACGCCAATGCTACTGCACCATGTTCTCTCATACTTTAAATAAAATATAAAGTTAATTCATTAAATAAGGTTCCATACAAGAGCATGATGGACGAGGAGTAGAAGGAAGAGAAGGATGGAGGAGAGGGGGAGAGGGAGGTGGAAGAGGGGGGAGAGGGAGGTGGAGGAGGAGGGAGAGGGAGGTGGAAGAGGTGGAAGAGGGGGGAGAGTGAGGTGGAAGAGAGAGGAGAGGGAGGTGGAAGAGGGAGGTGGAAGAGGAGGGAGAGGGAGGTGGAAGAGGGAGGTGGAAGAGGGGGGAGAGGGAGGTGGAAGAGGGGGGAGAGGGAGGTGGAAGAGGGGGGAGAGGGAGGTGGAAGATGGAGTGGGAAGAGGGGGAGAGGGAGGTGGAAGAGGGGGGGGAGAGGGAGGTGGAAGAGGGGGAGAGTGAGGTGGAAGAGGGGGGAGAGGGAGGTGGAAGAGGGGGAAAGGGATGTGGAAGAGGGGAGAGTGAGGTGGAAGAGAGAGGATAGGGAGGTGGAAGAGGGGGGAGAGTGAGGTGGGAGAGAGGGGAGAGTGAGGGGGAAGAGGGGGAGTGTGAGGGGGAGAGTGAGGGGGAAGAGGGGGGAGAGTGAGGTGGAAGAGAGAGGAGAGGGAGGTGGAAGAGGGAGGTGGAAGAGGAGGGAGAGGGAGGTGGAAGAGGGGGAAGAGGGAGGTGTAAGAGGAGGGAGAGGGAGGTGGAAGAGGAGGGAGAGGGAGGTGGAAGAGGAGGGAGAGGGAGGTGGAAGAGGAGGGAGAGGGAGGTGGAAGAGGGGGAAGAGGGAGTGGAAGAGGGAGGTGGAAGTGGGGGGAGAGGGAGGTGGAAGAGGGGGGAGAGGGAGGTGGAAGAGGGGGAAAGGGAGGTGGAAGAGGGGGAGAGTGAGATGGAAGAGAGAGGATAGGGAGGTGGAAGAGGGGGAGAGGGAGATGGAAGTGAGGGAGGGGAGTGGGAGGTCGAAGCAAGGGAGTTGGAAGAGAGGGAGGTGGAAGAGAGGGAGAGGGAGGTGGAAGAGGGGGAGGGGAAGTGGAAGAGGGAGTTAGAAGAGAGGGAGTTGGAAGAGGGGGAGGGGGAGAGGGAGGTGGAAAAGAGGGAGTTGGAAGAGAGGGAGGTGGAAGAGAGGGAGAGGGAGGTGGAAGAGGGGGAGGGGAAGTGGAAGAGGGAGTTAGAAGAGAGGGAGTTGGAAGAGGGGGAGGGGGAGTGGGAGGTGGAAAAGAGGGAGTTGGAAGAGAGGGAGGTGGAAGAGAGGGAGAGGGAGTTGGAAGAGAGGGAGAGGGAGGTCGAAGAGAGGGAGGTGGAAGAGGGAGGGTGGAAGAGAGGGAGGTGGAAGAGAGGGAGAGGGAGGTGGAAGAGAGGGAGAGGGAGGTGGAAGAGAGGGAGAGGGAAGAGGGGGAGAGGGAGGTCAAAGAGAGGGAGAGGGAGGTGGAAGAGAGGGAGGTGGAAGAGGGGGAAGAATGGCCGATTAATTTGGGCCGATTTCAAGTTTTCATAACAATCGGTAATCGGCATATTTGGACACCGATTATGGCCGATAACATTGCACTTCACGAGGAGACTGCATGGCAGGCTGACTACCTGTTATGCGAGTGCAGCAAGGAGCCAAGGTAAGGTGCTAGCTAGAATTAAACATATCTTATAAAAAACAATCAATCTTAACATAATCACTAGTTAACTACACATGGTTGATGATATTACTAGTTTATCTAGCTTGTCCTGCATTGAATCATAGCCTACTTCGCCAAAAGGGTGATTTAACAAGCGCATTCACGGAAAAAAGCACTGTCGTTGCACCAATGTGTACCTAACCATAAACATCAACGCCTTTCATAAAATCAATTCACAAGTATATATTTTTAAACCTGCATATTTAGTTAATATTGCCTGCTAACATGAATTTCTTTCAACTAGGGAAATTGTGTCACTTCTCTTGCATTCTGTGCAACAGAGTCAGGGTTTATGCAGCAGTTTGGGCCACCTGGCTCGTTGTGAACTGTGAAGAATATTTCTTCCTAACAAAGACAGCCAACTTCGCCAAACGGGGGATGTTTTCACAAAAGCGCATTTGCGACAAAAGCATAATCGTTGCACGAATGTACCTAAGCATAAATATCAATACCTTTCAGTATTCAGTAGTGTTGTAATTGTCATTATTACAAATAAACACGGTTTTTTCACATTTTAAATCGGCCGATTAATCGGTATCAGCTTTTTTTAGTCCTCCAATAATCGGTATTGGCATTGAAAAATCATAATCGGTCGACCTCTAGAAGAGAGGGAGTTGGAAGAGAGGGAGTTGGAAGAGAGGGAGAGGGGGGTGAAAGAGAGGTAGAGGGAGGTGGAAGAGGGGGAGAGGGAGATGGAAGAGAGGGAGATGGAAGAGGGGGAGATGGAAGAGGGGGAGATGGAAGAGGGGGAGAGGGAGATGGAAAGAGAGGGAGATGGAAGAGGGGGAGAGGGAGATGGAAGAGAGGGAGATGGAAGATGGAAGAGGGGGGCATTTTGCCAATGCAGAGTGTAGTCCAGAGAGGATTGGGAAGGAATCAAACTGCAGGATTATAACCAGGGGTGTGAATTCAATCAGGGAAACAACTCAGCAGACAACAGACTTGCTCTTAAACCTAAATCATATCCACAGGGGGTTCCTCTCCTCTATTACTCTACACCTTCACACTTACTGCCTTCTGCCTCCTAATTGCCCGCACTGGAAAAAAATAAGAGAGACTTGTGTGTGGTGTTTGAGTGGGGGGAATGTGTGTGTATGTATTTATGTGTTTCAGTGTATGTGTGTGTGAGCGTGTTCAGTATGCACAACCAGCCAGGGAACAAGGCATTCAGGGCGAATACTGGTTTCTGGTGCGTCATTAATATACATGAGATGGTAGAAGAGAGGGAAGGAGAGACATTTTTTTGCATAATGAAAGAAATATAGAGAGAGAGAGAGAGAGAGAGAGAGAGAGAGAGAGAGAGAGAGAGAGAGAGAGAGAGAGAGAGAGAGAGAGAGACTTACACACAGAAGGTAAGCTTATCTTTCTCCCTGAGGGAAAAACAGCCAATGTGTCCGTAGACGCGCGTGGAGAAAGACGGGCGATACCTGACAGAAAACTTAATGAACTATGTGAGGGGAATCAGAGTGTGTGTGTGTGCATGTTGGGAATCAGGGCAGACAAGAAAATTGATCAACTGCAGAGGGGAACGTGCAAAAGAAATACATTTATATCTACACTGAACAAAAATATAAAAAGCAACATGCAACAATTTCAAAGATTTTACTGAATTACAGTTCATATAAGGGAATCAGTCCATTTAAATAAATAAATTAGGCCCTAATCTATGGATTTCACAGGACTGGGAATACAGATATGCATCGGTTGGACACAGATACCTTTAAAAGAAGGTAGGGGAGTGTATCAGAAAAACAGACAGTATCTGGTAAACACCATTTGACTCATGCAGCACGACACATCTCCTTCGCATAGAGTTGTCCAGGCTGTCGATTGTGGCCTGTGTAATGGTGTCCTACTTCTCTTCAATGGCTTGTGAAGTTGCTGGATATTGGCAGGAACTGGAACCCGCTCTTGTACACGTCAATCCAGAGCATCCCAAACATGCTTAATGGGTGACATGTCTGGTGAGTATGCAGGCCATGGAAGAACTGGGATATTCTCAGCTTCCAGGAATTGTGTACAGACCCTTGCGACAGGGGGCCGTGCATTATCATGCTGAAACATCAGGTGATGGCGGCGGATGAATGGCACGACAATGGGCCTCAGGATCTCATCACAGTATCTCTATGCATTCAAATTGCCATCGATAAAATGCAATTGTGTTTGTTGTCCGTAGCTTTTGCCTGCCCATATCACAACCCCACTGCCACCATGGGGCACTCTGTTCACAAAGTTGACATCCGCAAACCGCTCGCTCACATGACGCCATCTGCCCGGCACAGCTGAAACAGGGATTCATCCGTGAAGAGCACAATTCTCCAGGGTGCCAGTGGCCATCGAATGTGAGCATTTGCCTATTGAAGTCGGTTACTACGCCAAACTGCAGTCAGGTCAAGACCCTGGTGAGGATGACGCACACACAGATGACCTTCCCTGAGAGAGCATGCAGATGAGCTTCCAACCGGTTTCTGCCAGTTTGTGCAGAAATACTTTGGTTGTGGAAACCCACAGTTTCAACAGCTGTCCGGGTGGCTGGTCTCATACGATTCCCCAGGTGAAGAAGCTGGATGTGGAGGTCCTGGGCTGGCGTGGTTACATGTGGTTTGCAGTTGTGAGGCCAGTTGGACGTACTGTCAAATTCTCTAAAACAACGTTGGAGGCGGCATATGGTAGAGAAATTAACATTAAATTCTGTGGCAACAGCTCTGATGGACATTCCTGTAGTCAGCATGCCAATTGCATGCTCCCCCAAAACTTGAGACAACTTGGCATTGTGTTGTGTGACAAAACTGCACATTTTAGAGTGGCCTTTTATTGTCCCCAAGGTGACCCATCATGCTGTTTAACAGGTTATTGATATGCCACACCTGTCAGGTGGATTGACTATCTTGGCAAAGGAGAAATACTCACTACCAGGGACGTAAACACAATGCTACACAACATTTGATAGAAATAAGCTTTTTGTGCATATGGAACATTTCTGGAATCTTTTATAACACTTTACATGTTGCATTTATATTTTTGTTTGGTACATTTCTTTTCCACGAAGAGCCTCTACATAAACTCTACATAAATAGAATCTGCTTTGTCTCCACAAAAATGTACAAATAGTGCTTTAAGCAGCGATTTACAGAAGCATACTGTGGGAATTGGTACAGTGAACAACGAGGTGCATTTCCATGTACAGCACAGTGATTTGCATCCGTTTAGATCTCTGAAAACAAACAACTATGACACGTCTACGACATTATCCAACCCACTGCTTTATGAAAATAGCAACATTAAGCATCGATGCATACTTTGCATAGTAACATGGTACCTAGCGTGTCTACAACATCATCCAAACTACTGCTTTGTGGAAATAGCAACACTAAAACATTGATGCATAGTATAATAGCATGGTGTACAAAGCAGTGGTGTATGCCCCTACATCACGACACAATCCTCTAGTTGGAATGAATATTGCATTGCCAGTTGACACACATCCAAGCCTTCACTTGGATAAAGTCAGTGGTAATCGAGGTTCATTACGCAATAGTTTTCTGGGATTTTGGATTGTGCCAAGAGCCTAGCCTGTAGCAGCTGAGGCCTTGCTTTCCTGGAGAGTTATGTGCTGCTGTGTCTCCCTCTGCCCCCTGTCCTGGTTCTGCCCGGTTGGCACCGGTCCCAGCCTCTGTTTTGGGGCTAATCCATGAGGTCTATTTATCCTATGTCGGTTGAGGGGATAAAGGGCGAGGAGCGACAGCTAAACCACTAATCCAGCTACAGCACTGGGACACTTTTAACGAGATCCCAGATTGGGGCTGTCTGGATTACAAAGAAAGAAAGAGTGACAGATAGTGTGAAAGAGCAGACCCATTAGGTTCCGACAAGCAGTCCCAACAAGCTCACTCAGACTAGAGAGGCTCAGTGTAGGGGACAGGCCTCTGAATCTAGTCTGACCAGATGGCCCCTCTCAGACACTCTCCCCCCCTGGGAGGGCTTTCTATCTATGTCTGCAAACTGTCAACAACAGTAGAGTTTCAGGGTCAGCACAGAGACAGAGAGAGGGAGAGACCTTTTGTTTATTGTCTATTTCACTTGCTTTGGCAATATAAACATATGTTTCCCATGCCAATAAACCATTAACTTGAATTGAGAGAGAAAGCAGAATCGACAGGAGCTTTTATTGCAGGAGAAAGCACACACTAGAGGTCGACCGATTAATCGGAATGGCCGATTAATTAGGGCCGATTTCAAGTTTTCATAACAATCGGAAATCGGTATTTTTGAGACAAGGAGCCTGTTACGTGAATGCAGTAAGCCAAGGTAAGTTGCTAGCTAGCATTAACCTTATCTTATAAAAAACAATCAATCATAACCACTAGTTAACTACACATGGTTGATGATATTACTAGATATTATCTAGCGTGTCCTGCGTTGCATATAATCTGACTGAGCATACAAGCATACAAGTATCTAAGTATCTGACTGAGTGGTGGTAGGCAGAAGCAGGCATGTAAACATTAATTCAAACAGCACCTTCGTGCGTTTTGCCAGCAGCTCTTCATTGTGCGTCAAGCATTGCGCTGTTTATGACTTCATGCCTATCAACTCCCGAGATGAGGCTGGTGTAACGATGTGAAATGGCTAGCTAGTTAGCGCGTGCTAATAGCGTTTCGAACGTCACTCGCTCGGAACCTTCTAGTAGTTGTTCCCCTTGCTCTGCATGGGTAACGCTGCATCGAGGGTGGCTATTCTCGTTGTGTTGCTGGTTCGAGCCCAGGGAGGAGCGAGGAGGGGGACGGAAGCTATACTGTTACACTTGCAATACCAAAGTGCCTATAAGAACATCCAATAGTCAAAGATTAATGAAATACAAATGGTATAGAGGGAAATAGTCCTATAATTCCTATAATAACTACAATCTTAAACGTCTTACCTGGTAATATTGAAGACTCAAGTTAAAAGGAACCACCAGCTTTCATATGTTCTCATGTTCTGAGCAAGGAACTTAAACATTAGCTTTCTTACATAGCACATATTGCACTTTTACTTTCTTCTCCAACACTTTGTTTTTTCATTATTTAAACCAAATTGAACATGTTTCATTATTTACTTGAGGCTAAATTGATTTTATTGATGTATTATATTAAGTTAAAATAAGTGTTCATTCAGTATTGTTGTAATTGTCATTATTACAAATACATGTTTTTTTAAATCATCCGATTAATCGGTATCGGCTTTTTTGGTCCTCCAATAATCGGTATCGGCGCTGAAAAATCATAATCGGTTGACCTCTAGCACACACACACACACACACACACAAAACACATTCACGTCCCAAGCTAACCCCTTTACCCTGCTCTCTGCCCTGCTCCACTGACAGGTGTAGTGAGTGGTATGACATCTACCACTTGTGAAGGAGCTCAGGGGTTACTTAAGGGAGGAATGAGTCACTCTGGTGTACCTCTAATGCTAACTATGTCTCTCGCCTCACAGGAGACACAGCAGGCAGCCGGGTCTGGGTACGTTAGAGCTAGCGTAAACAAGTTAGCGGGGTAATGCTAACTGACTCACCCCAGGTGACAGACGAGCAGATGCTACAGGGGTAACTGCAACTGATCCTATTTTGAGGAGAACTATTGAACTAGGTTATGCTTTACAAAGTGAGCGATGACCGGGAACACTGATGGTTTGACAGTCTGCGGTCTGTTCCTTCTTTCAGTACTTGGGTCTGTGTGTGTTGTGTGTGCTGTGGTTGCAGTCACATTTCTTTACACGGAGGGATGGAGCATGAATTTGCACGTCCAATAAATGAGTGCAAATCCATTTAGCCTATTGTATTCTTTTAGTGGAAGTGATTTACAAAAGTAAACATTCTAGCAATATGCTGGCTACTGTTGATAGTCTGCAAAAAGAAAGCTACAAAAAGACACGTAGCATTAGTCTTGGCTAGCCTACTGTAGCCATGTCGATATGTCTTTTGGACTCTTAAAGAGGCAGCATCCTATTTTCAAATCTCAAAAAGACATACTTTAGAAACAAAACTGTATACAATTAATACAATGCAATTCTGAAGAATAGTGTAATGACTTACATTGCCAAATTATATTACACAGCTTTTTAAAACATTCAATAACCAAATTTAGCCTCTTAATAGCTGAATTTAGAGAAAGCATGCCAACCTATAGGCCCTGCATGACCCCAGTTCATTTAAAGGGATACTCCTGGGTTTTGGCAATGAAGGAAGTTGGTGTTAGTTTTTGCAAGCTAATGCTAGGTCTCTACTAGCATGCTAGCAGTTACCATAGTCTTCCAGCCATTGTGTAAATGTTAGTTAGCAATTGCGCTAATGCTAGTCAGCAACTTCATTCAAACAGTCATTGCCAAAATATTGAATTATCCCTTTAAGAACTACACCACGTCCAGGCCAGTAGAAGTTCTGTTCATGCCAATAGATTTTTACCAGCGTCCAACGTTAACTGGATGATTTTTACCAGTGAGAATAAAAGCTAACATTGGACCCTGGCGTGTTTCATAAACAGCCACGGAGTGGTGGCGCATAGGCTATTTACTGTGCTTTGATTGACGAACAGCAAGCTTAACTCGTCTATAAAAGGTGTGGAACTGACTGAATAAAGTCAATCTCATACAACGTAGTTACTGTATATGTCCATGGTGTCGCATCGGGCACAACTAAACTACAGATCTCATTTGTATTTTCGATTTGAAGTCCTTTGGGTACTGGCCAGACTGATTTTAAAGTGAGTGACTAGTCAGTAGTCTACCGAATCGCATCACTAAGAGAGCAGTTAATTTGACTCTATAATTTGCATACGGGTAGGCTTTGAATTGTTTTAAAAGCTAATTATACTTATTTTCAGAGATATTGATATACTGTAGGTCTACTGGTTTAATCAACATTTTGACAATGGTGCTTTCTGTATGGCAAAGCCCATGTTTAACACCTGCGTCATTCTTCAATCATACCTGAAGCCTGTGGAAGTCAGACTCTTACAGGCGGACTACACCGCTCGCGTCGCAAAATACATTTAGAAATCTATGTTATTCAATTATTGCACCCACACTGCTCGCGAGCGCCAACGAGCATCTGCGTTGCCAAGGGCTAAAATGAAGTCAGTTCTATTTCTGATGCAGATCGCACTGCAAGTCCTGCCTCTCCCATCTCCTTGGTTTATAGAAGCAGGTATCCACGTGCCATCTCCTCATTGGTTATACCCATGTGGGTGACTGAAAGACGAACGAAGTCAGTGGCAGTAAATGCACGTAATTTATGAAAGTTGCCAATTGCAATATAAAGTCAAGAGAAGAAAAGGCCTGGAAGGAGGAGAGATAACTAGAAACGATTTGGTCGACTGTTTTATGTGTGGATTAATTGGCGGAGTAGAGGACCTTGTGCCTTTCAGGTAAAATAACAACTCAATGTTTATATCCCAGGACAAATTAGCTAGCAACAGCAAGCTAGCTAAAAAGGACAAATTAGCTTGCAAGTGCAAGCTAGCTAGCTAGCTAGCTAAATTGCCAAATTGTTAATGCTTTCGACCTGTCCCCCAAATTAATATAATTGATTCAGAGTTTGTTTTGATATTTTAACCTGCGTGTCATGATTGCGTTTGGTGTGGGGGGACAAAATACATTTATGCATGATGGCGCACGCGAGCAGCCGGTTTGGGTTCCGTGTTACAGGTTTTTTAAGGCCCAGTGCAGTCAGAATTAAGTTGTTCCTGTGTTTATATCATGTTGCACAACAGCTGATGAAACCAGCAATGTAAAAGTGTGAACATTTTTGATCAGTGTTATATCCTGATTGTATTTTCAGCCAGAAAATAAATATCTAGTATTAGAATGTACCAAAATAGAGCTTGTTCAGCAAAAATTTCTTAACAAGAGCCTGGCTGGCTACTATTTCCGATTTGGCTGGCTACTCCATGTGATGGTGGAAAACAATGTATGCTGTTTAGTGTGAAGGAGCGCAGGGATAACTTAGGGGTGGAATGAGTCACTCTGATCGGGAAGGTGAGCCCTGTATGTTGGGGCTGGTGCCTGCCTAGCATGTTAGCACTCTAATGCCAACTGACTTACCCACGGTGATGGGAGGCCAGCTGGAGATGAGTCAGCATGAGGCAACAGAGGGTGTACATAGTCCATCATCTTTTTGTCCCAACAAGGCAACAAACCTAACCAACTGAGCTAATTGATCAGTTCAGTGATTGAATTTAACACGGCTGGTCTTCCAGGTCAGTTCAATCAAAAACATGGCATGCAAGGACTAGGGTTGAGAGTCCTGTACTGTATGTTGGCACACAACGACTAGTGTTGAGAGTCCTGTACTATATGTTGGTACTCAAGGACTAAGGTTACACCAGAGAGGAAGGCTTATTCCCAATACCTCCCCTTAGCCCTCCCCCTCGTTTTAGAGGGTCGCTCGGTGGAGGAGTGGCACTCAAATGGAGCAACTAGTGGTAGGGAGAGGTAAATTAGGCCTAGGGAATGGGACATCACTCCATCAGTTGCGCACATCAGAAACTGACAACGGATATCACTCAATTCATTGGCGACGAGCCTTGTGTTTTTCACAATGCCTGTACTGGTGGCAGTAATAGCTTTCCTTATATTTCTCGTGCAACAAATATGTACTTACCATATGAGCAACAAATGAGAACAGCAGAAAAACAATATGCCCGTAATATACCCATCCTCTGGTTGTGGTTCAAAGTGGAGGAGTACTGAAGCTGGACTTTCATTCCATAGCAGTTTAACAGTCGCATTTCCTTCACTCAGTCACTACCAGTGGAAGTACTGTTCTGAAGTCATCAAACCGGCACTAGGCTACAGTCATAGATAGACGCTCCGCTCCGTGTGGCAGATATCTAGGCTAGTCAATGGAATTAAAATGACAAAACTAAAAGTTAAATGAGAAAGACAGGCTACAACACCAAGAGCCAACAGGTAGGCTGCCACTTAATACTCTGAATGTAGTTGTTATTTGCTATAGAAGGGAATGGAAAGCACACAGCTAAAGTTATGTAGTCTCAATTAGCCTAGCTAACGTTAGCTAGCAAGCTAAGCTAGTTTCTCTCAGTTGATGCAGTCAAGACAGATACTATGTAATCAGATGAGTTGAATAACCAGCAAAAAGCCTACCACTGCAAGTCAACATGGTTGCCTTCTCTCTCCCCCGGTTACACTCAGACACACACCACAAGGCCACATGACATACAATTGAAGTCGGAAGTTTACATACACCTTAGCCAATACATTTAAACTCAGTTTTTCACAATTCCTGATATTTAATCCTAGTAAAAATTCTGTCTTAGGTCAGTTAGGATCACCAATTTATTTTAAGAATGTGAAATGTCAGAATAATAGTAGAGAAAATTATTTATTTCAGCTTCTATTTCTTTCATCACATTCCCAGTGGGTCAGAAGTTTACATACACTCAATTAGTATTTGGTAGCATTGCCTTAAATTGTTTAACGTGGGTCAAACGTTTCAGGTAGCCTTCCACAAGCTTGCCACAATAAGTTGCAAGAATTTTGGCCCATTCCTCCCGACAGAGCTGGTGTAACTGAGTCAGGTTTGTAGGCCTCCTTGCTCGCACACGCTTTTTCAGTTCTGCCCACACATTTTCTGTAGGATTGAGGTCAGGGCTTTGTGATGTCCACTCAAAAACCTTGACTTTGTTGTCCTTAGGTCATTTTGCCACAATTTTGGAAGGAAGTTTGGGGTCATTGTCCATTTGGAAGACCCACTTGCCGACCAAGCTTTAACTTCCTGATTGATGTCTTCATATATTACTTCAATATATCCACATAATTTTCCTTTCCTCATGATGTCATCTATTTTGTGAAGTGCACCAGTCACTCCTGCAGCAAAGCACCCCCACAACATGATGCTGCCACCCCCGTGCTTCATAGTTGGGATGGTGTTCTTCGGCTTGCAAGCCTCCCCCTTTTTCCTCCAAACATAACGATGGTCATTATGGCCAAACAGTTCTATTTATGTTTCATCAGACCAGAGGTCATTTCTCCAAAAAGTATGATCTTTGTCCCCATGTGCAGAGTCTGGCTTTTTTAAGGCGGTTTTGGAGCAGTGGCTCCCTCCTTGCTGAGCGGCCTTTCAGGTTATGTCGATATAGGACTCGTTTTACTGTGGATATAGATACTTTTGTACCTGTTTCCTACAGCATCTTCACAAGATCCTTTGCTGTTGTTCTGGGATTGATTTTCACTTTTCGCACCAAAGTACGTTCATCTCTAGGAGACAGAACGTGTCTCCTTCCTGAGCAGAATGACGGCTGTGTGGTCCCATGGTGTTTAAACTTGCGCACTATTGTTTGTACAGATGAACATAGTACCTTCAGGCATTTGGAAATTGCTCCCAAGGATGAACCAGACTTGTGGAGGTCTGCCAATTTTTTCTGAGGTCTTGGCTGATTTCTTTTGATTTTCCCATGGTGTCAAGCAGAGGCACTGAGTTTGAAGGTAGGCATTCAAATACATCCACAGGTACACCTCCAATTAACTCAAATGATGTCAATTAGCCCATCAGAAGCTTCTAAAGCAATGACATCATTTTCTGGAATTTTCCAAGCTGTTTAAAGGCACAGTCAACTTAGTATATGTAAACTTCTGACCCACTGGAACTGTGATACAGTGAATTATAAGTGAAATAACCTGTCTGTAAACAATTGTTGGAAAAATTACTTGTGTCATGCACAAAGTAGATGTCCTAACCAACTTGCAAAAACTATAGTTTGTTAACAAGAAGTTTGTGGAGTGGTTGAAAAATGAGTTTTAATGACTCCAACCTAAGTGTATGTAAACTTCCGACTTCAACTGTAGGTATGCACGTCAGCGTAGACATCGGTTTCGCACATCGGGGTTAAACTAGACATCGGTCGATACCGATGTTGGCATTTTTAGCTAATAATCGTCTGATTCCGATATGTTCACCGATATATCGTGCATCCCAAATTACAAGTCATACAAATGTCACGCCCATCAGCAAGCTAAATGTATGGCTAGTTGGTTAATGTTAGCTAGTCAGCATGTTAAATAGCGATTTTTATAAATGAACTTCATGACCAATAAATATGCATAATCCTTTTCTGCATTAATATATTCCTCTTAACTGTACATTTTTTGCATGACCTGTTATGACGTTATAATTACTTATGTTTGCTTCCATCATAGTATATTTGCCAGCCACCTTCCTGAAGCAACTTTAGAGACTTCGGTCGCAGTGCTTCATGGGAGTTCTGATAACCACTAGATAGAAAATCTGCATGTCAATTTGCATCGTTTAGAGGGACAACTACAGGGCTCAAAGGCACTACCCTTGCCCAAAGTTGAATTGGAACACTACTCCGACTTGATGTGGCTCGCGGGATGGCTAAGGGTGGGACTAAGCCTGAAGAGGCGAAGCGAGAGGTTTTACTCCGCCCAAAATCTGTCCACACTTAGTAGATTATTAAGCAAGTGAGGTGTTTTTGTATGGGGGTCAATGAGAGTTTAGTCAAGATAAAAATGTATTGCTATTGTGATAAGTGAGGCTTTTTGATCTAACAGCCATTTCGTAATGCGTAGCATGTTACGGGTGTACTGACGTAAGTGTGTCACAAGTGACATCCAGGCATCTTTGAGAAAAAATACTTTATATCAGAGTTGTCCTTGTCAGAACTCGTGACAGTCTATGCATATTCATGAGGTTAGCATAGCATCTCACTCTACATTGAATACAGGCGGTTGACGGCTCATCGAATATAAAAAAAAAAAAAGTATTAAATAACGGAGATCTATACGCCAATCACCAGAGAGGAATAGACAGGAGCTCGACAGCCTGCCATTCCGCTCTGTGGATAACGAATCCCATTGTTAGGGGGGAGACGCGTAATCCCATCATTATATCCAGTATCTCTGGTTATACCCAAACTCTAGTCTATACCCAGAGTTTCTGTTGAGGGTTTCTGATGAGTTTCCTCTAAGAAGTAATAGTTCTGATATTGTAACGATCCCATTAAAACCGTTTCTGTGCCCATTCAAACAAAATAACCATATTTTGCAGTTCCAGAAGCCATACAACACGGAAATGACACTTTGGCAACCACATAAGCAAAAGTTATGGGTATTTTCATGCTCATCATGTTGATGGAATTGTGTTCCATCGCGACGACCAAATTACAGGATGGGAGAGAAAAGGGAGAGAGGAGATGGCTTCATTTATCTCCCTATCACACACACACGCGCACACACACACGGTTCCTGAAACAATTACGCTTTTCCTGGAGTTGAAGCAAACCAGTAAATAATCCTGCAGTGAGAATTTAGCCTGTTCCCTCCAGTCCCCTGAACTATATAAATAGTGAGAATTTAGCCTGTTCCCCCCAGTCCCCTGAACTATATAAATAGTGAGAATTTAGCCTGTTCCCCCCAGTCCCCTGAACTATATAAATAGTGAGAATTTAGCCTGTTCCCTCCAGTCCCCTGAACTATATAAATAGTGAGAATTTAGCCTGTTCCCCCCAGTCCCCTGAACTATATAAATAGTGAGAATTTAGCCTGTTCCCCCCAGTCCCCTGAACTATATAAATAGTGAGAATTTAGCCTGTTCCCCCCAGTCCCCTGAACTATATAAATAGTGAGAATTTAGCCTGTTCCCTCCAGTCCCCTGAACTATATAAATAGTGAGAATTTAGCCTGTTCCCCCCAGTCCCCTGAACTATATAAATAGTGAGAATTTAGCCTGTTCCCTCCAGTCCCCTGAACTATATAAATAGTGAGAATTTAGCCTGTTCCCCCCAGTCCCCTGAACTATATAAATAGTGAGAATTTAGCCTGTTCCCTCCAGTCCCCTGAACTATATAAATAGTGAGAATTTAGCCTGTTCCCCCCAGTCCCCTGAACTATATAAATAGTGAGAATTTAGCCTGTTCCCCCCAGTCCCCTGAACTATATAAATAGTGAGAATTTAGCCTGTTCCCCCCAGTCCCCTGAACTATATAAATAGTGAGAATTTAGCCTGTTCCCCCCAGTCCCCTGAACTATATAAATAAAGTAAGAATGGCTCTATTGACATCACAGTAAAAACAAATGAGGTGTGAGAAGGCAACTTTCACAGCTGAAATGGAACCCTATTTTCCTATATAGCGCACTACTTTTGATTGGGCCAATAAGACTCTGGTCAAAAGTAGTGCACTATATAGGGAATAGGGAGCCATTTCTGGGTGTTGCGATAAAAAACCCAAAGCTTAGGGAGGGAGGGAAAACAAAGCTTCTAGTTAGGAAGCCATCCGTATTGAGCTAACAGGCCAGGGTATTGTATTCTATGGTCTGTCCACGTGGGAGAAGGCAGGTTTAGGTTTAATCAATGGTTAAAGCATTTGACTGGGCTTAGAGATGGATCTTTGAAACAGCACTGGAGAGAGGGTGAGAGGCTGTGTGTGGTGTGTGGTGTGAGAGAGAGGTGTGGGAGAGGGTTGTTTCCGAGACATTAGACAGAGCGGTGTTAGGATCGCAGCTTTGACGAAAAACAATGTTGAACAGCCCAAGCTAGTCCCACTGCGGATTAGTTTAGTGTGTGTGTGTCAGTGTGCATGTGTTCTCTACACTGTTTCGGTGTGCTTTACACTGTTTCGTGTGTGTGTGTGTGTATGTGTGCGTATCTACTTGCACTCCCCCTAGGCCAAGGGTGGGGCGGCAGGTAGCCTAGTGGTTAGATTAGTTGGGCCAGTAACCGAAAGGTTGCTAGATCGAATCCCTGAGCTGACAAGGTGAAAATCTGTCATTCTGCCCCTGAACGAGGCAGTTAACCCACAGTTCCTAGGCCGTCATTGTAAATAAGAATGTATTCTTAACTGACTTGCCTAATTAAATAAACAAATAAAAAATATGGTTGTGAAGCTGAGAGTCAAGAACAGCATTAGATGTGACAGGAAACCATGTTTTGCTTTTCACACTGTCGGGCCAATGATCACACTCTTAGCTAAAGAGCAGTAGGGAGTGTGTTGTAGTGAGCCTCAACTACTGTAGCCCTGGACAGAATTACGACTGGGGGAAGTCAACCCGTGCAAAATGAAACTATCTGGCAAGTTGTGAGTCCTGGAAAGTTCTGAACACACCTGAGAAGATATACACTCTTTTCTCTTCTCCTGAAAGTTTAAAATCCCTCGTTCCTTAGATTTAGTCAAATCTCAAGGCATTCCCAACAGAAATGGAGCAAACTCGGCATCTACCTATCCCAAACCATGCAGGAGGACAAGCAGGAAAACAAGGAAGCAAGGCTCCAGGATGGCTTCAAAGCGAAGGTCCCTGAACACAGGGGTAATAAGAGCAGCCTTTGGCCTTACGACTGGGTCAGACAGTAGCAGTAAACTTTTCAAAGCTACAGTGAGACAACTCGGGGTGTGTGTCTCTCTCTCTGTGCATGTGTGCACTGCCAGCCCTCCAGTCAGACGATCTCATACTGTAATTAGGTCAGATTCACTTCCAAGGGTAATAAGCATCATCCATGCTGCAGTAGCCGCAGGGGGGGGGGCAAAAATGTTTTGAACACCCTGCCATTGTACTGAGGGGAGTGCACGATTTGTTAGAACATCCTAACTTAGCCTTGGGGGAGTGCACGATTTGTTAGAACACCCGGACATTAGTTCACAAACCTAACCTGAGGGTTTAATTCTTGAAAAGACCCTTGTTCTACCAATTTAGGTCCGGTGTTTGGGTTGTTAAAGTTGTGTCTATCGCGTAGTAAGGCAACACAAAGGTTTAAAAACACTAGTCTACCTCTCCTTCTGCCATCCCACTCTCTCTTTCTTTGTCATGCTTTGTTTTCCTGCCCTGTAAGTCAATATACTGTAACTCTGTACACGGCGACGGGAGGTGACGAGAGAGAAGCCCGGCACAGGATTGTGGGTTTACTTTAGGCCTGTTCTCCCTCGGTCTTCTTTAGCACCTTTAGCAGGTCACAAGCTGTGACATGGGACCTGCTAGTTTGTTTGTTTAGATTACTCTCGCTCCCTCTCCCTCCCTCCCCAATAGGCAGGATGAAGTGAACGAGGGATGAAGGGAACAGAGGAGAGATATGGAGAGATGGAGGAGTGCAGCCAGCCGCATCCCTCACCTCCATTTCCTCCTTCTGGAGGACAAAGAGAAGGACAAGATCTGTGACAGAGAAGAGCAGATGGATGAATGATTGTGCTGTTCTTCTCTCAATGGGGATAGTCAATGTGTGTCTATTATTGTCTTTCCTTCCATCGCCCTTGTCTTGACACTCATCTGCATCGGGTAGTGATACACTGTACATTTGCCCCTGTCAAAGGAGTCAGTGTCACCCACACATGCAGGTGCACACACAAGCATACACACTCATAAATAGACACAAAGAATGGCTATGGTCAAATGGCAGAAGAACCTATCATGCATATGACATAAGTGACCCATAGGACGCAGCTTCTGGTGTATAAGCTCCTAAGAAACCTAGCAGGTTAGCATCCGCCATGGGAATGAGTTCAGTTCACTAGATAGCGTTGGCAGACGCTGTCTGTCCTTCACTGTACATTCACAGTACATCCCGTTTTAGACTCCCGCTGCCTCTGGCATTCTGGGAGAGCGGAGTGGAGTGCTTTCTTTCTCTCCCTCGCTCTCTCTCGGTTTATCCTTCTGTGCCTGACTGCCAGCTTGGAACACAGACTTCTGGTGTCCGTGGGTTGGCACCAAAAAGTCAAAGAGCCAAAGTGTGACCTTGCAGGCCTGAGATCTGTGCTGTATAGCCTTAGCCAAATGGCATTGACAATGGCCACAGGATTTGGCTATACATAAAAAAATAATCTGGGACCAGGCTACGGTGCTGCTACTTCCCTAAAAACTATTTAGCCAGACACTTGAGACCAAAGCTGTTTGTTGTTTCCTTCTTCTCCTTTGTTTGACCAGAGTGATGCTCCATTCTCTTTGGGCTTCTCCGTCAGACACGCAGCCCTTGGCCAGGTTCCTGTCTCAGATGGTTTTTCTTTCCACTCCTTGCAGGCTAAATTTAGACCTGATGCTGCCCGGCTTTTGTGCTGGGGCCTCAGTTGACAGAAAAAAGAAAGAAAGAGAGAAATAGAGAACGAGAGAAAGAGAGATTGCATGCCCCAGAGCCATTGAATGTCTATCCAACAAAAAAACTTCCCCAAATAAAAACGGAGGTCTCCTCTCCTGCCCTTCAAAATGCGAGAAAAACCGAGATGTCTTGATGTCGAGTATCACAAAAAACAAGACAAGACTTCTGTTCAGTAAGCGTTATTTATTTCTGACATGCTTCTCTTCCTGACAACTCAATACCAGAGAATAAACTCCTCCACCCTTTGTAAAGTGAGGGATGGGGGAGTTACCCTACATATTCAGAGGAAATAATCTCTCATCTTCACAGATTTCTAAAAATATCCATGAGGATTTAATGTCCCCTGTATTGTAAGGGGATCTCAAGAACCGAGCTAAATCGATCATGGACATGGCACGTCACGCATTGGCTGTATTCTAATTCTCAGCAATTCACCAAGACAGTAGGCTTATTCCATAAGAGCTCAGTTCATCAAGAGAGTAGACCTACTTCATAAGAGCCACTTGACTAAATACCCTGTAACAACACTTGTGTAATAGTACATGCTGGAACAGTACTGGAGCTAAAAACCCAGTGCCAGGCCAGAAGCTTTGAAGTGTGTGGTTAAGAAGAGGCCGCCCATGGGCCCTGAGAACAGTGCCAAAGAGCCCCATCCTCCCTCCATGGTCAGAATTCAATCACTGCCGACGTTCCTGAATCCCCTCCAGATTCTCCCTCTCTCCTTCCCTCCCTCTCTGAACTCAGAAGAGCCAAGACTGCATCAGCAGAGCAGTCCCAGGAAGTTGCAAGAACGGAACTCAACTCAACAGAACCCTTTCGCAACTCCGGGCGGAGTTCATGCATGCTGCGCTACGCAGAAAGAACCGAGCAGGGGGAAGGAAAAAAAATTATAGCCTCGGGTGTAGTAGTGTTTTTACCGGCAAGCTGTTGCCACACACTACACTCTTGGATGATTAATATTTATTATGTGGTGCCCGCCGAGCGAGCGAAGCCTAAAGCCCAGGGGGATGGAGTAAGCTGCCTGGCATACTCCCCCATCCCCTTCTACAGCGCTGTGATAAAGAATGTTCGCTCTCCATTGAGCTTCATTTCTGTGAACAAATCAGCTAACACGAGAAAGAAATCTATTGACTTGGCTGTTAGAATATAGCCTGCTTCCAGATTGGTTTGTGCTGTCTTGCCAAATGCTATGGTCATTGTCAAGCCGGCTAAAAGCTTGTGGCTAATACAGGAGGGAGGGACATCCATTGGTTTGGATGACAGAATGTACTATGCGGATAGTAAAAGTTACTTAGACTAGTGTATACTGTACGCAGTATAGCCTGCACTCACATGCCTCCTATCACTGATCGGCAATCGCACCAATCATCCTTCAGATATTCCTCTTGGGCAATCACAGACTTGTTAAGTCAGTAGGCAACAAATTGACTGATAACTTTGTTCACCGTTTCAACCGTGTTCACCGTTTTCACAGCTCGCGGCCATATTTCTCTTAAAGCCACATGATCAGATATGTTCCTGTCTCTAGTGTGAACATCTTCAACTGATGTTTCTCTTGAGGAGATATGAATGCGTATTCCTGTCCTGGTTCGCCAGATCTGTTTCTGCCTCTGAACGCGGCGTTGCCGGGGTACATTGCCGGAGTAGAGGAGAACAGGGGAGGGAGGGTGAGCCAAGACCAGGGCCAGACCGTTCTCAAAACACCAGTGGAGAGAGGGAGCTGGAAAGAAGACAAGACTGCACACAACCACAACCAGCCATTTACATCAGAGACACACACTTCACTCTCAATCTTCTCTTTACTGCTGTTTTTTTTTTGCATATGGTTTTAACCCGAACTGACACCAGTATTATGATTGCAGTGCAGGCAGTCGTGTCAGCGTGCAGTTATGCCGCAAAAAAAGTTCAGCTATAATAGAGCTTTTATAACCATTATAGCATGTCTTGAAGCAGAGCTGTTAAAGTACTGTTCTGACACTGAAATGAAGGAGCTGTCATAATCTCAGCAAGGGAAGGGGTGTGGTTGTAAACATACTGCCAGCTCATCCTCTCTCTTTCACTCTCTCTCTGCTCTCTTTCCTTCTCCCTCTCCATTTCTGACTCTCTGAGTGAGGAAAAATGTATAGAAGCCAAGGATGATACTGGAGACTTCCTGTTTCAGCATTATCACATAGCCTACTTAACCACAGAAGAAGTCCAATATTGCTGAACTACTGAGGATAAAGAAAGGATTTGATGGAAGAGCTTAAGCATCGTTTTAAACCAACTATGGGTAGGGTTACTTACCATAGCATTCTGACTCCTCTTTTAGCATTTATTTGACTCTAAAAATTATTGTCATATAGGCTACGAAGACTAATTTTGGGGTTGCTCATTCTGGTTCTCCACACAAAATGATGACCGCGTGTAATATGTGGCATACAATATAGGATGCTTGTTATAGGATGTGAGAAAGACAGAATCGTGTCCTGCCAAAGGTTATCAGTGCTATCCTTTTCCATATCTGTACGGAAACAATCGCTGAACTTTTCCTTGAAAACGTGACACCGATTACCATTGACTTGCCATTGACAAAGACATTAGCTGCGCCTCATTCAAATGTGTTGGAACCAAAGGACAACACCCCTACAACATGTTTTTATTTATATTATATTCTGTTCTATTCCCTCTCCTTCTGTAGGCCTATCATAATAAATAGAGATTTGAAATGACAAGGTAATATCTCTTGGAAAATACTTTGTTATTGAATATCGACCAATTAAAGTGAATTAGGGAACTTTCTGTTTACACGTTTTTAGATCATGTCCTTAAAACCAGTTAACTGTGCAGGAGTGTCTAATATGAAGACACAAAATGACCAACAACAAAAAAGGTAACAGGCTATTACAAATAGTGTAATAACTAGGCCTTTAATCAGTCAGGAACATGCTGTCCCTGACACATTTCTTAAGAATATAAACAGTGAAACAATTGGCTGCTTACCTTCAACGTCTCTCCACGTTTAAAACTCAACTCATCATCTGCAGTGGCTTTGAAATCGTATTTGGCAATGGCCTCCATGGTGAGGATTGTTGGAACACTTGTATGCGGTGTTGAGGAACGCACAAGTACCCTTCTGAAGTATTTTAATGGAGTTTATTCCTCCAAGGAATTATGAAAATTATTAACAATGTCAGAAAACCCCCCCAGAAAAGCTCCGGTCCCGTTTTCCCCCTGGTCTGACCAGTCACTCCGAGTAGCGCAAATACCCTCACTCGCTGCACGCCGCTACAAACCTGTGAATAAGAACGCAGATAGAGAACCTGAGACTATGTAGCAGTAAAGCAACATTAACCAACACCGAAAAACAACGCACTAATATGATAGCTTGTGATGTGATGCCGCGCCCACAGACAATACTAGCATTCTGAGGCTCGCACAATAAGAGGAGGAAGGATATAATCTGATTGACGTTTCCTCAGACCAACTACAGCACATCATCTCCACAATTGACCAATCGGATGTGAGAATACTGTCATATCCAATAGGTGTACTGTAGCTGTGCAAAACCAATGGGATTGCTAATTTACACGCCTTGTAGAGGATGTTTGACAGGCAGATGTGGTTGATGACTCAACTCGAGCTAAATGTAGAATGTCTCATTTCGACTCAAAATCGTTTTGTGTCTGGTACAATGTTTTCTGCCCTCTTCCCTTGCCATTAGCCTAAATCAATATTTTGTATAAATGTCCAGCTCATTCAAGTGAAACATTGGGGAATAAAAACAAAGACCTGCGATAGTTGTAACAATGCAATAAATGATTGTTTCCAAGTTTGACAAGCAACAGTTTGTTACAAAGTTAAAAGTAACCTAGTTGTCACAATTGCTAAAATTTAGAAAGGAGACTTGTAGGCCTACTTTAGCTCCAACACAAGAAAGATGACGAAGATACGACTATTAGGCTATTGTTGTGCTAGTCCTACAATGTAGGCTAATTAAACAAGAATATAGGCTACATCATTTCAAAAATGTGAACGACGGTACACCAGGACTTGCATGAAGCTAAAGTGAAACTATTCAGGTCTCCTAGGCCTAGTCCACCTACCTACATGTAATGTTACTTTGTTTATACTTGCTATCCCTTGAAATTCTACAAACACGTGTTATTAGTAGGCTATCCACTTCCTAGAAAGTGAGCTCTGTATATAGGAAGCTTCCTATCGCGACATTTTGGGAATACTTAAATCTGCAAAGAAATGATCCCACTCCCCTGTTCCACTTCTCTCTCTCTCACGCTCTCAATTAAATTACGTTAAATTCAAGGGGCTTTATTGGCATGGGAAACATATGTTAACATTGCCAAAGCAAGTGAAGCAGATAATATACAAAAGTGAAATAAACAATAACAACGAACAGTAAACATTACACTCCCAGAAGTTCCAAAAGAATCAGGACATTACAAATGTCATATTATGTATAAATACACAGTGTTGTAACAATGTACAAATGGTTAAAGTACAAAAGAGAAAATAAATAAGCATAAATATGGGTTCTATTTACAATGGTGTTTGTTCTTCACTGGTTGCCCTTTTGTTGTGGCAACAGGTCACACATCTTGCTGCTGTGATGGCACACTGTGGTATTTCACCCAGTAGATATGGGAGTATCAAAATCAGGTTTGTTTTCAAATTCTTTGTGGATCTGTGAAATCTGAGGGAAATATGTGTCTCTAATATGGTTATACATTGGGCAGGAGCTTAGGAAGTGCAGCTCAGTTTCCACCTCATTTTCTGGGCAGTGTGCACACAGCCTGTCTTCTCTTGAGAGCCAGGCCTGCCTACGGCGGCCTTTCTCAATAGAAAGGCTATGCTCACTGAGTCTGTTTTCCTTAAGTTTGGGTCAGTCACAGTGGTCAGGTATTCTGTCACTGTGTACTTTCTGTTTCGGGCCAAATAGCATTCTAGTTTGCTCTGTTTTTTTGTAATTCTTTCCAATGTGTCAAGTAATTATCTTTTTGTTTTCTCATGATTTGGTTGGGTCTAATTGTGTTGCTGTCCTGGGGCTCTGTGAAGTGTGTTTGTGAACAGAGCCCTAGGACCAGCTTGCTTAGGGGATTCTTCTCCAGGTTCATCTCTCTGTAGGTGATGGCTTTGTCTCTCTCTATGCAATTCAAAGGGCTTTATTGGCATGGGTAACATGTTCAGATTGCCAATGCAAGTGGAATACATGATACAAAAAAGTGAAATAAACAATCAGAACAGTAAACATTAAACTCTCAAATGTTTCTTGAAGAATAGAGACATTTCAAATGTTATACATCTGGCTATGCACAAAGTAGTTTAAGAACAAAAGGGGAAATAAATAGACAGATGAGTATTGTTTGTATTTAAAATGCCTTTTTTGCTTCACTGGTTGCCCTTTTGTGGCAACTGGTCACAAATCTTGCTGCTGTGATGGCACACTGTGTGTGGTATTTAACCTTATAGATATGGGAGTTTATCAAAATAGGATGTGGGTCTGTGTAATCTGAGGGAAATGTGTCTCTAATTGGCATTGGCAATGCTCCTTATCACTGCACTCTAGACTCCTCTGTAAACTGGTCATCTCTGTTCTGCCAGTCACATTCTGTTAAAGGTCCCCAAAGCACACACATCCCTGGGTCGCTCATCTTTTCAGTTCGCTGCAGCTAGCAACTGGAACGAGCTGCAACAAACACTCAAACTGGACAGTTTTATCTCAATCTCTTCATTCAAAGACTCAATCATGGACACTCTTACTGACAGTTGTGGCTGCTTTGCGTGATGTACTGTTGTCTCTACCTTCTTGCCCTTTGTGCTGTTGTCAATGCCCAATAATGTTTGCACCCTGTTTTGTGCTGGTACCATGTTGTGCTGCTGCCATGTGGTGTTGCTTCCATGTTGTTGTTATGTTGTGTTACTACCATGCTGTGTTGTCATGTGTTGCTGCCTTGCTATGTTGTTTTCTTAGGTATCTCTTTATGTAGTGTAGTGTTGTCTCTCTTGTCGTGATGTGTGTTTTGTCCTATATTTTTATTGAATTTATTTTTAAACCCAGCCCCCGCCCCCGCAAGAGGCCTTTTGCCTTTTAGTAGGCTGTCATTGTAAATAAGAATTTGTTCTTTAACTGACTTGCCTTGTTAAATAAAGGTTAAACAAATAACAAAAATAAGACATACATTTGGCAAACGGTTAGAAAGTGCATCTCAATTTCCACCTCATTTTGTGGAAACTGAATATTCCTTCATTTTGAATATTCCTTCATTCAGTCACAGTGATCAGGTATTCTGCCACTGTGTACTACTCTTTGTTTAGGGTCAAATAGCATTCCAGTTTGCTGTTTCTTTGGTTAGTGCTTTCCAATGTGTCAAGTAATTATATTTTTGTTTTCTAAAGATCTCTCTCTCTCTCTCTCACACACACATTTTTGTATGAATATGCATGTGTGAAGAGTAGAAGACAACATTTAGTTTGGCTCTAGACCTCACCTGTTGTAGATGTGTCATAAGGTGTAGGGACTCCGTAGCAGGGACTACTGGGCCATCTAGTGGTACAACATTTGAATAAATTGTGAAATGATACAGGAGAAAAAACATGCAGATAATTTGATAGGCTCCATACAGATAATTGCCAAAATAATGGAAACACTTGAATAAATGAGGGATACAAAATATATTGAAAACCAGTGCTTCCACACAGGTGTGGTTCCTGAGTGAATTAAGAAATTAACATCTCATCATTCTTACTACCCTGCAACACTACAGACATCGGACGTCCAGCATTGCCAACAGCAATCAGCAATCAGCAACCCCCACCCCGGAGGAGCTGCAGCACACCTGATAAATATAAATACATGTGCCAACGTTATAGAGTTACTGTGGGTGTTCAGAAATAAATGAAATAATTCATAATAGCCTACTACACCACGAGAAATTTAGCCACAGACAAATAGCTTATTTAAAAAATAGCCTAACTGCGGAGTGCAGCCCAATAACAAGGCATAACCTATAGCCGGGAACACGCAGCAAATCTGTCAGTGAACAAAGAACATGCAGACAAAACTGGCCTTTCGCAATATTTGAAATAGTCTTCAATTGCAGGAAAGCACAGGTTGGAAAGATGTAGGGTACAAAATATTGTTTTACTAAGTAAAGCGAGAGAGAGAAAGGCTTTTGCCACGAGCTCATATGCCCTCACCAGCACGCGAGTTGTGCATCATTGGGTAAATCAGTGAAACTGGAAAGCATTTTTAGGACTATAATTTTTTCCTCATATTGTAGAGTTGGATGACCGTTCAAAACGAATTTTCCCAGTAGGAAATTGTTTTTCCCTGCTTTCCCAGTTGTCTTGAACACACTGAAGTCGGAGATTTCCCAACTCCTAATTCCACGTTTTTTTAAACGCGGCATTTTAAACGATTATGCCAAAGTCTCCAGTCATGTAAGATGACGAGGAATTGCATGAAATGCGTTTATAAAAGGCCCGACATTTCTCGGAAACTAGGCCACAACATTTTTTCCCCATGTGTGTAACTTCGATAAGTTCCTCTACTCTACTGCTCTGTGTCACTACGTAAACGTGATGACATGTATGCAATGCTTTATTATAAAGGTGATTTTGTTCTAATGCATTCCGGTACCTCAGATCTCCTAGTTTAAAAAAAAATGATTGACGAGAAAAATAATGTCCAATCCATTGGGTATCTCATCTCACCCTCATATTCCATGCCTTGAAATAGGCATATAGATGGACTAAAAGTGCATTTATATTGTAAAACTTCTGACAGCCAACTTTCTAACTCCATAACTTTTGGACATTATAGCACTGCAGAAGGCATTAATCATTGAGCCACTGTTAGTTTTGCACTTAAGACATGACTCTGCTTATATGATGTACAATGTGCACATTTTGTCTCTTGTATATTCAATTCTGTACATTAGTTTAGTTACAGGCCGGCTCCAGGCATAAGCGATATTAACGGTCGCTTAGGGTCCCTTGCCGCTCCAACCGACCCCATATATATATTGTTTTGGAACTCAGTCGAGAAAAGTGGAATTACACAAGGTGCAAGTTCTAAATGTTGTGTATCAACAGTTTCTTGTTTTGTCAGTCACTGACAATTAGCCATGTCAGCTAACAAGTTTTTAATTGTAGTAATCATGGCCGAATACCGACCGGGCATGCAGGACATGTGCCCTGGGTCCCTGACCTCCAGGGGGCCCCCATTGATTTTGTTATTCACTGTCACGGTGTATAAATGATTGGAGACAGGCGCAGGAATACGTAATAGGGGGTTTTAATACTCCACCCAAAAATACAACATGCCATGAAAGGCATAGGGAAGAAGCCCAAAACAAACACGTATACAAAAACACAGGGATGTAACCCAAACAAAAGAGCCAGGTAACACCTCCAATAAATACACGGGACTAGACCTGTAATAACAAGTGCACAACAACACACGGGACTAGACCTGTAATAACAAGTGCACAACAACACACGGGACTAGACCTGTAATAACAAGTGCACAACAACACACGGGACAAGACCCCTAATAACGAGTACACAATGCACAGGTACTCACAAGACCAACGGACATGGGAACAGTAACCGACAAGACAATGGTGAACAGAGGGCACATATATACAATTACTAATGAGGGGGAATGGGAACCAGGTGTGCGTAATGAAACAGTTCAGTTACACCTAGAGGCCGGTGATATAGACCTCCGGAGCTGGTGCACGGAATGAGCAGCAGTACCGGCGGAATCCGTAACAGTCACTCTCACTCACATACCATTAACATGGCATAAGTCATGGCAAAATGTGTTGAATTGCATGAAATAATATAATACAATTGTTACATTTGCTCTCCACCCTATGGCAAAAATGTGTAGAACTGCAGAAAACTTGCTTTAAAACTGCAAAAAAATCTCTGCACCATGGCAAAATAGGTAGAATTGCATGAAATGTGTTATAGAACTGCAACATTTTCTCTACGCCCCATTGCAAAATGTGTAGAATTGCAGGAAAAAAACATAAAAAACGTACATATTTCACACATTTTGTTTGCCCACTTGGTGAAAATGCCCCTCCACCAAATCTCGCTTAGGGCTCACAAAAGGCTACCGCTGTACCTAGTTAGTTATGTTCCAACACTCTCTTCATCTGTGCCAATATCAGTTATTTTTAAGTCTTGGTTCCAATAGTTTATATTTTTTTCTAAAAGATAGGCTTTCTGCAGGGTTATGTATATCTTACCTATCATATGAGTATCATTTTCTGACTTAAATAGAAGTCCCTCATATTGTTATAGTGTTCTTAACTGTGAAGTTGTTCATGTTCTCAGCTCCATCCTTTGAAAACAGACACGTGAAACGATTCTGGGATGAGCATGCACGTCTTCATCAGACCAGAGAATCTTGTTTTTCAGGGTCTGAGGGTCTTTAGGTGCATTTTGACAAACTCCAAGTGGGCTGTCATGTGCCTTTTACTGAGGACTGGCTTCCGTCTGGCGACTTTTCCATAAAGGCCTGATTGGTGGAGTGCTGCAGAGATGATTGTCAATTCTGGAAGGTTCTCCCATCTCCACAGAGGAATTCTGGAGCTCTGTTAGAGTGACCATAGGGTTCTTGGTCACCTCCCTGACCAAGGCCCTTCTCCTCCGATTGCTCAGTTTGGCCGGATGGCCAGCTCCAGGAAGAGTCTTGGTGGATCCAAACTTATTCATTTAAGAATGATGGAGGCCACTGTGTTCTTGGGGACCTTCAATGCTGCAGAATTTTTGTTAGTACCTTTCCCCAGATCTGTGCCTCAACACAATCCTGTCTCAGAGCTCTACAGACAATTTCTTCAACCTCATGGCTTGGTTTTTGCTCTGATATGCACTGTCAACTGTGGGACCTTAAATTGACAGGTGTGTGCCTTTCCAAATCATGGCCAATCAATTGAATTTACCACAGGTGGACTCCAATCATGTTGTAAAAACATCTCAAGGATGATCAATGGAAACAGGATGCAGCTGAGCTCAATTTCGAGTCTCATAGCAAAGGGTCTGAATACTTATGTAAGTAAGGTTTTTCTGTTTTTTATTTTTAATACATTTGCTAAAATTCTAAAAACCTGTTTTCTCCTTGTCATTATGGGGGTATTGTGTGTATTTATTTAATACATTTTAGAATAAAGCTGTAATGTAACAAAATGTTGAAAATACTTTTGCCATTCTGTTATGAGTTTTGTTATTATTTTATTGTTGTAATTTATTACATTTATGGATCTGCAGGGGACTTTTCAGATTTTCCTAGTTTTAATATAATCAAAATAACTACTTGATCCATGGAACTTGGAAGCACTGAATTGAGTGAAGTAGGGGAATTACTTTCTCCCAGAATGTCAAATAAAATGATATCATCTCCACACAAATGTCTTAACAGTGTCTAATATTTATGTTCGGGTGATTTATGTTCGTATGTTGCATCCTAAGATGCTGGATTCTTCTGCTGAAGACTTATAATAAACTTATAATAAACAGAACAGATTTATTTCATGTTCACCGTAACACATTCCAGTCGGCCACTCTCTACAGTGTCTTCAGCCCAACTCACCAATCCATCGTTGAACTTTACCCGCCCTTGTATCGCATAATCCAATCACTTCAATGCCAGAACGGAAACCCCATTGTCATTTGTTCATTCAAATAACTGAATCCCTGCATGGAAATCCCACTGGCTATTTGCAACCATTTTAAATCTAAACTCATTAACACATAATACATTTCTCAATACACCACATTCTATTTTTAGTGATCATTTTTCTGTTTGCTGATAGTTACTTTTTGAAGGGATTTGTTTGACAATAAGATGAAAACATCATGATTGGTTGTGTTCATGCCAAATAAAAAGGTAATATAAACAAATATACAGTTAAATGACATGTCTTTACTATTAGGCCCCGAAACTCACAGTATAATTAGCACTATGTTCACCACCATCAACAAAACACCAAATGGAGTATGTGGAAGAATGGTGTTGCATCCATAGCAATTAGAACACTCGGGATCTCTATGGTTGCATCTTTCCAATAGAGTTCCAGACACTTGTAGGCATTGTCTGACGTTTGATGGCGTCACTTCTACGACACACAATGATGCCAACCAAGGTGCATTGAAGCTGTTCTGGCTCTTGGTGGCCCAGCGTCCTATTAAGCTGCTTTATGTTGATATTTCCTTTATTTTGGCAGTTAGGCTACCTGTAAGTTCCCAATTCGTTTGAAATTATCAATAAAACGTCACAATGCTTGGAACATGTTTGCTTTCATTTTGTCACTAAAAAAAGAAGGATGGGGAGCAATAAATTCCGGGATTGGATATGCTAGAGCGACAGAAATGTACAGTATGTTGGTGAAGGTATTCTTTCGGGCTAGGCTATTGGTCATCAAATAACAAGTAGGACCCCTCTTCGTGCTCTTAAAATGTCTTTATTGAGGTGCCATTGTGCCATGTTAGCATTAAAAAAGTACATTGGTCCTTGATCTTTGATGTGGCTGTCAAAATGTATTAAATACACACATCGACTTGTGAGTCAAGACAATACAGTCACATCTCAATGGTGCCAGTCAGCTAGACTTCTCAACAGAAGAGTTATCCTCGAAACTTCATCCTCGGCCAATGAAAGACGAAGAGACTATACAGTAGCGCCGTGCAGCTGCAGGAGAGTTGTCAGTCTCCTAGTAAAATACTTGAAGACACTGGGCGCCTGTCTCCACTCCATCAAGCGCGTGCCAACGATACGCTACTAATCAGCAAAGTCCACTACAAGAGCGGAAACGTTTATTATATTATCATGGATCTCACAAATAATAGTAGTACTAGAATTTTTATGTGCAAGATGGAACTGTAAATATTATTTGTTTTATCAGTGAGTTCTAGCCACTACAATATCATTTAAAAACAGCAAGACATTTGGGTTATTAACTGCTTGAGAATTTTCCCTGAGCATAAACACTTGATCTTTTTTTCTTTACCCAGATTTTATTGAGATTAACATCGGAAGTTATCAATGGATTTCTATAATGTGTCGGTATTGTATGATAACACCTCACCGGTTGCAGTGAAATCTGAATCTTCAACAGGTAAGCATTTATCACGGTTGAATATATTTGTACAGTAGGCTATTCAGTATAGCAATTAAACAGTAGAAACGTGTAATGGTCACTGCACTGAATGAAATCTTTGCTCGTTTAAAAAATAATTCATAGCCTACAATGATTTCACTTTATCTTATTATGGCACACATAATGTAGGCTATAATGAAAGCTACAGTCATCCTCTTTTTATTTTCGTTCGTTTTTCCTTGAAGACGTTAATGGTTGGTTTCCTTCACTGCTCTGTCTAACACTTGTTATTCAGAGGTAAATGAAAATCTGTCTAGTAGCTTACTGAAGGCACAGCTAGTGCCAACCTTTTCCTTTTTGACTGACTTGTTTTTCGTCGGAATGGTTCATTCTCTACCTTAATCTCAAAAGAGCCATGAAAATTCATGTGAACTTTTAGTTACCACACACATACAGTAGCAGCTATGTTATTGAGTAAAAAAAAAAATCTAAGATAGTGTATATAGCACATACCAAGGGCACTAAAATATGTATTACTGGGAAGTGAAATATCTTCACAGGTTTGGTTTATGGATAGCCTATACTGTATACGATGCATCACGCTTTATTACAATGTTCCTCGGCTGCTCGTAAATTCTACCAAAGTCCTGTCTTCAGTGTCTGGAAAGTCTGTTTTGATGTTGTCGGCAAGATGTGTTGATGATAATGGGGGGGGCTGTTTTCAAATCCAAACCGTGAGAGGTCTCAACAAGCCGCCTGATCCCGCGAGCTGACATGAATGTGGTATAGCAACACAGTGCCTTCAGAAAGTATACAAACCATTTGACCTTTCCACATTTTGTTGTGTTACGAAGTGGGATTAACATGGATTTAATTGTCGTTTTTTTGTAATCAATCTACACAAAACACTCTGTAATGTCAAAGTGGAAGAAAAACACAACTAGTCAACCCCGTGAGTCAATACATGTTAGAATCATCTTTGGCAGCAATTACAGCTGTGAGTCTTTCTGGGTAAGTCTCTAAGAGCTTTCCACACCTGGAATGTGCAAGATTTGCTCATTATTCTTTTCAAAATTCTTCAAGCACTGTCTGGTTGTTGATCATTGCTAGACAACCATTTTTAGGTCTTGCCATATTTTCATGCGGATTTAAGTCAAAACTGTAACTCGGCCCCTCATGAGTGTTCTTGGTAAGCAACTCCAGTGTAGACTTTGTGTTTTAGGTTATGTTCCTGCTGAAAGGTGAGTTAATCTCCCAGTGTCTGATGGAAAGCAGACAGAACCAGGTTTTCCTCTAGGATTTTTCCTGTTCTTCACTCCATTCCTTTTATTATTTATCTTGAAAAACTCCCCAGTCCTTAATGATTACAAGCATACCCATAACATGATGCAGCCACCACTATGCTTGAAAATATGGAGAGTGGTACTCAGTAATGTGTTGTATTGGATTTGCCCCAAACATAACACTTTGTATTCAAGACAAGCCACATTTTTTGCAATATTGCTTTAGTGCCTTGTTGCAAACAGAATGCATGTTTTGGAATATTTTTTTATTTTGTACAGGCTTCTTTCTTTTCAGTCTGTCAGTTGGGTTATTATTGTGGAGTAACTACAATGTTGATCCATCCTCAGTTATCTCCTATCACAGCCAATAAACTCTGTAACTGTTTTAAAGTCACCATTGGCCTCATGGTGAAATCCCTGAGCGGTTTCCTTCCTCTCTGGGAATTGAGTTAGGAAGGACACCTGTATCTTTGTAGCGACTGGGTGTATTGATACACCATCCAAAGTGTAATTAATGCTCAATGGAATATCCAGTAGGTGCTCTTCTTTGTGAGGCATTGGAAAACTTCCCTGATCTTTGTCGTTGAATCTGTGTTTGAAATTCACTGCTCGACTGATGGACCTTACAGTATGTCTGGTGTATGGAGATGAGATAGTCATTCAAAAATCACGTTGAACACAATTATTGCACACAGAGTCCATCCAACTTATCTGACTTGTTGAGCACATTTTTATTCTGCACTTATTTAGGCTTGCCATTAAAAAGGGGTTGAATACTTATTGACTCAAGACATTTCAGCTTTTCATTATTAATGAATTAGTAAACATTTTTAAAAACATAATTCCACTTTGACATCAATGGCTATTGTGTGTAGGCCAGTGACAACACATCTCAATTGAATCCATTTTAAATTGTGGTTATAACACCACAAAATGTGGAAAAAGTCAAGGGGTGTGAATAGGGCTGTTGCGGTGACCGTATTAACACTACACTGACGATCACGATTCATTGAGGCAGTCAAATTCCATGTGACCGTATAGTCACGTAATTAGGCTTCTCCAAGCTCTGACGCTGCTGATGGTTATTAGTAGCCTACCACACTTGCTAACTGGCATTCAGCACTCCATTGTCCCTCTAATCACTCTGACTTAAATGCAAATGTGATCGAAAATATAATCAAACACTTCATGAGAGCCCATGAGCTCATGCTGCGCAACATTTCTATAGGCTATGCAATTGGGGGAGAAAACATAGTGATGGCCTCTATTGAAAAGAGGACGATCCCATCAGCTTTCTTTAGGCTAAGCCTACTACATTTATTTCTCAACTTTCTTAATATTAACCACATTGCTTATCTTTACAACAGGAGTATAGCCTTCCTGGCTGGAATGAATATGAACCACAGAAAAACATCCTCCGTTCGCTATTTAAGTGCATAGAGGGGATGCCTCTGGGAAATTTGAGGCATTATCAAGTGCTTGTCAAATTGTGAATGAGAGACTGATGAAGTGTGTACAGCCTGCGTAAAAATAAAAATAAAGTAGAGCGCAAGCCTTTCAAGCAAATTTTTTCAAGTCATCATAAGAGTCACCTCATGCAGCCTTACAATGTATAAAAACTCTAAACACGTAGGCCAATGTTTGTAGAACAACTAAAGTTACATGAATAAATCTAAATGAAGCATATAGAAGTACCTATTTCTTTGTTAACCGCTCAGAACAGAATAGCCATATGTGCGCACTCCCTAAAAATGTTTGAAGAAAATATCATTTTTATTTTATTCAGCTTTGTTCAATTGTATTCTTCATACTACAAAGTAATATAAAATGAAGGCACAGAATTCTAAGCAAATCTTGTCTGCTAAATTAACTAGTGTAGCATACAGCCATTTGGCATATTTAGATCAGGACCTAACATAAGCATACTCAGAGTATGCTATTCTGTTCTTCTGAAATAGACTACATTTTCTTCATGTTTCTTTAGACCTGTCTAAAATAAATAATGGATTTATTGTGAAGGTGTAGGCTATATTTCATGGATTTATTAGACTTTTTAAAATGTAGATGTTCCAAAAGGTCTGCATCAGGCTATGTGTGCCAGGATATGCATCACCATGACACCAACAGTTATTTGCTTAACAATCACCAAAATGGTTCATATTTGCACCTTTTTTTTTTTTTGTTCATGGAGGAACCTATAATGGTTCAATGTAGCTACTGGTTCGTGGAGGAACTGTGGAGGCGTGGTTTAGAATGGGTGTGGCTTTAAGTTATATATATTTTTTGGGCCACCCGTTAGTGCAAATGTCATTCCTGTTCAACTGTTCTGTTGTATTGTCATCACATGTTAAAGTTAAACACTAACAGTTTTGTAGATTCAATGAAGTTAACAGAGGTGTATGAGTTGCATTAAAGCCTATCCAAATCCCAAAGTTGGAACAGTTACCACTATATGTAATCAGCAATGTTCATTTGAATATGTATACTGAACATTGATTTCAAAGATTTCACTGAGTTACAGTTCATATTAGGACATCAGTAAACTGAAATAATTTTATTAGGCCCTAATATATGGATTTACCATGACTGGGCAGGGGTGCAGATATGGGTGGGCCTGGGAGGGCATAGGCCCACCCACTGGGGAGCATGGCACAGCACACCATTATTAGTTTTCCTCCACAGAAGTGCTTTATTATAGACAGAAGTACTCCTCAGCACATGTGTAATGATCATGCTTTTTAATCATTTTATTGACATGCCAAGATTATCTTGGCAAAGGAGAAATGATCACTAACAGGGATGTAAACAAAATTTGAGAGAAATTAGCTTTTTGTGCATATGGAAACTTTGGGGATCTTTTATTTCAGCTCATCTAACCAACCCATTACATGTTGAGTTTAAATTTTTTGTTCATTATAGTATAATCTAATTTGTTCAAAACAGTGGCAGGAGGTGCAGCAGTGGTCATTCTATTTTTTACATGGAAAAGTCATATTGGTGTATTTATGCATTTATTCAAATGCAAATACTGAAGAGCTCAGTGACTTTCAACATGGCACCGTCATAGCATGCCACATTTCTAACAAGTCAGTTCATCAAATTTCTGTCCTGCTAGAGCTACCACGGTCAACTGTAAGAGCTGTAATTGGGAAATGGAAACGTCTAGGAGAAACAACGGCTCAGCCGCAAAGTGGTAGGCCACACAAGCTCACAGAACGGGACCACTGAGTGCTGAAGCTCATAAGCACATAAAAATCGCCTGTCATTGGTTGCAACACTCACTACCGAGTTCCAAACTACCTTTGGAAGTAACGTCAGCACAATAACTGTTCATCGGGAGCTACATGAAATTCCATGGCCGAGGAGCCTCACCCAAGCCTAAGATCGCCATGCACAATGCCAAGCGTCAGCTGGAGTGGTGTAAGGCTTGCTGCCATTGGATTCTGGAGCAGTGGAAATGCTAATTTGTCCTGGGATATAAACATTGAGTTGTTATTTTCCCTGAAATGCACAAGGTCCTCTACTCCGACAATTAATCCACATACAAAAGGGTAAAAGTTTGTTTTCTAGCAATCTCTCCTCCTTCAGGCTTCTTCTTCTTCTTTGGACTTTATATGGCGGTTGGCAACCAACTTTAATGTGCATTAATTACCACTACCGACTGGCCTGGAGTCTGGACCTCAGTTAATCTTTCAGTCACCCACGTGGGTATATGCTCTTCAAAACTAATGAGGAAATGGTACATGGGTATAGGCTACTAAAAACCAAAAAGGAGATGGGAAAGGCGTGACTTAAGCGTCACATATAGAACCAAGTTCTATTTTAGCGCCTGGCCACGCACGTGATCATTGATGCGCACGAGCAGTGTGGGTGCAATGATTGAATAACATGTACAGTTGAAGACGGAAGTTGACATACACTTAGGTTGGAGTCATTAAAATCCGTTTTTTCAACCACTCCACAAATTTCTTGTTAACAAACTATAGTTTTGGCAAGTCGGTTAGGACATCTACTTTGTGCATGACACAAGTAATTTTTCCAACAATTGTTTACATACAGATTATATCACTTATAATTCACTGTATCACAATTCCAGAGGGTCAGAAGTTTACATACAATAAGTTGACCGTGCCTTTAAACAGCTTGGAAAATTCCAGAAAATGATGTCATGGCTTTAGAAGCTTCTGATAGGCTAATTGACATAATTTGAGTAAATTGGAGGTGTACCTGTGGATGTATTTGCCTACCTTCAAACTCAGTGCCTCTTTGCTTGACATCATGGGAAAATCAAAAGAAATCAGCCTAGACCTCAGGAAAGAAATTGTAGACCTCCACAAGTCTGGTTCATCCTTTCCAAACACCTGAAGGTACCACGTTCATCTGTACAAACAATTGTACGCAAGTATAAACACCATGGGAACACGCAGTCGTCATACCGCTCGGGAAGGAGACGCGTTCTGTCTCTTAGAGATGAACGTACTTTGGTGCGAAAAGTGCAAATCAATCCCAGAACAACAGCAGATAGGTACAAAAGTATCGATATCCACAGTAAAACGAGTCCTATATCAACATAACCTGAAAGGCTGCTCAGCAAGGAAGAAGCCACTGCTCCAAAACCGCCATCAATAAGCCAGACTACGGTTTGTAACTGCACATGAGGACAAAGCTCATACTTTTTGTAGAAATGTCCTCTGGTCTGATGAAACAAAAATAGAACTGTTTGGCCATAATGACCATCGTTATGTTTGGAGGAAAAAGGGGGAGGCTTGCAAGCCAAAGAACACCACCCCAACCTTTGCTTCAGTAGGGACTGGTGCCCTTCACAAAATAAATGGTATCATGAGGTAAGAAAATCATGTGGATATATTGAAGCAACATCTCAAGACATCAGTCAGGAAGTTAAAGCTTGGTCGCAAATGGGTCTTCCAAATGGACAATGACCCCAAGCATACTTCCAAATTTGTGGCAAAATGCCTTAAGGACAACAAAGTCAAGGTATACAAAGCCCTGCTCTCAATCCCAAAGAAAATTGGTGGGCAGAACTGAAAAAGTGTGTGCGAGCAAGGAGGCCGACAAACCTGACTCAGTTACACCAGCTTTGTCAGAAAGAATGGGACAAAATTCACACATCTTATTGTGGGAAGCTTGTGGAAGGCTACACGAAACGTTTGACCCAAGTTAAACAATATAAAGGCAATGCTACCAAATACTAATCGAATGTATGTAAACTTCCACCGAAGTCGGCTCCTCTCCTTGTTCGGGCGGCGTTCGCGATCGATGTCACCGGCTTTCTAGCCATCGCTGCTCCATTTTTCATATGTCCATTTGTCTTGTCTTGTTTTCATACACACCTGGTTTTCATTTCCCCAATCAATCTAATTGTTTTTAACCCTCTGTTTCCCATCATGTTTTGTGTGTAATTGTTTTCATGTCATACGATGTTCTTTAGCGCTTTACTTTATTGTTCCGTGTTTTTGAGCGCGTTTGTTTTGTTGTGCTCCCGTTTTGGAACTTTAATAAAGTGCACTTTATTTATCTTACTCTGCTCTCCTGCACCTGACTTCGCCTTTAGACACACCTTGACACTTCTGACCCACTGGGAATGTGATGAAAGAAATAAAAGCTGAAATAAATCATTCTCTCTACTATTATTCTGACATTTCACATTCTTAAATAAAGTGGCGATCCTAACTGACCTTAGACGGAATTTCTACTGGGATTAAATGTCAGGAATTGTGAAAAACTGAGTTTAAATGTATTTGGCTAAGGTGTATGTAACCTTCTGACTTCAACTGTATATGTAGCAAAAAAGCTGTAAAAAAACTACAAGATATTTGTCCTCCGAAGAGGGAGGTGGTGGAGGGGTTAATAATTTAAAAAAAAGTTATATTATTAAATATATATATATTTGTATAAAAAGAGTGTACCACCTGGGTCACAGCAGCCAGGCTATGTAAATTGTTGCTTGACAGGTCTGGTTTCTAAGATATTTCATACTGGTACTTTAATAACATTCTCTTCTGCTGCTCTTGTGCCCCTATAGGTGGGGGTCATGATGCCTACTACAACAATGCCATCTTGCCCACCATATTTGGCATCATCTGTTTCCTGGGCATTATGGGTAACTGCATGGTCATCTACACCATCCTGAAGAAGACCAAGTGCCGCGCCAAGCAGACCGTTCCCGACATCTTCATCTTAAATCTGTCCATCGTCGACCTTCTCTTCCTCGTCGGTATGCCCTTCCTCATCCACCAGTTGATGGGCAACGGCTCGTGGTGCTTCGGCGCCACTATGTGCACAGTCATCACCGCGCTGGACTCCAACAGCCAGATCGTGAGCACCTACATCCTCACAGTCATGACTCTGGACCGCTACCTGGCCACTGTCCACCCCATCCGCTTCAACTACGTTCGGACACCGTGCGTGGCAACTGTGGTTATCGTTCTAGTATGGACGCTGTCGTTGCTGACCATCATCCCGGTGTGGATGTACACGGGCCTCATGCCTCTGCCTGGCGACCTGGTGGGCTGTGCCCTGCTACTTCCCGATCCGTCTACCAACATCTACTGGTTCACACTCTACCAGTTTGTCCTGGCTTTCGCTCTGCCTCTCCTCATCATCTGTGTGGTCTTTTTCAAGATCCTCAAGCACATGACCACCAGCGTGGCCCCCTTGCCCCCCAGGAACCTGAGGGTGCGCACCAAGAAAGTAACCCGTACGGCAGTGGCCATCTGCCTGGCTTTCTTCATCTGCTGGACCCCTTACTACATCCTCCAGCTGGTTCACGTTGGAGTCCAGAACCCCAACCCAGCCTTCTCCTACGCCTACAACATAGCCATTAGCATGGGCTACATTAACAGCTGCATCAACCCATTCCTCTACATTGTGTTGAGTGACACCTTCAAGAGGCAGCTCATCGTGGCCATGCGGCCGGTCCACAGGAAGTTCCGGGTCAACCCCACCAGCACCACGGAGGGTAGTGTTAGTCTGAGATTGACCACTGACAGACCCCAGCAGGATCAGAGCTCCAGGGAGCTGCTGCCTGCCAATATGGCCGACCACTGAGGCCTGTTGTATGACAATTTTAGTTTTGTTGAACCTTTATTGCACAAGACCTCTTTACCCAAGGAGACCTGGTGTGGCCAGTGGAAGAGGGTATGAGATCAGTGTACAAGAACGGTGTATGGGGACAATCTATGGAACAGTGTATAGGAAGAACTGTGTATGTCATCACTGAATTTGAATAGTGTACAGGAATGAACAGTGTTTTAAATCAATGTATGGACCCGTGTACAGGGTAGGGTTGCAAACATCCGGTAACTTTCCCCAAATCCCCTGGTTTTCCAGATATCTGATTTGAAAGATTCCCTGAATCAAGAAGTAATAAGCAGGAAATCCAAAATACTCCAACCAGGATATCTATAAAACTTTGTCATTTTGGGAAAGTTGGCAGATTTTTTGCATCCCTAGTTTTCGCAAACCTAGTAAGTACAGTCCGAGACATTTTATTGGATCACTGTATGGGATCAATGATGTATGTCTACATGGGAACAGTTCATGGATCGATCAGAATAGAAGAATACAATATGTGTGGCATCAGTGAGTAGGATCAGGCTGAGCTTGAGAGGAGATGTTTAACATAGTCAGGATGAGATTATTGAGTACCGGCCAACACATGGTACTCAGTACAGTAAACATAGGTACTGAAACATGATATTCAGTGGATAATGGAAAAGTGTGAGAGTCAAGATGATTCATAGCTAAATGTAAATACATACACAGTCATAAATTACCCGCATGAGGATGACTAGTTTGATATTGTATCATTGTAATTCCAATTCTTCATGGAAGGCAGGTTTTAGCACAATCCCTTACTGTAGTTTTGGTTTGGCAATCTAGCTAATGTATGTTAAATTTCATTTCAATGTACAATGTTCACATACCACTTATATTGTACAGTATGCTCAGTACCTAGTACCTACACTGCAATTGCACCATAAATACATGTTTCAGCTTCACTGAATGTTGCGTAGTACTTTTTATCCATACATTTGTACATTTTCTAAGAAGTAATCATGTATGACCATTCGGTGTGGATTTTTTGTAAATATATATGTTTATATTAATATATACATAGATACTGTATGTTTTGGTGTAATTGTATTTGCATATACAGAATCAGAGTTTTTTCATTTATTCGTATTTTAACGTCAAGTTAAAATAAATATGGTTCAAACTCAAACTTCTCATCACGGTATAGAGACAGGCAATACTAACTATAATTTCATGCATAACCAGTGCAATCCTCATATTAATCATACATTTGCTTAATTAATTATGCAATGCCAATGAAATTAGGCATCGCGGATTCTCCTGTCTGAATTTCTTTGATAAATTGTTAGTCTTTGTTTAGCTTTGACACTTCAAATCTCACTTTGAATCTTAATCTGATTTAGAACCATACTTAGGCAGCCTGTTTTCCCACTATGATTTGTGGGTAGTTGTTTTCTGTCTTTGTTTTAGTTACCAGACGGAACTGTTTTGGATGTTTTTTTTGTTACTTTGTATTTTTAGTGTTCAGTGCTATTGAATAAAATGACGAACACTTACCACGCTGCATATTGGTCCGATCCTTCATACTCCTCCTCAGAAGAGGAGGAAAACCGTTACATACTGAGCATCAATTTATCGGGGCATGGACTCTACAAGGTGTTCAAAGCGTTCCACAGGGATACTGGCCCGATGTTGACTCCAATGCTTCCCACAGTTGTGTTGTCTGGATGTCCTTGGGTGGTGGACCATTCTTGACACACACGGGAAACTGTTGAGCGTGAACAATCCAGCAGCGTTGCAGTTCTTGACTGAAACCGGTGCACCCGCCACCTACTACCATACCCCGTTATAAAGGCACTTAAATATTTTGTCTTGCCCAAAAAACATCTAAATGGCACACATACACAATCCATGTCTCAATTGCCTCACGGCTAAGAAATCCTTCTTTGACCTGTCTCCTCCCCTTCATCTACACTGATTTAAATGGCAAATTTAACAAGTGACATCAATAAGGGTTCATAGCTCTTACCTGGATTCATTTGGTCAGTCTATGTCATGGAAAGAGCAGATGTCCTTAATGTTTTGTATACTCAGTACTTTTATAAAATGCATTTATTAAAGCAGAAAATGGGTGACAAAACAGGCAGTCCATGGTATTGTATTGGACAAATACGATATGAACTGTAGTTTACAGAATATTCTTTAAAGATCATCACTTTAGAGAAGTCTGATGTATAACCCATTGTGAAAGACTCAGCATCTGAACCGTTCTTGGTACAACATTTGTTTTGTTGAAAATATCAAATAGATCTTTTCAAAGTGAACAATTACTTTGAGCTCAAAGGTGACATTATATCACTGTAAATAATTTTGTGCTTCAAGGGTAAAAGTGGGTGTATTGAAAAGTGTATTGAATCCACAAGATGTTTGGGTCGATCTTGGTATGTCAAAATTTATTAAAGTATGTCCAATTTGATGGTTGTGCTCTGACAAAGGACCTTGCTTCAAAACATTGCCCTTAAGTAGGCCTAACAATAAATATAATTAAAGGGAATTATTGCGGTTACCATCCTGAACCTTTTAAGATGTCAGTTAAAGTCAATTGGGTGTTTACTAGTAATGCAACATGGTAAACTTATCACGTTTCAGGTAAGACCCAAATGCAGACTGCGTTGAAGTAACAATGTTTATTACAGCAACAGGGGCAGGTAAACGACAGGTCAAGGCAGGTAGGGGTCGATAATCTAGAGTGGTGGGGCAACAGTACAGGACGACAGGCAGGCTCAGGGTCAGGCAGAGGTTGGTAATCCAGAGTAGGGGCAAAGGTACAGGACGGCAGGCAGGCTCAGGGTCAGGGGCAGGCAGAGTGGTCAGGCAGGCGTGCTCAGTCAGGACAGGCAAGGGTCTAAACCAGGAGGGCGAGAAAAAGAAAGACTGGAGAAAAGCAGGAGCTGAGACAAAAGGCTGGTTGACTTGACAAATAAGACAAACTGGCAACAGACAAGCAGAGAACACAGGTATAAGTACCCAGGGGATAATAGGGAAGATGGGCAACACCTGGAGGGGGGGGGGGGGGGGGGGGGGGGGGTTGGAGACAAGCACAAGGACAGGTGAAACAGATCAGGGCATGACAGAATTTGAATATGGAAATTCATATCTTGACATATTTTATGTAGACTGGGAACTGACAGTAGCTAGCTATGGATACTTTCTGAGAACCTTGTATTATGGTTATTCTTGTCAAGTAATACCTCGCCATCGCAACCATCTGTCTCTCATGGAAACATTCATTTTCTCCTGTTAAAACAGAATCAGGCATCGGTCATAGGTCATGGTTATACTATCACTGTCATTGTGGTTTTCAAAAACAGATTTCCAGCAGGGTGCATTATAAAGATTCCCAGCAGGGTGCATTATAAAGATTCCCAGAGGGTGCATTATAAAGATTCTCAGCAGGGTGCATTATAAAGATTCCCAGCAGGGTTCATTATAAAGAATCTCAGCAGGGTGGATTATAAAGATTTCCAGTAGGGTGGATTATAAAGATTCCCAGCAGGGAACATTATAAAGATTATAAAGATTCCCAGCAGGGTGCATTATAAAGATTATAAAGATTCCCAGCAGAGTGCATTATAAAGATTCCCAGCAGGGTACATTATAAAGATACCCAGCAGGGTGCGATATAAAGATTCCCAGCAGGGTGCATTATAAAGATTCCCAGCAGGGTGCATTATAAAGATTCCCAGCAGGGTGCAATATAAAGTTTCCCAGCAGGGTGCTTTATAAAGATTCCCAGCAGGGTGCAATATAAAGTTTCCCAGCAGGGTGCTTTATAAAGATTCCCAGCAGGGTGCAATATAAAGTTTCCCAGCAGGGGGCATTATAAAGATTCCCAGCAGGGTGCCTCAGATGCAGCATGCAACAGATGAATGGCATCTACACTGAGTGTACAAAGCATTCAGAACACCTTCCTAATATTGAGTTGTACCCCCCCTTTCCCTCAGAACACCTTCCTAATATTGAGTTGTATCCCCCCTTTCCCTCAGAACACCTCCCTAATATTGAGTTGTACCCCCCTTTCCCTCAGAACACCTTCCTAATATTGAGTTGTACCCCCCCTTTCCCTCAGAACACCATCCTAAAATTGAGTTGTACCCCCCTTTTCCCTCAGAACACCTTCCTAATATTGAGTTGTACCCCCCTTTTCCCTCAGATCACCTTCCTAATATTTATTTATTTGTATTTATTTCACCTTTATTTAACCAGGTAGGCAAGTTGAGAACAAGTTCTCATTTACAATTGTGACCTGGCCAAGATAAAGCAAAGCAGTTCGACACATACAACGACACAGTTACACTTGGAGTAAAACAAACATACAGTCAATAATACAGTATAAACAAGTCTATATACGATGTGAGCAAATGAGTTGAGATAAGGGAGGTAAAGGCAAAAGAAGGCCATAAATACAATATAGCAAGTAAAACACTGGAATGGTAGATTTGCAATGGAAGAATGTGCAAAGTAGAAATAAAAATAATGGGGTGCAAAGGAGCAAAATTAATTAATTAATTAAATACAGTAGGGAAAGAGGTAGTTGTTTGGGCTGAATTATAGGTGGGCTATGTACAGGTGCAGTAATCTGTGAGCTGCTCTGACAGTTGGTGCTTAAAGCTAGTGAGGGAGATAAGTGTTTCCAGTTTCAGAGATTTTTGTAGTTCGTTCCAGTCATTGGCAGCAGAGAACTGTAAGGAGAGGCGGCCAAAGAAATAATTGGTTTTGGGGGTGACTAGAGAGATATACCTGCTGGAGCGTGTGCTACAGGTGGGAGATGCTATGGTGACCAGCGAGCTGAGATAAGGGGGGACTTTACCTAGCAGGGTCTTGTAGATGACATGGAGCCAGTGGGTTTGGCGACGAGTATGAAGCGAGGGTCGCAATGGTCGCAATGGTGGGTAGTATATGGGGCTTTGGTGACAAAACGGATTGCACTGTGATAGACTGCATCCAATTTGTTGAGTAGGGTATTGATATTGAGTTGTACCCCCCCATTTTCCCTCAGATCACCTTCGGTAGTAGGTGCACCTGGCACCTACTACCATACCCCGTTCAAAGGCAATTACATATTTTGTCTTGCCCATTCACCCTCTGAATGGCACACATACACAAGCCATGTCTCAATTGTATCAAGGCTTAAAAAGCATTCATTAACCTGTCTCCTCCCCTTCATCTACATTGATTGAAGTGACATCAATAAGGGATCATAGCTTTCACTTGGATTCAGCTGGTCCGTCAATGTCATGGGTGCTGGTCAAAAGTAATGCACTATATAGGGATGAAGGTGCCATTTGGGATGCAGGCAGTCTGTGTTCCTCTTCCTTTGTTGCTAGGCAGAAACTCTTCATTACAGCCGTTGTTTTAGAGAGGAGTTTGGAGAGAGGATAACTATGGTTCCATGGGCTTTAACAAATGGTCTGATCAGCGTGCTCACATTGCAGAATATAGTTCTCACAGGCAGGCTGAGTTTGTAATGGACCAATGCTTAACAGGAAGAGAGGGAAGCAGCTGACGATGACTCATCCATACACAACAGTTGCAGTACCTGTGTTGATTGGTGTTAGAGAGCCTCATGTTGCGATGTTGTTGATTGTACAGAGCCAAGTAGAGAGAGCCTATAGCAAGTTGTCCCATCTGAAGGCAACTATTAGATGAGGTTAGAGTTGTGTGTGTGCAACTACGTACCTCTCTTTCATGAGATGAAGGAGACACATAAGATTCTTAGAACTAATCCTTTCAAAAACCTTGCATTGAGGCCCAGTTATAACATTAATCAACCACACAAAGGATGGAGGGTGAATTGGTAGAACGGAAGAAAAGGAACAAAGTAGCATAGATCTGCAATTACTAAATAATACTACGAATTACTGTATACTTGGCGAAAGTGCTATCGCTTGGAGCAGTGTGCGGGTACTAGGAGTGAATACTAAAAGGAATTCACAAGAGATGATTCATTATGCATTTCCCCTTGCCCATGGTCAGCAACAGGAGGTAGTTCAGGCACACTTAAACCAATTATCAAGGCTTAATTGAGCTTTCATTAAGTATTCATAAGCACTACATAGATGGATCACCAATTATATATAAGCAGACACATACTACATTAAAGGAGCTGTAGAAAGTCCTTTTATCTGGCCTTTGACAAAAGTAGCATAACCCCTTTAAATAGCATAACATTTACTTGAATGAATTATTTCTGAAGCATATACAATATATAGCCCTTTTGATTGACAAGCAGCTCCATCATAATAGAACACAGACACTTAACCAGTGTGTTTACAATGGATTTTCAAATAGAGAGCATATTGTATTGTGTGACTCCTGGAGGTTATCATGCAGTGGTGCATCATTACATCCTGATTCCAGATCAGTCTGTGCTGTCTTGTCAATAGGATGTCAATGTTGTCAAGACAGTACAAACAGATCTGGGACCAGGCTAGAGCATCATTTAGGATGAATAGAATGGGGGCCTAGTTTCATGTCGTCTCCACAGAGAGAGGTCACAGTATGGGATCAATGTGTGATCTGATCAACGGATCTTCTTATATAACTGGCTCCCCAGGGGAGCATAGCATATATAGCTAGAGAGGTGTGTGTGTGTGTGTGTGTGTGTGTGTGTGTGTGTGTGTGTGTGTGTGTGTGTGTGTGTGTGTGTGTGTGTGTGTGTGGGACAGTACATACAGATTGTTGAGTCTGGAGGGAAAACGAAGACTAAGAAATACATTAATATGATTGAATATGGTTTCTTAATAATCCATCTTATTTTGTTTATGTGCTCACACTGCGTTAGATCTCAAATGGCTTCTCAATATCAATCACGCACAGCATGTGCCATGTTCAAAGAACATGTTTTTTTATTGAATATGGTATACCCTCGGTAGTTTGCAACTGACATGGATAAAGTGATCACATTTGAAGTCTTAATTATGTCACATGTTGTTGTTTTTTAAAGATTGATGTTGTTTTTCTATGCAGATGAAAAAAACATGCAATTATTCCCAAGCATAAAGTTTTTTTCTGGTTATAATCAGGGAGCATATATTCTGGGTTGCATTGATAAATTCTGTGTACTTATGTTTCTAGAGAAAATAAAACAGACGGTAAATTCATTACAAGAAATATGTTTATGAATAAATCAAATTGAGTATGGTCTTCAAAGAATTCATTTCCTTAAATAATACTCAGAAATCAAACAAAGTTATATTTTACCTTGAGTGGGTTCTCAAAGCCCTCAGGCACTAAAGGAGCCTTCAGAAGCCAACCCAGCGCAGAGCAGACACACTACAGGAGAGAGAGAACACACACATGACCTCTCTCTGGAGGGCATCATCTTTTTTGAAGTGTAGATTCTGAGAATGGCAGGTCAGTCAGTTTAATACTGCATGGGTGGGAGGTGTGTGTGTGTGTGTGTGTGTGTGTGTGTGTGTGTGTGTGTGTGTGTGTGTGTGTGTGTGTGTGTGTGTGTGTGTGTGTGATGAGCGTACCTCACAGTCACACAGATCTGAAGTCCTGATTCGGCTGCAACCTCAATTGCGTAACTTGATGTCTCATCTTGCCCCAGGAACTATTCAATATTAAATTACTCTGTGTGTGATATGACGATATGCAGAAAATACAATGAATAGTACTGATTCTATTAAGAGCCATAGTTAATAGCCATTTAACTTATAGGACCTAACGACTATCAGCACGTGATTATTATTAAGTTTCCATTAAATGACGTCATCACCTGAAGATTGGAGGCACTGGCTGAGAGTTGGATTAAGAGAAAAGCTCCAAAGTCATTAAAGCTCCATAGTCATTAAAGCTCCATAGTCATTAAAGCTCCATAGTCATTAAAGCTCCATAGTCATTAAAGCTCCATAGTCATTAAAGCTCCATAGTCATTAAAGCTCCATAGTCATTAAAGCTCCATAGTCATTAAAGCTCCATAGTCATTAAAGCTCCATAGTCATTAAAGCTCCATAGTCATTAAAGCTCCATAGTCATTAAAGCTCCATAGTCATTAAAGCTCCATAGTCATTAAAGCTCCATAGTCATTGAAGCTCAATAGTCATTAAAGCTCCATAGTCATTGAAGCTCAATAGTCATTAAAGCTCCATAGTCACCATAGTCATTAAAGCTCCACAGTCATTAAAGTTCAATAGTCATTAAAGCGCCATAGTCATTAAAGCTCCATAGTCATTAAAGCTCCATAGTCATCAAAGTTCAATAATCATTAAAGCTCCATAGTCATTAAAGCTTCATAGTCAATAACGCTCCATAGTCATTAAAGTTCAATAGTAATTAAAGCTCCATAGTCATTAAAGCTCCATAGTCATCAAAGTTCAATAATCATTAAAGCTCCATAGTCATTAAAGCTTCATAGTCAATAACGCTCCATAGTCATTAAAGTTCAATAGTAATTAAAGCTCCATAGTCAATAAAGTTAAATAGTAATTAAAGCTACATAGTCATTAAAGCTCAATAGTCATTAAAGATAGATATAGGTCTGTAGCAGTTTGGGTCAAGAGTGTCCCCCCCTTTGAAGAGGGGGATGACCGCAGCTGCTTTCCAATCTTTGGGAAACTCAGATGACACGAAAGAGAGGTTGAACAGGCATTAAACATTAAACATTAAAGCTCCATAGTCACCATAGTCATTAAAGCTCCATAGTCATTAAAGATCAATAGTCATTAAAGATCAATAGTCATTAAAGCTAAATAGTCATTAAAGCTCCACAGTCACCTTAGTCATTAAAGCCCCATAGCCACCATTGTCATTAAAGCTCCATAGTCACCATAGTCATTAAAGCTCCATAGTCGGCTTCCACTAGATGCCAACAGTCTTTAGAAAGAGTTTCAGGCTGTTTTTTGGAAAAATGAGCTAGAAGTTGTAGTTTTTCTAAGTGGCTCCCATTTTGGCTGTAGTGTTTCCATGCGTGTGGGTGAAAGTGCGTTCTTTGTTATTTATCTCCGGTAATGAACATACTATTCTCCGTCTTAAATTGTATAGTTTATTTATGTATTAGGGTACCTGATGTTTGATTATAAACATTGTTTGACTTGTTAGGATAAGTTTATTGGTAACGTTTGGGATTCATTTTGTATGCATTTTGAAGGAGGGAAACTGGTGGCTATGGAGCTTTAATGACTATGGTGACTATGGAGCTTTAATGGTGAAGCTCGCCATATCTATATAACTATATTATAATGGTATAAATACTGTACAAAGCCGGAACACCAGTAACTGCTGGGTAGTTGAAGTCAAATATGTATCTTTTTCTTGCTAAACTGAGTTTTTATATTTTTATGGACACAAACAAAAGGACCATTTGTGATGTAACTGGAGTGCCAACAGAAGATCTTCAAAGGTAATGCATTTATTATATCGCTATTTCTGACTTTCGTGTCGCACCTGCCTGGTTGAATTTTTTTTTTCATGTTTTTGTATGTGGGGCGCTGTCCTCAGATAATCACATGGTGTGCTTTCGCCGTAAAGCCTTTTTGAAATCTGACACAGCGGCTGGATTAATAAGAAGTTAAGCTTTATTTTGATGTATAATACTTGTATTTTCATGAATGTTAAATATTTATATTTCTGTAATTTGAAATTCGAGCTCTGCAATTTCACTGGATGTTGGCCAGGTTGGACGCTACTGTCCCACCTGCCCATAAGTTAAAGCTCCATAGTGGGCTGATTTTCTTTCCACTTTGATGTTTAATTGAGCAACAAGAGTGAAGGGCATCAGAAGTAATTATATTATTACATTAGCCACCTTCTAGGGACTGAAGTTGAGCCTTCCTCATTTAAAAATCTGAAAAGTCACCTAGAACTCAATAACTTTAAGTAAACCCTTAGGATGAGGGTAATATGGAAAGTACTGCACCACGAGTTAACGGCAAAGTCAAGTCAAACAAACCCAATGGCCCAGTGGCCTCATTGGAAAAGCTTAGGATGCTGTTCCTTCTCGTTTCCAAGAACAGGACAATGTTCTGTCCGTTGTGTCCATTATCTGTGTTCTGTATTGTGGTCATTATCTCATTTAACCCCATTCATTCTACTGAGTCTGACAGTCCACTCTCCAGACCAGAACACAGCCATAAATCAAGCCAACATGATCACATACAAGAACCCACTGGTTGCATCCCAAACTACACCCTACTGCCTTGATAGTGCACTACATTTAACCAGAATTACTGGCCAAAAGTAGTGCACTATATAGGGAATAGGATTCCATTTGGGACGTTTCCTCACATTGGTCAAAAATCACTGCGTGGTGTGTTTTCTTTCAGACGTAGTCATTAAAATTGAATGCATCAGATGTCTCAATGAGACTACAATCGAGAGAGCCTGTTAATTCACATCTAAATGGGTGATATCTGTTGGATTCGAAATTTTGAACATTGAGATATTAAAGACATAGATCAGACGCATAGTATATAAAGGAGTGAGATCTGTAGAAAGATAGAGAGGCTGTGGAATGTGATGGGTGGATGGGAGGAGATCAAATGATTGCTATAGGGGAAGCAGATTAACATCTGTGGATTAGGTGACGGAGGGGTTGAGGTCAGGAGGTCAGGTCAGATCCCCCGAAGGGAGTAATAAGGGTTTACTACCCACTTCCTGTTTAACCATAAGATGTAAGAATTGAAGAGAAGGAGGAGTGTCTTAACTTCTTCGATATAGGGGGCGCTCTTTTAATTTTAAGATATTTTGTCACGAAAAGATGCTCGACTATGCATATAATTGACAGCTTTGGAAAGAAAACACTCTGACGTTTCCAAAACTGCAAAGATATTGTCTGTGAGTGCCACAGAACTGATGTTACAGGCGAAACCCAGATAAAAATCCAATCAGGAAGTGCCGCATTTTTTGCATTCATTCCAATGACTCCTTATATGGCTGTGAAGGAGCTAGGAGTCAGCTTACATTTTCCACATTTTCCCCAAGGTGTCTACAGCTTTGTGACGTATTTGTAGGCATATCATTGGAAGATTGACCATAAGAGACTACATCTACCAGGTGGTCGCTTGGTGTCCTCCGTTGCAATTATTGCGTAATCTCCAGCTGCAGTATTTTTCCGTTTGCTTCTGATGAGAAGCCAACTGCCACCACTGATAGATTATCGAATAGATATGTGAAAAACACCTTGAGGATTGATTCTAAACAACGTTTGCCATGTTTCTGTCGATATTATGGAGCTAATTTGGAAAAAAGTTCGGCGTTGTAAGTGACTGCATTTTCCGGTCTTTTTCTTAGCCAAACGTGATGAACAAAATGGAGCTATTTCGTCTACACAAATAATATTTTTTGAAAAAATTAACATTTGCATTCTAACTAAGAGTCTCGTCATTGAAAACATCCGAAGTTCTTCAAAGGTAAATTATTTTATTTGAATGCTTTTCTTGTTTTTGTGAAAATGTTGCCTGCTGAATGCTAGGCTTAATGCTATGCTAGGCTATCAATACTCTTACACAAATACTTGTGTAGCTTTGGTTGAAAAGCATATTTTGAAAATCTGAGATGACAGTGTTGAGGCAAAAGGCTAAGCTTGTGTTTGAATATATTTATTTCATTTCATTTGCGATTTTCATGAATAGGAAACGTTGCGTTATGGTAATGAGCTTGAGGCTATGATTAAGCTCCCGGATACGGGATTGCTCGTCGCTAGAGGTTAAGTGGGATATTTTTACCTGTGATGGTGAGAAATGTCTGGTGGTCTGAATTACAGCTGTAACGACCCTTTGGGGATAATATAACTTGGTTAAGATTCTCTAGTGTCCGTGAGTTATTTACTTTGATAAATAAGAACCTAACAGTTGGTGTTGTCGGCAGGATTCGTCACATTTTGTAGTCAAGCCAAGGAGTCCAGATCAGTGGAGCAGAGCTGGCAACAAACAAGGTAGGCTAGTTCCTATATCTGTTTCCACTCATTTTGACATCTTGGGGAGATGAGAATCGTTTGCTGAACTAATTATGGAACACGGACCTGGAGAGCCTGAGTTTAATTCAGTAGGCCCATTGTATAACGACCGGTCGTAGCTAAATGGTAAGTCCCGGATGGGAAACTCGTACAGGCTAGTACCTGTAGAGTAATTCCTAGGAGGTAAATCCCTATTAGGTTGGTTCCTGCTAGTACTATAAAGCAAGTAGTAAATCCCAGTGGGTTAGTACCTGTGATTAATATAAAAAAGGGTGAGGCCCTGCGCAGTTTAGAATCTGCAAAAGGTAAGTTCTAGGGGGTAAATTCCTAGTAGGTTGGTTTCTGCTAGTACTCTAAGTATAGGGTGAGTCCCGGAAGGTAAGCCCGTGCAGGGTGGAACCTGCGATGGGTAAATCCTAGGGGGTAAATGCCGGCGGGGTTGGTTCCCTGCATAACCTATAACGGGGTGAGAGCCTAGTTGTAGTGGCCGTAAAAGTGTGAGTGTGAATGGCAGGTTAGTTTTGTGCCCTGTTGGGGTGGTGAACTATGGCAGATTATGTGGAAATAGGAAGACAAGTGTGAATAAATTTGGTGATGTGTGTTACGGGACAAAACCATTGTCATGGCGTTGGCCTGGGGGTAAAGTTTATGACATTTCCTCTCTCTACTCTACTGATATTACATTTGCAAAACCCTTGGTTAACATAGAGATTCTGGGAACATCAGAAGGTGGGGGGTGAAATGAACTATATTCTGGTAATCCGACCAGATGATACTTAATGAATATGATGTCAGTTCGGTTGTCATCTGAGACATTCTCATCAATGATAAGATGACATAAACTCTACAGTGGAAAGTCTACACATCAGAGTTATCAGATTCACATGGAATTGTTGTTCAATTTAAATGTTTGAATATGAAATTATTCGTGATGGGATGAAATGTGCTTTTGGATTCTAAAATTTGAGATTTGGGTTTTCATAAGGTAGGGCTCTGCTCAATCAGTGGCCCGCCCCTGTGAAGGGACATGGGCTATAAAACTTTTCAAATACGCCCGACTCTCCCTTCCTATATAAAGCCTTGATGACAATATAACCTCCTATTGCGAGGATGTGAGGACGACGGTCCGATGTCAGAATGGTTCAGATAATAACTACAGAACGAAGCCAACATCAGCGTGAGCTTTGGTTGCGAATGGTATGAACTTTGAACTCTTATTCACTACAGAAGTGATACCTCCTAGCCGTTGAGTTAGCAACAGCAGCTGCAAACGCAGGTTAGGAAGGAACAGACAGAGTATCCCGTCTACCACACAACGACGTTACTACAACGTATCCAATTGACAACCAGAGACATTCTTCAAAGGACTCGGTTGGGCAACAAGGCCTTCCATCTACCACCAACCTACTGAAGCACAGCTCAGAGTAAATATTTATTGCATTTTCCTTTTCCAAATGGGTGGTAATTTAGAATGCATAAGATACTGTATTTACGATAGCACAGCTTCGCCCTTTGTTCCTCAGTCTTCCTGTTCTTTCACTCAAACCCAGCCCCTTTTCTTTTGTGTAACAAGCTGTCATATCTGTTCCGCCCGCTAGGGACGTTTTCCTTTATGAAGTTATGATTAATTATGTGTATATGTAATTCTGTGTGATTAGTTAGGTAAATAAATAAATAATTAAACCCAATTTTGCATTGCTGATTCAACTTGTTAGCCAGGGTTCGTGCAGATAACCAAGAATTTACAACTTTCAGATGAGACTGAATTAAGGTGACGATTAATATTGACTGCTATTGATGTAAAATATTACTAGGTCACGTTAATACTGTTATGGTTTGTGTGTGTTTTTGTTGCTTTCCAAGTCTTATGCTATTGGATGCTATGCTAGTGGAGAAACAAAAAGTGTTCCAGCTGACATGGAACAAGACAGCAGATTCAGCTGGAATGGCATTTTATTGTGTGATGAGAGATGGAAATAAAATTGTGTATGGTGTGATTATAGAACATAAGTCTCTGAGTTTGTAAACCTCACGGTGAATGTTTGTTCCACTTGTTCGTTTTTTAAATTAATGTTTTATTATCGTTTGTCCATTTAAGTAATTTCCAAGTTTATATAAATTTAACATTTGGATGCTTTTGTTCAAGAGGAGGGACTGTTTGTTTTCAAAAAGTTGAACATTGAGATATTGAAGATCAGACGCATTGTATATAAAGGAGTGAGATCTGTGGAATGACAGAGTGGCTGTGGAATGTTCTGGGTGGACGGGAGGAGATCAAAGGATTGCTATAGGGGAAGCAGATGTGGATTAGGCGAAGGAGGGGTTGAGGTCAGGAGGTCAGGTCAGATCCCCTGAAGGGAGTATTAAGGATTTACTAGCCACTTCCTGTTTAACCATAAGATGTAAGAATTGAAGAGAATCAAAAATCAAATCAATTTATTTTATTTTATATAGCCCTTCGTACATCAGCTGATATCTCAAAGTGCTGTACAGAAACCCAGCCTAAAACCCCAAACAGCAAGCAATGCAGGTGTAGAAGCACGGTGGCTAGGAAAAACTCCCTAGAAAGGCCAAAACCTAGGAAGAAACCTAGAGAGGAACCAGGCTATGTGGGATGACCAGTCCTCTTCTGGCTGTGCCGGGTGGAGATTATAACAGAACATGGCCAAGATGTTCAAATGTTCATAAATGACCAGCATGGTCCAATAATAATAAGGCAGAACAGTTGAAACTGGAGCAGCAGCACGGCCAGGTGGACTGGGGACAGCAAGGAGTCATCATGTCAGGTAGTCCTGAGGCATGGTCCTAGGGCTCAGGTCCTCCGAGAGAGAGAAAGAAAGAGAGAAAGAGAGAATTAGAGATAGCATACTTCAATTCACACAGGACACCAAATAGGACAGGAGAAGTACTCCGATATAACAAACTGACCCTAGCCCCCCGACACATAAACTACTGCAGCATAAATACTGGAGGCTGAGACAGGAGGGGTCAGGAGACACTGTGGCCCCATCCGAGGACACCCCCGGACAGGGCCAAACAGGAAGGATATAACCCCACCCACAGCCCCCACACCACTAGAGGGATATCTTCAACCACCAACTTACCATCCTGAGACAAGGCCGAGTATAGCCCACAAAGATCTCCGCCACGGTACAAACCCAAGTGGGGGGCACTAAACCCAGACAGGAAGATCACATCAGTGACTCAACCCACTCAGGTGACGCACCCCTCCCAGGGACGGTATGAAAGAGCCCCAGTAAGCCAGTGACTCAGCCCCTGTAATAGGGTTAGAGGCAGAAAATCCCAGTGGAAAGAGGGGAACCGGCCAGGCACAGACAGCAAGGGAAGTCTTCAGGAAGGCAGTGAGTTGCTGCCTTTTCAAATTTTTTTGAGAGGAATGGAAGATTCGATATAGGCCGATAGTTTTTTATATTTTCTGGGTCAAGGTTTAGCTTTTTCAAGAGAGGCTTTATTACTGCCACATTTAGTGAGTTTGGAACACATCCGGTGGTTAGAGAGCCGTTTATTATGTTCAACATAGGAGGGCCAAGCACAGGAAGCAGCTCTTTCAGTAGTTTAGTTGGAATAGGGGCCAGTGTGCAGCTTGAAGGTTTAGAGGCCATGACTATTGCTTTTTAGTTAGCTTTGCGACAGTATCAAAAAGGAATTTCGGATTGTTCTTATTTTCCTCAATTCAGTTAGAAAAATAGGATGATCAAGCAGCAATAAGGGCTCTTCGGTACTGTATGGTACTGTCTTTCCAAGCTAGTCGGAAGACTTCCAGTTTGAGAAGGAGGAGTGTCTTAAGTGGGATATATATACCTGTGATGGTGAGAAATATCTGGTGGTCTGAATTACAGCTGTAACGACCCGTTGGGGAGAATTAAACTTGGTTAAGCTTCTCTAGTGTCCGTGAGTTATTTAGTCTGATAAATAAGAACCTAACACATCTTTGTGAAGACTCAATAGGATACCTTTATCCTATTCATTCATCCCATCTCCTTTAGTTCACACACTGTGAATCTCTGTCTCACTGTGACTAAAGATAACAAGCCACATCTGTACATGTCTATGAATGGCTCCGAGCCATGCTGTCTGTTTCTCCATTGGAACAAAGGAGCTAATTGTATCGGCATCTCTACTCACCCTCAGGTGTCAGGGCAACGGAGTGTTGAATGTTCTACCTGTCGGTGCACCATGTATCCCATGATTCACTGGTATGAAATCAAATGGAAGGCTAATATACACAATTTCATATATGCACAACTTCATTTCTCAAGATGTTCTTGCAGCATAAATTACATTAAAATGAATTTGTCTGGTCTCATTGCCTTCAATCTATGTCTCAGGGCAGGTTTGCTTTTCCAAATAGAACAAGAATGTGATGAACGTTGGAACTAAACCCTATATGATCCAATTATATAATCTGCACTCAACCACTAGACACCACCATACCAACTGCAATAGTGCCATCTAATGAGCAATTATTGCCAACCATGTGAAATTGACTAATTGTCGAAATTATCTAAATTCTGGCATTAGGGTGATGAATGTATGATGCATCATAGTGATCAAGTGAATGATAGAATGTCAGCTCACATTAAAGTGAGCTGCTGCTTAGCCCCACTCTCTATGTACATCCAAAACGACACCCTATTGGGCTCTGGTTAGAGTATTTTCCCTACATAGGGATAATGAGCACATCCCTTCAAGAAAATACAGGAAGGGAAATAGCTTTGGTTAACAGGCTGCTCTTATTACCAAAATAATAAAAGCCTCTTGCTCCAACACTGATGAGATATACAGGACTAGAGGCCTCTTACAGTATGTCCGAACATTTGTTAAGGAAATCTTATTGAATTTCAAAAGAGGCAAAATATTAAAATGAGAGTTTTGAAAGTAGAGTTTGAAAAATGAATTGTCCTGCTCAGTTGCGTCTATTATTCATTGTTGTTTCAGTCACTCAATAGAATCAACCCTTTTGGTCTGTTTATTCTTTTTGAACTGTGAAAGTGCAGATTTGCTTGGAATTGTTCAGCGCACTTATGTCCTTGGTACTTGGCCTTTAATTCAAAACATGCCAGTTCATTCTAAGTAATTGCATCAGGGCTGGGGTTTCAATTTGCATTGAAGGCAGTCAATTCAGAAAGTAAAGTTAATTTTAAAAAATTGCATCTGTTCTCAATGACTTCTCAATAAACTGATTAGTAGAAGCTATTTACTTCAAAAGTGTTTCATTTTATAATTTTTAAAATCACCTCCTGAATTGAATGCCTTCAATTCGAATTGAGCCCAGCACTGAAGTACAACAATGTGAACCTTTCAAAGAAATACTGGCATGGGTGGTGGGAGAGATGATGTTTATAGGTGTTCTTTATGTAGACGCTTGAAGAGTATGAAGACAGCTCCAACAATGGAACCAAGCACCATACTATACTCACATATACTATACTATACACTGAGTGTAAAAAACATTAAGAACACGAAGCAATAAGGCCTGAGGGGGTGTTGTTTATGGCCATTATTGCCATTATAAACTGGTTACCAATGCAATTAGACCAGTAAAAAGTCATGCTTTGTCATTCCTGTGCTATATGGTCTGATATACCACGGCTGTCAGCCAATCAGCATTCGGGCTCGAACCACTCAGTTTAGAATATACAATACACATGTATCCAAGTGAGTGAATACAGAATACATAACTGCACACAAACCCAAGTGTGTTAAACAATGTGCTTTATTTGCAGTATAAACATATTAGGCAGATACAAACCCTCGTGGTCGTTTTACAGTAATAGTTTTACAGTAATAACATATACCTTGTCGTACTCTTGTGCATAGAAGAACAGTACACACCACAGTTGAGGCCTATACTTGTGCATCAGCCTTAACCTCATAGCCCTGCGATTTATACAAGGCTATAATACATCATGTCTCCCTTTATACATATATTATATAGAGCTATGTGTATTCATATATTTACAAAACTCTTATAAAATGTAGAAAAGTTGCATATAAATCATCTTTATCCCACATGTCACAAAATAATTGGAAAAAAACCTTCATTTGTAGTCTTCATTTTAATTTTGGTACAAGTAAACTTTGTGGTAGGTACATAGTGTCCTCATCTAGAACAAAAGAAAAACAAAATGTCAATGAACATTACAGACTTTGTGTCCCATCTGAACGCTCTTATTCCCACAGCAGACATAATATGTTTGTTTCTGTGACATAGAGTATAACTAATGGTTAATATGGCACTATTTTGACATATTTTAATGAGACCATGTTGTCTATAGATAAGACATGCTATCTATCACCAAGCATAGCTCGGTCACAGAAAAGACCTACGGGCAACAGTGAAGTTTTAAGACGGTTGACTGCGAAGTACTGTAGCAACTCAAACTCAACACCCCTCTGTCCCCCAGGAATTCAAGCTGCAAAGACAAATGACAAAACTTCACAATTCAGGATTGTAATAGGCTTATTTATTTAACATGAAACTGATGTGATCCTCCATCTTCCCAATAGAGTCAATAGTGACTGGTGAGTTTGATACTGTAAAAAATTGCTCCAGGATAATACCAATGCTTTGGCTTGGTCCACTAATTATTGTGAGTGAAAACTGGCTATACGAACAAAAGGCTTAATTTGTTAAAGAAATGAGCTGAAAACTGCCCATATGGATTTGGTACCTCATTGTTATCCATGCTTGGTGTACCAATGACAAGCTGTTGAATTGCTGCCCACAATGCTTCCTTCAACTTACACTTCAGCAGTATATTCTATGTGCAAAACATGGACACGACGTGACCAGAAATTCATTCAATCTTTATTGCTTAGAACTGTGCCCGAGTGGCACAGGCAGACGCTAAGTGTAAGGAGTTAATTAGTGTCAAGGACTAACTGGTGTGGGGTGTTGAAGTGTTTTTCTCACCCCTACGATAAAGTGTGGCATTGCTAGGTCCATTAAAAGTATAAACTGAAAGCTACATATACTGTAGCTGTACATATACTGTAGCTGTACATATACTGCAGCTGTACATATACTGCAGCTGTACATATACTGCAGCTGTACATATACTGTAGCTGTACATATACTGCAACTGTACATATACTGTAGCTGTACATATACTGCAGCTGTACATATACTGTAGCTGTACATATACTGTAGCTGTGCATATACTACAGCTGTACATATACTGTAGCTGTACATATACTGTAGCTGTACATATACTGCAGCTGTACATATACTGTAGCTGTACATATACTGCAACTGTACATATACTGTAGCTGTACATATACTGTAGCTGTACATATACTGCAGCTGTGCATATACTGTAGCTGTACATATACTGTAGCTTTCAGGAAGGAAAATGGATGACTAACAGGTAAAAATGTAAAAGCTTCTCAGACTCAGACATTGCGTGACTGCCAGTAGCTACAGCCTCTTCCCACGGTGTACCTTAACGACTCTTAAGAAGGGATATTGTACCGTAGAGACTCGACCCAATTACACCGCTAATTTCAACCCAGTGAGAGCGAGGGTGTTTCAATCGAACGCCTACGCCGTTAACGCCAGGCGAGAGCTCTGCCGATTGGAGCAGAGGGGACCTTTAGTCAGTGGCCAAAGAGACTTGATGAGAGACACGATGGATGACAGGGAATGAAAAAAAGATGGATCGAGGTGGAGGAGTGAAGGGAGAGAGGATGAGAAGTAAGACTGGATAAGGGGGGGGGCCAAAGAGCTCATCAAGGTTGATAAATAACACGTATGTGACATTCAGGGGTGATCGGACCAGTGCATCTACTGCCTACTGTAGTGGACAGTCTGATGATTCAAATAAATGACCTTACTGTTACAGTGACCTTACTGTTACAGTGACCTTACTGTTACAGTGCATGATCCTTCATTGAGAACTGCATAGTGATGCAATCCATCGACACCGCTTGCCTCTCTAATACAGTACCGCATAGACCTACATACCAGAATGTCAGTGTATCAGCATCAGAAAGTTCCATTACCTACCGGTAGCAAGAATAGATCAATCTGAGGTCATTTTGTACTAATTTAAAACACAGTCATTTCCTTAGAATCATAAAGCCAGATTTCAGTGCTAAAAATGTCAAATTTCCATATAAATGTACTTGAATTTATAATAATGGATTGTGTGGTCAAACTGCATATTTTCACGAGCTTAAGAATGAAGGGGGACGTGTTGCGTAGGCCAAGATATATTGTTAGGAGGGTCCCCTTCTTACTGCATGAAAGGGAGAGTTCGGTACCATTGGCATTGTAGAAAGTGCAATATCATAACCTTCACTTGCAATGTGTGAATCTATATAGCAGCCAGTTTGCAGTGCAAGCAGCACGTACAACCAGTTATTAAATCATTCATAGTTCAATCTAGGAGGAAATCACCTATTAAAGCTCTGATGTAGACTTTCAATGAATCAATGTTTTTGTCCAAATCTTCTAGAGCGTGTAGACATAATAACGAAACGTATTGTCATGACACTGTCATAACATTCCTTTAGGTGCTACCATTGGACAAACCGATCGAGGAGGATAGTGATGAATGCCATTCATTTACTACGATTTTAAGACACGAGTGTAGATAATGTGTGTACGTGTGTGTGCATGCCTGTGTGTGCATGTATGTGTGTGAATACAACATGTGCTTCCGGTGCTGACCAGGTGTCCACAAACTCATTGGTTAAAAACTGCATATCAGTTACTGAGGCACTTGTTAAGTCACAATAATTTTTACACATAAATAAAATCAAAACTGGAATAAGAAAATATTCATTCTGATATGACATTTTGTTTATGTTAGCAGTTGTACTTGTGTCACCTTTCCTAAATATTCTCCTTGTCCCTGTGAATGGCTCTTTCACTGACGCTACACCCCTCCACGCCACCTTGTGTGGTTTTCACATACCTGTGCTTCTGTGCTACAGGAGTATCCTTCCAGTGGAGCTCCATTGCTTTGATCAGGGTCAGATTGATTAGTGCACAAAGTCACTGTAGCAAAATGTAGTAAAAACATTTTGCAATGGAAAACAAAAACATAGCATTTCTTACTCGACAAATGAAGATAATCCCTCCCTGTTCAGTCCATTTCTTCTGTTTGGTGCCTAGTGAAAACGACCCTGGTGTGTGTGTGTCAGGGTGTGTGTGTGTGTCAGCTAAAAGCTGGACTCGGGGACCGTCCTCTTGCGTCCCAGTGAGTTGGTACTATAGCGAGTCCTCTGCAGGGTACCGTAGGAGGGCGTCTCTGCTGTGAGGCTGCGAGGGGGCGGAGCCACGTCATGGGACATCCCTTTGCGGTGTAAAGAGGCGGTCCTTCGCATGCTAGACTCCTCCTTGCTGGGGATGTTGGATGAGCTCTGAGAGCGTTTGATATGGGCAGCAGCGGCGCGTCTGGCTTTACCGTTGGGCAGCTCGTCTCCGAGACGATTGGCACTCCCGTTGCGGGGGGCTCCGTTGGATTTCGCCTCCCCCGTCTTCGTGGCCCCGCCTGGGGCTCCACTGGACAGGGACAGCTGGGAGATGCTGGACCCGCCGACGTCGCCAACCTTTCCAGAGTCGGACTTGCGAGACGATGACGACTCCTTGTCCTTCTTCTTGAAGTTGCTTTTGAAGAAAGACAGCAGCCCCTCGTGGCTCTTGGAGGCCTCCTCTACCTTCTCACCCTTCCTTCTCTTTTCTCCCTCGGGTGGTACCATACAGTCCCTTGGTGGTGGGTCCTGGTGGCCCTTGGTCCCTCTCCTCAGGGTGCCTTCCCAGTCTCTGTCCCTGAGGCTGTGGGTGCTGGAGCTGGACTGGATGCCTGCACTAGACCCCCTCCTAGATGGGGCCTCTTGGGGCTTTCCCTGGTCCTTCTCCTTACTCTTCTTGGTGCTCCTCCTGGTCAGAGTGTTAGTACTACTACTACTGCCCATCCTACCCTCGTCCCTCTGGTCTCTCTGATCCCCCTGGTCTCTCTGCTGCTGATGGGACCCTTTGCTACTTCGTCTCAGACTCCCTGTCTTGTCTGTGACTGGTCTTCTCTGGCCCTCTGGCATCTGCGGAGACTCTGATTGTCCCATGCAGTTCAGGCTGCTTCCCACATTGGGGGAGCTGATGGCAGGACCCTTCCGGCTCTCAGAGCCCGTCATTAAGTTGACTATAGAGTCCTTGGTGCAGCGAGGTCTTCTTCCAGACTCGAGGTACTCCACCAGTTCCACAGGGGCAGGGGTGGGGATGGGAGCAGGGGCGGCCTCGGCTGCAATATTTTGGCGGTCCTTGGAGCCGAACGACCAGCGTAGCGGGAAGACCTTGTTCAGTGTCTCTTTGTTCTTAGTGGGGGTCCTCATGCTGACGCTACGACCCTGGATGCCCCGTACGAACGGCCTGGTCTCAAAACCACCTGGTGGTGAAAGAGAGAGAGAAAAGAACACTTTACCATAGTGTCTCTGACATTTTAAGCTAGACTAACTTTACATTTTCAAACCCCATCTATTAAATTGTAAATAACAAGCACAGCGATCACAATGAGCTTTTTTTCCGGCAACATTATATACAGTTGAAGTCAGAAGTTTACATACACCATAGCCAACTATATTTAAACTCAGTTTTTCACAATTCCTGACATTTAATCCTAGTAAAAGAAATCCCTGTTTTAGGTCAGTTAGGATCACCACTTTATTTTAAGAATGTAGGCCTCCTTGCTCGCACACGCTTTTTCAGTTCTGCCCACAAATTTTCTATGGGATTGAAGTCAGGGCTTTGTGATGGCCACTCCAATACCTTGACTTTGTTGTCCTTAAGCCATTTTGCCACAACTTTGGAAGTATGCTTGGGCTCATTGTCCATTTGGAAGACCCATTCGCGACCAAGCTTTAACTTCCTGACTGATGTCTTGAGATGTTGCTTCAATACGTCCACATCATTTTCCTTTCCTCATGATGCCATCTATTTTGTGAAGTGCACCAGTCCCTCCTGCAGCAAAGCACCCCAACACCATGTTGCACCGTGAACCACCCCGGTGCTTCACGGTTGGGATGGTGTTCTTCGGCTTGCAAGAATCCCCCTTTTTCCTCCAAACATAACGATGGTCATTATGGCCAAACAGTTCTATCTTGTTTCATCAGACCAGAGGACATTTCTCCAAAAAGTAAGATCTTTGTCCCCATGTGCAGTTGCAAACCGTAATCTGGCTTTTTTAAGGCAGTTCTGGAGCAGTGGCTTCTTCCTTGCTGAGCGGCCTTTCAGGTTATGTCGATATAGGACTCGTTTTACTGTGGGTATAGATACTTTTGTACCTGTTTCCTCCAGCATCTTCACAAGGTCCTTTGCTGTTGTTCTGGGATTGATATGCACTTTTCATAACAAAGTATGTTCATCTCTAGGAGACAGAACGCGTCTCCTTCCTGAGCGGTGTAACGGCTGCGTGGTCCCATGGTGTTTATACTTGCATACTATTGTTTGTACAGATGAATGTGGTACCTTCAGGCATTTGGAAATTGCTCCCAAGGATGAACAAGACTTGTGGAGGTCTACCATTTCTTTTCTGAGGTCTTGGCTGATTTATTTAGATTTTCCCATGACGTCAAGCAAAGAGGCACTAAGTTGAAAGGTAGGCCTTGAAATACATCCACAGGTACACCTCCAATTGACTCAAATTATGTCAATTAGCATATCAGAAGCTTCTAAAACCATGACATCATTATCTGGAATTTCCCATGCTGTTTAAAGGCACAGTCAACTTAGTGTATGTAAACATCTGACCCACTGGAATTGCGATACAGTGAATTATAAGTGAAATAATCTGTCTGTAAACAATTGTTGGAAAAATGTCTTGTGTCATGCAGGAAGTAGATGTCCTAACCGACTTGCCAAAACTGTAGTTTGTTAACAAGAAATTTGTGGAGTGGTTGAAAAACGAGTTTTAATGACTCCAACTTAAGTATATGTAAACTTCTGACTTCAACTGTATGTAGGCATGGACTGTGCATGTATAGGAAGAGATTACGTAAATGCACATCCACAGTTAGAGTAGAATGTGTTCAGCTTAACATTAAAGAGGTGATGCACTCTATGCTCACGTGTGGCGTATTAGCAACAACATGGAATAATAATAACCACTGATTAGATTTCGTTTTTCCAGATGCTCAAAGTGCTTTAAATAGGGGAGAAGTTGTGCCAAAGGGGAAAGTTGAGCCACCCTTGTTTCTAGGAAACCATACACAATAATCTTTTGACCAAATATTTAGGATGAGGTCATCCTTTTCTCGAGCCTGTGAAGGAAGAAACCACATGTAAAAAGTGGTAAGCAAGTTAGGTCCAAAAAATAGATAGTCACAAAGCAAAATTAATTTATTGTGAATTTTTATGATGCTTGTGTCTAAACCAAAGTAGATCATTTTAAGATTGTTCTATACATCAGTTGGGGTCTCTATAAGCTCAATATGTGGTCCTAAACCTAGCAGGAAAGTGCATCCTTGTATCTGTGTGGGATAATATAGCCAAAATGTTTGTCTTAGGGTCATTTGAGCCAATGGCTACTTGAGCAAATGTATGTGTTTTCTTCCCAGGTGTAAGGCATTATCGCTGGGATATGAGGTAACAACAGGGCCTCAACAGTTTCCCGTGTCTATCAAGAATGGTCCAACACCCAAAGGACATCCAGCACACTTGACACAACTTTGGAAAGCATTGGAGTCAACATGGGCCAGTGTCCCTGTGGAACACGTTTGACACCTTGTAGAGTCCATGCCCTGACAAATTGAGGTTGTTCTGAGGGCAAAAGGGGGTAATTAAATATTAATAAGATATTCCCAATGTTTGGTATACTCAGTGTATGTAAATATCTTTGTTAGAAATAATACTGTTTCCCTTGACGGAGTGATGTTGAATGTAAACCACTCAACTTACCCCACTCTCCCCTACTGTAGTAATGGGGAAACTCACCACCACCACCCATCACCACCAATGGAATGAAGACCGAAGAACGTTTTTGTTTTTAAATATTTTCTTTTACCTTTCTTTGGTTTACCATGCATCTCATGTTTCCCAGGCCCCTCACCTTCCTCCTCTCTGGGCAGGTCATCAAGGAAGACGGGGGACTCCGGGGAGTCGTGGACAGAGGAGGGGCAGGTGGTGGAGGAGCGGGACACCAGACTACCCCTCTTACTGTCCCCATTCAGACGGACCAGCCAGTGGTCCGACATGGAGGAACTGGTGGAGCCTACAGAGTGGAGAGATACGTTTCTGTGACTATGGGCACTGGACAAGAAAGACACATGTCAGTTCCATTCCAGTCAATACAGAAAATACAGAAAAACTACACAGATAATTGCTATGTAGAATAAAGCATTTAGCAATTGAAATATCACATTGAGGTTTTGCTGGTTCAGGTGGTTGGAACATGGTGCTTGAGTGAGAGTTATGAGTTAACCTTTAGTGGATAAAGGCTGAATGGTCTTGATGTATCTAATACTACCTCTGTACGGAGTTCAGCTGTAATGGAATTGAACCCTGAGTGAACTCTCTCCTGTGATGTGTGTGTGTCCATGCCTGTGTGTTTGTGTGTGTGTGTGGTACACTACCCACCTCTGATTGAGCTGCTGGCGGACCAGGGGGGGATGACGTTACGTCTCTGGTAGAACAGTATGTAGGCCCCCCTGGTACACACCTCCTCCTCAGGCACCAGGTCCACACTGCTGTCGTCATAGCTGTACCACTGACCGTCCACTGAGTTCCTGCAGTACGCTGCAAAACGCACACAGGACTGTAGAGACAGGCTGCACCACAATCATTATTTCCTGGGTATAGTAATGTAAGTTGATGTGACCACTATAGAGGAGGGCACTGCACTGTTATGCATGTCCTATGTATCATCATTATTTGGCAGTAGGCATCTCTCTCACTAACAATATTCTCTCCTCACTTCTCGATCAACAGCCAGTCAGTATGCCTCTCTCATCAACATCACGTCTCCTACATCAATGGTATATCAATGGCCAACCAGTACCTGTGTAATGTCCGCCGTGCATCCCACCATGGTGGTTACACACTGCATAGAGGTCATAGAGGAAGTCAGGAGGCAGGGCCATGTCTGGGTGACTAATATGATGACTGCTGCCTTCAGGCTGTTTCCATGTGGGGGGCCAGGGTCCCAGGTCCCCCAGGTTCCTCATGCTCTGGGACCTCTTCACCACGTGGGGGGCCATGTCCAACCCGGCCAGGGGGAAGCGCACCTGGGTGGACAGCTTGTTGCGCCGCTCGCCCACCTGATTCATTGAATTTTTTATCAACTATCAAGGTTAACACAATGAATGACTTATTTCCATTGTGGTGCTTTTGGGAAGAACGGCAATCCGCTACATGTGATCGGCTCCAGTTACCTGTCGGAAGCGTTTGAGGTGGAGGATGAGGATGTCGGGGAGGGTCCACAGGGACATCTTCACCATGCCCTGCTGGAGCTGCTTACAGTGGGGACACTTCCATGCGTCGTCTGGGGCCAACTGGAGAGAACACACACACGGTCAGTAGGGACACATCCATGTGTCGTCTGGGGCCAACTGGAGAGAACACACACACGGTCAGTGGGGACACTTCCATGCGTCGTCTGGGGCCAGCTGGAGAGAACACACACACGGTCAGTGGGGACACTTCCATGCATCGTCTGGGGCCAACTGGAGAGAACACACACACGGTCAGTGGGGACACTTCCATGCGTCGTCTGGGGCCAACTGGAGAGAACACACACGCACACACACACGGTCAGTGGGGACACATCCATGCGTCGTCTGGGGCCAACTGGAGAGAACACACACATGGTCAGTGGGGACACTTCCATGCGTCGTCTGGGGCCAGCTGGAGAGAACACACACACGGTCAGTGGGGACACATCCATGCATCGTCTGGGGCCAACTGGAGAGAACACACACACGGTCAGTGGGGACACATCCATGCATCGTCTGGGGCCAGCTGGAGAGAACACACACACATCCATGCATCGTCTGGGGCCAGCTGGAGAGAACACACACACGGTCAGTGGGGACACATCCATGCATCGTCTGGGGCCAGCTGGAGAGAACACACACACGGTCAGTGGTGACACATCCATGCATCGTCTGGGGCCAACTGGAGAGAACACACACACGGTCAGTGGGGACACATCCATGCGTCGTCTGGGGCCAGCTGGAGAGAACACACACACATCCATGCATCGTCTGGGGCCAGCTGGAGAGAACACACACACATCCATGCATCGTCTGGGGCCAGCTGGAGAGAACACACACACGGTCAGTGGGGACACTTCCATGCGTCGTCTGGGGCCAGCTGGAGAGAACACACACACATCCATGCATCGTCTGGGGCCAGCTGGAGAGAACACACACACATCCATGCGTCGTCTGGGGCCAGCTGGAGAGAACACACACACATCCATGCATCGTCTGGGGCCAGCTGGAGAGAACACACACACGGTCAGTGGTGAAGTCTCAGATAAAGTTATAGTCTTCATACACTACGTTTGTCCAAAACCATATAAAAATACTCAGGGAGTGAGAGTGAGTGAGTTAGTGAGTGAGTGAGTAAGTGAGAGAGAAATTAACTTATGAATCGACTAATGCAATATTAAAGCTGCTATATGTACTGTAACTTTTTGGTCGACTCGACCCAATTCACATAGAGATCTGTCATTCTCAATGAAAGGAGGTACAATTTCTGCATAGTGCATCTTTAATGTTCAGTACCCCAAGGGTAGGTTAAGACCAGTTGCATTGGACGGTATTGTACAGTCCATGTTACCTGTTCCTCTTTGGTGTAGAGCTGAAAGCAGTCGTCCAGGGTACAGCTGTGCTGCTGCAGGTGCTGCTGCTGCTGGACTCTCACACTCTCTGAGTCCTTCACCACCTCCTCCTGGATGTTACCAAACAGACTGACACACACACACGCAAAAAGTTGGGGTATGAGTGTGTGTGTTTGTGAGAGAGTGAGCGAGATAAAAACAGAGTGAATCGTTCTACGCAATAAATAATGAATGTGTGTGTGTGTTTCTGAGTCAATTGATTTGGTGTGTGTACATGTGTATGTCCAGTGCTCACCATTCCTTGATCTTGTGTTCCCACTCAATCACCAGCTTCACGTGGGGTGGTCCTCCTGGGCCACATAACTTCAGGGCTCTGGAAAACATATTACATGATGAATACATTCTATCTTCTGAGTACAAAGTCTACTAGACTGGGTACAATGTCTACTAGACTACCACTGGATACAATGTCTACCAGACTACCACTGGGTACAATGTCTACCAGACTACCACTGGGTACAATGTCTACCAGACTACCACTGAGTACAATGTTTACCAGACTACCACTGGGTACAATGTCTACCAGACTACCACTGGGTACAATGTCTACCAGACTACCACTGGGTACAATGTCTACCAGACTACCACTGGGTACAATGTATACCAGACTACCACTGGGTACAATGTCTACTAGACTACCACTGGGTACAATGTCTACCAGACTACCACTGGGTACAATGTCTACCAGACTACCACTGGGTACAATGTCTACCAGACTACCACTGGGTACAATGTATACCAGACTACCACTGGGTACAATGTCTACTAGACTACCACTGGGTACAATGTCTACCAGACGACCACTGGGTACAATGTCTACTAGACTACCACTGGATACAGTGTCTACCAGACTACCACTGGATACAATTTCTACTAGACTACCACTGGATACAATGTCTACCAGACTACCACTGGGTACAATGTCTACCAGACTACCACTGGGTACAATGTCTTCTAGACTACCACTGGATACAATGTCTACCAGACTACCACTGGGTACAATGTCTACCAGACTACCACTGGGTACAATGTATACCAGACTACCACTGGGTACAATGTCTACCAGACTAACACTGGGTACAATGTCTACCAGACTACCACTGGATACAGTGTCTACCAGACTACCACTGGGTACAATGTCTACTAGACTACCACTGGATACAGTGTCTACTAGACTACCACTGGGATAGAACTGGCCTAGGTATCTCATACAGTCATTTTTTCACATAGACAAAGGTTTGTGTCTCATACCTCAAGGATTACTGTTTAAAATGCCATTACAAGTGGAGTTGTATTATGTGTCGTATTACACTGCATTTATTGAGTCCATCTGTAACTTACACTGTAATACACATCAGTATTCTGCAGCATGATACTTGTAGTATTCCCAGTTTGTAAGCACAGTCGTCAAGCCTTCGGAATCCAAAAGTGTTAGACATTGTTTTGATGCCATCAGGTCCATGCTAACCTTTCCCTATTAGTTATGGTGTATATGTGTGTGTGTGTGTAAACAAACATCAGTATTCTGTATTCTAAGTCAAGCCATTGTTTACCTGAGACTTCCATCACGGTAAAACATTCCTGACTCAAATGTACAGGTAATCTTTGTAGTGAGTTTGATTGATGATAAGAGGTGCTGATGCAGTGGAATACAATGGGCACCGGTTAGTGGGCACAGTGGGAATCTCTGAAATGCGCCACTAGGTGTCAGGCTTCCATAAGGTATTGACGTCAAGAGTAAACTCAAACCACATTGATCATAGTGTTGATTACTAAACCAGCATGAAATGAAAGTGACTGAAAATACATCCATTTAATGAAAGCGACTGCTTTCTGTTATAACTGTGAACTGAGTGCTCTGTACTCTTCTCTGTGACTTTCAACTGTTGCCAAGCAGCTGCCACAAGAGACACGACACTGTTGTGTGACAAGGATCATTCATCTCCCTTTTGGTCTCATTGACACAAAAGGGGTGCTATAAAAGGCAAACCTTCAACGTCTCTCTCTTCAACAATCCCTCTCCAGGAAACAGGGAGTTCTGAGGTAGAAACACAGACGGAGAAATACATCCGGGGAATCAACTTAGTGTCTGAAGCACTGCTGTCAGAAGAACTATTCATTTGATGTGTGAGCGTGTGTTTGCTTGTGTCCTTGAAAGTGTAAGTTGTAAAGGTAAGTTAGTCCTCGGTTGTGTCAGGGTGTGTGCTGCTGTCTGCCTTTGACTCAACCGAAGGTCACAGTCCCAGTGGCTACAGACAGACAGTGATGAGTGATGAATACACACTGAGGCAGATCTAACACCTCCTCTACCTGCAGGACACTGGGACATAAAGGACACTGGGACATAAAGGACACTGCTTCAATAGTGGATGTAGTCTGACATTTCTCTGTGTGTGTGTGTTCATGGACCAGGGAGATCGCTTTAGTTTGAAGTCAAAGTAGAGACATCCAACCAGGTCCCAAGAACGTGTAGAATTGCCTTCAAAACCGGCCACTAGGGGGAAAAGTGAGCGCTATTACTTTAAAGTAAGCTGTTGGCTTGCTAGGGTGTTGTGGACAGGGATGGTGGATGGGTTTAAAAGCTGCAATCTGGCATTGAGAGTTTCGTGTTCAATCCCAGTGCTGGGCAATGGTATAATGCCTTTCCAAAACTTTCACCCCCAGCAAGTGTTTGTATTTAACTTATGGGGAGTTAGGTAACAGTGTCTCAACTTAAATGTCAAAAAACGACGTTTACCATGACTTCACCCATAGACGTTTAGAAAAACCTCTAATTTCAAAGTGAAACTGATACCTTGTTAGCATGGACAGGCGTGTGCACACACTGTATGAGCACAAAGGACTGAATCTGTGACTCTTTATAATGTAAAGGACGTTCTTTGTGTGTGTGTGTGTGTGTGTGTGTGTGTGTGTGTGTGTGTGTGTGTGTGTGTGTGTGTGTGTGTGTGTGTGTGTGTGTATGTGTGTGTGTGTGTAATCATGTCTGGATGCATGTTTATTGTGTTCATCAATATCACCTCAGAATTAAAAGCCAGCTTCGCTCCACAGAAGACCACGGCCCCATTAATTCCTTTCACGTTCACACATTATTCCAACCCGCCTTCAAATCCACACAGAAACAATTGCAATTAAGGAAGAGAGGCTGCTTGTCAAAATGAATCTGACTGTGTAATTCAGAGCTGAAAAGTCTGCCACGGTCTGAACCCAACGTCTTAAATGCTTACTTATGACTTTACTAACTGGGGGGCAAAGAGCAGGCACTTAGGCACTATAGCAGAGCTGCTTATAGGATTTGTTTTTGTCTCTGTCATGGAAGAGATTAAAATAAGAGTTACAGAGATGGGGAGAGAGAGAGTATGATGTCACTGTTATTCTTTTGCCTGGATAAAAATGCTAATCCCACAAAAGGAAATCAAGGAAGACAACCTAGTTTCCCCCCCCCCCTCTGAATTCCAATTGTGTTGACTGTATTTTCAGTACAGAATGACCATGTCAAGAGGCACTTGTGTCACAACTCTTTACAATGTATCTTTGTCATGTACTCGGACTTGGAATCCAGCCTCAATACACTCAGACAACAATGCCCTCTGATTCAAAGCACTATTGTGGTTCCAATGGCTCCTTCGAAAACATGCATGTGTGTCACACACACACGCGCTCCTTCAATGGCCATGCCTGTGTCCCATCCCTTGTCCGTCACACGCCATTCTAATACCCTTGAGAACAGTCCTACTTCTCAAACCTCCCCTCCTCTTCACCTTTCCTTTCCCTGCCGATCAATACCACTTCCTTTTATAATACCAGACCTCCTGATACCCTGAAGGAGCGGTTGAAATTAGCACCAGGGGAAAGAGCGAGAGAGAGAGAGAGACGTACACATGCATGCACACACTCCCAGAGAGGGTGGTAAGCCTGTCGAGCCCTTTCTTATTGCCCTTGACCTTTCCCAGTGCCCAAGGGCCACATCTTTGACCTTCAGAGGATCACTCATTCATGGGAGAGCGAAGCTCAGAACCCGTGAAGAGTGGCTGATGATGACACCATGCCCCCCTGCTGTACAGAGCTGTCCACCTACTCAGTCCTCAGGCATCCAGCTACTTGTCAGTCAGCTGCTATTCTCTCTGTCTCTCTCTCCTCCTGTCTGTATACTTGATATGAGGAGAAAGTCTCCTGTCTCCCTGTGTTTGTGGCTCAGCTTCCCCTCTGCCTCTAGCAGAAAACCTTCCTGACCACACACATCCCCAATGTGGTTCTTTCCTAAAGAGACTCTTTTCTCTTTAATCGAATCTTGTTCATACCTGAAATTGTTGCCTCAGGCTATGTACTGTTTCTAAGGAACATCATGTTCGACATTGGCCAGGGAAAAGTCTATGAAATAACTTCCATATGACATGTTTGTAAAGCCAACGCTGTACAGAAGTCAATCCTCCCAAGTCTCCTTGCATGTCCGTTTATGAAAAATGAGTTGGTGCAATTACATTGTAAGAGGAATACAGTAATGCTGTGTTTTGATTAAAATATATATTTTTTCAACATAAAGACCAGACAGAATGGCTCCTCTCTAGCTTTAGGGAAGAACACAGTTGAAATAACAACGGAACCATGTTTTTGTTTCTAACCGCATTGTAATTCAAGGACTTTGAGAACTGAATGGTCTTGAGTGAGATGAATTGCCAGAACAAAGGATAACGGATAGTCAGCTAGGATACCACTTATTCATTCTGGTCAATTCAACTCAAAGATGATTCAGATCAAGACGTTTTTCTGATCTATCTATGCATCTCTGTATATAAGTCAGACGGTTTAACATTCGATGACACATCTTCTCTTGCAATTGCTGATGAGAGAGGGTCACACAGGCAACCCCTCTTCCCCGAACTCACCCAACCCAAGACAAGTTTACTTTTACCTAGTGTCTGACCCCATGTCCCACCTCCTCAGTAGAACTCCTGTGGCTTGAGTCCTACTGCACTATACAGTCACATCACAACAACAGCACAGCTTTAGATGGAGCTCCCTGTGGCTCCTACGACAGCTGAACCCGCTCTACAGAAGGGAGAATAAAGGCTCTTGTCTTATCTTCACTGCGACTTGATTCCTCTACCTTTTTACAGTAAGCCCCTCATGGCTCATTGGCTTCTCAAAGGCACTGTTTGCACAGAATAGGCAAGTGATCTCTACTTCAACATGACATTCATTCACCTGTGATGTTTCTGAGTGTTCAGAGATACCGTGGTTTACCATTTTATGTCTTACAGTGGAGAAAAAAAGATACTCAATGACAGGCATTTGAGTAGGCTTTATGTACAAATAGTAGCTTAGTTCAGGTATTTTGACAGAGAGAGAGAGAGAGAGTGAGAGAGAAAGAGAGAGAGTGAGAGAGAAATAGAGAGAGAAAAAGAGAGAATGAAAGAGAAAAAGAGAGATAAGAGTGTGAGTGCGAGAGAGAGAGAGAGAGAGATAGGAGAGAGAAAGCGTGCGAGAAAGATGGATAATGCAGGTGCTGGTGGTCTTACCTGTCCACGGCAGGGTGGAAGAGAGGGCGTCCATCTTGTGGGGACAGGTAGCTGTAGGAGGCAGATCCTCCCACCACTCTGACCTTGAACAGCAACCCTGCATTCTGTAGGGAGACACGGGCATTCAACGAGATAAGTGAGACATGAGATAAGACGAGGTAAGATGACACTAGAAGAGATATCATACAAACTGTTTCTATAATACAAGTGCATTGTAATACTGTAAGAACACTGCGGGAGCAAGCAGTACGGTATCTTTCTTTTAACTAAAGTAAAAATGTATCACAAACGGGTATAGGTTCCACTCATAACAACAGCATTGTTAGCGGTGTCTCTAGCTCCACAGCTCCACCCTTGACTGAACAATGTGCATTAGGAGATGAATTAGACAAGAGGGGCTAAGTTATTAGAAGGTAGAGAGGAGAATCACGTCGCAAATTAAACCTAATGGTCTCATTTGGAATGAAGGCCGCTGGAGAATAGAGCCGCAGCCAAGCATACAGAGAAATAAATGAGTAACCCTGCGTCCCAAACGGCAACATGTTCCCTACACAGTGCACTACTAGAGCCATAGGGCTCTGGTCAAAAGTAGTGCACTGTGTAGGGAATAGGGTCTCACTTGGGATGGATCCTAGTTAATAAGACCGTAACCACCAAATGAAAATGGCAAAGAAGTATTTTGTTCGGGGGAGTGGACCATACATATGAAGTTGTGAGGCTATCTTTCGTAAGACCATAATGAACAAGTCATCGTTGATGAGCAATTAGGGTGAGTTTATATGTGAGTTTAAGGGACATTTGGAACTCGAGGGAACTTCTTTGGATGAGGGAGAGTGGAGTGAATGTGAGTGGAGAGTGTGTTTGTGTGTTTGTGTGCATGTTGAAGATTAGATAAACACCTGTTTATTTAATGCCTGTGAAGATTTCATGTCATATCACTGTCTTTCTGGAGGATATTTGTACTACTTTTAATCTGTCTGGATTAGGGACAAATCAAGTGGGATTAAATATTAAACCGACATAGCCATGAGGAGAGAATATCCTTATCTTCCTTTTCAGCAAATGTTTGTATTTGTTGGGTACAGACACAAATGATCAAAAAACACAGCTTGCGAGAACAACAAACTGTATGGTGCAGAAAATACACCAAGCCTGGATGACTTGGTCAAAATCAAATGACACCCTATTCCCTATATAGTGCACTACTTCTGCATGGGGTGCCATTTCCAACACACATGGGATCCTTTTCAAAGAGACACATCCTCCCGGAGCCTCAAAGTTATCTGTCTCGTACATTCTGATCCAACTTGTAGATTTGATCCAACAGTTATCAGCATACTGCTGACTGAACCAAATCAAATGTTATTTGTCACATGCGCTGAACACAACTTTACAGTGAAATGCTTATCTACGAGCCTCTAACCAACAATGCAGTTTAAAGAAAAATATGGAAAAAAGTAACAGGTAATTAAAGAGCAGCTGTAAAATAACAATAGCAAGACTATATACAGGGGGGTACTGGTACAGAGTCAATGTGCGGAGGCACCGGTTAGTCGAGGTAATTGAGGTAATATGTACATGTAGGTAGAGTGATTAAAGTGATAGATGATAACAACAGAGCGTACCAGAGGTGTAAAAGAGGGTGGGGGGGGGGCAATGCAAATAGTCTGGGTGGCCATTTGATTAGATGTTCAGGAGTCTTATGGCTTTGGGGTAGAAGCTGTTTAGAAGCCTCCTGGACCTAAACTCGGCGCTTGCCGTGCGGTAGCAGAGAGAACAGTCTACGACTAGGGTCGCTGGTGTCTTTGACCATTTTTAGAGCCTTCCTCTGACACCGCCTGGTATAGAGGTCCTGGATGGTAGGAAGCTTGGCCCCAGTGATGTACTGGGCCGTTCGCACTACCCTCTGTAGTGCCTTGCGGTCGGAGGCCGAGCAGTTGCCATACCAGGCAGTGATGCAACCAGGATGCTCTCGATGGTGCAGCTGTAGAACCTTTTGAGAATCTGAGGACCCATGCCAAATCTTTTCAGTCTCCTGAAGGGGAATAGGTTTTGTCGTGCCCTCTTCAGGACTGTCTTGGTGTGCTTGGACCATGTAATGTGGGATCTACCAAGTGCAAGATCTGACCTCTACAACACATGGTGTGGCAAGGAACTTACCACATCATTTCGATATGGATTTTTCTGCTCCCTAAATCATAATCCTTATCCGAACTGCAGCTTGGTCCATTGATAATGTATGAACTGCAGCTTGTTATGTTAGTTTGATGTTAAGCTAATATGAAATGTGAATACAGATGGATAGATAGATAGATAGATAGATAGATAGATAGATAGATAGATAGATAGATAGATAGATAGATAGATAGATAGATAGATAGATAGATAGATAGATAGATAGATAGATAGATAGATAGATAGAGAGGGTTCAAGGGAAGTTGAAGTTTATACATTGAGCAGCCGACATGCATCAGTTATCTGATGTAACATTGTGTGTGAGCATGAAACATGGGGTCAAACTAAGGATCACATTAAAGGCCTAGCGCAGTCAAAAATGAGATTTTACTGTGGTTTATATATAGCTATACATATCCACACTAGGTTGGAATAATACTGTGAAACTGTGAAAATGATGATAATGCCCTTTAAGTGTAAGAGCTGTTTGAAAAGATTGGCTGAAATGTCTAGACTGTTTTGGTGGTGCAACGATGTACGCTGAAAGTCGGGAAGCAAGTTCAGGGAGTGAATCCGTTGAATAAATAAAATAACAAAACAAGAAACACAAACAGCGCACCGACTTAGAACAGGAACAATGACGACTGGGGAAGAAACCAAAGGGAGTGACATATAAAGGGCAGATAATCAAGGAGGTGACGGAGACCAGGTGAGTGTCATACTGCGCGTAACGATGGTGACAGGTGTGCGCCATTTCGAGCAGTCTGGTGACCTAGAGGCCGGAGAGGGAGCCCTCGTGACTAGATGCACTGAGCAGAGTGGTGGAGTTATGTCAGCATCCATACATCACACTGTGGCTTCTGCCCTCATAACACACAGATTTGTTCCAGAATACAGGGAGAGACTAAAGACAAGACCGGTATTACGTAGACCGGTATGTCCTCAGTTTGTTACAGTGGATCCACTATAGACATTATAAATACTGTAAGCAATGAGCCCCTTCCCCTGGCCATCCTGCATTCACTATACACTGTAGGGCTACTCTACACACACATTAAGCAGGAACCATGGTTTGGTACACATGCATTATTTATGATATGACTTGAAAATGTACACTTATGTAACATGAACCTATTAAAGGCAGCACTGTAGTAATGAGGTTTGTGCAGTAGGCTATAGGCCCAAAACATTATCTCTGCATATTGCCCTGCCAATGCATTGTTGTTCTTCTCAGATCATATTAAATGGTTCAGAATGGGAACATGATGCCTACCCGGCGCGCAGGGCAGCTGAATCAGGTGTACCTATCGTCAACAGTGTGAGACATATTTTAAAAATATGAATGTATGGTTGTTGTTTTTTACATAAATGACCGACTAGGAATGCCTTGGAGATCGACCGGTCAGTGACCACTGCTATAGACAATGACCCCCTCACTTCACCTTGACACTTGCTTTTTATACACACAACTATCCTCAGCTCCTAAGGCGGGCTGCCCTGTCGCTATGGGAGACGCCATGGTGATAGTGTAGTGTTTGACAAGGAGGCCTTATCCAGAGCAAACAGCGCTGGGCTCAAAGTAAAGGTAGTGCAAAGGGTGATAAGCCCCAAACAAGGTCCTACCCCCACAGAGAAGGAACTATTTCTTTACAGCTAATGTTGACACACTGATATGCATCTCCACGGCAACAAGCTCTTTGTTAAGTTAACTCCGTCAAGCTGTGTGACCATCAACTGCACTGTCTGGTTCCCTTTATTTCTCATTCATAGCAAAGCTGTATGCAGACTGAATTCACAGTTAAGTTCCAGGACAGAATTATTGTTTGGCATTTACTTGTATTTGAGGTGTTTGTTTGACTCCCTGGGGGATTTTTCACTTCAAAGTGTAGTTTGTCCTGCCTTCTCATGTCATTCTTATTTGTTTTGTGGTAGAGGAAATTCACAAGATGTTGTGGCACCTCCTGTGGGTTTGTCAACAACATACAGTGCCTTCAGAAAGTGTTCATACCCCTTGACACATTTTGTTGTATTACAGCCTGAATATAACATTTATTAAAATCATCTACAGACAATACCCCATAATCTCCCCCATAATCTCGCGCATCAGCAGGGGTGACCGGTCCGCTCCTGATCCCCGGGTTCGTCCCCTTTGACGGTGGTCCTGCGGCAGGAGCCGCGCGTCGGGGAGGGGGCACGGTCACGTATACTCCCTCTCCGGCCTCTAGGTCATCAGGCTGCTGATTAACCCGCACGCACACCTGTCACCATCGTCTCACACACCTGTACCTCATGACACTCACCTGGACTCCCATCACCTCCTTGATTATCTTCCCAATATCTGTCACTCCCCTCCCCTATCTGTTCTTTCCTCAGGTGTCGTTGACTCTGTTTTCATGTCGGTGCGTTGTTTGTGTTACGTGTTTATGATTTCAATCATTTATTCAAACACTCACTCCCTGCCCTTGCTTCCCGACTCTCAGCGCACTTGTTACACATCTAGAGTTAATTGCTATGGTGAGAGAACAATGGGGCTGTCCTGGCAGTTACAAGGAGCAGTGACACAGCAGATAATGTGTCTCAGGCAGAGTCTAAACTGACTGGGTGTAAATGGAGAGTCCTGAGACAGTCCCTACGGCCACTCCGGTTAAAGGAACGCCTCCCGTTTGAAATTAAAGCCAACTCCCTCTCATGATGGGGTTATTTTATCCAGGAAGTTGTTGAGGACTCAAGAGCACACGGACGCACACACATGGTGGCTTGTGTCTTAAGAGTGTCTGCATACGTTCCAAATGGTGCCGGACGAAATGGCAGCAGTTTTACGGTCGCCTTACCAATTCTACTATTATGTGTGTTTTTTCGCGTTATTTGTAACTTATTTTGTACATAATGTTTCTGCCACCGTATCTTACGGCAAAAAAAAACTCCTCCTAGGATTAGAAAAATATTTCGTAAGGAACCGCAGAAGGCGAGTGGGTAAGCTGCCGTTACTGTCAATATTACTCGCCAACATACAATCATTGGACAATAAATTAGACGAGGTACGATCACGAATATCCCACCAACAGGACATCAAAAACAACAGCTGGTGCACGAAATCTAAGGAAGTGTCTAAATTTTGCTGGCCTGAAGTAGAGTATCTTATGATAAACTGTACACAACACTATTTGCCAAGAGAGTTTTCATCTATACTTTTCGTGGCTGTTTATTTACCACCACAGACAGATGCTGGCACTAAGACTGCACTCAGTCAGCTGTATAAGGAAATAAGCAAACAGGAAACTGCTCACCCAGAGGCAGCGCTCCTAGTGGCTAGAGACTTTAATGCAGGGAAACTTAAATCAGTTTTACCTAATCTCTATCAACCAGAGGGAAAAAAACATTCTAGATCACCTTTACTCCACACACAGAGACGCGTACAAAGCTCTCCCTCGCCCTCCATTTGGTAAATCTGACCACAATTCTATCTGATTCCTGCTTACAAGCAAAAATTAAAGCAGGAAGCACCAGTGACTCGGTCTATAAAAAAGTGGTCAGATGAAGCAGATGCTAAACTACAGGACTGTTTTGCTATCACAGACTGGGACATGTTACTCATACTCAGCAAATTGGATGCAGTCTATCATAGTGCCATCTGTTTTGTCACCAAAGCCCCATATACTACCCACCACTGCGACCTGTATGCTCTCGTTGGCTGGCCCTCGCTTCATTTGTCAACAAACCCACTGGCCCCAGGTCATCTATAAGTCGTTGCTCACTGGTCACCATAGCAGCACCCACCTGTAGAACGCGCTCCAGCAGGTATATTTCACTAGTCACCCCCAAAGCCAATTCCTCATTGGTCACCTTTCCTTCTAGTTCTCTGCTGCCAATGACTGGAATGAACTGCAAAAATAACTCAACACCTCCCTCTGCAACTGGATCCTGGACTTCCTGATGGGCCGTCCTCAAGTGGTGATGGTAGGTAGCAACACATATACCACGCTGATCCTCAACACTTGAGCCCCTCAGGGATGCGTGCTCAGTCCCCTCCTGTACTCCCTGTTCACCCACGACTGATGAGACAGCCTACAGGGAGGAGGTCAGAGACCTGGCCGTGTGGTGCCAGAATAACAACCTATCCCTCAGCGTAACCAAGACTAAGGAGATGATTGTGGACTACAGGAAAAGGAGGACGAGCATGCCCCCATTATCATCGACGGGGCTGTAGTGGAGCAGGTTGTGAGCATCACCACATCACCAACAAACTAGAATGGTCCAAACACACCAAGGCAGTCGTGAAGAGGGCACGACAAAGCCTATTCCCTCAGGAAACTAAAAGTATTTGGCATGTGTCCTCAGATCCTCAAAAGGTTCTACAGCTGCAACATCGAGAGCATCCTAACTGGTTGCATCACTACCTGGTTCGGCAACTGCTCGGCCTCCGACCACAAGGCACTACAGAGTACGGCCCAGTACATCACCATCCAGGACCTCTACACCAGGCTCTGTCAGAGGAAGGCCCTAAAAAATTGTCAAAGACCCCAGCCACCCCAGTCATAGACTGTTCTCTCTACTACCACATGGCAAGCAGTACCGGAGCGCCAAGTCTAGGACCAAAAGGCTTCTCAAAAGCTTTTACCCCCAAGCCATAAGACTTCTGAACAGGTAATCAAATGGCTACCCGGACTACTTGCATTGTGTCCAGACCCCCCTTTTACGCTGCTGCTACTCTCTGTTTATCATATATGCATAGTCACTTTAACTATACATTCAGGTACATACTACCTCAATTAGCCTGACTAACCGGTGCCCCCGCACATTGGCTACCCGGACTATCTGCATTGTGTCCCGCCACCCGCCAATCCCTCTTTTACGCTACTACTACTCTCTGTTTATCATATATGCATAGTCACTTTAACTATACCTCCATGTACATACTACCTCAATTAGCCCGACTAACCAGTGCCTGTATATAGTCTCGCTACTGTATATAGTGAAAAATAACAGTAGCGAGGCTGTCTTTTTACCATAGTTTTTTTTCTATTTTTTTCTTTACTTATCTATTGTTCACCTAATACTTATTTTTTTACTTAGAAATTGCTTTGTTGGTTAGGGCCTGTAACTAAGCCTTTTAATCTAAGAATACCTGTTGTATTCGGCACACGTGACAAATAAACTATGATTTGATATGTCAATATGTGTGTGTGTGTGTGTGTGTGTATGAGAGACTCACTAGATCATTAGGATCTCCACCACTCTCCATTACGTGTATATTGGTAGGCTGAATGTTATTTGTGGTGGTAATAGCACTAGGTTGTTCAGGTGGAATGTACTACTGTTTCAGGTAGTAAACAGTCAGAACCAGTAGTAGTAAATTAATGGTAGTGACCAGTGGTGCCAGTGTTAACTGACCTGAGCCTGTGATCCGTTCAGCATCAGGTAATAGAGCTTGCTGAGGATACTCTGCTGGAGCTGGTCCCAGGACAGGGTACGCTCCTCTCTCATGAGGAAGGGAGGGCCGAACCTGGAGGGGGGAGGGGTGAAGGAGAGAGAGAGAGAAGGAAGAAGAGGTAAAGAGATGAGCGAGAGGGAGGAAGAGAGAGAGAGAGGGAAACAGATGGGGAGAAAAAATACAATGTTATTTTGCAGTTGTTTGTGAGGGGCATATGTTTGGATTTGCATAAAGTAGAGTACATTACAACCCTGTGGCCTTTTGAATGTTAAACATAGTTAAGCAGGTCTGTCACGATCGTTGGAAGCATACTCGGACCAAAGTGCAGCGTGATCTGGTTTTCCACATCTTTTTTATTTAAAGTAAGTGAACCACACAACAAAACAATAAAGAATAAACGAAATGTGACGACAATGGAGTGCTAACATGCAACTACACATAAACATTATTCTACAATCACATGTAGAAGAAATGCTACTTAAATATGATCCCCAATTAGAGACAACGATTACCAGCTGCCTCTAATTGGGATTCATACCAATCACCAACATAGAATAACAAAACTAGAACCTCACACAGAAATAATAAACTAGACTAAGCCCCAGTCACGCCCTGACCTACTCTACCATAGAAGATAAGGGCTCTCTATGGTCAGGACGTGACAAGGTCTCTCAACTCAACATGTATTTAATGATCACATGAGTACAAGTGAAGAGAAAGCCAGTATTTTCAATGCGGCATTGTAAGCATATTTCAGGCATGACAACATTTTGGCTGAGAATGTGTTTTTTTAAATGATGGATTTACATTTCCAATAGCATTGTGTGGATTTGAGAGAGAACTAGTCAGTCAGTGATCCCAATGATAAAACCTAGAAGAAAGTATTTTCAATGAATTGAACATATTTTTTATCCCTGCTTAGATCGGTTTTCTCATAAAACCGGAGAAGGCTGTTTTGAGACTTCAGTGTGTGTGTGTGTCTGTGTGAAACATAGTCTGTCCTTGCCACCAGTGCCACCCCGTCCCTCAAACTGGTTTATTAGAGTGAGCAGGTAAGCCATTGTTTACTGTTATGGGAATTGTTTCTCCTTTAGGTTAGCCCAAGGCCCAAACTCTACCCCAAAGACATGTATGATCATCATCCATTCAAACGTTCTACTAGACACAAGGTGAGCCCAGGGTGAATATCCTCAACTTTGGAAGTATGCTTGGGGTCATTGTCCATTTGGAAGACCCATTTGTGACCAAGGTTTAACTTCCTGACTGATGTCTTGAGATGTTGCTTTAATATATCCACATAATTTTCCTTCCCTCCTGCAGCAAAGCACCCCGACAGACAACATGATGCTGCCACCCCCGTGCTTCACGGTTCGAATGGTGTTCTTCGGCTTGCCATCCTCCCCCTTTTTCCTACAAACATAACGATGGCCATTATGGCCAAACAGTTCTATTTTTGTTTCATCTGAGCAGAGGACATTGCTCCAAAAAGTACGATCTTTGTTCCCATGTGCAGTTGAAAACCGTAGTCTGACTTTTTTATGGCGGTTTTGGAGCAGTGGCTTCTTCCTTGCTGAGCGGCCTTTCAGGTTATGTCGATATGGGACTCGTTTTTACTGTGGGTATAGATACATGTGTACCTGTTTCCTACAGCACCGTCACAAGGTCCTTGCTGTTGTTCTGGGATTGATTTGCACTTTTCACACCAAAGTACGTTCATCTCTAGGAGACAGAACGCGTCTCCTTCCTGAGCGGTATGACGGCTGCATGGTCCCATGGTGTTTCTACGTGCGTACGATTGTTTGTAGAGATGAACGTGGTACCTTCTGGCATTTGGAAATTGCTCCCAAGGATGAACCAGACTTGTGGAGGTCTACAATTTCTTTTCTGAGGTCTTGGCTGATTTATTTGGATTTTCCCATGATGTCAATCAAAGAGGCACTGAGTTTGAAGGTACATCCACAGGTACACCTCCAATTGACTCAAATTATGTCAATTAGCCTATTCGAAGCTTCTAAAGCCATGACATCATTTTCTGGAATTTTCCAATCTGTCTAAATGCAGTCACCTTAGTGTATGTAAACTTCTGACCCACTGGAATTGTGATACAGTGAATATATAAGTGAAATAATCTGTATGTAAACAATTGTTGGAAAAATTACTTGTGTCATGCACAAATTAGATGTCCTAACCAACTTGCCAAAACTATAGTTTGTTAACAAGAAATGTGTGGAGTGGTTGAAAAACGAGTTTGAATGACTCCAACTTAAGTGAATGTAAACTTCAGACTTCAACTGTAACTACTCAATGGGCTGGTTACCTGGACACATTACTGGAGAATCTCTATTGCATTTTAGTCCAGGACTGAGCTTAATCTGTGTCTGTCAAACTGGCCCGATATCAGCCGTTAACACCATTATGAGGTTATGATCTGTAGGCTTTTCCTCTGTTGTAAAGACAGTTGGGGGGAAAGAGAGAGAGAGAAGGTTTCTGTCAAACAGGCAGCAATCTGAGCCAACCACAGTTGACATGTGCCAGTCATGGGGCATGGGATGAAATAGAGACACAAGGGGCTGAGATGAGGCCTCCACAGGTACTCAAATATCCTCCTGACATTAACAGGCTGACCATGAGAATATCCCTCCTCTGTTTCCCCGTACACACACACACGTATGTGCACAAACGAGCACACACACTCAAGAGGAGTGTGTGGAGGGAGCAGACCGACAGTTTATGACAGCATACACAACTCAAAATTACTTTTTGATTGACAGGCATGGGCCAATAGTGGGCAGTTGGCTGGAGTGAGTGTTATTACCTCTCTCTCTCTCTCAATTCAAATTAAGTGCTTTATTGGCATGGAAAACACATGTTAACATTGCCAAAGCAAGTGAAATAGATAATAAACAAAAGTGAAATAAACAATACAAACGAACAGTAAACATTAGACTCCCAGAAGTTCCAAAAGAATAAAGACATTTCAAATGTCATATTATGTCTATATACAGTGTTGTAATGATGTGCAAATAGTTCCAATACAAAAGTGAAAATAAATAAACATAAATATGGGCTGAATTTACAATGGTGTTTGTTCTTCACTGGTTGCCCTTTTGTTGTGGCAACAGGTCACACATCTTGCTGCTGTGATGGCACACTGTGGTATTTCACCCAGTAGATATGGGAGTTTATCAAAATCGGGATTGTTTTTAAAATCTTTGTGGATCTGTGTAATCTGAGGGAAATATGTATCTCTAATATGGTCATATATTTGGCAGGAGGTTAGGAAGTGCAGTTCAGTTTCCACTTCATTTTCTGGGCAGTGTGCACATACAGTAGCAGGTCTTCTCTTGAGAGCCAGGTCTGCCTACGGCGGCCTTCCTCAATAGAAAGGCTATGCTCACTGAGTCTGTACAGAGTCAAAGCTTTCCTTAAGTTTGGGTCAGTCACAGCTGTCAGGTATTCTGCCACTGTGTACTCTCTGTTTAGGGCCAAATAGAATTATAATTTGCAAGTTTTTTTTGTTAATTCTTTCCAATGTGTAAAGTACTTATCTTTTTGTTTTCTCATGATTTGGTTGGGTCTGATTGTGTTGCTGTCCTGGGGCTCTGTGGGGTGTGTTTGTGAACAGAGACCTAGGACCAGCATGCTTTGGAGACTCTTCTCCAGGTTCATCTCTCTGTAAGTTTAGATAATTAGCGGGAATCTGCCTATTTTTGCTCTCTCTCTCATGGATATTGAATAATTCAAAGCTGTTTACTGGGATTTACAGTATTTGTTTTCTCTCAGGAGCGATGCTCCCTTTGATTCTCAGTAGGAAAAAATACATGTTTTAAAAGACGCCCCAAAATTATGTCATACCTGTATATCAGCCCAATTTCGATATTTTGCCCAAGTATTGGCAAAAGAGCTGATCTGATTGGTCAAAATACCAATTAGTGGAAAAAGATCAGAATTGTTCTGTCTGTGTAAACGCAACCTGTGTAATGTGAACTGGAAAATGGCTCTCGGAGTACGTCCCCTTGGGCCCAGTGGGTACTCGTTACAGCTGGAACTAGTAAAGAGAAAGCAGAGCTTTTGCCCTTATAAAATACACTCTGTTCAAACTGTTGGTGTATATCGTTTATCATAACTCCTCTGTTCACCCATGAGATACTATTTCGCTATAAACACCTCATATTTTCAAAATGGCCTACCTCCATCCCACCCAATCAACCAATCCAGACTCCCTCCCTCCCACCCAATCAAACAAACCTGACTCACCTGACAGCCTGCTGGCCGGAGCCTGCCGTGTTGCAGATTACGAGGAGGACCTTGTTGGAACCACCGTGGTTCAGAAACTCTGAGGACAGAGTGGTCGATGGGGGTAACCTTTGACCCTCTGGCCCTGAGGTGTACGGCGAGGATGGGAGGCTGTGGTGGTAGCCTGAAAGAGGAGAGAGAAGTTAAAGGTTAGACACGGGTCAAGAGAGAGGTCAAAGTTGAGCTCAGACACAAGGTCGTATACATAACGGGGGTAGCTTGTGCCAGAGTGTGCTTAAGAGGTGTTCTATCAGGTCTCAATGACTCAAAAAGACACCATTTGACACCACCCACAACTGTGAAAACAAACCGTATTAAGTGAAAATCATTATACAATGGAGCAACGATTGTGATTTACCCAAAGGGTGGCGTTGTAAAATTGACTGTACACATTGATTCATTGTAGGTAATAGCTACAGGGGGAGTGTGTAGGAGGCGGAATCTCTGTCTCCCGGGCAACGTAAACATTGTAAATGTTTAAATTATCCGAGGATTTAATTAAACACACTTGTTCAACGCCGCCGAGCAATTAATCACTGTAAAAATGTGTCACACACACAGCGGTGCATGTATTGAGAGACTCTAATCATTCAGGAGCACAGGAAGTGTACTGTAACATCGTATCATGTCAACTCAGATATCGAAGCTGCCAGAGAAAAGGCCACCAGTTGAGTACCAACGGATGTACAGTTGAAGTCGGAAGTTTACATACACCTTAGCCAAATTAATTTAAACTCAGTTTATCACAATTCCTGACATTTAATCCTAGTAAAAAATCCCTGTCTTTGGTCAGTTAGGATCACCACTTTATTTTAAGAATGTGAAATGTCAGAATAATAAAAGAGAGAATGATTTATGTCAGCTTTTATTTCTTTAATCACATTCCCAGTGGGTCAGAAGTTTACATACACTCAATTAGTATTTAGTAGCATTGCCTTAAATTGTTTAACTTAAGTCAAAGGTTTCGGTAGCCTTCCACAAGTGTCCCACAAATGAATTTTGGCCCATTCCTCCTGACTGAGCTGGTGTAACTGAGTCAGGTTTGTAGGCCTCCTTGCTCGCACACGCTTTTTCAGTTCTGTCCACAAATGTTCTATAGAATTGAGGTCAGGGCTTTTTGATGGCCACTCCAATACCTTGACTTTGTTGTCCTTAAGCCATTTTGCCACAACTTTGGAAGTATGCTTGGGGTCATTGTCAATTTGATTTACTCTGATTTTCCCATGATGTCAAGCAAAGAGGCACTGAGTTGAAAGTTAGGCCTTCAAATACCTCCAATTGACTCAAATTATGTCAATTAGCCTATTCGAAGCTTCTAAAGCCATGAAAAAAAGTAGATGTCCTAACCGACTTGCCAAAACTATAGTTTGTTAACGAGAAATTTGTGGAGTGGTTGAAAAACCTAAGTGTATGTAAACTTCCGACTTCAACTGTATTCACCAGTGCATGGCCTTTGGTGAGTAAGACCAAATTAATGAATGATCAAGTATCCCATTTTACAAGATAAATTTAAATAGCTTTTGGCTTAGTTGATTCCTCTCAACTATCGGATAGTAAATCATGTGGAAGCTATTTTGACACCCTGTGTCATTCCTGTCTGCCCTTTTGACTGCTGCCTACCCATTCTCTCTCCCCTCCCCCCCATTTCTGATATTGAATTCCCCACTGGGAAGATAAAAGGCACTGAAAGGCCAATCCATTTCCATCCACACAGAAAGGCCAGCCTGTTACCACGACTATAAGGAGCATACGCAAATAACTAAATACCAAGGACACAAAAGCTTACTTCTCCCACAAGACAATACAAGTATGCTATTTTAAACATATACAAAACCTACACTTCTATGTCCTGAAATTACTCTGGAAAGCAGTGCTCTGTTGGGATAGCTGAGTCGGGGAGGAGTGCGGGTGGGTCTGTCTGTCTGGCTGCTGTATCTTCCAGACAGGGTCTGAGGGGAGAACCCCATGCCAGACTCTCATTCTCACACCCTCGCCCTCATTCCTTCTTTCTCAGCCAGCCAGGAGAGAGGGATTTATAGAGGGAGAGAGAGAGAGGGAGAGAGAGAGAAGGAGGAGAGAGTGGGAGAGCAGTGCTAGTAGAAGGGGAGTGTCGCTGGAGTGTCTCTTCGGGGACTGAGCTGTTTAATTACAATTGTCACACACTCACGTCTCCCTCCCTACTTCTGTCTCTCTATCGCTCTCTTTCTCCGCCCCCGTCTCTTTTTAGACCTACAATTTCACTATAATTTTTTCACACACAGACACACACACTACAATTCTCTCTCTCTCTCTTTAGCTATTCCATTGATGCTTTGGGGCTTTCCTTCTCCAATATTCCATTGATGCTTACCCAATTATCTTCATTGTGTCAATACTGCAGTGAACAAAATCAGTGTCAAGAGTTGATATACACTACCGTTCAAAAGTTTGGGGTCACAGACATTTCCTTTGCAAAAGTGTTTTCTAATGATCAATTAGCCTTTTAAAATAATAAACATGGATTATCTACACTGCATTTCTGATCAATTTGATGCTATTTTAATGGACAAAACATTTGCTTTTCTTTCAAAACAAGGACATTTCTAAGTGACCCCAACCTTTTGAACGGTAGTGTACACTGACTTAAAATATAAACACAACATGTAAAGTGTTGGTCCCATGTTTCATGAGATTAAAATTAAAGATCCAAGAAATCTTCCATACACACAAAAATCTTATTTCTCTCTAATGTTGTGCACAAATTTGTTTACAGCCCTGTTAGTGAGCATTTCTCCTTTGCCAAGATAATCCATCCACCTGACAGGTGTGGCATATCAAGAAGCTGATGAAACGCTGATTTAATGCTGATTAAACAGCATGCTCATTACACAGGAGCACCTTGTGCTGTGGACAATAAAAGGCCACTCTAAAATGTGCAGTTTTATCACACAACACAATGCTACAGATGTCTCAAGTTTTGAGGGAGCGTGCAATTGGCATGCTGACTGCAGGAATGTCTACCAAAGCTGTTGCCAGAGAATGTAATATTAATTTCTCTACCATAAACCACCTCCAACGCCATTTTATAGAATATGGCCATACACCCTACCGGCCTCACACCCTACCACACCAGCCCAGGACCTCCACACCCGGATTCCTCAGCTACGGTATCGTCTGAAAACAGACACCCAGACAGCTGATGAAACTGAGGAGTCTTTCTGTCTGTAATAAAGCCCTTTTGTGGGGAAAAACTCAATATGATTGGCTGGGCCTGGCTCCCCAGTGGGTATGCCCTCCCAGGTCCACCCATGGCTGTGCCCCTGCCCAGTTATGTGAAATCCATAGATTAGGGCCTAATGAATATATTTCGATAGATTGATTTCATTATATGAACTGTAAAATCGTTGAAATTATTGCATGTTTGGTTTATATTTTTGTTCAGTATAGAAGATGTAGGGATGCAGGGTGGTTGCACGAGGACATTGGAACATTGTAGCGCACTGCACCAGAGCACCCGCAGCACCTGTCTCACATTCACATAGGAGGAGGGATTCGTATTGTAATGAACACCAAAATAACTACGGCTCTAATCATTTTTTTTTTTTACAATAACCCCCAGGGATCTACTTCTTCACCGCAGTTACTCAGGCCTACTTTTTTTTGCTTCACTCCTTTAAGCTAGTTTTAATATCAGAGCCTTATTTAAAACTGTGTTCCCTGAAGTACCATCATGCCGGATGATGACTCGATTATCTCTGTCTGACAAGATAGTGAGAATATATGAATATTGGCTCATTGATGATGACTTGACATACTAGTCTCTTCTATGACAGGGGGATTAAAACATAATACTTTTGAGATGTCAGTAGAAAAATAAAAGTGGGTTTACAACCTATTTGTGAATATAGGTCATAGGCATAAAGCTGTTGTTGGCTGGCGAGCCTGCAGGCTACAGCACATACAGAGGTGCTTCAGTTTAGTCTGGTCATAAAATTCCAGCTGGTTGTTGTGCCTGTGACTGCTGAATTGAATGCTCAACCTAAATCAATTATTATTGTGTAATAGTAAATACCACAAAATCCTTTTCAAATGCTTTTCTGCTCCTACAAGCTTAGTGTCTTGGTTTGTCACCTAGACAAGTGACCCCTGTTAATTCTGTTCACACTCTGTGCTAAAAATACCCAGGGGGTAGTGGGGTCCGGCGGAGGGCAGGAGAGGGGACAAGCCCTAGACAAGACAGACGTCCCGACATTTCCTGTGTCTGGTTGCCATCACCACGGGTGACCAGAGGACACCTGAGTTGTCTGCTGCTTGGATAAATGACAGTTGGAGGAGAGAGAGAGAGAGAGAGAGAGAGAGAGAGAGAGAGAGAGAGAGAGAGAGAGGGAGATATAAACCTCCCCCTCGCCGGAATCCAAACCTGCATCTCATCACCGCCACACCAGGTCCCAGAAGACCTTCCGACCCCTATGATTGATTCCACGGGTGCCTCCCGGTATCTCGGCAACATGTATCTTGATAAGTTATCTATCTGTGCCATCTATAGTGAATAAGTCAAAAAAGGAAACAGAGTCTTGGGTCTAAAATCCAGTAAATTATACGACACAGACAGTCAGAGATTATAGAGGCTGTAAGACGGAGGAAGCTCTAGCTCACTGATGGAATGTTGGTATGTGGTTGTAATCAGGCTGTTGCATCCTCTGTGGATGTATACCTAGAGTCTAAAACCACAACTACATAACTGGTATATTCACATGGATGGCATTCTTCACTGACTTTAAACCTGTTCCCTCCCTCTTTCTGAATGGCCATCTCCCCATCCTGCCTTTCTCTGATTGGCTTGTGTAAAATATGCCATGACATTACTCCGGATGTTTACTCAGAAGTAAAGCATAACGGTGAGGAAATCAATTACCATATGTTTCTGAAGCAATTTTGTTGACGTAACAGTACATCAGTGCCAGAGATGAAACACCACGGCCCTGCTGCGAACAGCTAAAAGACTGTCTTTCAACACCCTCTTCGAAAAAAGGGCTCCAAAGTGGTTCCTCGGCTGTCCCAATAGATGCATTAAAGGAGTCAATGGAACACAGACGTTTCATTGACCCGACTGGTGCACATTCAACAAATCTGATGGAACAAAGTGAATATTTGTCAAATCCGTCATGATGTATGTATTTTAACAGTCCCACAATGTGGTTACTTATGTCGATTTGGATATTTGGCTGTTTGCGCTGTATAACATGTAGAAGTTGTCCCCTTTTAGGTTTAGAAGAAGTGACTGCTTAATGCGAACTCCATTTCTTAAAAGCTGGTTGGCATAGCAACTCTAGCATTCAGAAATCAGTGGTTGTAGTCAAATAATGTTTTAACATAATTGCAAAAGGCTTTTCTGATGATCAATTAGCCTTTTAAAATGATAAACTTGGATTAGCTAACACAACGTGCCATTGGAACTCAGGAGTGATGGTTGCTGATAATGTGCCTCTGTACGCCTATGTAGATGTTCCATTAAAAATCTGACGTTTCCAGCTACAATAGTCATTTCCAACATTAACAATGCCTACACTGTATTTCTGATAAATTTTATGTTATTTTAAATGGACAAAAAATGTGCTTTTCTTTCAAAAACAAGGACATTTCTAAGTGACCCCAAACTTTTGAACAGTAGTGTATATAGGCATTAATATGGAGTTGGTCCCCCCTTTGCTGCTATAACAGCCTCCACTCTTCCGGGAAGGCTTTCAACTAGATGTTGGAACATTGCTGTGGGGACTTGCTTCCATTTAGCCACAAGAGCATTCGTGAGGTCGGGCACAGATGTTGGGCGATTAGGCCTGGCTCACAGTATCCCAATTCACCCCAAATGTGTTCAATGGGGTTGAGGTCAGGCCTCTGTGCAGTCCAGTCAAGTTCTTCCACACTGACCATTTTTGTATGGACCTTGCTTTGTGCACGGGGCCATTGTCATGTTGAAACAGGAAAGGCCCTCCCCAAATAGTTGCCACAAAGTTGGAAGCACAGAATTGTCTAGAATGTCATTGTATTCTGTAGCGTTAAGAAATCCCATCATTTGACTCTAGGGGGCCTAGCCCGAACCATGAAAAACAGCATGATTCATCACTCCAGAGAATACGTTTCCACTGCTCCAAAGCCGAATGGCGGCGAACTTTACACTACCCCAGCCGACGCTTGTCATTGCGCATGTTGATCTTAGGCTTGTGTGCGGCTGCTTGGCCATGGAAACCCCAGTTCATGAATCTCCTGACAAACCGTTCTTGTGTTGATATTGCGTGCAGAGGCAGTTTGGAACTCGGTAGTGAGTGATGTAACCAAGGACAGACCAATTTTAGTCACTATGCGCTTCAGCACTTGGCGGTCCCCTTCTGTGAGCTTGTGTGTCCTACCACTTTGCAGCTGAGCTGTTGTTGCTCGTAGACGTTTCCACTTCACAATAACAGCACTTACAGTTGACCAGGGCAGCTCTAGCGGGGCAGAAATTTGACAAACTGACTTGTTGGAAAAGTGGGTTCCTATGATGGTTCCACGTTGAAAGTCTCTGAGTTCTTCAGTAAGGCCATTCTACTGCATATGTTTGTCTATGGAGATTGCATGGCTGTGTGCTCAATGTTATACACCTGTCAGCAACGGGTGTGGCTGAAAAAGCCAAATCCATTCATTTGAAGGGGTGTCCACATACTTTTCTAAATATAATGTAACATGGTAACATGGTGCATGTGTACACAATGTCACAATCAAACACAAACTTTAACGTGAAACAAATGGTTCCCATTCATCTTTCAAACTACAGTATTTCTAGAAGTACTTCTGACGATGGGTTTAAACAGCACATCATCAATCATTGAAGAACTGCCTTGTAAAAGCAGATGGAGATATGTGGGCTGAGCCATTGAGCACAGCTGGGCCTTTTTCTCAGCATTCTCTTCACCACCCATTAGCAGATACATCCACAACCTGTGTGTGTGTGTGTGTGTGTGTGTGTGTGTGTGTTGGTTTAAATATGCTTGCCTTGAGTGTGTGAATATATAACAATACAATAACAATAACATGAGCTCACTAAAGGCAGATCTAATGGTCTCTGTGTAAGTGCTTACGCATCCTCCGCTGCTCAGACCAACACCTCAGAGCTACACAACATTCAACCCCAACCGTGTCTCCAGTCCACAGCTTTTAGCATTTTGATAGGATGAAAAGGAAACTCACACTGAGATTCTACCGGAGTTGCTTTCCATAGAACTCCTCTGTCCATTGTGAAGGGAGATGAATACTGAATACAGTGGTGGAGAAAGAGTGAGAGAGTGTGTTTGTGTGTGTGTGTCTGTGTCCATCGACAGATTCCTTTATCTGGGTGGATATGTCCCTGCTTCGCCACCTTTCCCAGAGGGCACCTCTTCTTTCACACAAACCCTCTCTCAGCCCTGATTCTCCGACCTCGCCAAACAGACAACTCTGTCTCTAGAGCTTGATAGACTCTTTGATTACCTCAGGGACAACAGGCCTTTTGTAGAGTAAGAGTGTCTAAAAAAAGGAACGTTTCAGAGATTTCCTCCAACTGAAGGCATTTATGTAATGTATGTACTGTTCTGTTGAGAGATGAAATCGGATATTGTCATATCTGTATCAAGTTTCCTAGATTTTTTGTGTGTGTTTTCTATCATGAGCGCTTGACTCCATGGCTATACCACACTGTTTTCCCAAATAACAAATCTCATTACTACAGTGTATGAAGGAGAAGGGTTTATCCAATATCCCTAAGAATGTCTTCCTCTGGTTTCCAATAACTTCTAATATGAAACGGTGGAGACGATTCCTCCAGAGCAAAACGCCCATCCATAAAATCCATCTCTTAAAATAGACTATGACTTCCGCCTAAAAACATCTCACCTAAAGTTATATTTGTCTTTCTCTTCTGCCTGTGCGCCTTTGTTCTACCAGCCAGTGTGTATTTTATACCTCTCGCTCTCCCTCTCCTAATGTTTTCAACCCATTTCTTAGGCTCTGTTAATTTTGACTCCCCACCAGGAGGTAATGGGCCTGATTCCCAGTCCCCCGCTGAGCTACTTCCTCTTATCCGACATGAGAAATCGAAACCTTTCCTTCGCTAACCAAATTCCCCATTTCAATTTGGGACTTTTATTAGCCGGTGAGCAGATTGGCTTTGTGCCTCTGCTGTGCCCGCTGGGGCTCAGGTTGTGCCGATGTTGTAGAGAGAGTTATGAGATCCACACACGACACTGAGACAGGCAGACAGACAGGCAGACATGCCCGCACACACACACTCACATGAAATGAGATTACACACACAGGGCCATTAATCATGGTGTGGAGTCTGGACAGCGCCGGGGGTCAACTGTGTGACTGTCTGTCTGTAGCCCAAAGGGGGGAGTGACGCAGGCTAAGGCACATACGTACTAGCCAAAGGAGGGCTGGGACGTGTGTGTGTGTGTGTGTGAGTGAGTGAGTGAGTGAGTGAGTGAGTGAGTGAGTGAGTGAGTGAGAGAGGGTGAGTTGTGACTGGCTGATTTGTCACAGGTTAAAAGAGCCAAGTGTCCATAATGATACATATTTCTACAGCGGAAGAGAGGGAGGGAGGTACTACAAGCTTAATACAGTCAATATGGGCTGTGACAGCAGTGGTTTGAATGCTAGTCCATATGCGTAAGCGTCCGTTGTTTATTTCCGACGATGACAGCGGTTGCCTGACAGGTTGTCTTAATCTAACATGGCCCATTGAAATGAGGCTCTAACAGTCTGCCAAGGTTCCACATCATCTTTCTATGGCCACAAGAGGTAGGAATGTCTGGGTCTTGTTTGTGACAGACTCAGCAAACAGAGCCGTCCCACCAATTCATTCTTAATTAGGACAATTTCCTAATTAATTGTGGCTCATCATGAAAATATCATTACAGCCTAGCCTACATCCTGAAATATATAATCAACCCAGCCCCACTCTTCAGTATTACATTTCTACATTTGTTTGATAAAACAAAGAGGGTAAATGTGGTACTGGATGCTGAAACCACAGCATTATAGCGCCGTAATAATGCATGTATATTTCAATGGCTCATTTGATTACATTCACATCACCCAGGGGTTCTGACTGAGTGATGATTACAGGATACTTAACCAGCACAATAAGGAGCACACTAACCAACGAGACAACAATAGAATGTAACAATATCTCATCACGTCCTCTCCCTCCCCACAGCTCTGTAAAGCTAACAGTGTGTGCGCGCGCGCAAGCACACACACACACACACACACACACACACACACACACACACACACACACACACACACACACACACACACACACACACACACACACACACAGTTACTCAGGCTTCTATTCAATCTATTCCATTAAAGCAATGAAGGCCCTATTCAATAAACCTGTTACGAGCGTTTAGCTGTTGTGAAATGGCCCGCCATTGTTATGGAGACAGTGGGGTAGTTAAGTTGGCAGGGAGGTGTTCTGGGATGTCAGAAACAGTAATGACGCTTGCAGTAACTGAATGCATGTTATGTTGAGTCTAATCAGCTCAGTTCAGGTTTTGAATCATTACATTGGTAATAGGAGTTCATTCATCATTTACAGTAGAATGTATATAAAACAATAGAGTTATTGTATACATGTGTGCTTTTGAGTGCTAATGAGTGTGTCGGTGTGTGTGCCTCTTCCTCTCTCCTCTACCCTCAGTCTGATCACCTCTAGTAGCACCAGGACATTATTTTCTCTCCTCTGTCTCCAGGTGATAAAGATATCGTTCTATCGTTCCCGGAGAGAGATTGAGGATCGTACATTTTTCATGACCCCTTTGAGCACATTATTGAATTATTGATGTGGCCCCTTTCAGGAGTTAAAGAACGTTGGAAAAACACAGTAAGGGTTTAATTTAGCGGTGTGTTGCTCTGAACGTAGCCCTGCCGGTCGGGCGTCCCCCAGGGATAAGAGTTAAGACACCCTCCTTTTGGACACGGGTCAACTAGATAGGAGTCAACAGGTGAAAAAAAGTGTGTGCGTACATGCGTGCACTCACCATATCAATAGTTAATTTGACACCGCCTGGCAAAGCTGTGGCTGATTTCAAAGGGAGGTGATGCAAGGCTGGCTCCATCTCATCCACGTTCACGATCCAAGAGAGAGTGAGCGTATGTGTGTGTGTGCATGTGTGTGTGAGTGAGAGCGAGCCTTTACCTCAGTACATCAAGCCCTCAGCTAGATACAATAACGTCAGAGACACTGTCTGAGAGGATTTAATAACCTAGACAGAAATACAGTACCTGTCCATGAAATGGCAAGAAATTGAAACGGCTAAGAACCTATAGCTCTATAGTGTTTGTCTGAACAAACACTATTCATTGTGCTGAAGCCAAATAGCTAGAGAAAAAGAGAGAAAGAGAGAGAGAGAGAGACTTGGGGCTGTGGATGCAGCCATGGTTACCCGACATTCGCGTGGAGCCTCCCCGTGTGTGGAGGGGCGGAGCCTGGAAGGCATAGACCACATCACTCTCAGCAACGCTGGTCAGATCGTCGTCGTCAGAGAACGAACGCTGGAAGCCGGTGGCATAGAGCTCTGACAGGACCACCTGGATGGGGGGTGGGGGGTGATGGAGGGAGAGAGAGAGAGAGAGAGAGAGAGAGAGAGAGAGAGAGAGAGAGAGAGAGAGAGAGAGAGAGAGAGAGAGAGAGAGAGAGAGAGCGAGGAGGAGATGGTTTAAAGAGAGTACATTGCTTAAAACCTCTTGAAGCTAGGGGGCACTATTTTTATGTTTGGAAAAATAATGTTCCCAAAGTAAACGGCCTATTTCTCAGGACCACATGCTACAATATGCATATATGACAGATTATGATAGAAAACACTCTAAAGTTTCCAAAACTGTCGAAATATTGTCTGTGAGTGTAACAGATCTGATATTGCAGGCGAAACCCTGAGAAAAATCAAACCAGGAAGTGGCTTCTATTTGGAAAACTCCATGTTCCATAGCCTCCCTTTGCTCCATTTAAAGGGGTATCAACCAGATTCCGTTTCCTATCGCTTCCTCAAGGTGTCAACAGTCTTCAGTCATAGTTTCAGGCTTTTATTTTGAAAAATGAGCCAGAAAGATAACATCGCGTCAGGTGGTCACATGAGTTTTGCTCGCGCAACAGAGTTTGGACAGCTATTGTTTTTCCCTCTCCTACTGATAATGCCATTTGTGGTTGATATATTATCGATTATATATTTTAAAAACAACCTGAGGTTTCATTATAAAAAACGTTTGACATGTTTCTGTGGACATTATGGATATTATTTGGAATTTGTCTGCGTTGTCATGACAGCTCTTTACTGTGGATTTCTGAACATAACGCGCCAAACAAACGGAGGTATTTTGGATATAAAAATGATCTTTATGGAACAAAAGTAACATTTGTTGTGTAACTAGGAGTCTCGTGAGTGAAAACATCCGAAGACCATCAAAGGTAAACGATTAATTTGATTGCTTTTCTGATTTTCGTGACTAAGCTACCTGATGCTAAGTGTACTTAATGTTTAGTCATGCGATCGATAAACTTACACAAACGCTTGGATTGCTTTTGCTGTAAAGCATAATTTCTAAATCTGAGACGACAGGTGGATTAACAAAAGGCTAAGCTGTGTTTTGCAATATTGCACTTGTGATTTCATGAACATATATTTTTTTTGTAATATTATGTGAATGTGGCGCTATGCTATTCAGCGGTTGTTTATGAAAATTATCCCGCTAAAGGGATGGGTAGCGTCAAGAAGTTAATACAGACACTTAGCACGGAAGCAGACTTTATGTATAAACAGCCATGGACATGGCTACGTGGCTTAGCATGGCGGTCAAACACACACATACACAGGCTAATAGTTGTAGACAGACAAGCTATAGAGGACAAACAGGGAATGTATGTGACAAAGCAAACAGGGCAGACACGCTATATTTGTGTTAAAAGTCTGTTCAAGATCCTTCTCGAGTAAACACATATTAAAGGCCCTTTTTGCGGCACGCTCGTAAGGCCCTGATTGTCCAAAATGGTTCGAACAATTCTTCTACTGTTGTCTTTCTGCGTAGATGTCTGGTATCCGGTGACTTGTCGTGTAGTCCTGAACAGAACTACAGAGTTGATTTTCCTTCCATTTGCTCTCGAAGATGATACTTTGAAGATAGGCTAGCCAACCATATCGATGGTTCCCCAATGGGGTGATGACAGTAGCGTAATACGATGGTTTGAGCAGAGTAACAGGATGGTCCTACTTGAATTCACTTTTGAAGATACTTCAGCCGTACCAGTGATTATCCGGGAGGTGATTTTATCGTCTCCACCTCATGTTGAGATTCAAATTTCAAACCATTTTAAAAGCGCAGCTGCAGCTTCATGCTTTTCTGGTCCAATGTGTTAACTTCTTAATCCATCATTTATACCTTTTTCTCGAAAGGGGCGGTCCCGGGAGGGTGACATGCTCTGTCTGTCTGTCTGTCTGTCTGTCTGTTTGTGGTTACTCACTGTGCAAAGTTATAGAAAACAATTATCTCTTATAGCTTTTCAAATTACATCTCTCTCTTAATTAACAATTACACATTCATCATTTTTCAAATGACATGCACAACCCATAGAATGGAAACTTCATCTATATAGTGTGTGTACTTTCCAAGTTACAGTATTTCCTTTATAGCATTTTTAATGACATCACAAAATAACAAACAAAATGACATTAGTGTTCTATAGATCGCCTCTGACCATTTCCAACGTTCTATGTTCTAAATATTGTTCCAGAATACGATTTTGAATGTATTAGAGTTTCAGTGGGAAAAGGTCTGTTGAGACAAAGCACATTCCTTTGGTGAATTTGTAGAGGGAGAGCCTGGATCTTCTCCCTTGATTTACAACTGGTGAGTTGTTAATCCCCACTATTTCTTTCCTTCCCCCTCTATGGGTGAAAAGGGGTCTGATAGAAATTATTAATGGCACACCTGATCTGACCTATTTGGATTCTCGTGGTCAGTCATGACACTTGCTTGAGAAATTGCTCTTTGCTAAGAAGCTATTTTTGTTTATTTTCTGACCATTTTAATTGTAAACAATCACAGTAAGACGCTTAATTATTACCCAGAAATGATTTGATATTGAGATAAAATGGCTGCATTGGACCTTTGAGGATCTCTTACTCTCTCCTCACATCTGTTTTCTGAGAAGGCTTTTATCAAATCACAAACAAACAGACAGACAGACAGCGATGTTCCATTCCGCTCCTTCTCACATACCATGACGAGACATTAGGCCCAGCTGTGGGGCTGACAGCAGACTCTCTCTGTCTGGAATATTCCTATCTTTCCCTCACTTCGTCTGCTCCAGTCTCTGTCATTCTATCTGTCTGGTCTGCTCCAGTCTCTGTCATTATATCTTCTGGTCTGCTCCAGTCTCTGTCGTTCTAGCCCCTCTCTTTCTCTGTCTGTCTATCCCCTCTCCCTTTCTCTGTCTGTCTAGCCCCTCTCCCTTTCTCTGTCTGTCTAGCCCCTCTCTCTTTCTCTGTCTGTCTAGCCCCTCTCTCTTTCTCTGTCTGTCTAGCCCCTCTCCCTTGCTCTGTCTGTCTAGCCCCTGTCTCTTTCTGTCTGTCTAGCCCCTCACAAATCAAAATCAAATCAAATCTATTTATAAAGCCCTTCTTACATCAGCTGATATCTCAAAGTGCTGTACAGAAACCCTGCCTAAAACCCCAAACAGCAAGCAATGCAGGTGTAGAAGCACGGTGGTTAGGAAAAACTCCCTAGAAAGGAGGGGCACCTCTTTCTTTCTCTGTCATTCTAGCCCCTCTCCCTTTCTCTGTGTGTCTAGCCCCCTGCTATTTCTCTGTCCGTCTAGCCCCTCTCTTTCTCTGTCTTTCTAGCCCCTCTCCCTTTGTCTGTCTAGCCCCTCTCTTTCTCTGTCTTTCTAGCCCCTCTCTTTCTGTCTGTCTAGCCCCTCTCCCTTTCTCTGTCTGTCTAGCCCCCCTCTCTTTCTCTGTCTGTCTATCCCCTCTCCCTTTCTCTGTCTGTCTAGCCCCTCTCTCTTTCTCTGTCTGTCTAGCCCCTCTCTCTTTCTCTGTCTGTCTAGCCCCTCTCCCTTGCTCTGTCTGTCTAGCCCCTGTCTCTTTCTGTCTGTCTAGCCCCTCACAAATCAAAATCAAATCAAATCTATTTATAAAGCCCTTCTTACATCAGCTGATATCTCAAAGTGCTGTACAGAAACCCTGCCTAAAACCCCAAACAGCAAGCAATGCAGGTGTAGAAGCACGGTGGTTAGGAAAAACTCCCTAGAAAGGAGGGGCACCTCTTTCTTTCTCTGTCATTCTAGCCCCTCTCCCTTTCTCTGTGTGTCTAGCCCCCTGCTATTTCTCTGTCCGTCTAGCCCCTCTCTTTCTCTGTCTTTCTAGCCCCTCTCCCTTTGTCTGTCTGTCTAGCCCCTCTCCCTTTGTCTGTCTAGCCCCTCTCTTTCTCTGTCTTTCTAGCCCCTCTCTTTCTGTCTGTCTAGCCCCTCTCTCTTTCTCTTCCTGTCTACCCCTCTCTCTTTCTCTTCCTGTCTAGCCCCTCTCTCTTTCTCTTCCTGTCTCGCTCCTCTTTTTCTCTACCTGTCTAGCCCCTCTCTCTTTCTCTGCCTGTTACAGTGAGTGAGTGGAATAATTCATTTACACCCCATAGACATAGGATAGAGCAGGATAGGGCCTTTTAGATTCAGTAGGCTAACAAGTCTGGCCCACTGACCGTGTGTGTGTGTGTGTGTGTGTGTGTGTGTGTGCAGCCCTTACCTGGTCTGGCGTGGTCTTGCCCTCCTCAGCAACCATGGCACGCAGGCAGGAGATGGAGCCGATGAGAGGCACAGCCAGACCAACACGTAGATACCTCTGACCCTTCGTACTGAACACCAGGGTCACACTCATACACCTGGAGAGGGAGACAGAAAGAGAATCTTGTTCCAGACAGTTCTTCACAAGCACACACACAAAGACAGCATCAAGACATTGCACTTGCTGTGTTGTTCTCTTATCTCCTCCACGGTGTCTGTCTGGGCATGCTTGACTGCAAGGTGATGCTAACGTGTTAGCATTAGCACCACAGGGAGCCTGTCTGTGTCTGCTTAGGAATGCCTATCTACAATCAACAGGAGCTAGCTAGTGCAGAAGATGTGGGCATGACAGGTGGAGCAACAGGAAGGATGAAGGGATGAGCACTTAGTGCTATGAGGCCACAGGTTTGAGGTGACTTAGCTGAGGGAAGAGGGGGTGGAGGGATAGAGAGATGGAGGGATGGATAGAGGAAAAGAGGAAAGTCTGGGAGAGAGACAGGAGCTCTGATGACGCCCCAGCTTCCTGCTTCCCCATCATGCATTATTCAGGAAGTGTTGTGTCGTTGCTAACAGAGTGCTCAAAAAGCAGAGTGAGATGCGGTGTACAAAGTAAGAGCCAGTGATGTTAGTTTACCCCCTGCTGATGTAAGAAGACACGACCGTCACTGAGATTTTACTAACTGTGTGTGTCTCTGCCACTGAGATTTCACTAACTGTGTGTGTCTCTGCCACTGAGATTTCACTAACTGTGTGTGTCTCTGCCACTGAGATTTCACTAACTGTGTGTCTCCGCTTGCGAAAGTATTCACCCCCTTTGGCATTTTTCCTATTTTGTTGCCTACAACCTGGATTTAAAATGGATTTTTTGGGGGGGGTTTTGTAACATTTGATTTACACAACATGCCTACCACCTTGAAGATGGAAAATATTTATTATTGTGAAACAAACAAAAAATAAGATTTTTTTTAAACAGACTTAAGTGTGCATAACTATTCATCCCCCCAAAGTTAATATTTTGTAGAGCAATCTTTTGCAAAAATTACAGCTGCAAGTCTCATGAGGTATATCTCTATAAGCTTGACACATCTAGCCACTGGGATTTTGCCCATTTTTCAAGAACAAACTGCTCCAGCTCATTCAAGTTGGATGGGTTCCGCTGGTGTACAACAATCTTTAAGTCATACCACATATTCTCAATTGGATTCAGGTCTGGGCTTTGACTAGGCCATTCCAATACATTTAAATGTTTCCCCTTAAACCACTTGAGTGTTGCTTTAGCAGTATGCTTCGGGTCATTGTCCTGCTGTAAGGTTATCCTCCGTCTCAGTTTCAAATCTCTGGAAGACAAAGAGGTTTCCCTCAAGAATTTCCTGTATTTAGTGCCATCCATCATCCCTTCAATTCTGACCAGTTTCCCAGTCCCTGCCGATGAAAAACATCTCCACAGCATGATGCTGCCACCACCATGCTTCACTGTGGGGATGGTGTTCTCGGGGTGATGAGAGGTGTTGGGTTTGCGCCAGACATTGTGTTTTCATTGATGGCCAAAAAGCTCAATTTTAGTCTCATCTGACCAGAGTACCTTCTTCCATATGTATGGGGAGTCACCCACATGCCTTTTGGTGAACACCAAACGTATTTGCTTATTTCTTTCTTTAAGCAATGGCTTTTTTTCAGGCCACTCTTCCGTAAAGCCCAGCTCTGTGGAGTGTACAGCTTACAGTGGTCCTATGGACAGATACGATCTCCGCTGTGGAACTTTGTAGCTCCTTCAGGGTTTTCTTTGGTCTCTTTGTTGCCTCTCTGATTAATGCCCTCCTTGCCTGGTCTGTGAGTTTAGGTGTCATCCCTCTCTTGGCAGGTTTGTTGTGGTTCCATATTCTTTCCATTTTTTAATAATGGATTTAATGGTGCACCGTTAGATGTTTAAAGTTTCTAATATTTTTTTATAACCCAACCCTGATCTGTACTTCTCTACAACTTTTTCCCTGACCTGTTTGGAGAGCTCCTTGGTCTTCATGGTGCCGCTTGCTTGGTGGTGCCCCTTGCGTAGTGGTGCCCCTTGCTTAGTGGTGTTGCAGACTCTGGGGTCTTTCAGAACAGATGTATATATACTGAGATCACGTAACAGATCATGTGACACAGATTGCACACAGGTGGACTTCATTTAACTAATTATGTGACTTATGAACGTAATTGGATGCACCAGATCTTATTTAGGGGCTTCACAGCAAAGGGGGTGAATACATCTGGACAAGAGCAATACCTATGTAAGAATGCTGTTCATCGACTACAGCTCAGCATTTAACTCCAAACTCGTCATTAAGCTCGAGACCCTGGGTCTCAACCCCGCCCTGTGCAACTGGGTCCTGGACTTCCTGACGGGCCGCCCCCAGGTGGTGAGGATAGGAAACAACCTCTCCACCCCGCTGATCCTCAACACTGGGGCCCAACAAGGGTGCGTTCACAGCGCTCTCATGTACTCCCTGTTCACCCATGACTGCGTGGCCAGGCACGCCTCCAACTCAATCATCAAGTTTGCAAACGACACTACAGTGGTAGGCTTGATTACCAACAACGACGAGATGGCCTACAGGGAGGAGGTGAGGGCCCTCGGAGTGTGGTGTCAGGAAAATAACCTCACACTCAATGTCAATAAAACAAAAGGAGATGATCGTGGACTTCAGGAAACAGCAGAGGGAGCACTCCCCCTATCCACATCGACGGGACAGTAGTGGAAAAGGTGGAAAGTTTTAAGTTCTTTGGCATACACATCACGGCAAACTGAAATGGTCCACTCACACAGACAGTGTAGTGAAGAAGGTGCAGCAGCGCCTCTTCAACCTCAGGAGGCTGAAGAAATCCGGCTTGTCACCAAAAACCCTCACAAACGTTTACAGATGCACAATGGGGAGCCTCCTGTCGGGCTGTATCACCGCCTGGTACGGCAACTGCTCCACCCACAACCGTAAGGCTCTCCAGAGGGTAGTGAGGTCTGCACAACGCATCACCGGGGGCAAACTACCTGCCCTCCAGGACACCTATACCACCCGATGTCACAGGAAGCCAAAAAGATCAGTCAGTACAGGTGCATCAAAGCTGGGACCGAGAGACTGAAAAACAGCTTCTATCTCAAGGCCATCAGACTGTTAAACAGCCATCACTAACATTGCGTGGCTGCTGCCAACATACTGACTCAAATCTCTAGCCACTTTAATAATGAAAATTGGATGTAATAAATGTATCACTAGTTACTTTAAACAATGCCACTTTATATAATGTTTACATACCCTACATTGCTAATCTCATATGTATATACTGTACTCTATATCATCTGCTGCATCTTGCCTATGCCGTTCGGCCATTTCTCATCCACATATTTATATGTACATATTCTTATTCATTCCTTTACACTTGTGTGTATAAGCTAGTTGCTGTGAAATTGTTAGATTTCTTGTTAGATATTACTGGATGGTCGGAACTAGAAGCACAAGCATTTCGCTACACTCGCATTAACATCTGCTAACCATGTGTATGTGACCAATACAATTTGACTTGACATATGCACGCACCACCTTTCCGTTATTTTACTGCCAATCTAGCATGTTAATAGCATCAGTATCAGACTGGCCCTGTGGATAGACTGTCTGTGAGCTAGAGAGGGACAATGCGATATATATGCTATCCAAGCAACCTGTTGTGTATCTGTCAGAAACGCCCACCCTGCTTTTCACAACACTAGAACTTGATCATATTCCACTGTGTCTTGTTGTCAAAGTGTTCATGTCAAAGTGTACATGTCACACACACACACACACACACACACACACACACACACACACACACACACACACACACACACACACACACACACACACACACACACGTGCAGTGGCTTTATGACTGGTGTGGCTTACCTGGTTTGCCGCAGGGGAATGGGCAGTGAGATGCAGAGGAAGGGGTCAAAGGTGTTGCTCTGTTTAAGGCAATGTGGACATGTCAGGGAGGACCTATAGACACAAGGGAGAGAGGGGGTTGGGTTAAAGAGATAGTTCACCCCAATTACTAAATGACATAATAGTCTCATTACCCTGTAAACAGTCTATGGACAAGGTAAGACAGCAATCCACGCTTTGGTTTTGTTTACCTGGCCACTGTTTCAAATGCTAACATTTAATCATTTGTGGCACAAATCAAATGCAAGTCAATGCTAACTATATTAGCATTTTTGCGCTTCATGTCCAGATCATCTATGTCACTTCATTAAGTTACACAATACATGTTTTAATACTTTAGGATGAGTAGAAACAATAGAAGGTCAACCTGGTCAGATCACAGAGAGCAAACAAATCCATTTTTCCAACCAGCTCCTCTCACGTGATGTGGGATGGTGTGGTACACATGCACATGATATTGGGCACCGTGTGTGTGTGTGTGTGTAGGTTGAGTGGAGAGATGTTCGACCTCACCTGGCAAGGCTTCTATATGTGTAACGTTATGCATGGCGTATTACGGAGTAGGTGGACAGAACAGAGAAAGTGCATTTAGCTCCAAGAGAGACAACACTACACCTGGAGCCTCACATCCCCAGTTAGAAAACACACCGGAATAGACTGAAATATTCACAAGGACGGAGAGAAATAACCTGGTTTTATTTTTGAATATTTTAGCAGGTGTTCAAAAATCGTGGTGGGAAGGGAGGAATGTGGGGAAGAAAAATACTGCAGGAATTCAGTAGATGTAGGGAGGTTAAACAATCGCTTAGCCAGCTTACATACATGTATTTTCGTTAGTCGTCATGCATCTTATTTATCACACGTGCATGGCATACAGAGCTTAGTTTGAGGAGAGGAAGATCCTACTTATTGGAGTGAAAACTGCTTTCGGAATCCAAGTCATTGCGCAACAAATAACAATTCTAAATGCAGTCGCGTGTTATTAACATTGGTGGCCACGATTAAAAAAGGAGCTATTGTTATTTCTCAATATCAACTCGTAAAGCGAGCGTCCCATTCGCCAATCGGATGCATACGCTATAGCCTGCCTACCGCTGACTATCAGCGCATCACCACCATTTTGCAATATGAGCTTGCGGCAGTATAATTGTTTGAAACTTGAACGTTTTAGGTCACTTCAAATAATGAGGCATGTCTTACCTTGCTTCAAAGTAGCCTAATGAAAATCCATCCATAGAAACACGGAGGCAATTCTTTATAAAGACTTCCTCATGCCATTAACCAGCATTTCTCTCCTGTTCTATTGGTTTTCATATTTACTTTATTTCGTTGTCCAGAAGCCAAAGGCACAATCCTAGTCATATTAGCAACTAGAGGTCGACCGATTATGATTTTTCACCGCCGATACCGATACCAATTATTGGAGGACAAAAAAAGCCGATATGATTAATCGGACGATTTTTAAAACACTTATTTTAATTTAATATAATACATCAATAATATCAATTTAGACTCAAATAAATAATTAAACATGTTAAATTTGGTTTAAATAATGCAAAAACAAAGTGTTGGAGAAGAAAGTAAAAGTGCAATATGTGCCATGTAAGAAAGCTAACGTTTAAGTTCCTTGCTCAGAACATGAGAACATATGAAAGCTGGTGGTTCTTTTTAACATGAGTCTTCAATATTCCCAGGTAAGAAGTTTTAGGTTGTAGTTATTATAGGACTATTTCTCTCTATACCATTTGTATTTCTTATACCTTTGACTATTGGATGTTCTTATAGGCACTTTAGTATTGCCAGTGTAACAGTATAGCTTCTGTCCCTCTCCTCGCTCCTACCTGGGCTTGAACCAGGAACACATCGACAAAAGCCACCCTCGAAGCAGCGTTACCCATGCAGAGCAAGGGGAACAACTACTCCAAGTCTCAGAGCAAGTGACGTTTGAAACGCTATTAGAGCGCACCCCGCTAACTAGCTAGCCATTCCACATCACATCGTTACACCAGCCTAATCTCGGGAGTTGATAGGCTTGAATTCATAAACAGCAGAGCTGCTGGCAAAACGCATGAAAGTGCTGTTTGAATGAATGCTTATGAGCCTGCTGGTGCCCACCATCGCTCAGCCAGACTTTATCAAATCATAGACTTAATTATAACATAATAACACACAGAAATACGAGCCTTAGGTCATTAATATGGTCGAATTCGGAAACTATCACCTCGAAAACAAAACATTTATTCTTTCAGTGAAATACGGAACCGTTTTTAAATCTAACGGGTGGCGTCCGTAAGTCTAAATATTCCTGTTACATTGTACAACCTTCAATGTTATGTCATAATTACGTAAAATTCTGGCAAATTAGTTTGCAATGAGACAGGCGGCCCAAACTGTTGCATATACCCTGACTCTGCGTGCAATGAATGCAAGAGAAGTGACACAATTTCACCTGGTTAATATTGCCTGCTAACCTGGATTTATTTTAGCTAAATATGCAGGTTTAAAAATATATACTTCTGTGTATTGATTTTAAGAAAGGCATTGATGTTTATGGTTAGGTACACGTTTCGCGAATGCGCACTGCATCGATTATATGCAACGCAGGACACGCTAGATAAACTAGTAATATCATCAACCATGTGTAGTTATAACTAGTGATTATGATTGATTGAGTTTAAAGCTAGCTAGCAACTTACCTTGGCTTCTTACTGCATTCGCGTAACAGACAGGCTCCTCGTGAGGCAGGTGGTTAGAGCGTTGGACTAGTTAACCGTAAGGTTGCAAGATTGAATCCCTGAGCTGACAAGGTAAAGATCTGTCATTCTGATCCTGAACAAGGCAGTTAACCCACCGTTCCTAGGCCGTCATTGAAAATAAGAATGTGTTCTTAACTGACTTGCCTTGTTAAATAAAGATGAAATAAAAGTGTAAAAAAATATATATATATTTTTTTTAAAGGCAAAATCGGTGTCCAAAATGACAGATTTGTGATTGTTATGAAACCTTGAAATCGGCCCTAATTAATCGGCCTTTCCGATTAATCGGTCGACCTCTATTAGCAACCCATCATAGTAGTTACTATTAGATTCCCCCTCTTTCTATGTTCCTAATTGAGATTTCTGTCATCTCTGTCAAATGGAACTGCTCGTATTAGATGCACAGATTAAAACTGTGTTTTCCCCGAATTGCATTTGGGCAAATGTTTGAGAATCTAGTTGCTCCATTACAGGAGTTGCATGGTCAATAATAGGCTATAGTCTTTTGACTGAAAGACAATAGGCTTGCTATTGTTGTATGTTTCCATTAGGCTCTTAATGAAAAATGTCCGGTCCTTGTATGCATAGTATCAGAGAAGAAGAGGTCGAAGCGAGGGGTTTCACTCTCACCAAAATCCAAAATAAATCCAATGGTTTCTCTGGGCTTATTTTGGCCCTAAGCTTGTCGCCTGCTTTCCTGTTTTTGGACGACTCCCATTGCTCTGGCGGAAACATAAGCATCTTGTCATTATATACAGATCTCTGACAGTATTTCCTCTCGTTTTTTTTTTTTTTTTTTTACAGTTTATTGACCGGTTAATAATGATGGTCAGTTAGTCGGAAACAAAATTGACTGAAATATGAATCCTAAGTAGATGTGCTTATTAGAAAAAGAGAGGCGCAGACGGAAACAGAAGAGAGAGCACCAAGTCAACTGAGAAGCAAGGACTTCCAGATTGACAGGGACATGACATCTGCGACATCATCCCAATGCAAAAGAGTCACTATCTCGCCTCATCCTCCCGTGTCATACAGGGCATCCACTACCAGTGTCAACCAACACAATAATGACTCCAACATGAATACCTCCCTGGCCGGTGGCCCAGCCAGAGTACACCCAGGGGGATTTAGTAATGGTGCCCTACAGGGGGATCAGCAGGGGATGAGCCTGGGGGTTAAGCACAGAAACATGGAGGACAGCCCAGAGGACTGTGTCAGCAGCATCCCCGGGGGAGGGCAAAGGCGGATGCACAGGGGAGAAAGAAAGGTGGTGGCAGTAGAGAGAAAGATGGAGGCAGAGAAGGAAGGATGGTGGTGGTAGAGAGAAGGATGGATGGTGGTAGAGAGAAAGATGGAGGCAGAGAAGGAAGGATGGTGGTGGTAGAGAGAAGGATGGATGGTGGTAGAGAGAAAGATGGAGGCAGAGGAGAGATGGAAGGATGGTGGTGCTGTGGCAGAGATTTTTTTGGACTATACTCGGCCTTGTCTCAGGATGGTAAGTTGGTGGTTGAAGATATCCCTCTAGTGGTGTGGGGGCTGTGCTTGGCAAAGTGGGTGGGGTTATATCCTTCCTGTTTGGCCCTGTCTGGGGGTATCATCGGATGGGGCCACAGTGTCTCCTGACCCCCCCTGTCTCAGCCTCCAGTATTTATGCTGCAGTAGTTTATGTGTCGGGGGGCTAGGGTCAGTCTGTTATATCTGGAGTACTTCTCCGGTGTCCTTTGTGAATTTAAGTATGCTCTCTCTAATTCTCTCTTTCTCTCAGAGGACCTGAGCCCTAGGACCATGCCTCAGGACTACCTGGCCGTGCTGCTGCTCCAGTTTCAACTGTTCTGCCTGTGATTATTATTATTTGACCATGCTGGTCATTTATGAACATTTGAACATCTTGGCCATGTTCTGTTATAATCTCCACCCGGCACAGTCAGAAGAGGACTGGCCACCCCTCATAGCCTGGTTCCTCTCTAGGTTTCTTCCTAGGTTTTGGCCTTTCTAGGGAGTTTTTCCTAGCCACCGTGCTTCGACACCTGCTTTGCTTGCTGTTTGGGATTTTAGGCTGGGTTTCTGTACAGCACTTTGAGATATCAGCTGATGTAAGAAGGGCTATATAAATACATTTGATTTGATTTGGTGGTAGAGAAAAGGAAAAATGGCGGTGGTAGAGAGAAGGAAAGATGGTGGTGGAAGAGAGAAGGAAGGATGGTGGTGGTAGAGAGAAGGAAGGAAGGATGGTGGTGGAAGAGAGAAAGAAGGATGGTGGTGGTAGAAGGAAGGAAGGATGGTGGTGGTAGAAAGAAGGAAGGATAGTGGTGGTAGAAGGAAGGAAGGAAGGTGGTGGTAGAGCGAAGGAAGGACTGTGGTGGTAGAGCGAAGGAAGGACTGTGGTGGTAGAGGGAAGGATGGTGGTGGTAGAGGGAAGGATGGACGGTGGTGGTAGAAGGAAGGAAGGATGGTGGTGGTGGTAGAAGGAAGGAAGGAAGGATGGTGGTGGTGGTAGAAGGAAGGATGGTGGTGGTAGAGGGAAGGATGGACAGTGGTGGTAGAAGGAAGGAAGGATGGTGGTGGTAGAAGGAAGGAAGGAAGGATGGTGGTGGTAGAAGGAAGGAAGAACGGTGGTGGTAGAGAGAAGGAAGGATGGTGGTGGTAGAGCGAAGGAAGGACTGTGGTGGTAGAGAAGGAAGGACGGTGGTGGTAGAAGGAAGGAAGGATGGTGGTGGTAGAGAGAAGGAAGGATGGTGGTGGTGGTAGAGAGAAGGAAGGACGGTAGTGGTAGAGAAGAGGAAGGTGGTGGTAGAGAAGAGGAAGTATGGTGGTGGTGGTAGAGAGAAGGAAGGACGGTGGTGGTAGAGAAGAAGAAGGATGGTGGTGGTAGAGAGAAGGAAGGATGGTGGTGGTAGAGAGAAGGAAGGACGGTGGTGGTAGAAGGAAGGAAGGATGGTGGTGGAAGAGAGAAGGAAGGATGGTGGTGGTAGAAGGAAGGAAGGATGGTGGTGGTAGAAAGAAGGAAGGATAGTGGTGGTAGAAGGAAGGAAGGACGGTGGTGGTAGAAGGAAGGAAGGACGGTGGTGGTAGAGAGAAGGAAGGATGGTGGTGGTAGAGGGAAGGATGGATGGTGGTGGTAGAAGGAAGGAAGGATGGTGGTGGTAGAGGGAAGGATGGATGGTGGTAGTAGAAGGAAAGAAGGACGGTGGTGGTGGAAGGAAGGACGGTGGTGGTAGAAGGAAGGAAGGAGGTGGTGGTAGAGCGAAGGAAGGACTGTGGTGGTAGAGGGAAGGATGGATGGTGGTGGTAGAGGGAAGGATGGATGGGGGTGGTAGAAGGAAAGAAGGATGGTGGTGGTAGAAGGAAAGAAGGACGGTGGTGGTAGAAGGAAGGAAGGACGGTGGTGGTAGAGCGAAGGAAGGACTGTGGTGGTAGAGGGAAGGATGGATGGTGGTGGTAGAAGGAAGGAAGGAAGGACGGTGGTGGTAGAGGGAAGGATGGATGGTGGTAGTAGAAGGAAAGAAGGACGTGGTGGTAGAAGGAAGGAAGGACGGTGGTGGTAGAGCGAAGGAAGGACTGTGGTGGTAGAGGGAAGGGTGGATGGTGGTGGTAGAGGGAAGGATGGATGGTGGTGGTAGAGGGAAGGATGGATGGTGGTGGTAGAGGGAAGGATGGAGGGGTGAAAGGAAAAGGAAAGAATGAAGACGAGTAGACACCCAGCAGATTGGTTGGAGAGAGAGAGGCAGCCATTCAGACTTGCTTGTGTGGAACATATTAGCTCCACCATGCTGATACATCTGACTGTTCTGCTCTCTCTGCTCTCTCTTTTCCTCCTGGTTGTTCTCAGCTGACTGAGTCCAGGTTATCAGGTGTTCTGCTGAGTCACTCCAGGACAGTGATGCAGTCAAGTATAGTCGGTACAGGTCTGTAGCGAGAGTTGTTACAACACAGGGCCTGTATCCACAAAGAGTCTCAGAGTAGGAGCGCTGATCTAGGACCTGTCCTTATAAATCGTATTCCTTTCGATCTAAAAGGCTAAACTAATCCTAGATCAGCGCTCCTACTCAGAGAGGTTTTGTAGAGATGTGCCCAGATATCATAGAAATAGCATTACGATTTCAATAGTATTACTTAGTTATTGTATTTCTATGGATCCCAGATTTCCCCCATTCAACACTCTGTCAGGCTGTAAATGACATTCTGACAGTCACAGCATTAGCGGTGCTTACACCTCCCAACGTCACTTGGAACGCTCTCAGAGGAGGCTGACGTGCTCACAATCACTTAGAACTTAGTATGTGGAGGCTGACATGCACACAATCACTTAGAACTTAGTATGTGGAGTCTGACGTGCACACAATCACTTAGAACTTAGTATGTGGAGGCTGACGTGCACACAATCACTTAGAACTTAGTATGTGGAGGCTGACATGCACACAATCACTTAGAACTTAGTATGTGGAGGCTGACATGCACACAATCACTTAGAACTTAGTATGTGGAGGCTGACGTGCTCACAATCACTTAGAACTTAATATGTGGAGGCTGACGTGCACACAATCACTTAGAACTTAGTATGTGGAGGCTGACGTGTACACAATCACTTAGAACTTAGTATGTGGAGGCTGACGTGCACACAATCACTTAGAACTTAGTATGTGGAGGCTGACGTGCACACAATCACTTAGAACTTAGTATGTGGAGGCTGACGTGCACACAATCACTTAGAACTTAGTATGTGGAGGCTGACGTGCTCACAATCACTTAGAACTTAGTATGTGGAGTCTGACATGCACACAATCACTTAGAACTTAGTATGTGGAGGCTGACGTGTACACAATCACTTAGAACTTAGTATGTGGAGTCTGACGTGCACACAATCACTTAGAACTTAGTATGTGGAGGCTGACGTGCACACAATCACTTAGAACTTAGTATGTGGAGGCTGACGTGTACACAATCACTTAGAACTTAGTATGTGGAGGCTGACATGCACACAATCACTTAGAACTTAGTATGTGGAGTCTGACGTGTACACAATCACTTAGAACTTAGTATGTGGAGGCTGACATGCACACAATCACTTAGAACTTAGTATGTGGAGTCTGACGTGTACACAATCACTTAGAACTTAGTATGTGGAGGCTGACGTGTACACAATCACTTAGAACTTAGTATGTGGAGGCTGACGTGCACACAATCACTTAGAACTTAGTATGTGGAGGCTGACGTGTACACAATCACTTAGAACTTAGTATGTGGAGGCTGACGTGTACACAATCACTTAGAACTTAGTATGTGGAGGCTGACGTGTACACAATCACTTAGAACTTAGTATGTGGAGGCTGACGTGTACACAATCACTTAGAACTTAGTATGTGGAGGCTGACGTGCACACAATCACTTAGAACTTAGTATGTGGAGTCAGACGGCGTTTCCACTCGGGTTGGTTCACCTGTCTGTGAGGAGAGAGTCTGTCAGTGTGTGTGTGTGTCAAGCCTATCCTCGCACCACCATCCACTCTGCATTTGGCTGACTCCACAGCACCAATCCCCTGGCCTCTAGCCCACAGCAACGAGTTAGCAGTCCTACCGTCCGACGGTCTACCAGAGATCATTATTCATCATTTATACAGATGAGGTTTTGAACAGCCTCCCTGCACTACCTAAATAAATAGTACGTGACCAGCATTACTAAACACGTAGGCTCATGTCACCTTTCTTAAACGCAGCATCTGTATCGCTCAAGACCCCTGAATTAAGACATAATTAACCCAAACAGCATGACTGAACGTGCAAGCCTCACCCTATTGGAATGCAGCTCTCGTGTCATAGGCCAACATATAGCACATGCTACGCATCAACATACATGAGACAGAATTCAAACATCATGACACAGACACAGTGCTTTTAGAGAATGTTTGACCAGTAAATGGGTCCAAGAGCTTTCGTGAACGCAGCTCTCATAGCAAACAGCTCACACCGTGCATTACCCTGAACCCACATTAGACAGAATAAAGATACTGTGTCACACACACCACACAGACCTTTCTAGTGAATAGACATCAACCCCCTTTTCCTTTCAGTTTCACCAGCTAAAAATCCATCTCTGCTTGAATAATGTATTCCAATGCATTCACAGTCCATTTCATCCCAAAATTGAGAGGACAAATGCGAGATATAACTTCCCCAGGGGTTGGAGTCAGCCAGGTCTCATAAATACTCAGCGCTCGGGTGAAAAGCCCATTTGAGATTCAATATCGTGCCATTATTGATTTGCATTTTCCACAAATGTGGCTAAAAGCAAAGTGGTAGAGAAACACATTGGTAATGGCCGGGGATGCGAATGATGCCTGAACAGAAATGAAAGGACCCCAATCACAGACACTGATGGATTCAGGCCCGGCACAGTGGTCCTGATGCCATTTCAGCCCAGTGCCGCTCCAGGACAAAGGCACAGGCTCGAGTATCCCCTCCCTTAGTCGTTCGACTAACCAATCAATCCACAGACAAAAGTCTACAGCATAGTGTCTTCTGCCCTGTAATTAGCATAACGTCTAAAGTGGAACACATGGCAGGTCCTTCCAGAATTTTACTCTACAGGTCAGCAGACAGTTCCTCCTCTGTTCCCTCCTTTCCTCTCTTCCTCCTTTCCTCTCTTCCTCATTTCCTCTCTTCCTCTGGTGAAACGGGGAGGGCCGCTGTAGCCAGAGCGAAATCCCCCTGTCAGTCAGTCAGTCAGTCTGTCTGGGTTGCTGGTGTCCAGGTTGGGTTGGATGAGTGCACTGAAGCTGATCTGCCCCTATCTGCTTCTCCATTAGAGACCTTTAAACAAAGGGCCCACACCATGGGAAATGAACAGAGGGCTACGCCTCAAGGGGGGGGGGGGGGGGGGGGGAATAACAAATGTTTCCGGCTGCCTCTCTTTGAGGGGTGTGACGAGCTGGAAGATGAAGTCTGGGAGAGTTAACGCAACGCGGGTTAGGAGACAAGCTGATTGGTCTGTTGAATGCTTCCTGTGCTGGACATTTGGATTGTGTCTTCAACTTCAAGAGATTGCGTGTGACATTTGTGATATTGGAGGCAGCGCCAAGCTAAAAAGGATGTTCACTTGTTTAACAACGTTGAGTTGAAATCACCCCCCCTCCCCCCAACCCCCAATAGTTGTTGTGACCTTCATCTCACAGTGTTGATGAAGTTTGAGGTTGACCATCCTCATCATCCTGCGAAAGCATTTCCTCTGTTGACGATGTGTACTATCTCCGAGTGGCCTTTACAGTCCCAGAGTGTTCATGTCAGAGAGTTCATGAGTATGCGGATGGTTACTGCCTCTATCCACTCAGAGAAGGGTATCCGCATCCCTGCCTGTGTGTATCCTGCTTGCATACTGAGAGGTGCGATGCGCTCTGGTCCCCATCTGCAGTGTGGAGATATGAGGCTAGACGAGGCTCTAATCATCCCGCTCTCTCTCTCTCTCTGGTGTCGATCCAGGCCGTTGACAGCCTCCTCCTCCACGTCACCACGTCATTGGGGACCCGGACACCAGTTTTTGAACTCATTCTCTCAACAAACAACTGCACTATCATCTCTGGCAAGCTTCAACTGCAAGTACTTACTGTGTAGGATCCTACAGTACAGATCCAACTCCATAAAATAAAGGGCACGTTGTGAGTGGGCACGCACACCTGAGAACTCTCAGCTCCTCTCTTTACGGAAGTACGCCATTTCTCTTTTTATTACCTCAGCTGTTAGTGGGGTATCAACAAGGAGGAGGGAAAACATATTGGCAGTCCTCACAATTACTCCACCGTCCTCAACCACTAGAGTCAACCGCATCGTGAAACAGCGTACACAGTTTCACAGAGAGTAATAAAGTGCCTCAGCTCTGACAGTAGTGGGTCAAAACAATTGTATTGGTGTTTGCTTGGCAGAGAAGTAAACAGGGTAAACAGAACTACTGTTTTAGTGGGGTAATTGGCAGACCTGTGTGTGTGCGAACAGTGTGTGTGCGAACAGTGTGTGTGTGTGTGTGTGTGTGTGTGTGTGTGTGTGTGTGTGTGTGTGTGTGTGTGTGTGTGTGTGTGTGTGTGTGTGTGTGTGAGAGAGTAAGTGTTAGTTGATGATAGTTAGAAGGTGTCGGGTCGGAGAGGGGAAGCAGAGCTTGGAGTCTCTACACTCTGTACGTTCACAAAAAAACACCAGTGGAGAGATCAAAGCAGCCCTCCACTTCATCAACTCTCTAACCCCCACTTCAAAGCATCCAGCCTGGGATGGGATCAGCTCAGAGACGCCCCAGGTAAGGTCAAGGTGGAAGGGGGGAAGATGGCAGCCCATGAGGGGGAGGGAGTGGGAGTGGGTCATCATGGTAATAAAATCAAAGGACAGGTTGAATGAGGAGTGACAATGTGAGCTCTGGATAATCTGCTTTAAAAGGTTTGGCTACAGAAATCTGCACCACCATCTTGGGCAGCTGTGTTGAACTGCCTCCCAAATGTCATGCTATTCCCTTTATAGTGCACAACGTTTAACCAGGGCCCATTGAAGTTGTGTAGCCTACTTTAAAGGCAATAGGGTGCCATTTGGGATGCTACCGTTGACACTAAGAAAACCAACGTTCCAAACTCCACATGACAGACTGAGGGTGTAGACCAAGAGTCATTTGAGGCTGGAAAGTGACTGTCGCTTGTCTCTCTCGTTTCGCAGCCTAAACCACCAGACAGCCTCCACTCTAATCGCAAACATTTATTCAGATCAGAACGCCCCCGAGGAGTCTCACAGATATAAAAAGACTGGCAGAGAGAGAGAGAGAGAATGAAAGAAAGATAGTGAGACTGACAGATTCAGAGAGAGAGAGATAAAGACCTTAAACTGAAATGGAATTGAGAGAGAGAGAGAGAGAGAGAGAGAGAGAGAGAGAGAGAGAGACAGAGAGACAGAGAGAGACAGAGACAGAGAGAGAGAGAGAGAGAGAGAGAGAGAAACAAACTAAGAGTGATTATTCTTTTGTTTAGTCATGCTATTAGAAACCAGCGCCACGGCAACCACAATTATAGAAGGACAATAACATAAGGAGAAAGTGTGGAGGACGAGTCCCAGAACCCAAACTCATCAGAGCCAATGGGTGTCTCTCGATATGCATACTACCATGCTCCACACTCTCATGCTCCAACAACGTTCTCTTGACTACGTTCTTGTGAGGACGAGAGAGAATGCATAAAACATTACATTTGAGAAGCACTTCCCCTACTGTTTTACCTCACACTGCAGGACAATGGCAACAATAGACAAAACAAGATTTACACAAAGCAAGTTTTACTTCATAATTATCAGCTAGATATGTGAATCGTAATAATCTAACTTACCAGCTAGTTAAACAGGCAAAAATGACCTAAAACTAATATTATGCTAGGTCGATGTCAATTCTTTGTGGGTAGCTAGCTAACAATTCTTCAGTAGTAACTGTAGTAGCTAGCCAGTTAGCCCTATTGACTTATTATGGGCTTGCGTTCTATGGTACCTAGGCAGGTAAACATGCTAAAATGTACACAGCAGGTATTTATTAACATATCAACATAAAATATTGTAATCAGGTAACATTTTACATGCGAATAAGCAACATTTCACATTTGAGAAGTTCCCTCCGTGCTCCGTTTCGGCTACTTTGATTTGGACTCATACTCCGACCCTCTCGTGCTCCAATTTGCATGCTCAGAGCGCGGTAGTATGCATTTTGAAAAACACCCATTGTCTCAGTCACACTACGACACAGTCTTGTGTCTTCAGAAGTCTGGAAGATAGAACACCCAATACTGCAACGTTGAGTTAGAATGTTGGAACGGAGCCCAATGTAGTAACACAACAGTTTGAGTGCAGTGAATAGGATACATTACTTGTGCTGATCTGTATTCATACTCAAATGCACTTGCATGAACAGAAGTACAGTTATAGGCAGGCACAGTGCCTTAACTCTACAGACAAAAGGAACTTTATAGACGGCCCCATGTAATGCCAGGCCAGGCAGAGGTGTGGAACAGCCAGGCAGGCTCTACCTCTCACAGGCTCTACCTGCAAGGTCATCTGTAACAAGCCCTCCAGCCATCTGCCCCCCTCCTTCTCCATCTGTACCACCCTCCCACCTCCCTCCAGCCAAACCAGACAGCCGTTATCCTGCTACCTGAGTCTGTGTCCGGAACTCTGGAATCGCAATTACAGTGTAAACCTGCTACTCTCTGACACTTCAAGCTGTTGAGGTGGAGCCAGGCAGAAAATTACAAGGTGCGTTGCGGGAGAAACAACAGAGTTTGGAGTAGTTCTGTAATCACTTTACAGTAGACTGCATAATGTGACAACAACATGTACTCAATACTGAGACGTATCCTTAGGGAGCAGACCATCAAAGTACTTATTACTGGTGCTTGAAGTATTGTTTTGTAAACCCTGACTAAACACACACTACACTCTTTTTTAGCTGTCCCCAATGGAGAACCCTTCGAATAACACTTTTTTGCTCCAGGTAGAACCTTTTTGAGTTCGGTGTAGAACCCTTTCCAGAGTGTGTTCTACATGGAACTCAAAAGAGTTATACCTGGAACCAAAATGCGTTCCTGGAATTAAAAAAGGTTCATCCTATAGGGACAGGTTCCTTTTGGAACCCTTTTTCTAAGAGTGTACTACACCTTAGGTGTACAAATGTAGGATCTTAATTTGAGCCAGTTTGCTTCAGCAAGGAAATAATCCTGCAGAAATGGGAAATGGGAATTATTATGTGGGTTATAATTAATGAACATTTTTGTAGAGGTGGATACATTTTTCATTAGGGCAAGTCAAGTCTGAAATTTCAAAAATTGAAATTACAAACTTTAGAAGCCTTTTAAAAACTCAAATACACTAGAAGTTTGCATTACCTGCCTTGCAGGAAAATTGTCAGCAACAATTTTTTAAAATCTTATTAAGATCCTACATCTGTATATCCAGGATGGTGAGTCCAGACACTTCACAGCTGTCAGCCAAAACTGTTCGTCGAGGGCTGCAGTCCAAACACTTAAGACACCCTATCCCTTCAGCCCTTAAATTAAGTGGACACTTCTGATGACGTATCATGACGTCTGACGAGTATACACTTCCAGGGCAAGGGGCGAGGGAAGACGGAATGGACCACCCTTGGCCGGAAATTCGGCACTCAAACATCCCGCAATGATTGTGTTTTCAGCCACCGGTAACTTGTGGGTGCTTTATATACACTACAGTCAATTATGAGTGCATGTCTACTTTTATTGAATATATAATTATTAATATACGCCTACTGTATAATAGCTAGCAAATTAGTTAGCCTACCTAGCTGGAACTTCTGAAGAAGGAAAATGTTTTATTTCTACAATTTCCAAAAGATAACCAAACAAAACATATATTTCATTTTACGTGGCATTCTTTTTTACTTACACTTGTACGTCGACTTCTCCATTGATGTTGTTTTTAAGTTTTCGCGGATGTACAATCGTCGCGAATTGAATTATGGGGACTTCCCTTGCTTGGCTAATCATTTGGATCAACCTCCAAGATGGCGACGGGGACTCCCCCAAGGGCATAAGGCGAGGGTAAGTGGACGAGGGTTTGTCGTTTAACTGTTTGGACCGCAGCCTAGGTAGTGCACTATGAAGGGAATAGGGTGCCATTTGAGACAAGAGACAAAATGATTGATGAGAGGAGCCATCGCATTAGCATTCTTTGCTAAGCTGTTTAGAGATGCATTTGGAGTGTCTGGAAGGTCTCAGATTTCCCCTAGTGTCGCTACTCTTATCTGCTACTCTTACGTCCTATTATCATATTGCTATGATAATAGGACGTAAACACTACCTGTGTGCTGTTGTGGCAAACACATCATAGCCAAGAGCCAAGAGGGTCGGATGTTAAAGAAGACACACTTTACTCTGAATATTCCATCTCAGAATTCCGATATTCTGCCTCAAAATTCCGATATTCCATTTTAGACACAAATTTTTCCATAGGGGAAAATGGATTCTGAGGGCAATTTCCAATTAGCAGTCTGGAGAGATCAGTCTTCGCAGGGATACAGTGGGTTTGTATAAGTGTATAATCTATAATCCTGTGATTAGGGAGTGGGAATCATAATCCCATGATTGATTGAGTGGTTAACCCCGCATCATCATCAATACAGTCTAACTGTCTGGGGTTAACCCTATATTGATTGACTCACGCTAATCTACGAGCATGGTGTTAAGTCCAATACTAAACCCGATACAACTTGAGTCCTTCTTTGTTATAGAGAGGAGCGATGCCTGTTGGCTGCAATCGACTCCCTGCAGATTCTGTACATTTCAGGTCTAATCTCATTATCTATACAATAAGGATGTGTCAAAGTCTAATCATCCGTTAAACTGCTCAGTCAATCCATGTGGTATACAGATCAGTGGTTGGTATCATGAATCAACAAGTGGAACATTTCAACAGATTGATCTAAGAAGAGGTGGATGGGGAGGAAAGGAGATGGAGAACATCATGACAAGGCTAGCAGAGGGTCACTGCATTTCCATGAGACTGGCTACGCTGGGATCCTGCTGCTGCTGCTTTGTGTGTGTGTGTGTGTGTGTGTGTGTGTGTGTGTGTGTGTGTGTGTGTGTGTGTGTGTGTGTGTGTGTGTGTGTGTGTGTGTGTGTGTGTGTGTGTGTGTGTGAACACTGCAGACCAGGAGGAAAAGAGCCAAACAAGATACAGACAGAGACTAATCCCAGAAAGTGTTCACAGCTAGCTCAATGTGACCTACTTTAGCAGGCTACCGGTTCTTATCCACAGGAGGGAAAGTGCATGCTCACCTGTTCTGAATACCTATACTCTATATAATGGCATGCTATAGATTCTGGTGAGAAAAAAACTATGCACACAGACTTTACAAAAGTCTTGGATGAGAAGATTAGGTGTTTTTGTACTCCATGAAGCCTGGTGTGAGAAATCATGGTGTGAGAAATCATGGTGTGAGATATCGTTATTGAATTGCTGCATAACTTAAGTATGCGTTATCACATGACCTGTACTAATTGAATGTGACTCCTCACCTCTTATCGTCTGTGACTACTAATCTACCTGTATGATATTGTCTAGGACTATTACCTGTACTGTGCCTGAAAGTGGTCCTGGACGAAGCTGTGCCGCGTCCCAGGCTGTTGTGCTGCTGCTGGGCCGGAGACAGGGCTCTCCTCCGCTCCACCCAGCAGGCCCTGGAACAGAGAGAGAGAAAGCGTGAATGACCTGTATATATACATGTGTGTGTGTGTGTGTGTGTGAAAACGTCAACACTGAAACTAGAGCTGAACAGCAGCAGGGTAACAAGGTGTATCACAGCAGATGTAAACAGGAGCGCTACAATGGGACAGGGGCTAGATGAGGTGATAATGCATGTTAATACACTCTTGTACTTTTTATAGTGTTCAGCTTCGCTGGCGAAGAGAGAGAACGAACACAGCCAGATCTTACCTCGTGACTGTCATTACATGTGTGTGTGTTTGCGTTCCCATGTAATTCACTTTCCTCGGCTTTCCTTGGCTTAGGGGGAGATCGATGAGAGTTGGGTAGAAGGGGGAGCAGTAGGTAGGGAAACACATTAAAGTGAATATACTAAATCTGGGTTGAATCAAAACAAGTCGGTCTGGCTGCCCACTAGGGCTGTAAAGGTTCAACAAACCCGCGGTGGTACGTATTGCAGTTTTGGGGTTCGGTTAAGTTTCAGTACAGCGGGAAAATGAGACACCAACCATAATGTAGTTCATTTTTGTTTACTTAAGAGGTACAAAGTGTTGATATTCCTGATTCCATATATGATCATGATCCATATAATGCAGGGTGACAGCACAATCAGGAATAACAACACTGTATTTTCTTCAATGAAAAAACATGATTACTCATCCACAACAACACTAAAATAAAGTGCAATATGAGTGAAATCAAATCCAATTTGATTTGTCACATGCACCGAATACAACAGGTGAGGACCTTACAGTGAAATGTTTACTTACAAGCCCTTAACCAACAATGCCGTTTCAAGAAAAATACCCCCCAAAAATAAGAAATAAAATAAACAAATATTTAAAGAGCATTAGTAAAATAACTAGATATGCACAGGGGGTACCGGTACAGAGTCAATGTGCGGGGGCACCGGTTAGTCGAGGTAATTGAGGTAATATGTACATGTAGGTAGTTATTAAAGTGACTATGCATAAATAATAACAGAGAGTAGCAGCAGCGTAAAAGAGGGGGGGAAGAAATGCAAATAGTCTGGGTAGCCGTTTGATTAGATGTTCAGAAGTCTTATGGGTTTGGGGTAAAGCTGTTTAGAAGCCTCTTGGACCTGTCCAGGGACTGCGGTTGAAAATTAGCCGGCTGGTTAAACTGGCACTTTTACTGAAATGTTGATTAATGTGCACTGTCCCTGCAAAAATAAAATAAACTCAAACTCAAACCTAGACTTGGCGCTCCGGTACCGCTTGCCATGCGGTAGCAGAGAGAACAGTCTACGACTAGGGTGGCTGGAGTCTGACAATTTTTAGGGCCTTCCTCTGACACCGCCTGGTATAGAGGTCCTGGATGGCAGGAAGCTTGGCCCTGGTGATGTACTGGGCTGTATGCACTACCCTCTGTAGTGCCTTGCGGTCGGAGGCCGAGCAGTTGCCATACCAGGCAGGGATGCAACCAGTCAGTATACTCTCGATGGTGCAGCTGTAGAACTTTTTGAGGATCTGAGGACCCAGGCCAAATCTTTTCAGTCTCCTGAGGGGGGAATAGGTTTCGTTGTGCCCTCTTCACAACTGTATTGGTGTGCTTGGACCATGTTACTTTGTTGGTGATGTGAACGCCAAGGAACTTGAAGTTCTCAACCTGCTCCACTGCAGCACAGTCGATGAGAATTGGGGCATGTCCTCACTCCTCCTTTTCCTGTAGTCCACAATCATGTTATGTCATCTGCAAACTTAATGATGGTGTTGGAGTGAACAGGGAGTTCAGGAGGGGACTGAGCATGCACCCCTGAGGGGCCCCTTTGTTGAGGATCAGCGTGGCGGATGTGTTTTTACCTACCCTTACCACCTGGGTTCGCCCGTCAGGAAGTCCAGGATCCAGGTGCAGAGGGAGGTGTGGAGTCCCAGGGTCCTTAGCTTAGTGATGAGGTTTGAGGGCACTATGGTGTTGAACGCTGAGCTATAGCCAATGAATTGCAATCTCACATAGGTGTTCCTTTTGTCCAGGTGAGAAAGGGCAGTGTGGAGTGCAATAGAGAGTGTATCATCTGTGGATCTGTTGGGGAGGTATGCAAATTAGGGTGGTTCTAGGGTTTCTAGGATAATGGTGTTGATGTGAGTCATGACCAGTCTTTCAAAGCACTTTATGGCTACAGACGTGAGTGCTAAGGGTCGGTAGTCATTTAGGCAGGTTACCTTAGTATTCTTGGGTACCGGAAATATCGTGGTCTGCTTTAAACGTGTTGGTTTTACAGACTCAGACAGGGAGAGGTTGAAAATGTGAAGACACTTGCCAGTTGGTCAGCATATGCTCGGAGTTCACGTCCTGGTAATTCATCTGGCCCTGTGGCCTTGTGAATGTTGACCTGTTTAAAGGTCTTACTCACATCGGCTGCAGAGAGTGTGATCACACAGTCGTCCGGAACAGCTGATGCTCTCATGCCTGTTTCAGTGTTACTTGCCTCGAAGCGAGCATAGAAGTGATTTAGCTCGTCTGGTAGGCTCGTTTCACTGGGCAACCCTCGGCTGTGCTTCCCTTTGTAGTCTGTAATAGATTGCAAGCCCTTCCACATCTGATGAGCATCAGAGCCGGTGTAGTACGATTTGATCTTAATCCTGTATTGACGCTTTGCCTGTTTGATAGTTCTAGATCCTCCAACTGGTGGACCGCGGACCAGATCCAGATATATATATTTTTCTCTCGTTCGGGCATTGACCCCTGGTATCATATAAACACACAAAAGACATGAAAGAATGCTTAGAACTGCAGGAAATTAGCTTTAAATCAGCAAAACAAATCTCTGCCCCATGCAAAGCGTGTAGAATTGCGGGAAATTTGCTTTAAAACGGCTAAATGTTCTCTCCGCCAACAAGAGGGGTGTGAACAGTTTGGGGTCACATGGGTTGCGAGGTGGGGGTTTGTTACTACGCCGATAAATGACATTATCCATCCAGACCTTTGCCACCTAGGAATTTGTGTGACCGGATCTTCTCAAGTAGTAGTTGAGTACACTTGCTGTAGATGTCCTGCACAACATTGGCCAATTCATTGACAACTTCGTATTTAGCTTGCTTATATAGAGAAACTGCATTCACCCACAACTATAATTTATTGAAGTGCTTTGGTAGTTGATGTATTGAGTTCTGTTCAGTGCACAGAGAAATCAAACGAAGGATAGAGTGAACCACTGTGACTCATGGTGCTAGGGGACTGCAGGTAGATACAATTACCTGAACAGTGCCCGCTTGATGTAATCAAAGAGCAGCACACTGAGATATTTTCACCAAGAGCTTCTAGACTCAGGTGTGTTATGTTTTGGAGTGCCTTTAAAAAGACAGTCTTAGTCATCATAACCATACTAATCACTTCCTGCTAAACTGAAGGAGACAGATCCACTGGATTATGGAGCTCATTGAGCTATATGCTTCCATACTGGATATTCATTGATACTCTCAGCCAATGAAAAGTTTTTGAGGCATATATTATTTGGGACATGGGGAAATGTGTGTTGTGTGATGACTTTCAGCACGCTCGATAAGATTATTATTGTTGTCTTGTTTGGGGTGTTGTATGAAGCTACATGCTTCCATACTATTACTCTTTCTGTGAATCGCCTATGAGAGAGGCCTTCAATTAGTTGCTATGCAGAGTAAAAAAAATGAAATAGCCTCAGCAAACAAAGAGGTCACAGCCACATATCCAAGCTTTTATGGGGTTACGAATGAGGCTGATTCAATTGCTATTTAACTCATTCAAGTTGAAACCTTGTAGAGAACCCTTTGAGAGGTTTTGGGCCATGTGGCCAAAGTCTTGTGTAACCCCATGATACACTACATAGTATAGGTAAGTTTATACTGACTGGCCATGGGGCCAAAGTCTTGTGTAACCCCATGATACACTACATAGTATAGGTAAGCCTATACTGACTGGCCATGGGGCCAAAGTCTTGTGTAACCCCATGATACACTACATAGTATAGGTAAGCCTATACTGACTGGCCATGGGGCCAAAGTCTTGTGTAACCCCATGATACACTACATAGTATAGGTAAGCCTATACTGACTGCTTTCAGTGAGAACAGTACAGTTGACGGTAAAGAAATAGAGCAATAGGATGAAGGAGCTATTTGAGTTACTCTGCCCCAAAACATCACTTTAGTAGTTGTTTCCGACCTGGATGGTAATGGACAGTTTAAATGCCCTGCGTGAGGTCGTGAGATTGAAAATGAATTCATTGTCACCTGGGGACCAGAGCTAAGCGTCGGAGGCGATTTTGAAGTCGACATCAATTTCCGTTTTTGGGGTGAAAGTTCCGCCCTGAAGTTTGTGCCTGTCTAAAAATCTCTAATTACCTCAAACTAATTTAGGACACATTTAGAGCAAGGTCACATACACACATAGAATAATCACACCATAAGATATTGATATTGTATCAACATGTGTATCAATAAAACATACTGTAAGTACTGTACAACCAAGATTGACAACATAACCCTGGAGAATATCTGTCAGCTTAGTTTCATCAACATCTGTGATGTCATCAATTACTTGACACACTTCTGTGTCAACAGCAAAAGGCCTAACTGCTATTTATACCTCTTCTCCCCTCTTCGTATCCTAAATGTGTCACCATGTTCTTAAAAAAAGGTAAGAATGTCCATTATGCTTCCAGTGAAGAAGATGTGTGTGGTACACTTTCCTAGTTTCCCCAAAGGCAGGACAATCTCATCGTAACACTAGAAACACTCTCTTCAGAAGAGCACTCACCTACATTGGGAATAGCAGCAGTAGAGTGTGTGATGCATCTACAGTAAGTGTTTATGAGGACGTGTTAAAGAGTCTCAATAGGTTTGAGTCAGACTCATAATGGCCGTGCTTTCTTCTGACAAACTACATCATAACAACATTTTGCAAGATCTAAGGACGATGGTACACCAATTAGAAATAGGCTTACGTGTTGTTACATTATGAAGGTGAGGAGCAAAACCATGACAACATTTTACAACAACCATTACAAATAGTTGGATAATAGCCTCCATTATAGCTTGTCATCCAATGATTTTTTTTAAACACACAAAAAAACATTATGATGCACAACAAACTCCAGACTATCTAGTAATAATATTGTTTTGTCTCTTATTAAGTATTTTCAACCAAGAAGCTATTCCGCTGATAATGATGAGCCAAATGAACAAGATGTCTCTTTCAAGCTGTCGAATCCCCAAAGCAATTTTTTCCTTCGCTAACACAATTAAAGATTAAATACAGACATGGCTGGCCTGAGACGTGCTGGGGAATAATGGTTTATTGGAGCTATTAGCGCGCGAGAGAGAGAGCGAAAGCACTAGAAAATATTACATCTAGGGATTCTGCAAATCCTACAACACAGTGCAGAAGGTGCGCCATTAGAGAGGTGAATTTCAGTCTCTTGGTTGTGTCCTGTTAGCAGAGTTGTGTACCTGGTAAGGTTGGAAGCTGACACAGATAGGTACAGAGCTGCTGGTCAGCTAACTCAAATTTGACCTTCCTTTCTTTCAAAATATGGACAGAAAAACTGGATATGCTAATAGGTACAGTCCTTCAGGTCAGCTAACTCAAATATGATTTTCCTTTCAGTCAAAATGTGGACAAAAACATAGGAAATGCAAATAGGTACAGTCCTTCAGGTCAGTTAACTCAAACGTGACATTCCTTTCAGTCAAAATGTGGACAAAAACACAGGATATGCTAATAGGTACAGTCCTTCGGGTCAGCTAACTCAAATGTGATCTTCCTTTCAGTTAAAATGTGGACAAAAACACAGGATATGCTAATAGGTACAGTCCTTCAGGTCAGTTAACTCAAATGTGACATTCCTTTCAGTCAAAATGTGGACAAAAACACAGGATATGCTAATAGGTGACTGAGACCAATACCTTGAGTAGATGGAAGAATCAACTCAACTACAGCCAGAGACAGAACTAAACCATAGTCAGAGATAGTATAGTATACTAGCATAGTACAGAATCCTCAGCTAAGTAGCCTGGTCCCAGTCCTTACACAAATCACCATGGAAACATTGGGTTCTTTTCCCATCAAAATGTGGACTGAGGAGGACGTTTTTCATTAAACACAGCATCTCCTTGGAAATGAGTTGTGAGTTTAAAACCACGAAGCACAAACTCTCCCCGCAGCAATTCATCTTAATAAAATAACTCAACATAACTTTTAACAGTTACATATTGCAGAGTTGTGTTTATTCTATTTTCCTGATAGAGAGGAAGGGAAGCTAGTGGGCTTAACCTGGGTTGTATTGCTTAGGCACCTTATGGGGAAAAACAGACAAACAGGGAGGAACTGGCTGATCTTGATCTCGTAAAATAAGAAGTGCATGTTTTACTTTTCCATAATGTGTTATTTTAAGAGGTGCATAGTTTCGCAACTCTGCACTACGGAATGTGCTTTTAGCAATCCAATTGTTTATCAAGCCACTAACAGGTTAAGGTAATACATAAGGCTTATATAAGGGGATAGACTGTCCTGTCCTCTCTGTTGAGAGTGAGTGGCTGATAAAGAGAGTCTCCGGGTGGACGCTGCAGTAGTAGCAGTAAGAGTGTATATTGGGGAATACCCGCAGACCCAAGGCATGTGTTGCCAGGCACTGCAGCGAAGGCTCGGGCTACTTAATTCTCTATTCATAATAAATCCAAAGCCCGGTGGGCTTCGCTGCACACTAGAGAAGGCACCTTCCCCACAAGTAGGTCAACAGGCACTTAGCTGGACCTTAGAACAAACAACAGATGCCTCCATTCAACTGTGATTTCTCTAAAAGTGGGTGTGTGCGTGCACTAACATTTTCATATATCTGGGAACCACTGATGAATAAATACCCCTACAGTATTTTTCCTTGCTCTGCCATTGTCTGCCAAGGCAGGTGGGCCTGCCAAAAATACATGCGAAGCAGGAGTTAGCGTAACATGAGAGATGCTAATATGCAAAAAGAGCTAAAATGTTAAATTGTGTAATCTAAAAGTGCTGAAAGCTAACAGCTAACAGATCCATTTTCTGGGCCCAATGTAGCTCAGAGGAGAAAATTAGCACTGGCATCCAAACCTTTCCAGGCTATTTACAGGGCCTTGCAAAAGTATTCATCCCCCTTGGTGTTTTTCTTATTTTGTTGCATTACAACCTGTCATTTCATTTTTTGGGGGGGGGGGGGGGGGGGGTTTCATGTAATGGACATACACAAAATAGTCCAAATTGGTCAAGTGAAATGAAAAAAAATGATTTGTTTAAAAAAATGATAAGAACCAAAAAAAACGGAAAAGTGATCCGTGCAGATGTATTCACCCCTTTGCTAGGAAGCCCCGAAATAAGATCTGGTGCAACCAATTACTTTCATAAGTCACATAATTAGCTAAATAAAGTCCACCTGTGTTCAATCTGTGTCACATGATATGTTACGTGATCTCAGTATATATACACACCTATTCTGAAAGACCCCAGAATCTGCAACACCACTAAGCAAGGGGCACCACTAAGCAAGGGGTACCACCAAGCAAGCGGCACCATGAAGACCAAGGACCTCTCCAAACAGGTCAGGGACAAGGTTGTAGAGAAGTACAGATCAGGGTTGGGTTCTAAAAAAATATCTGAAACTTTGAACATCCCACGGAGCACCATTAAATCCATTATTTAAAAAATGGAAAGAATATGGCACCACAACAAACCTGCCAAGAGAGGGAGCCCACCAAAACTCACAGACCAGGCAAGGAGGGCATTAATCAGAGAGGCAACAAAGAGACCAAAGAAAACCCTGAAGGAGCTACAAAGCTCCACAGTGGAGATTGGAGTATCTGTCCATAGGACTACTGTAAGTTGTACACTCCACAGAGCTGAGCTTTTCAGAATGAGTGGCCAGAAAAAAGCCATTGCTTAAAGAAAAAAATAAGCTACACGTTTGGTGTTTGCCAAAAGGCAAGTGGGAGACTCCCCAAACATATGGAAGAAGGTACTCTGGTCAGATGAAACTAAAATGGAGCTTTTTGGCCACTAAGGAAAACACAATGTCTGGCGCAAACCCAACACCTCCCATCACCCCGAGAACACCATCCCCACAGTGAAGCATGGTGGTGGCAACATCATGCGGTGGGAATGTTTTTCATTGACAGGGACTGAGAAACTGGTCAGAATTGAAGGAATGATGGATGGCACTAAATACAGGGAAATTCTTGTGGGAAACCTGTTTCAGCGGGACCTCCTTCCAGTAGGAAAATGATGGCACTAAATACAGGGAAATTCTTGAGGGAAACCTGTTTCAGCAGGACCTCCTTCAAGCAGGACAATGACCCGACGCATACTGCTAAAGCAACACTTGAGTGGTTTAATGGGAAACATTTAAATATCTTGGAATGAACTCGTCAAAGCCCAGACCTCATTCCAATTGAGAAACTGTGGTTTGACTTAAAGATTGCTGTACACCAGCGGAACCCATCCAACTTGAAGGAGCTGGAGCAGTTTTGTCTTGAAGAATGGGCAAAAATCCCAGTGGCTAGATGTGTCAAGCTTATAGAGACATATCCCAAGAGACTTGCAGCTGTAATTGCTGCAAAAGGTGGCTCTACAAAGTATTGACTTTGGGGGGTGAATAGTTATGCACGCTCAAGTCTTCTGTTTTTATGTTTTATTTCTTGTTTTGTTTCACAATAAAAAATATTTTCCATCTTCAAAGTGTTGTGTAAATCAAATGATTCAAACTCCCCAAAAAATATTTTTTTATTCCAGGTTGTAAAGCAACAAAATAGCAAAAAAGGGGGGTGAATACTTTCGCAAGCTACTGTAATTGATTTCCAGAATTTAAATGATTGGAGCAGAGCAAGATTTCAGAAGTTATTCCACAGCTAAAGCAGATATACAGGACATACTGGCTACGTGAATATTGTATCGAAGTCAAGGGGAATCTATTCCCAAGCAGACAGAAAGTGAGATGTGTATTTGAAAAGGTTATTATATACACTGATAGCTTGCGGAATGCCTTACCCCTAAAATCAGGTGAGAAATTAAACTTACAAAGCTTAAGACATGGGAAGTCAAGTGATCATGTGTAGCTGTTTACATACCATCAGAGTCAGAGGCTGGCACTAAGACAGCATTGAATGAGCTGTATTCCGCCATAAGCAAAAACGCTCACCCAGAGGAGGCGGTCCTAGTGGCCGGGGAGTTTAATGCAGGGAAACTTAAATCTGTTTTACCAAATTTCAATCAGCATGTTAAATGTTCAACCAGAGGGAAAAGAACTCTGGACCACCTTTACTCCACACAGAGATGTATACAAAGCTCTCCCTCGCCCTCCATTTGGCAAATCTGACCGTAATTCTATGCTCCTCATTCCTGCTTACAAACAAAAATTAAAGAAGGAAGCACCAGTGACTCTGTCTATAAAAAAGTGGTCAGATGAAACATATGATAAACTACAGGACTGTTTTGCTAGCACAGACTGGAATATGTTCCGAGATTCTTCCGATGGCATTGAGGAGTACACCACATCAGTCACTGGCTTCATCAATAAGTGCATTGATGACGTCGTCCCCACAGTTACCGTACATACATACCTCAACCAGAAACAATGGATTACAGGCAACATCCGCACTGAGCTAAAGGCTAGAGCTGCCGCTTTCAAGGAGCGGGACTCTAACGCAGAAGCTTATAAGAAATCCCGCTATGCCCTCTGACGAACCATCAAACAAGCAAAGCGTCAATACAGGACTAAGATCGAATCGTACTACACCGGCTCTGATGCTCGTCGGATGTGGCAGAGCTTGCAAACCATTACAGACTACAAATGAAAGCACAGCTGACAGTTGCCCAGTGACACAAGCCTACCAGACTAGCTAAACTACGTCTATGCTCGCTTCGAGGCAAATAACACTGAAACATGCATTATAGCAGCAGCTGTTCTGGAAGACTGTGTGGTCATGTTCTCCGCAGCCGGTGTGTGTAAGACCTTTAAACAGGTCAACATCCACAAGGCCGCAGGGCCAGATGGATTATCAGGACGTGTACTGTCTTCACTGACATATTCAACCTCTCCCTGTCCGAATCTGTAATACCAACATGTTTTAAGCAGACCACCATAATGGCTGTGCCCAAGAATACTAAGGTATCCTGCCTAAATGACTACCAACCCATAGCACTCATGCCTGTAGCCAGACTGCAGTCATGGCTCACATCAACCCCATTATCCCAGAACCCCTAGACCCGACTCCAATTTGCATAACGCCCAACAGATCCACTGATGATGCAATCTCTATTGTACACTGCCCTTTCCCACCTGGACAAAAGAAACACCTATGTGAGAATGCTATTAATTGACTACAGCTCAGCGTTCAACACCATAGTGCCCTCGAAGCTAATCAATAAGGACCCTGGGACTACACACCTCCCTCTGCAACTGGATCCTGGACTTCCTGACAGGCCGCCCCCAGGTGGTAAGGGTAGGTAACAACACATCCACGACGCTGATCCTCAGGGGTGCGTGCTCAGTACCCTTCTGAACTCCCTGTTCACTCATGACTGCACGGCCAGGCACGACTCCAACACCATCTTTAAGTTTGCCGATGACACAACAGTGGTAGGCCTGATCACCGACAACTACGAGACAGCCTATAGGGAGGAGGTCAGAGACCTGACGTGACGTGCAAGGACAACAATCTCTCCCTCAACGTAATCAAGACAAAGGAGATGATTGTGGACTACAGGAAAAGGAGGAGCGAGGACATGCCCCCATTCTTATCAACTGTGCTGCAGTGGAGCAGGTTGAGAACTTAAAGTTCCTTGGCATCCACCAACAAAGTAACATGGTCCAAACACACCAAGACAGTTGTGAAGAGGGCACAACGAAACCCATTCCCCCTCAGGAGACTGAAAAGATTTGGCCTGGGTCCTCAGATCCTCAAAAGGTTCTACAGCTGCACCATCGAGAGCACTGGTTGCATCCCTGCCTGGTATGGCAACTGCTCGGCCTCCGACCGCAAGGCACTACAGAGGGTAGTGCGTATGGCCCAGTACATCACCAGGGCCAAGCTTCCTGCCATCCAGGACCTCTATACCAGGAAGGCCCTAAAAATGGTCCAAGACTCCAACCACCCTAGCCATAGACTGTTCTCTCTGCTACCGCACGGCAAGCGGTACCGGAGCACAAAGTCTAGGTCCAAGAGGCTTCTAAACAGCTTCTACCCTCAAGCCATAAGACTCCTGAACTCCTAATCAAATGGCTACCCAGACTATTTGCACATTTGATTTGATGATCATGCACTGTGTACATCCATCCATTTTGTGTATTGCTAGGCAGTTACATAAACAATGGATTTGTATTTTTTTATTGGTTTCTCACAATGCTTGCACTGAACATTTCTGCCCTGGAGCATGTATTGAACACAGAAATAAAAATAACCTATGCCTTTTCTTCCTCAGAAGAGGATCCTTTTCTTTTCAGGATCCTTTTCTGCTGTTGCTTTTGCCATGAAAGGTGTGACGTCAAACAGACACATATCACTGCAATCAGCAGAACTAAGGCAGCGTCGCAGGGAGGCACACACAAGGGTATACTCATGGGTATTGGGTATCAGAACATCACATTTCTGCACATGCACGACCCGTAGCCTCAAGGACTGAATCCCAAATGGCACTCTATTCCCATATTATATTGTTTCCTACTCTATTACCATATTATATTGTTTCCTACGGGCCCTGGTCAACAGTATTCCCATTACAAAGGGAATAGGTTCTCATTTGAGACGAAGCCAAGGACTCTTCCGTAACAGGGCGGTCCGGTCCTCTCATGCGGACTGAAACAGTTCAATAAGTCACAGCCATGTCTGCTTCGTGTCTGTCTTGACAGTGTGATGATGTCATCAGAGGACACACATATCAATAGGAGTCTTTAATAAGTCCCAGACAGATGTTTCCTACGTGTCGGTCTTTGTTCGACATGCCAGAGGACATACTCACGTGTGGCTGTGTTTTTGACACAGACATTGCGTGATCCCGCTAATCTAGTTGGAGACATGAATACAAGCTGGATGGATGATGATCATCATCACTTCTGGTTTCGGCTCAATGTAAAAATGCAGTTGAAGAGTGAGTCTCTTATACGAAGCAGCGAAATAATGATATCTTCTCACGATGCCGAGCAACTGCCCCAAAAAACTGGATCGCTCACTTTTTCGTAAACGAGGCCGTGTATGCCAGCTGTAGGGCTAGGCAGGGAGGGGACTACCGTTGAGTTTAGCCCAAAAATAGAGCTCTGCTGGTGGGGAGGCAAGCCGTTGTCCTCCCCTGCCAGGACCCACGGACCTAGCTCACCTTCTGCCGGAGTATGAGAGACGTTGTGAGGTGTTGCTCACTGTACTACCACATGCTCAGTGCTGACCCTGATGAAGACAGCTTGGCTGTCGAAATGTTGGTAATTAAACTTTAGCATCTGAGCTCCTAGAGTGTGCGGCTCCTTTTTATTTTCCAGTGCTGACCTAAAAACACACACTGTTCCTGGGCTGTTGCATCCTGGGCCGTACTCTCCCTCCTGTCTGGGACTCTCTATAAGAGATTGAGGTACTTCTGTATAGTAGGAGCCCAAGCTCTCTGGGGTCCCTGAAGCTAGCCTGTGACTATACCGCTGGGTATGCAGAGGTAACCTTACAGGTCCCAAAGCAAACTGGTTCTGTTTGTCCCAACAGGGCTCCTGTACGATTTACTCACACTCATAACAGTCACAGTGTGAGGCCTAATTTATTCTGTTCAGGTCCTGTGATATCCGAGAGAAACAGACAGAAGCAGCAGCTCACATAGGACTCTGCATGGTCCTGTGCTCTGTGATCCATGTAGTGGCAGAGACGTCCCTGGTTGCTTCTTCTGAGGTTTTCATAATGCGGCAGCCAGAACATAGAAACACATGTTGTTTTCCTACCCCTGTTTCACGGTGTACCGCAGTGTGTGTGTGTGTGCACTTATGCACCACGGTGTGTAGCCACAGGGAGATGTTTGGAGTTGGGGGTGCTGGGTAGAGGTTGAGCAGAGGTGTTTTTAGGATTTCCACACATAGGGGGGGGGGGGGACTGGATTTCATGCAACTCTACTTCATTTACATGATAGATGACATGACAAAATAATTTTTTATACTACACAAATGGACGAAATGAGTGGCTACTCTGACAGTGAGAATATATTCTTCCTAATATTGTACATTCTGTGTGTTTTTTACATTTGCCTGGGCTATTGTTTGAGTTCAAGACCAGGTCATTTTTATTGCAGCCACACTGACTCACCCAATGATGAAGATGAAGCCTAGGCTACTCACCGGTGATGGCCCATGCACTCGTACCATTAGCCTACCACAAAATGATAAAGCTACTTTGAAAAACAGTGCCGTAATCTCTGAATCGCTCAGAAGTTGTTGAAATCATTTGTTAGCTTCTACAGACAGATGAGTCTTAGTATGAGTCCTGGCTGCCAGTCTTGACTTGAATCGGAACTGCCATCTATGGATTATATTTCTACAGTTGATTGCAGCTGTCAGTTAACCTTCTGCAAATTTCAAAATACAATTGTGAGAAAAACATACAGGAAAGCAGATGCCTACACTGTATTTCTAATCAATTTTATGTTATTTTAATGGACAAAAAAAATGTGTTTTTCTTTCAAAAACAATGACATTTCTAAGTGACCCCAAACTTTTGAGCGGTAGTGTACATTTCGTGATATGATATCGTGAGGTCCCTGGCAAACCCAGCCCTAAAATATGCTAAAGATGTTTGAACGCAAAGTCAGCAACTGTGTTTTTGTACACGACCGAATCCACAGTGAATCTTCAGTCAACGTTTAAACTGCATTAGACTAATAACCACTAAATGTAAAACACAGTCATCACCACAGTCATAAAACCAGAGTCCTGGGGCCAGTGATTACTTCTGAGACCCAGATTAAGTGATCATTTCAAAACACATTTTTTTTAAAATCAGATGTAGGACTAGAGCTTAATCACATTGGGACAAAGTGCCTGAATTTCTGTATTTTCTGTGTATTTCATTTGCTTCTACATCAGACTCTGAAGGGGTTAGCAAAATCACTTGTGCTTCCTACCACTTATAGTGGTTCTGACTAATTTCAGCAGGAAATCAAACCGGTCTCTGAGCCAGTGATCATTTCAAAACAAAAGTTGAATCAATAGTTGGACTCTTGAGCTTAACACTACCACCTGTGCAATCCCAGCAGCTCCAGAAGCCCAACTGTCAGCCATAGATCTGAGCTGAATCTTAATACCCACTGGGCACAGATTCCACGATGGTTCAACATAATTTCACTGAAATGTGGAAACAACGTTGATTCAACCAGTGTGTGCCCAGTGGGTAGCGACATGCTCTGTGGGAAAGAATCCAGAGTGGCTCCATTCATGGATGTAGTAGAGAGATAAGGAAAGAGGCATTGACAGAACAGAATTTGGTCCCCTGTGATGGTTTCTGTTCTTGGATCTTTTTCCTCCCTCACACACACTGAATGGGATGTGAGTGTGCGAACTATATGGAGTCTCAAAAGACTGTGTGTGTGTGTGTGTGTGTACAAAAACTTTCTTTGGATATGTTCCACAGACACCCCACAGAAGCACATGCTGTAAGCCGGCAGCTCAGCGGTTCTCTGTGCTGTACGAGATGACATCTGTCACCGCTGCGCGTGCGGATGAGGCAAGCCAATATTGACACAGCCGGCTGTTTTCACGTTTACAGAAGAGCCCCACAGCCTCCTGTCGTTCTTTTCCAGAGTTTGGACGGCGTGAGCGGATTCAGATGGAAGGCGTAGCGCGCAACCGTGTCCTCAGCACGCTCTGAAGCTTCATAGAACACAAAAGGGAAGGAAAGTAATGGGTCTAGCAGGGTTGAGGTCAATTCCAATTGAAGTAAGTCAATTCATGAGGTAAACTGAAATTCTAATTACAATTATTATTTTCCTCATTGACATGAATTCCGTTTACTTCCTGAATTGAAATGGAGTTGACCCCCAACCCCTGGTCTCTATCCAGGTCCCTGGTGTGTTCTTCCCTCACCTAACAACCCAACTTTGTTTCCAACTTTCTGTCCCAACTTCATGTTCTGTTCCGGTTAAGGAGGGATTAAGAACTCAACAGAGCGGACAGGGGGACATGGCAGCATGGATGGCAGGAGTTGAAAAGAAAAGGAAGAGGTCAGCAGGAACAGAGATGGGGGGGGCAAGGAAAGAGGGAGGGGGTCTGAAATGCTTGCCCTGCAGTAAAGGGGCTGACTCACTCCTATTCTTTTAGCCGCGGAGAGCTGCTGCTAATTCGGGTCTATTCAGTGCAGGATTACGGTAATGTGGCCGTCTGGATGATGAAAGGGGAAACAAAAGGCATTCTATACCCTTTCCTCCCTCCCTCCCTTACTCCCTCTGTCCTCATACTTGTAGACCATCCATCCCTGTCTCTCTGCTTCTGTCCCCCCTCTCTATCAGTTATGACAGCATTGCCCACTCTATGTCACCTCTCTCTATCAGTTATGACAGCATTGCCCACTCTATGTCACCTCTCTCTTTCAGTTATGATGGCATTGCCCACTCTATGTCACCCCTCTCTATCAGTTATGATGGCATTGCCCACTCTATGTCACCTCTCTCTATCAGTTATGACAGCATTGCCCACTCTATGTCACCCCTCTCTATCAGTTATGATGGCATTGCCCACTCTGTCACATCTCTCTATCAGTTATGACGGCATTACCCACTCTATGTCACCTCTCTCTATCAGTTATGACGGCATTGCCCACTCTGTCACCTCTCTCTATCAGTTATGACAGCATTGCCCACTCTGTCACCTCTCTCTATCAGTTATGACAGCATTGCCCACTCTATGTCACCTCTCTCTATCAGTTGACAGCATTGCCCACTCTGTCACCTTTCTCTATCAGTTATGACAGCATTGCCCACTCTATGTCACCCCTCTCTATCAGTTATGACAGCATTGCCCACTCTATGTCACCACTCTCTATCAGTTATGACAGCATTGCCCACTCTATGTCACCTCTCTCTATCTGTCCAGACACTAGATGAAGGTCACCACTATATTCCTATTAGAAGAATACATATCAACTGTTGAAGTAGAGGGCAGTAAATATATGTAATGGGTTTCTCTCTTCACTGTTGGTTATTATACCGTCAGACACAGACAGAGAGGCCACTCCTTTCCAATTTGGCCATAACAGGCCCACTGAGCACATATAGGCAAACGTGTGCCTAAAAACTAGAGCGGGGACAATACCAGTATACTAGTCAGTATCGTGGCAAGGAAACAAAACACAAAGCGTATTTCACTTCTTTAATGTTGAAAACAGACATCATTATGTTGTCATCCAGAGCCACATGTGTTTATCTTCCAAGCTATAGTTCACAATATTTTACATACAGCTGGTTTTGAAAGGACCAAAGAGTTTGGACTGCTTCGTGTTTTCATTTTTTCCATGTAAAAAATATGGCGCCCTTGCCCTACTAAAAACACAGTGAAACTTGCCAACTAAGCCTTCTAACACTGATCCAAGACCTGTCCAAAGAGTGCTGGAACTGGGTGTATACTCTCCGATGGCATGGGGCGCAGCCAAACTCTCTGCCCTCTAGCAGTTTCTGTGGAGAAGCTCGCTGAACCAACATGCACAGATGCACGCAACGCAACGCACGCACGCACACACACACGCACAAAGACAAAAACTGAAAATAAGAGGCCACAGAACAGAGCTCTTGGCAGCTCCTTCAGAGCCAAATCTGACTTGGCAAAGACCAGAGAGGGGTGAGAGGAAAAGAGGAGAGCGGTCTCTCATTTGCACACTGGCTATGTTCACAGGCAAATATTAATTTCAGAAATAAATTATCCGACCTAAGCTAAGAGAGGAAAGAGGAAGGAGAGAAAATCTATTATTTTGTGAAGAGGAACAGGTCGTAGAGGTCAGCGGTTTTTCATTTTAGTAAAAAGTGATGCTCTAAGATAAAACCACATTCCACAAGAGTGCCCATGTGTAAGAGATCTCCTACAAAGCTCCCTTCAGTGCAAATTCCTTTTTAACATGAAATGTGGAGGATTTGTTTTCTCACTCTCTCTTTCTCTCTCTCTGAAAGGTTACAAAGGACAACATCCATTAAAAATCCTCATATCACTTTCACATCAAATTGGGTTATAAAATCTGGTCTAGGTTGGTTTTATGGTGCGATTTCAACATGGGCCGCTTTGTAGAATGAAACCTTGAGTATCCTTGTCGCCACATTGTCTGTCTACCAGACCAGAATTCAAAGGGAAAGTGGCAATCTCACCAAGTAAAATAATCCACAACCGTACTTTAAAATTGACCAGGAAAGAGGACACTGAAAGGGCCAAAAATCCAGTTAAACTGAACAGGAAACAAGAGTACGAACTACGAAGTAAACAAAATCCACTTATAAGACAGAGAAACAGAAAAAAAAACAGACAAGAGACGGTGAACCAAAACACACCTGTTGCGGTGTTACAAAACAGGCTCCTGTTCCTCTGTGAAGTGGAACGCAGCCAAAACAAACTCAGGACCGTGACCTTTCTGCCCCTCAGGGTTCAAAAATAACATTTGCTGAAGGTAGGTAAACAAAAAGGGACGCTAGTCCGGTCAGGTGTTCGGTCAGAGGAGGGGAGAACAGAATGCAAATATTCTTGTCAGGCCACAAGCCAAAGGGTGTGGAAGAGAATGTCTGTGTTCTTCGGAACAGGTAAAACTACATTATAGCCACCACTCCAGTTATACAGCTTCAGAGGGCCAGGAAGGTATTACCTTATATGGGAACGATGACAATAAAGATGGGTGTGGGATATGATGACACAAGACAATGGGCCTCAAGGCCAGACATTGTGAACTTTATTGGCAAACAAAAGGCACCACTGTATTCAGTGGTATTCTTTCACAGCATTTTCCACACGAGCAGAACAGGTTGGCATTACACACAGAGACTACAGCGACAAAGGGAGGCAATACGAGCGTGAAATAGTGAGGTAAGGAGAATGACAAGTCCTCAAGGCCTGTAGAGTACAGTTGAAGTGGTGGGTTTCTGTGGACAAGTCTCACACAATAAAGTCACAGACAGTGCACTTCTCCATTGAAGACTTTCCTCCTATGTAGTACACTACTTTTGACCAAGTAGTACCAGCGCATTAGCGAGAGTGAACTTTAAATCGGAAACAATGTCCTCACGGCAAATGCACCTTGCGCCAAATTTCTCTTCCCTTGGTCTGGTAAGCCAGGCTAAATGAGGAACACAACAGCATCGTACAGAACGGTCCCAGCAGCGGGAGCAGTAGCCTCAGAGACGAACAGGAGGTCAACCTCATCCATGGGGACCATTATTACCTTCAGCCCAGGGAAGCTCACTGCTTACAAATCCATCCAGTTTTATTCAAATTATGTTTCAAATCAAAATAATCGGTATGCATTTACACGGGCATTTTGCTCATATTACTCTCCTATGTGTGTGTGTGTGTGTGTGTGTGTGTGTGTGTGTGTGTGTGTGTGTGTGTGTGTGTGTGTGTGTGTGCCTTTTAACTCTAATAAAACAGTCAAGGAGAAATCCGCCAGGCACATAAGGAGATATATTTTTGAATATGATAAATTAGGAGGAGAATGAAATGATAGTGTATAGCTCTTAACATTCAAACCATGTGTTGGTGTTCATCAAAGGCTTGAGTGGTGCTTCTCTCCCTGGCTGAGCCCAGCTCTGATTTTACACCCAGAGAGAAAGAGTGGTCAATTCTTCCACACTAACCCAACTCAACCTTCCACCAAACAACAATTAAATACACACCAGACTCACCCTCAACTTACTAATGAGCGTTCTTTTTCCCTCTCAAAGGAGACAAATGTGTTGATGCAGCTGAATATTTGTAATATTCCTGAACTATTTAGGGGGTCTGGGCGTCTTTTGAAATATTCATGGATTTAATCAAATGTTAGCTAAGTAAAGTATTAAATATTTCAGGCAGGTGTGTGTGTGATCCATTAAAGGCCTTTAAAATGGCAATCCATGGCAGTCAGCCGTCTCTGTGTGGCACCTCTGAGGTACCCTACCTGTGTGTGTGTGTGTGTGTGTGTGTGTGTGTGTGTGTGTGTGTGTGTGTGTGTGTGTGTGTGTGTGTGTGTGTGTGTGTGTGTGTGTGTGTGTGTGTGTGTGTGTGTGTGTGTGTGTGTGTGTGTGTGTGTGTGTGTGTGTGTGTGTGTGGAAGATGGGTGGGCTGTGAAAGTGGAGAAGTGGGACAGTCGCATTACTTACCCCCCCAGAGTATAGAGACATAGTAAAAAGAAAAAGTAAGAAAGACAAAGAGAGAGAGAGAGAGAGAGAGAGAAGTAGTATGTATAAATATGAGTGTGTCTGTAAGCCATATGTAATCTGTCTGTGTTTGTGTGTTATGTGTGAGAGGAACTGAGGCTGAGTGCCCTTAGAAAGCCCACTGTGAAAGCCCCCCCCCCTCTCTCAGCAGATCGATCCCGGGGCTAATGTTCCTGCCATTAATGGAGCGGCAGCCAACGCTCTTCCTCCTAATTTGAGCTTCTCTCCTGATCCCCAGGGAGATTCCATTTCATTAGTCCCCTGTGGTGCTTCAGTCACGGGCAATACTCTGAGAGGCCTAGCTACCCCACAGCGAGCCTGGATGTCCACAGTCAGATAGGGGGTCCCTGGGTAGGGTCCCTGAGCTAGAGCGCTGTCTCTGGAGGCTTAGTGGAAGACCGAGGGCACATTGCGATGATAATAGACTCAGGGTTGACTCCTGGTGGGGAGGCTGGGTCCTGACTCTGTACCATGTTGTGACTGTGGCTCTCTGATGCCCCTGTGGGAGCGGTAATTGGCTTGGGCAGCAAGCAGACGCATGCACACACAAACACTCTTCGTCCTCCTTTATCTTCATCACTCTGTGGCACGAGGACGACGATAGACTCCTTCTCTCACCCCATTATGACCTCACAGATGATGTCCAACAACGCTTCCACAGCCAAACCACTCAGTATCACTCTCTTAGTATCTATCTCCATCTTTGACCATCAAATAATTACAGAAGGAAGAAAATCAGGCAAACCGGAGGAGGTTTACAGGGCATCGTCTTTTGCAAAGTAAGGCCAAGTGGAAGACAAATAACACCTCGGTCTCCAAAAAGGTGTGAGCTCTTTCAGAAGCGCTAACTGATCAGACAAACCTAGACAGAGGAGCGTTGATACCTCGACGGCCCAATTCAGCAGGTTTGACAAAAGAACACAAAGCAGCTATCTGCTCAGTTAGGTGAATCCCTGAAGCTGAGAGCTGCTGGTGTCAACACCTTTCTATTTGTCTCTCTCGATACCATGGCACTACAAAAGCCCACCTGAAACTTTTTCTTTCTTTTATCCCTCAGAAGCATTCTGAAATGAGTCAGGGGAGGGGGAGGGGGGGCAGGGAGAGGGGACGCAAATTGGCCCTGCTCAATCATTTATCTTTCAATAGCTGAATAGTAGATGGAGCCACGTTAGGAGGAAGGAGGCTTTAAAAAGACAGGGAAAGGGATCAGGGTGAATAATGGATGAAGAATCCAACGTTGAGAAAAGGAAAAAGGAGGCATGTCGAGAAATATTTCATAAAGCCGCGATTTTTTTGTTGTTGTGCGTTTTAAATCCTATTAGGAGGTGAGGTAGTGTGTGTGTGTGTGTGTGTGTGTGTGTGTGTGTGTGTGTGTGTAGTGGTGGGATTAGTTCCCCATCGGTCCCAGATTCCCTTCATTCGGGGCCACATGTTTTCAGTGATAAAAATATACACCACAGCGCCACTACTACAATGCCCCTCTCCACTGTGTTCTTCTTTATACAGTAGTGTAGCAAAAAAAATGGGTATTAGTGGTGATATTGATGTTACGGTATCTGTTCCGTGACAGGAAGCAGCAAATAAGGAGTTTTGCTTCAATTTCCTTCCTCTCCAGCTGCTCAGTCTCACACAAAATAGACATCTGTGAAGGGAAAAGGAGATCGAAGCCCATCATGCAGTCAAACAGACAGGGGAAAATCCACCAACAAACGTCTCGCCCCATCTCCCTTTCTCCCTCCCTCTCTCCCCCACTCTCTCTATGCCGTGCGGAATTTGAAGCATCTGAGAAATGTCACTGGTGTTCTAATGGGATTGTGGCTGGGCTTCGGCGGGGCTGGCGGGAGAGGTGTCGTTTGAAGTCACCTGTGAGAGAGGTTGAGCGGGATCGCCGGGGCAGAAGGAGAAAGGGTCTGTGGCCATCTGCCCCGTCAACCCCTCAGCCCTGATCTTAACACTCGGCTGTAGCTGAAGTCTGGCAACGGCTTAGACAGATCATCACTGACAAGTAGACCAGACAGACAAATGGAGAGATGAGTCAGAGGAGAAAGAGAGAGAGAGAGAGGGAGAAGCAGAGTTGAGACTGTGAGCATGGGAGAAAAAGCGAGAGAGTGAGAGTGGGAGGAAAGGAAAGATAAGCAACCTGTGAACCCCAATGTCTAATCAATGTACAACACTAATGAGACAGAGAAGAGAGGAAAGATGACTTCATTTAGCTCCAGAGCAGTAGAGGGAACGCAGAGATGTCCAATGGTAGATCCATTCTCTCTATATGACGGACTGCCAGTGTCAAGTCTGATGGCACAACTGAATGAGGTGTATCAGAGCTTTAACATCCCCATGGGCAACACTGACAGGAGACATCCGATACAGCATCCATCAACCCCTACCTGTCTACCTGTCATCGACGTCTGATCTGTACCATAAACAAACACATTTCTCTGGAGAACAGGGCCTCTTAACCCTCACATCCGTAGATGTTAAACCCACAATTTCCGTGTCTGTCAATAATGTGTTCTATCGCCGCCTCGCCGGCTGCCACAACGTCCAGAGACCAAATGTCTAAGTCTAAGCAGTTTACTTCCATCCATCCAGGCTGGTTTTTTCTTCCTTCTTTTTTCCCCCTCCATCCACTCACCCTGTCAACTCTCTCCGGGCGCAGAGTGAGAAGCCAGCTATTATCGACGTTTAAAATGGATTAACGCAGAGATAATGCCTCTGTGAGTTAGCAGCGGTGTTGGGATGCTAGGCATCGTTTACCACTACCGTCCGAAGGGGTGAGACGGATAGAGAGAGAGAGAGGGTAAGATGGATCGGCTTTTAAACCACTCACTCAGGCAGGCATGCCCACTCACTGGATGGGAGGTCAAGGCCAAGGGCCAGATGTAACAATTCTAAAGGGAACGAAGTGAGTCTGTCTGATTTATTTTCATTCCGACACCAGAGAAATATTGTGCAAACTGGTTTAGATAGGCCTGATACTTTCATATTATGAGAAATACTGTTGTCAAGCCTGAGGGGTTGGACGAAGGCGACACAGGCGTTATTTGAAACTGGCCCTGTAATCCCCTTCTACTACGATGGGTTCCGGTTCAAGGAGACTTGGCTTCCTTCAGCAACTGATCAAACGTCAGTTTACTGAGCTGCCTCTGTTGACCGACTTCCTTACGTAACCTTCCACTGGCTGAGGAAGGTGAACCGGCTCAGCTGGTCACATGGCTGGTAGTATGCTGGACCACAGGTTATAGTAGGTCCCGGTTACTGAACCAATACACATAAAGTAGGCCCCTGCTACTGAACCCATACACCAATAACAGAGAACTGATCTTAAAATGGAGGACTGCAGGTGCATTAGGTTTGAGGTTTGGTTTCTGCTCTGTTCTATGGGCCTTGCAGGCCAGTGTGAGTCCATGTAGATAATGCAGAAATGCATTCTTCAAACACAGACCATCCATTCTAAAAGATGCTTATGTAAAGAAACACACGCGGCACTAATTTGTCTTTTGTAGTTTTGCAAAGGTATTGCAAAGGTAAAAGTGGGGTGTAACGGGGGACAAGTGGAGCAGAGAGTGGATGTGTAAGGATGTTGAAACTAAGCAGTTATAGAGTTGTAAAGGAAATGTACTGTAGAGGAGGCGATACAGTGAGCTACAAAAGCGACATTTTTGCTCTGTACTCCAGCACTTTGAAATGATACAATGTCGAGGAGGTTAAAGTGCAGACTGTCAGCTTTAATTTGAGTGTATGTTCATCCATATTGGGTGAATCGTTTAGAAATTTTTGTACATAGTCCCCCCATTTTAGGGGACCAAAAGTATAGGGACAAATTCACTTATATGTGTATTAAAGTAGTAAAGAGTTAAGTATTTGGTCCCATATTCATAGCACGCAATGACTACATACATCAAGCTTGTGACTACACATTTGTTGGATGCATTTGCTGTTTGTTTTGGTTGTGTTTCATGGTTAGCATGTCTTGGGGGTATTTTATTTTACCTTTATTTAACAAGGCAAGTCAGTTAAGAACAAACTCTTATTTTCAATGACGGCCTTGTTCAGTGGGTATGATATTTGTGCGTCTAACTTTCTCACTCATCATTATTCACGGTTCATTCAGGACTATCAGTAATCATGGTAACATCCACATTAATGTAGAAGTGTTCAGAAACATATTCTATTCTCATATACAATAAAAGTGACTCCAAAATGACACAATACATTATTTACCATTCATTTCTATTGGGCACAAAATAATCTGAAACACAACCAAAACAAATGCATCCAAGAAATGTGTAGTCACAACCTTGATGTAGTCATTGCGTCATAGAAATATGGGACCAAATACTTTTTACTACTTTAATACACATACACAATTTGTCCCAATACTTTTGGTTCCCTAAAATGTGGGGACTTCGTACAAAAGTGCTGTAATTTCCAAACGGTTCACCTGATATGGATGAAAATACCCCTCAAATGAAAGCTGATAGTCTCCACTTTAACCTCATAGTCATTGTATCATTTCAAATCCAAAGTGCTGGAGTACAGAGCCAAACAAAATATGTGTCACTCTCCTAATATTTTTGGAGCTCACTGTATAAGAAAGGTACCATTCACTCAGTGAAAGAGGCAGGCAGGATCAGAATGTGTCTCCTCAGGTTTCTGTCAAGTCAGCAGATTGATTTGGGTCTTCTTTGCTCTCACTTGAAACGCCCGTTTCACAGGCTCGGACGACGGAGGTGTCATCCTGTCCTGCTCTCACTCTCTCTCAGCCCATCAATCCATACACCCATCATCCATCTATCAATCTGTTCTGTCCATTTGCTATCTGTGTGTACGCTGTACGCCGCAATGCCCACCATCAGTGCTCTAACACCAGTCAATGGAGAGAGACTAGGACGGAGGAGGAGAGGAGAGTAGAGGAGACGAGGGAGGTGAGAAAGATGGAGCTACAACCAAACACAGAGAATTAATTCAATTACAGAAAAGAATGGAAATGGATCACACATTCTTACATACACACAGCGTTCTCTGAAATACCTCCTCCTTTCTCGGGCCGAGGCGTCGGCGGCAAAGCGGCTTTACGGAGCCGTGATTCAGCGAAGGCTAATGACAACCAGAGCCCTGAGCTGTTGACGTGGCATAAAGAGCCTCCTCTATAGCGTAGCCGCAGAGAAAGACATTAGCTGTTAGGAGGCGTCGCGATGGCAGTCAATGAGAATAAGGACTTCATTGGCTAATAATAGTGGCCGGAGATGAGCAAAAGCCAAAGGGGATATGGTTGAAGCGCAACGAAGTGAGGCATCATTGTGACCATCGCACACCCTAAAGGGGCAATGTGTGTTTACATTCAAATGATATTAGAGATCACATCCACATTATAAGTCATAGAATGCCATGCTCTCTCTGCCAATGCGGTACACCCTCCCCTGGTCCCTTCCCCTCTGCAGCAGCAGACAGAGGAGAGAGGAGAGGGATGGAAAGAGAGAGAATGAGAGGGGGCATCACACAGCAGGCTGCCACTTCAACAACCTCTCCTGCTACACACAAACACACACACACACACAAAGGATCGTTTCAGAGGCCCCGGTGGGTAAATAGTAATACAGCCATGAGTGACACAACACTCAGACGCCGCAGTGGCTAGACTCATCATTCCCACTGAGAAAGGGACCAGGGTCGTAAATGGAATGGGATTCTAAAGTGGCTTCATCCCACACATTCCGTGTCTCTATTTCCTCAAATGCATTAATTGATTTCTGTGACCTGGCTGGGTGAATATGACAAGTATGGTGCTTTTGTACTATTCTCTTCAGGCAATGCAAGAGGAGCTGAGGAGAGGGCCCACGGTGGGGCCTTCATTCCTTAGTCTGCGGCCTGTGCTATTGGTCGACTCTTCTAACGAGGAGGCCTGCTCATTAAGCTGATGACCCGCCTCTCATCAAGACAGTTAATAGTCAGTTATGTTGTCTATTGTTTTTGACTATGTTTGTTTATTGTAATACATATATATACACAGTACCAGTCTAACATTTGGACACACCTACTTATTTAAGGATTTTTCTTTATATTTACTATTTTCTACATTGTAAATATACTTTCAGATTCTTCAAAATAGCCACCCTTTGCCTTGATAACAGCTTTGCACACTCCTGGCATTCTCTCAACCAGCTTCACCTGTTCCCACATATGCTGAGACCTGAAAATGCTGAGCACTTGTTGGCTGCCTTTCCTTTACTCTGCGGTCCAACTCATCCCAAACCATCTCAATTGGATTGAGGTCAGGTGATTGTGGAGTCCATGTCATCTGATGCAGCACTCCATCACTCTCCTTCTTGGTAAAATAGCCCTTACACAACCTGGAGGTGTGTTGGGCCGTTGTCCTGTTGGAGAAAAAAATTGTCCTACTAAGTGCAAACCAGATGGGATGCCGTATCGCTGCAGAATGCTGTGGAATTCACTTTATTGTCATTGAGACAAGCTCTTCATAACGAGTCTCTATTGTATCTTTGAGAATAGAAATATGCATTCATGGGAACCTCAGAGCTGTTTTGCTCTACTGCACTAGGAGTAACCTGGTTAGGCTGTGAGCAAAACCAAGGCTTGCAATATGACTCAATTGAATGCGAAAAAAATAGATGTTGATACATGCTAACCAAGTTCAATCTCTCAGTGTCTCTCCTATTTTCATTTAGCAAAGGTGGCCCAGCGGTGGCCCTAGCGGTAGAAATCTCTCGTCCCAACGGCCCCACCCTACATTATGCACGTGTGTGTGTGTACGTGCCCCGCTCTAAAGTAAGTTAGTCGATGAGCAAAGCAAGACGTGTGTGTGCTCATGAGTGGGACCCAGGTGATATGATGACTCAAGCCTCTGCAACTCTTCCACCTGAATAAGGAGCTATTATTGGCTTCTGCAACTGTACCTCTGCTCTCACACAGCTGAGACTGACGACGCTGCTACTGTAGAATGCAGAGAGCCCTTTGCATTTTGGATTGCAGCCACAGTTGGATAACACAGTACTAACATCAGCCAAAAACCTTACCTCAGCGAACTTGTTGGCTACAGTATATCTACAATGTGTCATGAGTCAGGACCGTTCGATCACAATAGTGATCAATATTTTTCAAGATGTTTCAGTTTGGTGACAGGTGTCATAGACATCGTCAACACAAGACAATGTCTATGACATTTGAATGTCTTTGGGCTTCATGACAACTTTGTGACCGTGTTTGTTCTGCTCCTACCTTTCCGTTGGCATTGGTCTTGCTGCTGCTGTGGTTGTTGTTGGTGGTGGTGGGGTTGGCATCCTCATGGACCCGGTCCAAGAGCCAGAGCAGGAACTCCAGGGCATCGTGCTGAGAGTTCCCTCTGAACTGAGAGCCGTACTTGGACACAATACTCTGGGGACCGACAGGGAGGAGGAAATCAGATGAGGACATTACAAAAGACATAAAAACGACTTTCCAACAAACTACAGTAGAAGCTCAAAGATATTAACCTTAAGAGTTACAGGCTGACCGGTCAACCTAACAGGGAATATCGAACACGGACAACAAACGATGTAGATGTAATCAGTTACATGTTATCTGATAACAGAAAAAAACTGGAACAAGTTACATCAGGGGTTCTTAAACCTTTTCATACAGGCCCCCCATTTCTACAAAATCTATGGGCTAAAAAACCTAGCTAAAAAAACGTTAGCTGACATGGCCTTGTGCAGTCTACTATTACAACAATCAAGAGTAAGTTGAAGGTCAGAGTTCCTTAAAAATAAAAAAATTTTAACAACGAAGACCCCCCCCCCTCCCCACCAGAAAAAATATTGTAATCAGATTACAGATACTCCTTGGATTACTTTTAAATTCAAAAAGGAAGTTTGTGAAAAAATACACTACACCACCAAAAGCATTTGGACACACCTTCAAATTAGTGGATTCGACTATTTCAGCTACACCCGTTGCTGACAGGTGTATAAAATCAAGCACACAGCCATGAAATCTCCATAGACAAACATTGGCAGTAGAATGGCCTTACTGAAGAGCTCAGTGACTTTCAACGTGGCACCGTCATAGGATGCCACCTTTCCAACAAGTCAGTTTGTCAAATGTCCACCCTGCTAGAGCTGCCCCGGTCAACTGTAAGTTCTGTATTGTGAAGTGGAAAAGTCTAGGAGCAACAACGGCTCAGCCGTGAAGTGGTAGGCCACACAAGCTCAGAAAATGGGACCTCCGACTGCTGAAGTGCGTAGCTTGTAAAAATTGTCTTTCCTCGGTTGCAACACTCACTACCAAATTCCAAACGTCCTCTGGAAGCAACGTCAGCACAAGAACGGTTTGTTGGGAGCTTCATGAAATGGGTTCTTATGGACGGGCAGCTGCACACAAGCCTAATATCACAATTTGTAATACCAATGGTTGACTGGAGTGGTGTAAAGCTCGCCGCTTGGACTCTGGAGCAGAGCAAACGCGTTCTCTAGAGTGATGAGTCAAGCTTCTCCCTCCGGCAGTCTGACAGAGGAATCTGAGTTTGGCGGATGCCAGGAGAACACTACCTGCCCAAAATACATAGTGCCAAGTGTAACATTTGGTGGAGGAGGAATAATGGTCTGGGGCTGTTTTTGAAGTTTTTCTTGGCCCCTTAGTTCCAGTGAAAGGAAATCTTAACGCCACAGCATACAATGGCATTCTAGACGATTATGTGCTTCCAACTTTGCGGCAACAGTTCGGGGAAGGCCCTTTCCTGTTTCAAAGCGAGGTCCATACAGAAATGGTTTGTAGAGATCAGTGTGGAAGAACTTACCTGGCCTGTACAGAGCCCTGACCTAAACCCCATCGAACACCTATGGGGGGAATTGAAATGCCGACTGCGAGCCAGGCCTGATCGCCCAACATCAGTGCCCGACCTGACCTCAATAATGCTCTTGTGGCTGAATGGAAGCAAGTCCCCGCAGCAATGTTCCAACATCTAGTGGAAAGCCTATCCAGAAGAACAGAGGCTGTTATAGCAGCAAAGGGGGGACCGACTCCATATTAATGCCCATGATTTTGGAATGAGAAGTTAGGTGAGCAGGTGTCCACATAGTTTTGGTCATGTAGTATATATTAAGACACATTTCTGTTTTCTCAATGACATTACATTTTGCATTGAAAATATGGAAAGTTAGTTTGTTCTACCTGTGCAAGTCTGACCAAAGTCAGAGACCACAAGTCTACAATGACACACCAAATGTGTTTGATTGATAATTGTTGTCTTGTTCTAATGCCTCTTAACAGTAAAGTAATCCAAAAGAAACAGAAAGTAATCAGATTACGTTACCGAGTTTGGGCAATCCAAAAGTTACCTTACTGATTACAATTTCGGATAAGTAACTAGTAACTGTAACATTTAGAAAGTAATCTACCCAACCCTGACTCTCCTTGAGACAGTGACAGGTGTAGCTAACAACAACACCATCAGGACATCCAGGTGGCTACTTTCCATTCCCACCAGCCATCTCCCCCCCCCCCACTCTCTCCATTCCTCCCTCCGCCCTCTGAGTAACAGAGCCCGATCCCAGACGCTCCTCCACCCTTCATAAAAAATCGCTGCATCACACCGCCAGTGTTCTAAATATAAACACGGGACAGGATGGAAGGCCCCCTACCTCCCTACTACCTGAGATGGACCACTAATGAGCTTAATCATTATGAAAGGGGCCCTCCGAGGGATAGGGAGGTGAAAGGGGCATGTTGACTGTGGCTGTATCTGAAATGGCATCCTATTCCCTATGTAGTGCAATACTTTTGAACAGGGTTCTGGTCAAAAGTAGTGCACTATATAGGGAATAGGGTGCCATTTAGGACACCGCCTTTTCCTCCCTCAATAATTCTAGTTACTCTCTCTGCCTATCAAAGGACAGTGCAGTTATGTTACGTTATGTTGCTACCCCAGAAAGGGTAAAAGGGAGAGGGGGAAACAGAGTCGGGGGTGGCGGAGAGAGTGGTGGGGACAGCAACCGATGTGTCCAAGGTTACCATGGGCCCGTTGTGTCTGGGAAGCAGAAACCTGATGAAGTCACAGGGCTATGATGGCTTCATTAGGACAGGGGGTTGAGAGAAGGAGGGCTTGGAGAGAGGGGTTATGGTCTGCTGTGTGCACACATTTTGTAATGTTGACGTCCAGAGGTGATCCTGCTACAATGGCATGTTAATGGGTCTGCACAGCAGCACTGTTGCTAGGAAAGTAAGGACCCCATCCCATCCTTCAAAAACAGATTGCACTTCTTGTTCAAAGGATTTACCCTTGATATCGGCATAGACATATCAACACAGTCTTTACTTTTCACACCCACCCTATGCCTGAGAAGAGATAGAGGCGTAATCCCACCAAAGTAGTACGAATAACATTCTCATTTTGAGGCCTGTTTGAGTAAGCCTGTATCAGCCTCCATTTATCGTCATCCTCATAACCAACCAAATCACAGACAGACAGCTCAGACACCTGACACTAACAGTTAATGACTGGTCATGAAGGTGCCAAAACAAACATGATATACTGTGTTTCTGTCCCCACGGGGAGCATGGGAATAATAATCCTGGCTATTTGGTAAACACTGAAGAGATATGAGAGAACCTGGGTGTAAAATGAATCGGATAGCCAAAGATTGCTATGTCAAAAAGTCGAAATGTAAAAATGTGTTTTACACATAGTTTGTTGGATTGAATGATTTATGACTTTGTGTGTGTGTGTCACTGTGTGACAGCTGAAGATGCCAGACCATATTTGCTCCCCTCTTTAAAAGCTGTTTGTACTCCTCAGCTGTCTTTAGGGCACTGCTGGTCTCCATGGTGAAGATGCATCTTATTCCATAACCACTGTAAACATAGGCAGACTACACGGTCCTACAGTGCACTCTCCTACCGCCATGTCATGGTGCCTTGCAAGTTACTTCTTACTAGAGAGGTGAGGCAAACATTTGCTGGAGGGTAAGATACAGATAGAAACGATTGCAAACACTCATAATACAGTTGAGGGTGACCTAACCTAGCCACTTAAATAAACACAGGTACACCATTAACCTACACAGTCTCCAGGGGTAGTTTACAATGTTGTCCTCTCTCACCCTCTCACGTCTTAGGAGAGGTTGAGACCCCCACACTCAGGCAATAACATCACACACACCACCACACCACAGACACACACACACACCACGCCTGCCCTGGCATCCAAGACAGTGAGCTGGAGAGTGTTTGACTTTCCCCTCTTTAGCGTTGGTCTCACAAGTACCCCACATCACCTTCAAATCAAATCAAATGTTATTTGTCACATACACATGGTTAGCAGATGTTAATGCGAGTGTAGCGAAATGCTTGTGCTTCTAGTTCCGACAATGCAGTAATAACCAACAAGTAATCTAACCTAACAATTCCAAAACTACTACCTTACACACACAAGTGTAAAGGGATAAAGAATATGTACATAAAGATATATGAATGAGTGATGGTACAGAACGGCATAGGCAAGATGCAGTAGATGGTATCGGGTACAGTATATACATATGAGATGAGTAATGTAGGGTATGTAAACAAAGTGGCATAGTTTAAAGTGGCTTGTGATTCATGTATTTCATAAAGATGCAGTAGATGATATACAGTACAGTATATACATATGAGATGAGTAATGTAGGGTATGTAAACATTATATTAAGTAGCATTGTTTAAAGTGGCTAGTGATATATTTAACATCAATTTCCATCAATTCCCATTATTAAAGTGGCTGGAGTTGAGTCAGTGTGTTGGCAGCAGCCACTCAATGTTAGTGGTGGCTGTTTAACAGTCTGATGGCCTTGAGATAGAAGCTGTTTTTCAGTCTCTCTGTCCCAGCTTTGATGCACCTGTACTGATATCGCCTTCTGGATGATAACGGGGTGAACAGGCAGTAGCTCGGGTGGTTGTTGTACTTGATGATCTTTATGGCCTTCCTGTGACATTGCGTGGTGTAGGTGTCCTGGAGGGCAGGTAGTTTGCCCCCGGTGATGCGTTGTGCAGACCTCACTACCCTCTGGAGAGCCTTACGGTTGTGGGCAGAGCAGTTGCCGTACCAGGCGGTGATACAGCCCGACAGGATGCTCTCGTTTGTGCATCTGTAGAAGTTTGTGAGTGCTTTTGGTGACTTCTTCAGCCTCCTGAGGTTGAAGAGGCACTGCTGCGCCTTCTTCACGACGCTGTCTGTGTGGGTGGACCAATTTAGTTTGTCCGTGATGTGTACGCCGAGGAACTTAAAACTTACAACCCTCTCCACTGCTGTCCCATCAATGTGGATAGGGGGGTGCTCCCTCTGCTGTTTCCTGAAGTCCACAATCATCTCCTTTGTTTTGCTGACGTTGAGTGTGAGGTTATTTTCCTGACACCACACTCCGAGGGCCCTCACCTCCTCCCTGTAGGCCGTCTCGTCGTTGTTGGTAATCAAGCCGACCACTGTAGTGTCGTCTGCAAACTTGATGATTGAGTTGGAGGCGTGCATGGCAACGCAGTCGTGGGTGATCAGGGAGTACAGGAGAGGGCTCAGAACGCACCCTTGTGGGGCCCCAGTGTTGAGGATCAGCGGGGTGGAGATGTTGTTACCTACCCTCACCACCTGGGAGCGGCCCGTCAGGAAGTCCAGTACCCAGTTGCACAGGGCGGGGTCGAGACCCAGGGTCTCGAGCTTGATGACAAGTTTGGAGGGTACTATGGTGTTAAATACTGAGCTGTAGTCGATGAACAGAATTCTCACATAGGTATTCCTCTTGTCCAGATGGGTTAGGGCAGTGTGCAGTGTGGTTGTGATTGCATCGTCTGTGGACCTATTTGGGCGGTAAGCAAATTGGAGTGGGTCTAGGGTGTCAGGTAGGGTGGAGGCGATATGGTCCTTGACTAGTCTCTCAAAGCACTTCATGATGACGGAAGTGAGTGCTACGGGGCGGTAGTCGTTTAGCTCAGTTACCTTAGCTTTCTTGGGAACAGGGACAATGGTGGCCCTCCTGAAGCATGTGGGAACAGCAGACTGGGATAAGGATTGATTGAATATGTCCGTAAACACACCAGCCAGCTGGTCTGCGCATGCTCTGAGGACACGGCTGGGGATGCCGTCTGGGCCTGCAGCCTTGCGAGGGTTAACACGTTTAAATGTTTTACTCACGTCGGCTGCAGTGAAGGAGAGTCGGCAGGTTTTGGTTGCGGGCCGTGTCAGTGGCACTGTATTGTCTTCAAAGCGGGCAAAAAAGTTATTTAGTCTGCCTGGGAGCAAGACATCCTGGTCCGAGACGGGGCTGGTTTTCTTTTTGTAATCCGTGATTGACTGTAGACCCTGCCACATACCTCTTGTGTCTGAGCCGTTGAATTGCGACTCTACTTTGTCTCTATACTGACGCTTAGCTTGTTTGATTGCCTTGCGGAGGGAATAGCTACACTGTTTGTATTCGGTCATGTTTCCAGTCACCTTTCCCTGGTTAAAAGCAGTGGTTCGCGCTTTCAGTTTCACGTGAATGCTGCCATCAATCCACGGTTTCTGGTTTGGGAATGTTTTAATCGTTGCTATGGGAACGACATTGTCAATGCACTTTCTAATGTAAACAGCGAGGTATAAGGAGAGCTCCGTCAGGACTAGGAATGTGCCATACATTAACAAAATGACTCCTCTCCTTCAAAAACACATTTACAGGGTCACCCCAGACTGGCCTGTCAAATGGACCTTGTTAGATTCCACAATGACAGTCTGGGAGGGAGAACCATGAGGAATTAGGACATTACATAAGATTAGAGGTTGTGATGTTGACACACACACACACACACGCACACACACACACACACGCAAGAGCAGATGTTGCTGCCTGGTGGGAATGAGCCTGGATGGTATCCATCACCATTATTACTGGCACCTCCATTCCTTGTTACATATTTCTGCAGCAGCAGCCTGGTGTTGCTGGTTGGCGATCCTCTCCTCCGCTGATCAGGCAGACACTGATGGGTCATCACTTAATTCCTCTCCTGCCCTGCCTCTCCTTCCATTCCCTCCACTCAATAAAGCCTATCCCTTCTGCTCCCTCTTTTTCCCCATACTCTACCTCCCTCGTTCCCTCTCTCATTTTCTCCATTTTTTCCACTCATCAATCTCAGCTGAGCCCCAGACGACGCAGCCTCCACCTGCTTCTCCCCTGGAGGGCGACCGCTGGTCGGTTGGGAGAGAAACACAAACCTCGGCCCACCGCAGTCCCGGCCACCAAGCAAATGCCCTTGTCTGTCTCCTGGCTCCCCACGCTTGACGCCCCTGTCTTTGGCCCAAAACTCATCCAACTCTTTGATCCTGATTAATCTGAGTTATACTGTATCTGAATTCACCACAAAATATATATATGATGGCAGAAGACTTACTAGTTTGGATGCTGGACTTCATGTCCCTGTATTCACCTCCAAAAGAATGAAAACCACTATATATTATGGCAAGACAACATAAGATTTTGGATGCAAGGCTCTCCAAGATTTCATTTCCCAAAGAGTTTCGGTAACATAACATGAAATCCTCTTCCTGATGATATGCTGCCAGTGTGACGGCTGCCAGTGTGCCTCGTCTCCGCGACAACGTCCCTAATGTGGGATTTACTACCATCAAGAATAGAGAAGGAAACAAAGGATGAATTGCGATTGGCCATAATCATCTCTGAGTGGTTTACAGCCTGGGAAAGGCTCTCTGTTAACACTATTGTAATGGAGAAGTTTAAACTCCTATAGCTGCATCCCAAATGGTACCGTACTTCCTATAAAAATGCACTACTTTTGAGCAGGGCCCATGGGGCTCTGGTAAAAAAAAACAGCGCACTTTGTAGGTAATAGGGTGCCATTTGGGACGCAGACTCCACGACTTATACTGGAGGCAGTAAATATGCATTTGTGTGGGAAGAACGAGGGTCTGCGCTTTTACTGTATCCTAAAGGCACAATCACTAGTACATATTTGGGGTGGCCAAACGGCAGCCCTACCACGTAGTTTGCAATAAAGCTGAACAGTGGAGCAAAATAACCTTATAATTTGGGATATGGTGGGGTAAGACAGTTGTACCAAGCTCATGAGAGGTGGCAGGTAGCCTAGTGGTTAGAGCGTTGGACTAGTAATCAAAAGGTTGCAAGATCAAATCCCTGAGCTGACCAGGTGAAAATCTGTTGTTCTGCCCCTGAACAAGGCAGTTAACCCGCTGTTCCTAGACTGTCATTAAGAATTTGTTCTTAACTGACTTGCCTAAAGATAAAATGAGGCATTTGTGTTGTATTCTTCAATAATCAATGGGTGTTCTGTATATCATTAATTAAAATGTCCACTGAACTGCTGTAAATATTGCAGATTGCTCCTTTAATGGTTTCTGTGCCATTACCTTCACTAAGATAAAGTGGGGAGATTGGGTGGTCTTATAGCCTAGTGTAGTTGAAATTGATTTACCCCCCCTGTTGAACCTAGACCATTAATCATGGTGGTGAATACATCCTGCGGAAATGTGTGAGTACCATAGGTCTTGAAAGAAAGCAGAGACAGGAAAACACAAACACTGTGCTCCAAAACAACCAACATGACACCCACTCACACCCACCACCGCCTACACAGGAGTCATGGAGAAACGTGATACAACCACCACCTCCAGACTCAGCAAGGAAAGTGAGGGGAGGGAAAAGCTTGCAGAGCCAACTTTTATCCTCACTCAGTCACTGTTGAACTTGTTTACCAGGCCAATGCCTTTGACTAGTGCTCTTTAAAAGCACACGGAACATTGACAAAAACAATTAGCTGTCAAAGAACCACTGTGGAGAATCCTTCCGCATCACAAACTAGTACCATTCCTACGTGGGACAGGAGTAAATGGATAGATGGGTGTTTTCCTGTCTTTCACCAACACGATTTCTTGTTTGTTTTGGAGCTCACTGCTGCACTCTCCATACGCACCAGTGGAGCTTGCTCAGTAGGGGGTCTCCACCTTTCCCAGGCTAAATTCACTTGGCTGCACTGCTACAGCAGTAAACATCCTCATCTCGTTCAAAGAAGACCAACAGATAGAAATCGGTGTATTGTTCAAGTCAAAGCCATCCTTATAACTGCAGTGAGAGGAGGGAATGAATGAGAATGAATGAATGGGAATATCTATACCCAAGTGCAGTTGATTATTCAATAGATCTGAGTACTACATTTCGAGAGACTGCACACAAAACTTAACGTATAAACTTCAAAAAGTATCTCACATTGCCCTACCTGTTCTGAAGCTTATGAAATCCTTCACCTCATAGCCCTCTATCTTTGCATCGCAGTTCGATTTCCACAAATTACTGCTAGAATCATAATTAGCTTAGAGCCTATAATGAGCCGAACCAAATCAAAATGCTCTAATTATGAATTCTGGCATCATCTATATTTGCAGCATAGGTCCAACGGTTCCAGTAAATGAGAGTGAGCGATGTCATTCACCCAGGCCCAGGGTTATTAGCTTTGGGCACTGTGCCCCTGGATGACCAGCCACAGGTGTCCCTGTGTGGCCAGACCATAGACATACATATTCATACATCATCAGGCCAGACAGACACCTGCGCTGACTCAGCCGCTTGGGACTCTGGCCTGCTTTCCTGGCAGTCCCTGACCACTGTGTTGACTTGGTCTGGCTCACTCTCATCAGCATTCCGTAAACTCAGTGCACCATCCATGCATGTGAAGTACCGCTCCCTTCCTCCCAGTAAGAACATCCAGGGAATGCAGACAAGCCCCCTCATCTGGGTTTGTGGCAGGTGGGAGCCACAGGGCACACACAGCATGCGTATTAGTTAGCAAATGTGCCCTGATGTGTGGTCAATGGTCATTAGGCAATAGGCATTGACACATGGTTTGGACCATGTTTGTGTTGGGGGAAAAGAAAAAGAGAACCTGAATTTCGATATTAATCCAAACATATGGGAGTTTTGACACTGCCTGTAATGCTAGTACATGTCTCACCTGTTTTGACCATTGCCACAGGCTCCTCCCCTGAAATGCTACCTGTCTGCTTACACAGAAATAGGACGTGAGAACTGTTGAGTCGGGTCTGACTAGAGGGAGTACAGCTACGACCGGAAATTACTTTTTCATAGCAGGTTAAGAGAATTTATGCAGCAGGTTAATTAAGATAATTAACGTGGCAGGTTAGGAGACTTACTGTGGGTTAAGGTTAGGAAACGGGTTAGGCGTAAGGTTAGCTTAAATGCTTCCGGTCTTAGCTGTACTCCCTCCAGTCACAACCCACTAGGCACACCACGTCATTTCAGGGTGGAAATGTGGGTAATATTTGTTTGAGAGGTTGATCAATAAGATTTCAACCTTTATTCACTCACTCATAAAGACAGCCAGAAGTTAGTTGAATTCCCAATGTGTTGTCATTATGCTTTCAACCATCTAAAAGCACAACTAAATTCCATTGGAAAATCGATGTCTGATTTTTGGTTTAGTTGTCATTTATGTGTGTTATCGCTGTGCTTTCAACCATTTAAAAGCACAACAAAGTTCAAATGGCGAATACCATCTCAGATCATTTGTATTTATACAACAACTTAATGTGTTATTACTGTGCTTCATCTAAAAGCACAACCAAATGATCTGGATTGCAGTTGAGATTACATAAAAAATGCATAGTGCAAGTGATCAATGCTGTTTGATATTCTGCACAGATTATTATAGCACTTGTGAAGATCTCCACAGACCTGCGACCTCTGCATGCTATCTTAAAACATGCACACTTTCTATGATTACATAAGAAGACTTTTTTTGTTACCGTAGGCTAACCTCAAAATGTCACCAGTGACGTGTTACTCATTTTAAGGTTGAATAAATGTTGTTATTAGTTTGTAAGAGCCTTGACTTTAGGCTTTTTACTGTATAACAAAAGTAATACTGAATTGTGTTTGGTTGACAACACAACCAAATATAAAAATTAAGGATATCTAATGCTTGGATAGTTTCATCTGAGCCACTGGCTTAATTCTATTCTTTAAACTTTATTTTGGGTTTAGTTGGAGAACCTATCATTAGTTAACTTGTCCACAAGTTAATAGGCTATTTACTGTTTTGCAAAAGTGATGTTGAATTGTGTTTGGTTGTCACTGACTTAACCCGGCTTTAATTCTAGTTTGTCTATAAATTAATAATTGATATGTTGGTTTCGTATCTCCATCTCAACCAAGAACCAAAGTTAAAGAATAGGACTAAATCGAACTATATTTAAAGTGCATTTAAAGTTCGATTCAATTATATTTAGTCCTATTCTTTAACTTCGATTTTTGAGTGAGCTGGAGACGTGAATCCAACATATAAATGATTAATTAGTAGACAAACTGTAATTAAAGCCAGACTAAGTCAGTGGCACAGATGGAACTACCCAAGCAGAAGACACATCTCCATCAAATGTTGATATTTGGTTGCGTTGCCAACCACACCATTCAATATCCAGTTTGTCTATAAATTAATAATTGATATTTTTTATTCACGTCTCCAGCTCAACCAAAAATGTAAGTTAAAGAATAAGACGAAATCTAATCTAACTTTAAATGCACTTCAAATAAAGTTTGATTTAATCCTATTCTTTAACTTTGATTTTTGGTTGAGATAGAGGTGAATCCAACATATTTATGATAACTTGAAGATTCAATTTGAAATCAACCAAATCTATATATTATCTATTTTTTGTTGAACCCTGGGTTGCATTGAAACAATAGCTGTTGATAACTTTGCAAATGCTATATAGGCCTAAATAGTATCATTGATGATGCAGTCAGTATATGACTTATGGTTACATATAATTTACTTTGACAAACCTACCCTTTGGAATGACTTTGATAACAACAGCGAATAAATTTAGTTATTAGGAGATCTCTCAATAATCATTCCCACAATAGGTAGTAGTTAGTGACAAATATCAAAGCTAGGCTTGGTTAAAACCCTGGATGGGATACCAAATGAATGGCTATAGATAAATCAACTCGCCAGCCTATTGTATTTAGCTGTTTGTGGATATAACATTGAAGATCTGACATTGTTACAAATTCAACATATTTTAGCACATGTTGAAAATTGGTTACAATGATAATGTAACGGATGTGAAACGCTAGCTTAGTTAGCGGTGGTGCGCGCTAAATAGCGTTTCAATCGGTGACGTCACTTGCTCTGAGACCTTGAAGTAGTGGTTCCCCTTGCTCTGCTTCGTGGGTGACCCATCGTTACCCATCGCTTTTGTGGAGCGATGGGTAACGATGCTTCGTGGGTGACTGTTGTTGATGTATGCAGAGGGTCCCTGGTTTGCGCCCGGGTATGGGCGAGGGGACGGTTTAAAGTTATACTGTTACATTGATGCTGTTGACCCGGATCACTGGTTGCTGCGGAAAAGGGGGGGGTCAAAAGGGGGGTGAGTGTAACGGATGTGAAACGCTAGCTTAGTTAGCGGTGGTGCTCGCTAAATAGCGTTTCAATCGGTGACGTCACTTGCTCTGAGACCTTGAAGTAGTGGTTCCCCGCGGCTTTTGTGGAGCGGTGCGGTGGGTGACTGTTGTTGATGTGTGCAGAGGGTCCCTGGTTCGCGCCCGGGTATGGGCGAGGGGACGGTTTAAAGTTATACTGTTACAATGACATAATCCTGTGGTTGAAATATCACCCCAATTTCACCCTCAAAACAACATTGATGACTTTTTTCAAATCCAATGTATTTTCCACGTAGATTCCACGTCACAATACGTTGACAAATTAGGTTGAAGAAACGTTGATTCAACCAGCTTGTGCCCAGTGTAAACCTGTTGAGTCTGACATGTTGATATAGCCGCCCACACATAGGCCTACTGTTATTACTATGACAAACCCTCGTGTAAAAGGAACGATGTGTTCTCTTTAGTTAAATATTATTAATTCGCAAATGCCAATCATATTAGAATTAAATGCTGCGCAGGAAACTGTAGCGGTGAGCACGCGATTGCTCCGAGCTTTGAACATTTCTCGTGATCAGTCGCACTGAAGCAATACATAAGTATATAACTTAGGTGAACAAGAGCGGGAACTGTTATGGAAAATAACAAATTAAACCTCAAACATGAGCTGCATTTGAAGTGTTTCTATACAAGCGACTCACCTTGAATTCCACGGACAGTTGAGGTGTATATTCAAGGGTCCAAAGCGCCCGCACCAAGGATGCCAACTGTGTGGTCACCTCACCCCTGGCAAGTTGCGCGTCCTCGTTTTTTACAATTCCGTTTACTCTCCCCTGACACAAATCAGCCTTGTATTGTTCCAAACCGAGGTACTCGGCCAGCAGGTCCGTATTACTGAGGCACTGAACCACCGCATTCATGAAACAAGTGTTTCCATGATTCTTCAACCCAAGGACTCCTGGAGTTTTGTCGCCATAGCACCACGACAGCCTGTCTTTTATAGATCCATGAGAAGACAAAGTTGAGGCGCTCTTCTTCACCTTAATCTCCCTCGAGACCCGAAGTTCATCTTTATTAAAATTCCCTGAGTTGGCACTCAACGTGCACGCGGCGCTGTCTCTGAACCCGCCATCATCATCCTCACCGTCAGCTGGCTCGACGTCGCCAAAGTGTGCCAAAGTTCCCAAAGTTTTCAGTATCCTGCTCATAAAATTCCCAACGGACTTCAACGATTTCCTCCTGAAAAGCTTCCCGGCTTTGTATTTCTTCTCTTTGCGTTTTGTAGATTTGGTTTTCATTGACTGTTTCCTCGTCTTACTCTCCTTGTGGTTATCCATGGTGGTTGGTTATTTACCAGGTAACAAGAAGTGAAAACGAAACAACTACTGAAGCAATAGACTCCTACCTGTCTGCCCTTACACCTCCTCCTCTCGAAACCACTCCGGTCTCCGCTAATAGACAATACGGTGGTTTAGGCACATGACTAAACAATGTCCCTCAGACATTCCGGTAATTACCGCCAGGTCTCGGCGCGCCCTTGTCATACTGTTTCGCTGGTAAAATGGTGAAGCAGCGGGCACCTGTAACCAGTAACCACCATGTAGGTGAGTTGTCTTCAACTCCATGATCCTCGGCTCAATACTTCCTCGTCGTTGACACGGTGCTCGAGCACAAACAGCTGGCGGTCTTTATCTCCCTCTCCCTCCAGCAGCGCTCGGAATGGTTTTCTGTTTGGTGGATAGTGCGCGTTATTCCCGCCCTCCTACAATTTTACCCTATATCAAATCAAATCACATTTTATTGGTCACATACAAGTGTTTAGCAGATGTTATTGCGGCCGTAGCGAAATGCGTGTGCTTCTAGTTCCGACAGTGCGGCAATATCTAACAAGTAATATCTAAGAATTTAACAACATATACCCAATACACACAAATCTAAGTAAAGGGGTGGAATTAAGAATATATAAATATATGGACAAGCTATGTCAGAGCGGCATAGACTAAGATACAGTAGATACGTGTAGAATGCAGTATATACACATGAGATGAGTAATGCAAGATATGTCAACATTATTAAAGTCACTAGTGTTCCATTTATTAAAGTGTTCCACATTGAAGATGGCGCACGTAGTGACAGGACTCTGAAACGGATGGATAGTTGCCTTAATGACAACTTGAACAAGCTTGCTGACACTCATTTAGTAACAGGCGTATAAGCTTCCCTTAGAATTAGATGCACGATAAGGACTATTGTGTATTGTTTAATCAAAACTATTGCAAGCGTTCTGTAGGCCTATATAAGCAAAATACTGAACCTATTTTGTATCAGAGCAATTCAAGGTCTACACTGTACAGTACCCTTTTTCCCCCATTTTTTCTATCATCTATATTGGCATGATGTGAGTAGGCTACGGAGCATGTCCTCTGTTACAAGATGGTCCCAACAGAAAATAATGATATTTTTGAGGTGTGTAGGAGCCCCCTACTGTTTTAGGCTGAGATGGTTCTGCACCCTGGTGATGGCACACTAATAGACTGCACCTGCACTATCCTATCCTCTGATGGAATGCCTCATCTATTACTGCACTGTTAGGAGATATTTATGCACTGTTAGGAGATATTACTGCACTGTTGGAGATTTTACTGCACTGTTAGGAGATATTTATGCACTGTTGGAGATATTTATGCACTGTTGGAGATATTACTGCACTGTTAGGAGATATTACTGCACTGTTTGAGCTAGAAAAATAAGCATTTTTCTTCACCTGCGATAACGTCTGCAAACTGTGTACACGGACAATCAACTTTGACTATCAAATAAATGTCCTAAAAATAATTTTGTCAGGCTGGCACATCCCCCTGCATCACTGCAATCTGGAGACACACACACGTGGATGAATCAAATGATGGGAAAGACAGAGAATAAATGGTTTTTAATGCTACTTGGTAGTGCATGTTTTGTACCGCAATGTGCAAGACACTGCTAATATTCTCAATCAATTTCGGTTTTAATTTCACAGCTCGCCAAGACCATAGATTGGATTTAGTGAGCCAGATGTGCTGATTTACTCACGCAGATGTATAATATTCATATTTCACTTCCAATATTTGTATAATCTCACGTATTATTGCAGTGTAAACGGAAACCTTGTATTTCTGAGTCTGCACTCTGCAGCCCCCGGTTCCAAACTTCTGCGATGAGTCAGAAACTCAAACTCTTACCCTATAGGGCTATACATTACTCTTATCTCATAGCGTGGCCTCCGGAGTATTCAGTGTGTGTGCGTGTATGCATGGGCAGTTGGATGGGATGCCCTATTTTACAGAGCTAGGGGTGTAGGTTATGTTTTGTTGACTTGGTCCTTCGATAGCGCACTGCAGGTTTGCTCTCTTTTTGTGGGTAGCGGACTAGTGGGGTAGCTATTAATTATTGAGTTTTAAGCTTCTGAGAAATCGAGAGGGGAATGAGTTTGAGAAGATGGAAGCATTCCAAGAGGCTCGCTGGCCACACACATACACACACAAACACACACACCCGAGTGCGCGCACGCACACTTCTTTACCGAAGTCTCTGAGGAATGTCTAGTGATAGATTAGCTGACAGCAGCGGTGTGCTAAAGTGCCTGTGAATCTGGGCCTCGTCGTCTCTCTTTCTCTTCTTTACCACATGACATGCATATAAGACAGTCATATCTGTATGAAATATGCATTTAATGTACTGTGTAGCCTGCCTTTTTACATTCACTGTGTATTAATGGGAAAAAGGGGATGACACAATCACTTCTGTTCTTCCCTTAGAAGATCCGAGAGAATGCTATTCAAGGCTATAATGAGCAGATGAGTATCTGTATAATGTTCTGTGACTACAATATCCAACTTTGTATTGATGAGGTTAAGAGTCCCTACATCAATTTATTAGGTTAATTCCATGCATATTAGAACATGTGTGTCTGCCAAGTTTGTTGATACAGTACATTATTAGAATATGGCGAATACCACACTACAACTATGCAATTACCTTCAACAAGCAAAATGTAGCTAGTAATGCATACTTCAGTCAATATCGCACAAATAAAATTATATCCATTTATTTTCATGAATGAATGAAACATTTGCTCTATGATAGCACTAAGGGGATGTTCATGAGTTAAGGGCATGTTCAGTGTTCATGAGTTCTTCAGAGTTGTTTGGTGTGGGGACAGGTGTGTATTGGGACTGGGCAGGGTCAAGTTCAAAAGTAAAAAGTTTGTAGGGTGTGTGGGTCAAAGGCCATAGGGTCATGGGTTTTTTGACTCTCTGTTCTCCTGGCCTCCGGAAGGCGCTCTAGGGAGAGGAGGGGTGGGGGTACCTCCACCGGAGCACGGCCCCATCGACACTGGTGCTCACCATGCTCCTGTTGTTGGCGGAGATCTTGATGCTGGTGATGCTGCCGCTGTGGCCGACGCCTACTTGGGTCAACTCGCCCTCTGAGTAGTCCCACACTTTCACCAACTTCTCGTCTCCACCTGAAGTGGGCAAGCAGAGACACATATACCTTGTTTATTTCTACGGAAAAGCCTTCGAACATTGATCCAACCGCATGCTGAAGTCACGTTCAACCAAGTGCTCTTCACGATAGTCCCAAGCTATTGAGAGTCGATACAGGGATATTTAATGGACAGACCATGTGCTGTTGTTGATCGATGGTAGTGTCGTGTCTTTGGCTATGTCGGATTAAGTGATATGACATGCTATTCCATAAAATTATTTCTCCGTAATTAATATTACCTGATTGAGCTAATCATGTAAATGTAATTAACTAGAGAGTCAGGGCACCATGAAATAATGTTTATAGAGCTGTTATCTTCTGAATAAAGTCTTAAAGACCTAGTAATATTTTACATCAATAGCAGTCAATATTAATCGTCACATTAATTCAGTCTCATCTGAAAGTTGTAAATTCTTGGTTAACTTCAAGAACCCTGGCTAACAAGTTGAATCAGCAATACAAAATTGTGTTTAATTATTTATTAACTAAATACCTAACTAATCACACAGAATTACACATACACATAATTAATCATAAATTGATTACAAATTACGTCATAAAGGAAAACGTCCCGAGCGGGCGGAACAGATATGACAGCTTGTTACACAAAAGAAAAGGGTCCGGGTTTGAGTGAAAGAGCGGGAAGACTGAGGAACAAAGGGCGAAGCTGTGCTATCGTAAATACAGTATCTTATGCATTCTAAATTACCGCCCATTTGGAAAAGGAAAATGCAATAAATATATACTCTGAGCTGCGCTTCGGTAGGTTGGTGGTAGATGGAAGACCGTGTTGCCCAACCGAGTCCTTTGTCCTTTGAAGAATGTCTCTGCTGGTAAACTGGATACGTTGTAGTAACATCGTTGTGTGGTAGACGGGATACTCTGTCTGTTCCTTCCTAACCTGCGTTTGCAGCTGCTGTTGCTAACTCAACGGCTAGGAGGTATCACTTCTGTAGTGAATAAGAGTTCAAAGTTCATACCATTCGCAACCAAAGCTCACGCTGATGTTGGCTTCGTTCTGTAGTTATTATCTGAACCATTCTGACATCGGACTGTCGTCCTCACATCCTCGGAACAGGAGGTTATATTGTCATCAAGGCTTTATATAGGAAGGGAGAGGAGGGCGTGTTTGAAAAGTTTTATAGCCCATGTCCCTTCACAGGGGCGGGCCACTGATTGAGCAGAGCCCTACCTTATGAAAACCCAAATCTCACATTTTAGAAGCTAAAATCACATTTCATCCCATCACAAATAATTTCATATTCTAACATTTAAATTGAACCACAATTCCATGTGAATCCGATAACTTTGATGTGTAGACTTTGCACTGTAGAGTTTATGTCATCTTATCATCGATGAGAATGTCTCAGATGACAACCGAACTGACATCATATTCATTAAGTACCACCGCATACGTTCAATTGGTCAGATTACCAGAATATAGTTAATTTCCCCCCCACCTTCTGATGTCCCCAGAATCTCTATGTTAACCAAGGGGTTTGCAAATGTAACATCAGTAGCATAGAGAGAGGAAAAAGGCGGAAAGAGGTATTTATGACTGTCATAAACCTAACCCCCAGGCCAACGTCATGACAGTAGTCAACAGTAGACTAGTCCTAGATCTGTTGGGAGATGTGCCAACTCCTATGTCTATGTCACGTCAAACAGTTGGCGAGATCACAAATCAACTCATGCTCTACCTATTCAACTCAACAAAACCAATGTAAAGGGTACTGTACCAGTGACAAGGTGCTGCCCGTCCTGTGAGATGTGCATGCCATTGATGGCTCCTGAAAGGGAGCCCTCCAGTTCTCTGATGGCTGAGCCGTCATACACCTCCCAGTAACCAATCTGGGAAAGAAGAAGGTCATTCAGCTATATGGAATATGAATGAGAGAGCTTGTACATATAAAACTTGTCAGATTCGTTTATTTGACATATTCTATGTTATATTACAATAAATTCTGAAAATGACCATGCATCACAGTTTTATAGTAAGTATGAATGCCACTCCTTTTATGTCTTCTGTTTGTTCATATTATAGTAATTCTGCCTCACTGAATTATCCATCTTCATTATTCCACTATATGTAAATGAGGCCGGAGAAATCCTATCAAGTTTTTGTGCGCCCGCCACCGTTAAAACAACATGTTTGTGACTCTAAATGAGAGTTAATCATCCCGAGGGTTTGCAGCTGTCAAAGACTTGCGTCTCTCAAAGGCTCAATTGTTATTTGAAGTTTATTTATAGCCGCACAGTAACGCCACAATCTCCCCACACACGCAAGCGAGGTCCTTTCTTGTTATTTTTATGACAAAGCTAATTACAATTACAAACTAACTGACGCAAAACGAGAGGACAGACAAATTTCATCATTAAAATGCAGCATGTGAGGTATCAAGGAAGAGGAAACTGGCAGCTTAACTGTCTGGCAGCACATAACTAAACCATTTGTGATTTTAAGTATTGGAACTGGCCAAACTGATTGTACCTGGTAATGAATGATTTCTTTATACGCACAATGGGCTTTATTAACTGAAAATCTAAATCATCAACGAGTCAATGTTTAGGCTATAGAGTGAATATTACAATAACCAACGCAACACAGAAGTGAGAAAATGTCTAGAATATCTGAATAAACCAGTTCAGAGGATTCATCAGAAAGGTGTCGGTCAATCAGAAAAAAGCTCCAGTTGTATGCAATGAAACAAGTAATGTTACATGGGAGAGAGCTCAGAATAGCATTTATGAGAATAGCTTCTCGGACTGGATTTCATCTCTTAGTAAAACCACAAACATAATGCATTTATGGACTGAGGAAATGTAATCTCACAAAGACATATCAAATAGAGTTTGTAATAATGGGATTGAAGAGAAACAAATGGCAAAAAAAAGGTATTTATAGTTTTAAGAATGAACAACAGTGCTTAAAGCACAGAGGCAGCCTAAGAGAGACATTACTGTGGGAGGGTAAAAAAATGCTGTTGTACCTCAATATAACTCAAATTCAATGGAAAAGCTTACTGACTGGAAAACACATTTGTTAGACATTATTGAGAAATACACAACAGTCAGGACTGTTGAAATTAAATGGAGAAATCCAAAGTTCTTTGCATGCATTCATTCACTTTATGAAATAATATTTTTGGTCAGCATAGTGAAAGAAAGAAAAACCCCTCAATACCAGCAGCAACTAGCTTACATGATTTGAATCTTAATCAAATTACTGGCTATCATATGAGGTGAGATATGACACAGCCAAAAAAGTGAGAGGGAGGAGAGTTAGCCAAGTAGCAGACACAACGCTCCCTCTCTCCAGTATAGTTTGTGTTGTGTCATAGGGAATGGGTTCAAATCCAGTTTGATTCTCTAGTCACGACCTCTCTCCCCTCTTCTGGTGTCATGGAGGGCTTATTAGAGACCAGCACCTGTGTGAGAGTGGCCGAGTCACCCTAACCCATCTGTGTTCCCTCCCTTCTCCTGTGGAACCTGGCTCCTATTCAAGGAGAGTTAGGTTGAAGCATTAGGTTGCTGAGAGAAGGACACACTGAATTGATTGGCTTGAATTGTGAGGATGACCACACAATGTTTTTTCATAATGAGCCAAATCTATTGATTTTCTATCCAAAGTTGCAAAGGAAATCTATTTAATAAACACTAGAGACCGGCAAAATAGACAAAAGAGTGTGGCGGTATAGCAGGAACAGCGGCATCTAGTGGTCAAAATATGTGACTTTCACACTTCTTTATGGTAAATAATGCAAGTGACTTCAATGATTCATTTCTCTGAACAGTTGAGAAAAAACATCACCAGATTCACAGGGAATAAATTACAGTATGGAGAAGCAGTACTCCAAGCCACAGTTTCATTCTACTTGTCAAACAGAGAACTGATACTGTATACTGGTTGTTGGGGTGGGATTGGCATGGGGTGTGTGGGGCCCGTTGTTGGCTTTAGACTATTTTTTGGGATACCTCATTTTTGTCATTAATAAGAAGAGATTTGGTCGGATGTTGGGTTGGATGTTGGGTATTATATTTATTGAATATTATCTGAATCCTATCAATTAAAATGGCCAATTTGGATGCAATCAATTAGCTTAATTTCTCCGATTTAACATTTAATTTCAGCAAAAATAATGTTTCAGGAATGCTAATCTTACCGGTTTCTTACTACAGAAACAATTTCAGAACAATCTGAGATGGTGGGTGTCATGGCTTGCTGAAATGACATGACATGATTCTTTCTTTAAAGGCACAGTGCAGTCAAAAACATGATTTTTCTGAGTTTTATATATATTTACACACTATGAGGTTGGAATAATACTGTAAAATTGGGAAAATTATAATAATGCCCTTTTAGTGTAAGAGCTGTTTGAAAAGACCGCTTGACATTCCTGCCTGTTTTGGTGGGATGGAGTTTTGGCCAGGTGGTATAAGAGTCTGCCAATAACAGCTAGTTTTCAGGTTACATATCCCTCCCATTAGGCTCATCCAATTAGTCCACTTACTCAGACCACTCCCAGACAGTCCTAGCAAAAGTCTTGCTTGAGAAATTGCTCTTTTGCCTGACCTTCAGCTAGCAAGGTGCCTGAGAACAAGGACCGCGCCAAGGGTTAACATGTGTGTTGTCTCTTCGTGTGCACGGCAAATAAAAAAAGAATTCAACTAGCAGACCTCCAGTTGTGGCAGCGTCCTAATTAAAAGTACACAACGCAGAACGAACCACGCTACAAACTGCAATTTCGTATGATTATTGACCATTTAAATGTAAAACATTCACAGTAAAGTACTTGTTGTTACCCAGAAATGATTTGATATTGAGATTTAAAAAATGGCTCCATTGAACTTTAAATACTAATTGCCTAGCAGGATAGCTTCAGCTATAGGTCCTATAATCATTACAATGCATTGAAAGCTACACAACCATTACAATGCATTGAAAGCTACACCACTGTGCCAAATTGAGATCAAATGTCCAGTCTTTTGTGCAATCTTATGGTACAGTATGTGTTGTGTAATTTCAATACCAGTATGTTGAAAACACGAATGCATGCTGTGCCAAGATTAGTCTACATTTTCACTCTGTTGTGTGTCGAGTGTTGTGTAATTCCACCTACATGTTGAGGCAATACATCACCGAGGACAGTAACCCACTTTACGAAGGACTGTACACCGATAAAGCCTTCTGAGCTACTGTGTGGGCTTCCATTTATCCCGACGCTACGCTCAGCCATGTATTTGACCATGCTAATCCATTTACACATACAGTATCTCTCGCCAACATCTCAAGGACATCTCAAGTAATGTCAAACAAATAAGTTATAGGACTTTCAAGAGCTCTCTTTCTTTTAAACGGAATACTTCAGAAGGTCTTTATTGTCCTATTAGTGCTGGACAATAGGAAGGCCACAGAAGCCTATATACCATGCTTCTGATAATTGACATGCCACAATGGCTATTAATAAATACCACAGGCTCAATCCCAAGACCCTGATGGCCCTACATCACAATCAGCCAAAACTGGTACCAACACACACAGGAGTGCTGGGTCATCATCACAAGAGGCTTCTGGATGACCCCACAACAGAACCACCAGCAGCAGTAGTCTGTTCTGTTGTCTCCTTCCATCCGACAGACTGGAGAGTGTGAAGCTGTCCCCGAAGACCCTCTACCACTGACTGAACTCTGAGCCAAGGTGCTGCTGCATCCAATCCCTCTCTTCCTGCCCCCCCCTCCTCCCCCCTCCCCCTCTCTCTCTCTCTCTCTCTCTCTCTCTCTCTTTCTTTCAGTGTGTGTGTGTGTGCGTGTGTGTATCTGTGTGTGTTACTGCTTGCTCACCCCAGACAGAGCGCCTGTGTCCTGGGGCGAGCAGATGGTGTATCTGGCACACGGGCACTTGGATGGCATAGGCGGGCATCGCATCCGCAGGAAGACGCGAGAGCCAGAGCACTTTCTTTCTAGTCTCTCTCGCTCTTTTTTCCTCCCCTCATTTTCTCAGTCTCTCTTTTTTCAGCCTCAGCGCATTCACAGTGCTCGCTAATCAGCACAGTTTGTCCTCACCTCACAGCATGGTGTTGAGCCAACAATACGGGCCTTATTAGTCTGTAGAGCTTGTGATGAGTGGATATTACGGTGCATATTGAAGCGGGGCTGTTGTGAACCTCCGATCCCACCTTATGTAACTCAGTTTTCATTATAGGTAATCAAGGCTTAAAGAGGTGTTACAGACACCTGGCAGCATGACTGCTACATCGTGGCTTATTATGACTGGTAAAGAAGGTATCGGGAAACATTTCAAAACACGACACAGCTGACGCGCGCATGTGTACAAGCTTGACATGGCCTTTCTACAGCACATCAACACTAGCCTCTCTAACAGAGCTCATCTTGAGATGAGATGAAGGCTAACAAGAATGCCTCAATACAGAGAACAGCCTTCTCTAACTTTCCATGACTGGTGACTGGGGACCATACGCTGCACAGAGGAATCATCAGCTAGCTACAGTGCGCTGTGCCAGTGAGTCTTGGCACCAAGAGGGACCTGAGTCTTTTCTAATTCCAAACCTTTCTGTCGGTGCCACTGGTGATGATCTCGTACTCCTCGGGGTGGTAACACACACTGCTGAACAGAGTGTTGGCCAGGACCATCTGATTCCTCACAAAACGCCTGCAGCGGGAGGAGGAGAGAGGGAGAGGAAGGGAGAGGGGAAGACAGAGAGGAGAAGCAGGGAGAGGACCAGGGAGAGCGAGGGAGAGAGAGAGAGGGGGGAGAGAGAAGGAGAGCAATAGACCTGAACTGAATGTTGAATACAGGAAACACATTAATGGAGGAGTGGTATTAATGGTAGTGGAAGTGGTAGTGGTAGTGGTATTAATGGTAGTGGAAGTGGTAGTGGTATTAATGGTAGTGGCAGTGGTAGTGGTAGTGGTATTAATGGTAGTGGTAGTGGTAGTGGTATTAATGGTAGTGGCAGTGGTAGTGGTATTAATGGTAGTGGCAGTGGTAGTGGTAGTGGTAGTGGTATTAATGGTAGTGGTAGTGGTAGTGGTATTAATGGTAGTGGCAGTGGTAGTGGTATTAATGGTAGTGGTGGTGGTAGTGGTATTAATGGTAGTGGAAGGGGTAGTGGTAGTGGTATTAATGGTAGTGGCAGTGGTAGTGGTAGTGGTATTAATGGTAGTGGCAGTGGTAGTGGTAGTGGTAGTGGTATTAATGGTAGTGGCAGTGGTAGTGGTAGTGGTATTAATGGTAGTGGAAGTGGTAGTGGTAGTGGTATTAATGGTAGTGGTAGTGGCAGTGGTATTAATGGTAGTGGTAGTGGTATTAATGGTAGTGGAAGTGGTAGTGGTATTAATGGTAGTGGCAGTGGTAGCGGTAGTGGTAGTGGTATTAATGGTAGTGGTAGTGGTATTAATGGTAGTGGAAGTGGTAGTGGTATTAATGGTAGTGGAAGTGGTAGTGGTATTAATGGTAGTGGCAGTGGTAGTGGTATTAATGTTAGTGGTGGTGGTAGTGGTATTAATGGTAGTGGAGGTGGTAGTGGTAGTGGTATTAATGGTAGTGGCAGTAGTAGTGGTATTAATGGTAGTGGTAGTGGTATTAATGGTAGTGGAAGTGGTAGTGGTATTAATGGTAGTGGAAGTGGTATTAATGGTAGTGGCAGTGGTAGTGGTATTAATGGTAGTGGTGGTGGTAGTGGTATTAATGGTAGTGGAAGTGGTAGTGGTATTAATGGTAGTGGAAGTGGTAGTGGTAGTGGTATTAATGGTAGTGGTGGTGGTAGTGGTTTTAATGGTAGTGGAAGTGGTAGTGGTAGTGGTATTAATGGTAGTGGTATTAATGGTAGTGGAAGTGGTAGTGGTATTAATGGTAGTGGTAGTGGTAGTGGTATTAATGGTAGTGGAAGTGGTAGTGGTATTAATGGTAGTGGCAGTGGTAGTGGTATTAATGGTAGTGGCAGTGGTAGTGGTATTAATGGTAGTGGAAGTGGTAGTGGTATTAATGGTAGTGGCAGTGGTATTAATGGCAGTGGTAGTGGTATTAATGGTAGTGGCAGTGGTAGTGGTATTAATGGTAGTGGTAGTGGCAGTGGTATTAATGGTAGTGGTAGTGGCAGTGGTAGTGGTATTAATGGTAGTGGTATTAATGGTAGTGGTAGTGGTTGTGGTATTAATGGTAGTGGTAGTGATAGTGGTAGTGGTATTAATGGTAGTGGTATTAATGGTAGTGGTAGTAGTAGTGGTAGTGGTATTAATGGTAGTGGCAGTGGTAGTTGTATTAATGGTAGTGGTAGTGGTAGTGGTATTAATGGTAGTGGTAGTGGTAGTGGTATTAATGGTAGTGGTAGTGGTAGTGGTATTAATGGTAGTGGTAGTGGTAGTGGTATTAATGGTAGTGGTAGTGGTATTAATGGTAGTGGTATTAATGGTAGTGGTAGTGGTATTAATGGTAGTGGCAGTGGTAGTGGTAGTGGTAGTCGTAGCGGAATTAATGGTAGTGGAAGTGGCAGTGGTAGTGGTGTTAATGGTAGTGGAAGTGGCAGTGGTAGTGGCAGTGGTATTAATGGTAGTGGTAGTGGTAGTGATAGTGGTATTAATGGTAGTGGCAGTGGTAGTGGTATTAATGGTAGTGGCAGTGGCAGTGGTAGTGATAATGGTATTAATGGTAGTGGCAGTGGTAGTGGTATTAATTGTAGTGGCAGTGGTAGTGGTAGTGGTATTAATGGTAGTGGTAGTGGTATTAATGGTAGTGGCAGTGGTAGTGGTATTAATGGTAGTGGAAGTGGTAGTGGTATTAATGGTAGGGGAAGTGGTAGTGGTATTAATGGTAGTGGCAGTGGGAGTGGTATTAATGGTAGTGGCAGTGGCAGTGGTAGTGGTAGTGGTATTAGTGGTAGTGGTAGTGGAATTAATGGTAGTGGCAGTGGTAGTGGTAGTGGTATTAATGGTAGTGGCAGTGGTAGTGGTAGTGGTATTAATGGTAGTGGCAGTGGTAGTGGTAGTGGTGGTGGTATTAATGGTAGTGGTGGTGGTAGTGGTATTAATGGTAGTGGAAGTGGTAGTGGTATTAATGGTAGTGGTGGTGGTAGTGGTATTAATGGTAGTGGTGGTGGTAGTGGTATTAATGGTAGTGGAAGTGGTAGTGGTATTAATGGTAGTGGAAGTGGTAGTGGTATTAATGCTAGTGGCAGTGGTAGTGGTATTAATGGTAGTGGCAGTGGTAGTGGTATTAATGGTAGTGGAAGTGGTAGTGGTATTAATGGTAGTGGCAGTGGTATTAATGGCAGTGGTAGTGGTATTAATGGTAGTGGCAGTGGTAGTGGTATTAATGGTAGTGGTAGTGGCAGTGGTATTAATGGTAGTGGTAGTGGCAGTGGTAGTGGTATTAATGGTAGTGGTATTAATGGTAGTGGTAGTGGTTGTGGTATTAATGGTAGTGGTAGTGATAGTGGTAGTGGTATTAATGGTAGTGGTATTAATGGTAGTGGTAGTAGTAGTGGTAGTGGTATTAATGGTAGTGGCAGTGGTAGTTGTATTAATGGTAGTGGTAGTGGTAGTGGTATTAATGGTAGTGGTAGTGGTAGTGGTATTAATGGTAGTGGTAGTGGTAGTGGTATTAATGGTAGTGGTATTAATGGTAGTGGTAGTGGTATTAATGGTAGTGGTATTAATGGTAGTGGTAGTGGTAGTGGTAGTCGTAGCGGAATTAATGGTAGTGGAAGTGGCAGTGGTAGTGGTGTTAATGGTAGTGGAAGTGGCAGTGGTAGTGGCAGTGGTATTAATGGTAGTGGTAGTGGTAGTGATAGTGGTATTAATGGTAGTGGCAGTGGTAGTGGTATTAATGGTAGTGGCAGTGGCAGTGGTAGTGATAATGGTATTAATGGTAGTGGCAGTGGTAGTGGTATTAATTGTAGTGGCAGTGGTAGTGGTAGTGGTATTAATGGTAGTGGTAGTGGTATTAATGGTAGTGGCAGTGGTAGTGGTATTAATGGTAGTGGAAGTGGTAGTGGTATTAATGGTAGGGGAAGTGGTAGTGGTATTAATGGTAGTGGCAGTGGGAGTGGTATTAATGGTAGTGGCAGTGGCAGTGGTAGTGGTAGTGGTATTAGTGGTAGTGGTAGTGGAATTAATGGTAGTGGCAGTGGTAGTGGTAGTGGTATTAATGGTAGTGGCAGTGGTAGTGGTAGTGGTATTAATGGTAGTGGCAGTGGTAGTGGTAGTGGTAGTGGTATTAATGGTAGTGGTAGTGGTAGTGGTATTAATGGCAGTGGTAGTGGTAGTGGTATTAATGGTAGTGGCAGTGGTAGTGGTAGTGGTATTAATGGCAGTGGTAGAGGTAGTGGTAGTGGTATTAATGGTAGTGGCAGTGGTAGTGGTGGTGGTAGTGATATTAATGGTAGTGGCAGTGGTAGTGGTAGTGGTATTAATGGTAGTGGCAGTGGTAGTGGTATTAATGGTAGTGGCAGTGGTAGTGGTAGTGGTATTAATGGTAGTGGAAGTGGTAGTGGTAGTGGTAGTGGTAGTAATGGTAGTAGCAGTGGTAGTGGTATTAATGGTAGTGGAAGTGGTAGTGGTAGTGGTATTAATGGTAGTGGTAGTGGTAGTGGTATTAATGGTAGTGGCAGTGGTAGTGGTAGTGGTATTAATGGTAGTGGCAGTGGTAGTGGTAGTGGTATTAATGGTAGTGGCAGTGGTAGTGGTAGTGGTATTAATGGTAGTGGCAGTGGTAGTGGTAGTGGTATTAATGGTAGTGGCAGTGGTAGTGGTATTAATGGTAGTGGCAGTGGTAGTGGTAGTGGTATTAATGGTAGTGGCAGTGGTAGTGGCAGTGGTAGTGGTAGTGGTATTAATGGTAGTGGCAGTGGCAGTGGTATTAATGGTAGTGGCAGTGGTAGTGGTATTAATGGTAGTGGCAGTGGTAGTGGTAGTAGTAGTGGTATTAATGGTAGTGGTAGTGGTATTAATGGTAGTGGCAGTGGTAGTGGTAGTGGTAGTGGTATTAATGGTAGTGGTAGTGGTAGTGGTATTAATGGTAGTGGTAGTGGTATTAATGGTAGTGGAAGTGGTAGTGGTAGTGGTATTAATGGTAGTGGTAGTGGCAGTGGTAGTGGTATTAATGGTAGTGGCAGTGGTAGTGGTATTAATGGTAGTGGCAGTGGTAGTGGCAATGGTAGTGGTAGTGGTATTAATGGTAGTAGCAGTGGTATTAATGGTAGTAGCAGTGGTAGTGGTAGTGGTATTAATGGTAGTGGAAGTGGTAGTGGTATTAATGGTAGTGGCAGTGGTAGTGGTATTAATGGTAGTGGCAGTGGTAGTGGTAGTGGTATTAATGGTAGTGGCAGTGGTAGTGGTAGTGGTATGAATGGTAGTGGCAGTGGTAGTGGTAGTGGTAGTGGTATTAATGGTAGTGGCAATGGTAGTGGTATTAATGGTAGTGGCAGTGGTTGTGGTAGTGGTATTAATGGTAGTGGTAGTGGTAGTGGTAGTGGTAGTGCTATTAATGGTAGTGGCAGTGGTAGTGGTAGTGGTATTAATGGTAGTGGTATTAATGGTAGTGGCAGTGGTAGTGGTAGTGGTAGTGGCATTAATGGTAGTGGTAGTGGTATTAATGGTAGTGGCAGTGGTAGTGGTAGTGGTATTAATGGTAGTGGTAGTGGTATTAATGGTAGTGGTAGTGGCAGTGGTAGTGGTATTAATGGTAGTGGTAGTGGTATTAATGGTAGTGGTAGTGGCAGTGGTAGTAATGATGTGTGTTGAAAGCCTCTCACAGTGGGAAGCCAATGCAATCAGACCGAGAGGGATAAAGGATTAGGGGTATGGGGTAAAGAAGTGTTTGTGTGTGTGTGCGTGTATGTGTGTATGTGGGTGTGTGTGTGTGTGTACATTGTGTCTGTGTGTGTGCGTGCTTGCTTGCACAGCTCCTTGGAGGTCTCGGCGTGCCACACTCTGATGTCATCCTGGGAACAGCTCCGACGAGCCACTGGGAGAGAATCAGAAACATCACTGGAATAAGTTTATGGCCAGTCATTCTGCACTTTAGTCTGTGGAACAGGATTTGCTTTGTACCAGAGCCATAGGCGATAATACATGTTTATGCTTTAAACATGGTCATGTCGCCCTCTAGTGGGAGTACATGGGCAATGACGGCAAAGCATGAAGGTAGACGAAAGCAATGTTGTTTGAGGTAGTTTCTCTTGACAGCATAGACTATGTTTGAGGTGGATATAGGTAAAGACAGCTATATATTTGAGGTGACATATGGCAATCAGGTAGTGATAATAGAATGTGTGCTATAAAACAATAATGTGGGGGAAAAGAGTGAATCACGTACAGTATGTAATCTTGTCTCTAAATGGGTGCCTGTATTTTCAAGGGTGTCACTCACAAAGGGAAGGCCACGTCGTTGACTGCACTGTTGTGACTGGTGGCGATCAGCTCCTCTTTGATGTCTGTGTAGCCGAGACTGTAGATCTGAGCCGCCTCCGTTCCTGCAAAGAACTGGTGGCCCTCGCCTCTCACAGCGATGGACGTCAATCCCCCCTCCAACTCAACCTTCCTATGGGGGTTAGATGATGAATGGCAGAATACCACATTGAGTACTTTATGTACTTCTACACATAGCGTTAAAAGGCCCACTCTGTAATAAAAAAATATATACCAAATCTCAGCCCCACCTTTTTGTTTGCCATGAAGCTGAGGGGCTGAAGAAATGTAGCCAGTCTGATGTGTAGGCTAAGCTACAGTATGGATACAACATGACAGTTTTAGATAGACGATATAAACTAGTGGTTCTCAACTGGTGGGTCGCGGGAGGTTTTGAATGGGACGCAAAAAAATACTCCATTCTGAATCTAAACTACTAATACCAGGTAGAAAGTGTGTATAAATTATCATGAACATACATTTTTTTTTATCATTTATTCTCCTAATTTTTTTATTGTATTGTTTTTATTTGATCACAGTATTTTTTATATAGAGTTATTAGCTGCGCTATTTAGCAGATTTGGTTAATTGTGTGGTGTCAAACAAGTGAGCTTGCCAACATTCTTCATCAAGAATATGAGCCATATGGATTTATTGACAATGAAAAGGTTGTGAATGTTGTTCGCTTGTCTAATATACACTGAAAATATATACACTAATATACACTGAACAGATATACACTAATATACACTGAACAGATACACACTAATATACACTGACAAGATATATACTAATATACACTGAACAGATGCACACTAATATACACTGACAAGATATACACTAATATACACTGAACAGATACACACTGACAAGATATATACTAATATACACTGAACAGATGCACACTAATATACACTGACAAGATATACACTAATATACACTGAACAGATACACACTAATATACACTGACAAGATATATACTAATATACACTGAACAGATACACACTAATATACACTGACAAGATATACACAAATATTCACTGAACAGATACACACTAATATACACTGAACTGGAAGCCTGGGTGGTCCCGCCGAACCGTCTACTCAGGAATCTGACGTGACCGATACAGTCGGTTAAAGTGCCCCCCTTGCAATCTGCTTGATTCCCAGTCATGTGAAATCCATAGATTAGGGCCTAATCCATAGGGCCTAATCCATAGATTAGGGCCTTTATTTCAATAGACTGATTTCCTTATATGAACTGTAACTCAGTAAAATTGTTGAATGTTGCTTTCATATTTTTGTTCAGCATATATTCTGAATTCTCACACATGCTCACTCTAATATACAGTATCTACCTGGATTGTTATTTCTTGATTTCTTGTTTTGATTATTTGTGTATGTGTACTGTGTTTGAGAGCCATTCTACTACACTGTTGGAGCCAGTAACATAAGCATTTCACTGCACCTGCAACAACACCTACTAATCTGTGTACGCAACCAATCAACTTTCATTTGATTTTGATTTGATGTAGACAACTTGATATCTTGTCTGTCAACCTGCAGCACTTACTTACTTGATGGTTTTGAAGTTAGGTCCTGAGCACAAAGTGAACATGCCATCCCCAGAGCCCACCAGGATGTCCCCAGACTTCAGCACCTTCAGTGTGTTCACACCCTGCACCAAAAAGACAAGAGGGACCGCTGTACCAAATGTCAACTACAGTAAGATCTCAGAGATATGAACATGTGGAGGTCACCCGGGACACTGAATATACAGTAAACCTACCTTGCTGAATTTCTGTTTTCGTGGCCTACAGCTGTTGAGGAGGCGGGCCTTCAGGTTGACCTTCAGGATGTCACCACTGGTGGTTCCGCAGTAAAAGAAAAGGTCGTCTGGGATCTGTGATGCAACGGGGTCACCTTAGAAATAAGCTTTCCGTCTCCACCTGTACTACTTTGAGAGGCTGCTTGATATGCAGGGAAATTCTTTATCTTTATCTTAATTCAGAGGTCAATCGACCTCAGACAACAATTGCCATGTGAATAAAATTACAGGAACCTGAACATGTGTGTTTACAGATTTTCTCATTAATACACCATGAGAAGTATTGATGAATAGTTTACCTTTGCTTTGTCTCTGAACGTACTTTGAGTGGTTAAGAATGGGTCGTACAAAATCATTTTGGGGGGTATTTGGCACCATTGTGCAATTTACTCACCGGTTGAATCAATGTTGTTTCCACATCATTTCAATGAAATTACGTTGAACCAACGTGGAATAGACGTTGAATTGACGTCTGTGCCCAGTGGGTACTCAGTCAGTACCAATATTACTTCGAGCTGTGTCTGCTTTCTATGGTTTAGCTCACCTCAATGCAGTTGACAATCCTCTTCAGTTGTCCTGTCTGGCATTCCGTCGGCCGGATCTTCCTATTTGGAAGGTCTAGTTCCCAAACACGTTAATTCGAAAGTATTAATAATCCATTTTGTTTATTTAATCATTCTCTGTCGTGTTCAAGTCCAATAAAGATCCGTTCTGATTGACAAAGTAATACTCTATTCTAACAGCAACCCAGAGTCTCTGTAAGTCACTCACTTGCCGGCGGAGATGAAGATGTTGTCGCTGTGGTTGGTGTACTCGATGGTGAGGCAGTGGCCGGGCTCCCACAGATCGCTTCTTTGCTCTCAAGGTTCCACACCTCAATGCTGAAAACACAAACCATTCACATTTACAGCCAGACTGTAGTATAACCTACCAATTACTGTTGAGGTTCTTCCAATGTGAAAGTAGTTTTTAAAGTGACGCAATCATCCAAAGCCTGTTGGATCTAACCAATCAAATCATCTAATCAAAGGTCTGTGGACCAGCTGATTAGTAGGATAAGGTGTGTTATAGCAGGACTGGAACAAAATGCTCACTACATTACACTACCTCGTACCTTCCATCATCCTGTCCACCCAGGGAGACAAGGTACTTGTCATTGGGGGAGAAGGCAAGTCCCTCCACCTTCGCTTTGTGGAGCTGTAGTCTGGCGTGGATCGCTCTCTTCTCATAATCCCAGATGATCAGATCAGCCTGGAACAACATCAATTAACTCTGTAATCTAGAGCCATTCATGTGTTTCCTACGTTCAACATTCATCTTTAGCCTCTCCCTCCGTGTCTCCATCCAATGGTGTCTGTCTGTCTGTCTGTCTGCCTGTCTGCCTCTGATATCAAGAGGCGAAACATGACTGCTCTCTTTATAGTAGAACGTTTCACTGTCTTTAGTTTAGCTTGAAGCCCATGAAGGTGACCTGTCCAGAAGCAATGTAGCGTCCGCTTTTGGACACAGTGACACAGGAGACGTTGTTGGTGTGTCCATGGAGGAACTCCTGTTTGCCATCTTTCAGGCTCTTCAAAATAACAGTGCAACCAAGAGGATAGATTAAGTGTTCTCTGTCTGGGTGCACTCTGAGGCCAGAAAATATATGTCCTGTCCCCCCAAAAATTGTAAAGACATGCTTTAGACCAGAACTACAGAACTAAAGATGAGGATATGATTATGATTATGATTAGACCTAACTTGATTGTCCTAGACTTGGCGCTCCGGTAAAGCTTGCCGTGCTGTAGCAGAGAAAACAGTCTATAACTTGGGTGACTGGAGTCTCTGACAATTTTATGGGCTTTCCTCTGACACCGCCTGACATCCCTCTGTAGCGCCTTACGTTCAGATGCCGAGCTGTTGCCATACCAGGCGGTGATGCAACCAGTCAGGCTCTCGAGGGTGCAGCTGTAGAACCTTATGAGGATCTGGGGACACATGCCAAATGTTTTCAGTCTCCTGGGGAGGAAAAGGTTTTGTTGTGTCCTCTTCACGGCTGTCTTGGTATGTTTGGACCATGATTGTTCGTTGGTGATGTGGACACCAAGGAACTTGAAACTCTTGACCCGCTCCACTACAGACCAATCGATGTTAATGGGGGCCTGTTCCTATAGTCCACGATCAGCTCCTTTGTCTTGCTCAAATTGAGGGAGAGTTTGTTGTCCTGGCACCACACTGCCAGTTCTCTGACCTCCTCCCTATAGGCCGTCTCATCATTGTCAGTGATCAGGTCTACAACTATTGTGTCATCAGCAAACTTAACGCTGGTGTTGGAGTCGTGTTTGGCCACACAGTCGTGGGTGAAAAGGGAATACAGGAGGGGACTAAGTACACACCCCTGAGGGGCCCCAGAGTTAAGGATCAGCGTGGCAGACATGTTGTTGCCTACTCTTACCACCTGGGGGTGGCCTGTCAGGAAGTGCAGGATTCAGTTGCAGAGGGAGGTGTTTAGTCCCAGAGTCCTTAGCTTAGTGATGAGGTTAATGCAAATGAATTACTTAAAAATCATACAATGTGATTTTCTTGATTTTTGTTTTAGATTACATCTCTCACAGTTAAAATGTACCTATGATTTAAAAAATTACAGACCTTTACATGCTTTGTAAGTAGGAAAACCTGCAAAATCGGCAGTGTATCAAATACTTGTTCTCCCCACTGTAGGTGTTTCTTTTGTCCAGGTGAGAAAGGGCTGTGTGGAGTGCGATTAAGATCGCGTCATCTGTGGATCTGTTGGGGCGGTATGCGAATTGGAGAGGGTCTAGGGTGTCGGGAGGATACTGTTGATGTGAGCCATGACCAGCCTTTCAAAGCAATTCATGGCTACTGACATGAGTGCCACGGGGCGGTAATCATTTAGGCAGGTTACCTTCGCTTCTTTGGGCACAGGGACTATGGTGGTCTGCTTGAAACATGTAGGTATTACAGACTCTGTCAGGGAGAGGTTGAAAATGTCAGTGAAGACACTTGACAGTCCGCGCATGCTTTGAGTACAAGTCCTAGTAATCCGTCTGGCCCAGCGGCTTTGTGAATGTTGACCCGTTTAAAGGTTTTGTTCACATCGGCTACCGTGAGCGTTATCACACAGTAATCCAGAACAGCTTGTGCTCTCGTGCATGCTTCAGTGTTGCTTGCCTCAAAGCGAGCATAAAAGGCATTTATCTCGTCTGGTAGGCTCGCGTCACTGGGCAGCTCGCGTCTGGGTTTCCCTTTGTAGTTCGTAATAGTTTTCAAAGTCTGCCACATCCGACGAGCGTCAGAGCCGGTGTAGTAGGATTCAATCTTAATCTTGTATTGACGCTTTTCTTGTTTGATGGTTTGTCTGAGGGCATAGCGGGATTTCTTATAAGCGTCCGGATTAGTCTCCCACTCCTTGAAAGCGGCAGCTATAGCATTTAGCATATAACATGTTGCCTGTAATCCATGGCTTCTGGTTGAGATATGTTTGTCCAGTCACTGTGGGGACGACGTCATTGATGCACTTATTGATGAAGCCGATGACTGAGGTGGTGTATTCCTCAATGCCACTGAATGAATCCCGGAACATATTCCAGTTTGTGCTAGCAAAACAGGCCTGTAGTGGAGCATCCGCGTCATCTGACCACCCCCGTATTGAGCGAGTCACTGCTACTTCCTGCTTTAGTTTTTGCTTGTAAGCAGGAATCAGGAGGATAGAATTCTGGTCAGATTTGCCAAATGGAGGGTGGGGGAGAGCTTGGTATGCATCTCTGTGTGTGGAGTAAAGGTGTTTCTAGGATTTATTTTTCCCTGGTTGTGACATGCGGGTAAAATTTTGGTAAAACTGATTTAAGTTTGTCTGCATTAAAGTCCCTGGCCACTAGGAGCGCCGCTTCTGGGTGAGCATTTTCTTGTTTGCTTATAGCCTTATAGAGTTGGTTGAGAGCGGTCTTAGTGCCAGCTTCACTTTGTGGTGGTAAATAGACGGCTCCGAATAATACAGATGAGAACTCTCTTGGTAGATAGTGTGGTCGTTGAACCCAATTACAGCCTCCAGCTCAAGCCTGGAATCTCTTGTGCATCTCCAGCCATGATTCAACAATATTGCACCTATTTTTTCACCAAGTCTCCAAGCCTGTAAAATCTTCTCGAGCTTCAGCTATCTTTCTCTCATTTGCCATCCAGACAAACAAACGTTGCCTAGCAACTTAACCATTTGTTTGGGTCAGTTTCTATGGTGATGTATTAGTTGTCTCATGCAGCCGGAGGAAAAAATTTGGGTGCGTCTTTGGAGTGTGATTGGTCCATAGAGATCGGTTTTGTCAAAAAAAATAATAATATAAAAAAAAATGAAAAAAAATAAAATAAATTATATTCGGTTTTGGCTAGAAGGGTTACGGGTTTAGTCAACTTTGACTTTTCGTAGCAGGTTTAAGAAAACTTACACAGCAGGTTATGATAATTAACCTAGCAGTTTAGGAAAAGTGTTAGGGTAAGGGTTAGCTATGATGCAAAAAAAATGGCCTATATCATAAACAGACCATAATAAATGTCTAAATTTGTATTTTCTTCTAAATTGTTATTATATGATACAATATCAGTACTTGTTGCAATTACAATTTGTCTAAGTCCTATCATCAACTGATTGTTTGATGGATTGTTGGCATATTGTCAGTTGTTTAGAAAAACGTATGGGATCACTCCTCTAAAACTCTGGTTAGCTAGCTAACGACATACAGTGCAGATAATCTATAAATGCATTGTTTTTACACTCTTATCAGAGCATTGGCAAAACCAACCCACTTACCAAAATGTCCCACTTTATATTACCATCATAAGAAGGTTCATGTCCATTGTAGTATTCTAATTCCTAACTCTATGGATTTATCACTGCCAGGGAGATAGCCAGGGAGCTAGGTTGAAGACAGAGCCAGTTTTTAGAAATGTTTACAAATGAATAACAGATGAAAAGCTGAAATGTCTTGAGTTAATAAAGTATTCAACACTTTTCTTATAGCAAGCCTAAATAAGTTCAGGAGTAAAAATGTGCTTAAAAGTCCCAATACGGTGCATGGATTCATTCCGTGAGTAATACCCCATTTCTGTACCCCACACATACAATTATCAGTAAGGTCCCTCAGTCGAACAGTGAATTTAGAGTACAGATTCAACCACAAAGACCAGAGAGGTTTTCCCATCGTTCACAAAGAAGGGCACCTATTGGTAGTTGGGTAAAAACAACAATAGACATTGAATATCCCTTTGAGCATGGTGCAGTTATTAATTTAATACTTTGGATGGAGTATCAATACACCAAGTCAATGGTGATTTGAAAACAGTTAGAGTTCATGGCTGTGATAGGAGATAACTGAGGATGGATCAACAACACAAACATACATCTACAATACCAACATAAATGACAGAGTAAAAGGAAGCTTGTACAGAATTTTAAAAAATATTCACAAACATGCATCCTGTTTGCAACGAGGCACTAAATAATACTGCAAAACATGTGGCAAAGAATGTCACTTTTTGTCCTAAATATGATGTTTGTGGCAAATCCAACACAACACATCACTGAGTACCACTCTTCATATTTTCAAAAATGGTGGTGCTGCATCATGTTATTGGTATGCTTGTCATCGGCATGAACTAGGGAGTTTTTGGGGGGGCATAAAAAGAAACGGAATAGAGCTAAGCACAGGCAAAATCCTAGAGAAAAACCTGGTTCAGTCTGCTTTCCAACAGACACTGGGAGAAAAATTCACCTTTCAGCAGGACAATAACTTAAAACACAAGGCAAAATATACACTGGAGTTGCTTACCAAGATGTCATTGAAGGTTTCTGAGTGGCCCGGTTACAGTTTTGACTTAAATCGTCTTGAAAATCCATGGCAAGTCTTGAAAATGGCCGTATAGCAATGATCAACAACCAACTTGACAGAGCTTGAAACATTTTTTAAAGAATAATGGGCAAATATTGTACAATCCAGGTGTCCAAAGCTCTTAGAGACTTACCCAGAAAGACTCACAGCTGTAATAGCTGCCAAAGGGGATTGTAACATGTATTGAGGGTTGAATACTTATTTAATCAACAAGTATTGCTGGGTTAATTTCTAATAGTGATAGTTTTTCTTTTCTTTCACTTTGACATTAGAGTATGTTGTGTAGATATTTTACAAAAAATTGAAATTAAATCAATTTTAATCACACTTTGTAACAGAACGTGGAAAAAGTCAAGGGATGTGGATACTTTCTGAAGGCCACGTATATCCTCCCTTTGCAACCCTATTAATATATGCACAAATATACACATTCATCGAGAAGCATATGAATAATAAACAAACAAATATAGCATACAATTCAAATACAGTGCATTTGGAAAGTATTCAGACCCCTTTACTTTTTCCACATTTTGTTATTCTAAAATTTATTAAATTATTTTTTTCCCTCATCAATTTACACACAATACCCCATAATGACAAAGCAAAAAAAGGTTTGTAGGATTTTAGCAAATGTATTAAAAATAAAAATCAGAAATACCTCATTTACACAGGCATTCAGACCCTTTGCTATGAGACTCAAAATTTAACTCAGGTGCATCCTGTTTCCATTGATCATCCTTGAAATGTTTCTACCACTTGATTGGAGTCCGCCTGTGATAAATTCAATTGATTGAACATGATTTGGAAAGGCACACATCTGTCTATATAAAGTCTCACAGTTGACAGTGCATGTCAGAGCAAAAACCAAGCCATGACGTCAAAGGAATTGTCAGAAAAGCTCCGAAACAGGATTGTGTCGAGGCACAGATCTGGAGGGTACCAAATTTCTGCAGCATTGAAGGTCCCCAAGACACAGTGGCCTCCATCATTCTTAAATGGAAGAAGTTTGAAACCCCCAACACTCTTCCTAGAGCTGGCCGTCAGGCCAAACTGAGCAATCGGGGGAAAATTGGCCTTGGTCAGGTAGGTGACCAAGAACCCGATGGTCACTCTGACAGAGCTCCAGAGTTCCTCTGTGGAGATGGGAGAACCTTCCAGAAGGACAAGCATCTCTGCAGCACTCCACCAATCAGGCCTTTATGATAGAGTGGCCAGCTGAAGCCAGTAAAAGACACATGACAGCCCGCTTAGAGTTTGCCAAAAGTCACCTAAAGGACTCTCAGACCATGAGAAACAAGATGATGAAGATTGAACTCTTTGGTCTAAATGCCAAGTGTCACCATCCCTACAGTGAAGTATGGTGATGGCAGTATCATGCTGTGGGGATTTTTTTAAGCGGCAGAGACTGGGTGAGATCCGTCAGAGAGATCCTTGATGAAAACCTGCTCTAGAATGCTCAGGACCTCAGACTGGGGTGAAGGTTCACTTTCCAACAGGACAACAACACTAAGCACACAGCCAAGACAACACACGAGTGGCTTTGGGACAAGTCTCTGAATGTCCTTGAGTGGCCCAGCCAGAGCCTGGACTTGAACCCGATCTAACATCGCTGGAGAGACCTAAAAAGAGCTGTGCATCGACACTCCCCATCCAACCTGACAGAGCTTGAGAGGATCTGCAGAGAAGAATGGGAGAAACTCCCCAAATACAGGTGTGCCAAGCTTGTAGCATCATACCCAAGAAGACTCAGGCTGTAATCGCTGCCAAAGGTTCTTCAACAAAGTACTGAGTAAAGGGTGTGAATACTTTTGTAAATCTTATATTTCAGTTTTTTATTTTGAATAAATTGACAAATATGTCTAAAAACCTGTTTTCGCTTTGTCATTATGTGTGTAGATTGATGAGGGGAAAAAATGATTTGATCAATTTTAGAATAAGGCTGTAACGTAACAAAATATGGAAAAAGTCAAGTGGTGTGAATACTTTCCAAATGCACTGTACAAACCCTGTTTAGTTTAGCCTATGGGTCATTGTCATCAACACACATAACTAAGAAAAATACAGTCTAATCAAATGGACAATGGAATTAGGAGAAATTAGGAGAAATGGAATTAGGAGAAATTAGGAGAAGTTCATATAAGAGGGGGGAACATATGTCAGCCTCCTCTTTTAATGACAGTAAGAGAAGTAGTGTGAGAACGAGATAGAGTTCTGAATTCCCCACACCTCCAGTGATCGGATCTTGAAGTGTCTCTTGCAGAGAGGGGCGCTCTCGAAGGTGTCACATCGCTCCGTGTAGCCCCCCTCCAGATCAGCCTGGAGGCAGAGAGCATGACCCCCATCGCCACCTGGCGAGACAAACACATCACGCTCACTGTAAAATATGTCAGCATTGAATTTACAGTAATAACAGCAGCCCACTTCTAGCTGCTGCACTTCTCAGTAATGTTGACATCAACACAAAGAATACAAAGGGTGGATACAAAGAATAGGCCATGTGAGAAGCCCTAAGCTGTTTCCTACCACCATCGTCAAAGTCGCTGCAAAAACTCTTATACGTGGCAGTAATGCTCCTGAGACAATCAGGCCTATCCGGGTTTCAGAAGGTTATTGATCACTCCTTGTGACACTCTACTGACAACTCTGAACAGCAAACCAATTAGCCTACATATGAGCAGCTTACCAATGACTAGCCTTTCATGGTCTCCGGCGATGAACATGGAGGCCCCTTGTTCCTTGGCCCTCTTGGGTGAGGGGGAGAGAGGTCCGGGGGAGGAGGCGGTGAAGGGGATGGTCAGGTAGCTAGGGTCCTGGAGGGTCCCGGATGGACAGGTCAGGTTGGTGTGGTTGGTAGTAGAGGTGGTGGAGAGTGGGGTAGAGGAGGAGTCCTCTTTACCAGAGGAAGTGTATACACAGACCCGAGCAGCTCGAAGGTCTGGAGAAGGTTGTCTCTTGGCCGTAATGTTAACCACAGCCCGTTGGTAGCGCTCCATGCCTGGACGAAGCTGAAAGACCATGAATTAAGAATGAACAATTAAGTTCCTGCATTGACTGATTGACATGGGAAAGGAATGGAGCCTGTGTTCTTCGACAGCACAATCAGTAAAGATTTCAACCAGTATTTTTTACGCTAACACAATTGATCAAAATCAAAGGAAAAAACATTTGCAAAACCAGCCTTTTCAGATCTGTAGATTGCAATTTCTCTCACCGTGAAAACAAAGCTCTCCCCAGTCCCAAAATACGCAGGTTCTTCTGAATCATACTTTTTCCGCTCAATCAAATCTGTCGACAGGAAGGCACCACAGACCTGTGGAGTGACACAGGGGTAAAAAGTCTGCATAGAATCTAGTTGAGTGTCAAAAAATAGACAAAAAAAAGGTTTTCTGCTACTGTAAACTCACCTCTTCATCCACAGTTTTCAGAAGCAAGATCGCTGGCTCATGCCCCTCAACACAGGAATAAAATCTTGAAATGAGGAAAAAAAACTACTTTAAGCACTCACAGTGAACAATAGCAATGAAACTTTTTTAGACAACGGTTATTCAACAATCCCAGCCCCTTGGAATGTCTTTATGGGGGGTGAAAGTTCAAAGTTCAATGGAGGGGTGACGTCCTGGTCAGGGTCAGACTTTTAATTGGGGTCATCACATCCTGGCACGACCACCCTGTGTATGGCTAGAACCAATTTAAAAAAGCATGTCTGCTGAGGCAGGTACGTGTCAGCACAGTGACAAGGGAAAGTCAGAGAATCCCAATCAAACTCTTTGAAGGACATCAGAGTCAACATGCATAGAGATTCCTCATAGTGGAGAAAAATAACTATTGGCGTCTCAACGTTTGGACGCGCTCTAGGACGAGACAACAGCCGGTAATTGTGACATAGGCATTCAGAGCATTTCTAAAACGATTTGCAAGTGCTGATGAATATTATCTACCACATTTTCTCCTGACAGACCAACAGAACACTTCTAGAGACATGAATAACTGTTGTTAACTGATGTAACAGGAACTGTTCCCACATACGAACTGGAGAACATTTGGTCATGCACCTTAAGGCAAAAATGTTACTGATACTAACAATACAGCCTTTCATTATTATGAAACTGAACCCTAATGCGAGTTTATACAGCTCTGTGCTGTTGTATTTACTGTAGACAGTTCTGGGCTGCTGAATGTACATGTCTTCACCACTTGATCCACTACTTAGGTAAAACAGTGAATAAAAGTCACTTACGAGGCCAGGCTTCGGCCATGTTCGTTGGTGCTGAACAGCCTTTTGGGATTGAAGAGGGCAAAGCGTTCAGGGATCCAGGCCCAGACAATCCTCATCTCTGTCCCCGTAACAACGCTGGACCTGAAGCTGTCAAAATCCACTACCTGGCACGACTGCCTTTATGGAGGAACAGAAACAGTTTGAGAATGTAAATATTTGTTTTTAAGCGTATCTTCAGATTACAAATAAATGTAAAGGAACTCAGAAAGTAAAGATTTGTAAACGTTTTACAGCTCAAAGGGATACCGTATCTAGGTATAGTTTGGTAGAACAACGGTAGCATCTCTATAACAAAGTGGGTTGAACGTAATCTGTCATAATCGTCCTATGAGGAATAGGGCTGACTTGGTGATGGCTTACTATCTTTTGTTTTCCGTTAACAGAGAGTGGACCAATTAGATGTTCATCAAGAGTAGAAACATTTTCTCAAAGAACTCCCTTGACCAATAGCCTCACTCACCGCTTCTGGTGGATACTGATGCCTTTCTGCATGAGTGAGTCCTTGTTAGCGTTGAACAGTAGGTTGAGCTCCCTCCGCGTGGCCAGCTGGATACTGAAGGCCCTCTCCAGCAGCTTCTCCACCGTGCAGTGACGTGCCACATTCTCCACAAAGCTCTTCATGTCTCGCCTGAAGTCCTCCACGTCGGCGACACGAGACGAAACCGAGACCTTGTACAAGCTGAGAAGAGCCAGAGCCACCCTGTAGAGAACCTTGTAACCCTCCAGGAGATAGACATCCAGGACCCTGATAGCGTATGTGAAGGGGAGGTCGGCAAAGATCCACATGATCCAATCAGAGTAGAACTCAAAGAGGTTCTGGTGGGAGCTGGCGATGAGCTTGCGGATGCCGCGGCAGTACTTGTTGGCCAAGTCACCGAAGGTCATGCAGGAGGCCCGGTAGGTGAGGAATGTCTGGTCGATGTAGCGCTTGTTGGGGTCATTGTAGGCGATAAGGCGGCAGATACTGTGGAAGCACTCTGCTTCATCTTCGCTGAAATGCAGGAGGAGAGCCACCAAGGCTGGGAGGATTGGGCAGAAGTTGATGTCCGGAAAGTGCTTGCCGATGCAGAGGAGGACCTTTTTGACAGAATTGAGACCAGCTTCGTTGAGGCAGTACCTGGGGGTGCGAAGAATAACAAAGATACTTGCTGTGTTATCATGTTATGAACAGAACATAATGTACATGTAATATTGGAAAAAGCATGATCATCTTCAGATTCTCCTATCAAAGTTTAATGACTAAAATAATTTGATCATGATTTGATCATCTGAACCATTCTTCTCTGATAGCTTCATAGCCAGTACCTAGGGATCACGCCATCATCCATGTACTCAGGGAACGGGTGTGTGCTCATCTTCTGCTCCCCGAAGAGCTTCTTGGCCACATCCTGGTAACGATCTCGATCCGGGTTGATGGACCTGCAGTTGATACCATGAATTATATGATAATAGGCCTTGGCCCTTAGTGTATGGGGCATGGCCCAGAACCCTGATCGACCCATGGTCTTCAGCTCCTGGTGGTCCGACTTCAGAATCCTCTGGTAGCGCTCTGAAGATTCAGGGTCGATCTTCTCCCAGTCCACAAACTGGCCATACTTCATGCCAGAACAGGAGCTGATCTCCCAGTTCTCTGATTCAGAGATGGTCATCATGGGGACACCCTTCAGACTGCCTCTTCTGCCTGTTGGAGAGAGGGAGGAAGAAAATTAGCTACTAACATCCTAATTAATAAATGTATTATTTAATAAGTTAATTGTTATAGATCTGTGTCCATCCAAAGTAACATTGTTGTTTTGTATTAAGTACACTGTGTTTGTGCATATTCTGCATTTCTCCCCTCTGTTCTTCATATAACACTAGGAATATGGCAAAATAGAAAAATAAACATAAATGGTCAAATAAACATGAATCAGACACTTTTAAACATACTGTAATTTGCATACCATTGAGATCTCTGCATGGCAAGTGTTTGTTGGTGTTGGACTTGGATCTCTTGTTGAGCCGAGCCATGATCCCCAGATTCCCATCCGCACTATTCTCCGTCTTCCTGTCCCCACTCTTCTCCAGGGAGTTGGATCTTGGCCTCATGGCGTTGGACCTGGTAAAGTTTCCTTCTCTGTGGAGTTCAGACGTCTCGTAACTATAGAAAGACCTGGAGCGTGGCCTGACAACGTTCTCATCTTTCGCCGTCTCGACGCCATACTTTTTGGCGTCCTCTGGGCTGTAGTAGGAATGGGACCTGGGTCTTCTGTGTCTGGCTGCTGAGCTCAAGTCCTGGTCCTGGTCAGCGGTTGTTTCCATAGGAGACGGGTCTAAATGTATAGTCCCACAAGTGGAGAACTTGGGCGTTCTTGAAACATGGATCATGCTGCCTGGTACAATATTCTCCTCTGCAAATGTCAAGTTCTCCTCTATATCAATGACAAGACAGTCTCCAGTGGTGGTATACTTCTAAATGTTTTCCATGTGCCCTGTGGATGTAGGTTTTATACACAGTTGTCAGTTCGTCAGGTGACCGGCACAGAAAGTGATATGGGTTTGTTTACAGTGTTTTTGTGTATTCCGAGTGGAAAATTCCTCTGACTTAAGTCCAATTACTGTGGAGAAAAGGAATGCCTCCTTTCTTCAACTTCCAACACCAGCAACAAATGAACTAGGGCAATGAAATCAAAACATCAATAAAGTGGAAAATTATTATTGTTTCATTTGATAATAGGCTACTGTGTAAAGGACAGTCTCCATTGCCATATATGGGAAGTGAATGCCTATGCTATTATGTGAATACACATTTAGATGTATCAAAATATGTGTGAAAATCATGACTATATAGAAATGAGTGTTCTCACAAAGCATGTATCCTACTTTTAACCAGTTTATCTTCCTGGGTTTATCTGATATTGTATTTGGTATCTTGGTTTATCTTTTATTGTTAATTTGCATGTTTATGGCAACATTTAACAAAAACATGAAAGATTATTTTACTTTCTAAGTCTCTTCAGAGGGGTTGGGTTAAATGCGGAAAACACATCTCAGTTGAATGCATTTTCCTTTCCCTTCCCTTTTCCTGGAGGAACATACAGTAGCTCTATGAAACTGTTTTATAGGAAAACATGGGCGTGCCAAATGGGCTCCTCTATTCCTAGAATTAGCAAAGGTTATCATTTCACACAACAGATATTGTTTTGATCAAAACACACATTGTTTTGCTATGAAACATAGAAACCTCTGTAAATAGATCTATTTAAATGTGGGCTTACATGTTGTTGAGGAAAAACAAACTCGTATCCTATCTTGATGATTGAAGGATCTGTAGCCTACAGTATGTTTATACTAGTAGTGTCATAATCCTCACATAATGTTACAATAAGGACTTCCATATCACTAGACAAACAGGGGGCAATGTGAGGCCGTGTTGACATTTTTTTCAAAAACAACAAAACATGAGCAGTGGTTATGTCGCCCTTTTATGACCTTTACACCACCAAAACAAAAGTAATTACATTGCTGGCTGTCGCCAAGGCCACACAGCCACAGCTCTATAAATAAATAGAAACAAATAAAGTCATAATGTTTATTAGAAATGATTTGGATATTGTCTTATTTACTTATTTTAAGAGGGTAGATACACACCAACACAGTGACAGAGACTAGAAGATTTGTCAACTGTGAATGAACATTTGGTTTGCAGGCTACAGTGGGTATGGTATGGGACTTGGGGACAGCAGCAGCTCTGTCAGAGAGGAACTTTACAATTGATTGATTTGGATTCATTTGATCAGCTTCTCATTGCAGTAAACGATTCACGACTGAAGTTATTTTATTTTTATTTTATTTTTTTAATTAACAACAAATCAATACATAAAGCACATGAGGGAACACAAGCATACATAGATTACAAACAATAGACAATCGAGCTAGGGGGTACAATATCACATTACAATTACACAAGGACCTTAAGGGACATGCATATACTTACAATTCTAACAGCTTTTTTGTTAGTAGAGCATTTAACCGTCTTAAAATACAGTTCAATTTCTTTTTGTAGGGTACGAAAATGTGTTTTTCTGTTTGTAAATTTACATTTGTGTATATGAAATTTGGCCAAAAGAATAATGAAATTAATTACATAAAAATGATTCCGCTTATTTCTATTGTATGTAAAGAATCCAAACAGTACATCTCTCCACAATAGTGTAAAATCTTCATAAATGTGTTCAATTATAAACCTACTGATGTCTTGCCACAGTTTTTTTACATGCATACAATGCCAAAAAAGATGCACAACTGTTTCTGGGTGGTCATTACAAAAGGAGCAATTTGAGTTGATGTTTTCCTTAAACTTCTTCATATAGTGGTTGGCAGGATAATATTTATGAATAATTTTAAAGGAAATTTCCTTAATTTTGTTAACAAGTAGGTATGTTTGTGGCAACATCCAAACTTTTTTCCAACAGATATTATCAATAAATCCATTCCAATAAGGCATGACATAAGGTATAGATACAACATCCTGCTGAAACAAGGATCGTATCGCTCTGTTGTTGAATGGACCAAAAGAGAAACAAATCTTTCCTACTGATGAGTCAACAGGGTCAATAGAAGGTAGGCTCTGAGGGTCAGGTCTTGACATGTTCCTGAATAACATAGCAACACCTGAGGGAATGGCATCTAAAACAATTGCAAAATCTTTAGGTGTTACAGGGACCTTGTAAAGTGATAAGAATTCTTTATAACTGAGTAAAAGACCCTCTGCATTTACCAGTTGGCTCACCAATAGGATATTATTTCGGAACCAATATTCTAAAAACAGAGAGGTATTTTTATACAATATATCACGATTATTCCATATATAATATCTGTGTGGAGAAAAATTGTGTTTATAAATTAAGGACCATGACAAGAAAACCTGCCGATGAAAAGCAGAAAGTTTCACTGGAACTTTGTCAATATTATAATTGCAAAACAACATGAAGTTAAGGCCACCAAAAGTAGAGAAGACATGATGAGGAATAAAATTCCAGATAGAAGTGGGTCTTCTTAGGAATTGTTTTATCCAAATGATCTTGAATATATTATTTAAAGTAGTAAAATCCAGAAAATTCAGTCCACCATTCTCATAAGTGTTCATTACAACAGTTTTCCTAATGTAATGGGTACGGTTTCTCCAAAGAAAGTTGAAAAGCATCTGGTCTATCTCCTTGCTTATTTTCACGACTGAACGTTTGTTACTCACAGGACTCCCTCCTGACATCACACCCAAACAGGAAGTGCCTCCTAATTATCACACAATCTATGGAGTAAATATCGAAAAAATGTATTTATTATAACTCGTTAACATGTCTCAAGATCCCTGGTAAGCAGATTTTAAGGTGGCCATTATGAGTATGTTTAAGATAGCGTTGGATGAAATATAGAAATACGTCTTCAAATGTATATATGTGTGTTATTAGCTGGATTGTTAACGTTAGTAACAGTAACTCCTTTCCCTTTAACCGGCTACTTCAAAAATAAATAGCTAAATACGACTTGACTCGATAAGTCGGTCTGTATGTTATATTATCATTCCCATTGATAGTTCACACGAAATGAATTGCAATGCTCGTTCGCCGATAACAACATACTGTACGCAGGGTTATGACTTAAGTAGCTAACGAGCTAGCTAGCTAATTTATCTAACGTTACCAGTAGCTATGATGAGGAACAAATTGTCTCCAGTGCTGAATGACAGTTAATCTAAACTCGAGACAAAGTTGGCCACACTCAATCAGCCCAAATGAATTAGTCTCCAACTGATTTATTTGTTGTTATTGTTATACCTTGAAGAATTGCAACATCTTCTTTTGAACTGGCTTTATTATAGTGGTTCATACACCAATTATTTTAACTACATATTCAACTATAGTACTACTCACGATAATTGTATACCAACCTGGTTTTTGTAGGTTACAGAATTATGATGCCACTTGCCGCCTTGTTCAAGAAATTGCAGAGAATATTCATGAAAGAAACAGACAACAGAGGACAGGAGGGAATCCTGCAAAGGTAACTATGATGACAACCTGCTTAACTACATATTTGTTTACTCAAAAGTATATAGCAGTGCCTTCAGAAAATATTCATACCACTTGACTTACTCCACATTTTGTTGTGTTGCAGCCTGAATTCAAAATATGTTGAATATTGTTTTCCCTCACCCATCTACTGTACACACAATACCTTATAATGACAGTGAAAACATGTTTCTAGAAATGTTGGCACACTTTTGAAAATGAAACATAGAAATATATAATTCACATACCCTTTTAAACCCCTGATTCAATACTTTGTAGAAGCACCTTTTGCAGTCTTTTTGCTTACGTCTCTAAGAGCTTTGCACACCTAGATTGTACAATATTTGCCCATTTATTCTTTTTAAATTCTTCAAGCTCTGTCAAGTTGATTGTTGATGATTGCTAGACAGACATTTTTAAGTCTTGCCATAGATTTTCAAGCCGATTTATATCAACTTTAACTAGGCCAAACCAGGAACTTTCAATGTTGTCTTGGTAAGCAACTCCAGTGTATATTTGGCCTTGTGTTTTAGGTTATTGTCCTGCTGAAAGGTGAATTAATCTCCCAATGTCTGGTGGAAAGCAAACTGAACCAGGTTTTCTTCTAGGATTTTGCCTGTGATTATAGCTATATTCCATTTATTTTTATCCTTTAGTCCTTTCCGATGACAAGCATAGCCATAACATGATACAGCCACCACCATTCTAGAAAATCTGAAGAGTGGTACTCCGTGATGTGTTGTGATGGATTTCCCCCAAACATAATGCTTTCTATTCAGGACAAAAAGTTAATTTATTTGCTCTATTACTTAAGTGCCTTGTTGCAAACAGGATGCCTGTTTGGGAATATTTTTATTCTGTGAAGGCTTCCTTTTTTTCACTCTGTAATTTGTCAGTATTGTGGAGTAACTACAGTGTTGATGCATCCTCAGTTTTCTGAAATCACAACCATATTAAACTCTGTAACTGTTTTAAAATCACTATTGGCCTCATGGTGAAAATCCTTGAATGGTTTCCTTCCTCTCCGGCAACTGAGTTAGGAAGGACATCATTATCTTTGTAGTGACTGGGTGTATTAATACACCATCCAATGCCTAATTAACCACTTCACCACACTCAAAGGGACATTCAGCATCTGCTTTTTAAAATGCTACTATCTACCAATCAGTGCCCTTCTTTGCGAGGCATTGAAAAACCTCCCTGGTTGTTGTGGTTGAATCTGTGCTTCAAATTCACTACTTGATTGAGAGACCTTCCAGATAATTGTATGTGTGGGGTACAGAGATGGGGTAGTTATAAAAAAAATCATGTTAACCACTATTATTTAACCCTGGAATAGTACATTCAACTTATTCTGTGATTTGTTAAGCACATTTTAGCACATTTTAGGCTTGCTATAACAAAGGTGTTGAATACTTGTAGACTCAAGACATTTCAGCTTTTCATTTTGTATTCATCTCTTAACATTTTCTACAAACAAAAGTCCACGTTGACATTATGGGGTATTGTGTGTATATCAGTGACACAAAATCTAAATTTAATCCATTTTAAATTCAGACTGTAACACAACAAAATGTTGAAAAGGTAAATGAGTGTGAATACTTTCTGAAGGCACTGTAGCTACTGTATTTTACCATTTCTGTTTAGAAATTGATTGTAAAAGTGTTTATTTGTCTGTCCAGATCAACATGACACTGCGAGCGTCGCTGCAGAAGCTGAAACAAAACATCAACCAGCTCAGAGAGAGTTTGCTCCGAGCCTCATCCTCTCGGCGCATGTATCCTTCCTTTCACAACATTATCACTGGTCCTCCTGGTCATGTGACTGATGACACGCAGCACAGTGCACCAAACCGGTTTGGTTTCACATTCATGACACTGCGGTGTAGTTGTATGTGAAGGTCCTGTATGTAAAGGTCCTGTAGAGGGCAGTGCTTTGTAAGAAATTGCATCAATCCTTCACTCTCTGCAATGAAAATCTGTGATTTGCATTGTCTGTTACTTTATAGATGATTGATAGTAAACTAATAGTCCAACTCCTTGTTAATCATGTTGTGGGGTCAAACATTTTTGACCTTAACACAACTGCCTCTCCAGAATGCAGTCAGAAGCCGATCGGAGACAGAATCTTGTTGACGACCTGGTCACCAGGGACAAGCAGCTAAATGCCACGTTCAAGGGTGATGTTACACATCCAGAGCTCTCGAGGTATTACTCCCTCTTACAGCTCATTATGTATAAGTAATACACACACACACACACACGCTCACACACACACGCTCACACACACACACACACGCACGCACGCACGCACGCACGCACGCACGCACGCACGCACGCACGCACGCACGCACACACACACACACACACACACACACACACACACACACACACACACACACACACACACACACACACACACACACACACACACACTGCTCATTAAGTCTCCTTTTAGCATATGCCACTCATTGTAAGTGAATGTAAATGGACCAGAATCTGAACATCGGTCATAGGCAATTGGTGATGCACCAAAGCCCGTCCTGCCAGCGGAGAACTATCTCTTTCTATCTGCTAGTGCTGCCAATTAATTGTCTTGACTTTGTCTCAGCCCAGATGTGTCTGAAGGGTCTAACGGATCCACGGTTTCTTTTGAGGATAAGTCACCGGTCACTAACTTTGTATGCAAAGAAGGTCTTTGTACTTCCGTACGACCATTTGTCTGAGCCCATTCGACGCCATTGGAAGTCTAGTCTGTCTAGTCTGTCATATTGGGGCCGGCGCAGGGCAGTTGACTTCTAAATCGCTCAGTTTCTCATTCATCAAGAGGCTTTGCTTGTCTTGCACTGGTGATCACACTCTTGGCACTGCCCGAAACTGGTACACTGAGGCTCAGTGAAAAAATTAAAGGGATCGGATGTGCAACCCAAGCTTTTAGAGTTTATAGTTTATCACTCTCCGCTGAGCTCATATCCTCATCCTGTCATCCTCATCTGCCAGTGGACCAATCAAAGCACTGGATGCCACTGGCTATATCCTGTATTCTCATATTATTCTTAATTGAAGTGACAGCTCTGTACAGGAGCTTAGGAAAACACTTCGGAAAACGGTCATTACTCAGCATCTGCCTTGACCTGCCCCAGCCCAGGTGACATATATTTGGACAGCCAGGAGGTGAAATGAATGGCACTCACTCAGTGGTAACGGCATGGACTTCCGCTGTCAGGTTTTGAGCATGTTTTGTATGTGAAATTAAATGAGGGTCAAACCCCATTCATTTGACAGGATCGTGCTCTTTTAATAATACACAGGCTACAGGGATAATACTGAGGTTTTCAATTTACCTTCCAGGAATAGTGGAATGGCCGTGTGTGGTAAAACTCAGGATCAGTCATCGATTGATCAAATTTGCAGACTTTCGAAACGTTAACTATTTTCTTATTAGTCTGATCTGAGACTGCTCCGTTTATACGTGTTTCACAGACTTTCTTGTTTGGATTAATCCACTTAGGGGCTGAAAGCAGGGAGGGATGGGAACACTTGCTTTTAGCCTTTTTATAGATCCCACAGACAATTACGAATATTGGTGGCCCATAACTAAATCAAATGGCAACTAATGAATTACAGAGTTGATCTTACTCTTGTGATCTTACCATTTCAAGTTTCCCCGGGAAAATATACAGTACCAGTCAAAAGTTTGGACACAGCTACTCATTCCAGGGTTTTTCTTTATTTTTACTATTTTCTACATTTTAGAATAATAGTGAAGACATTAAAACTTTGAAGTAACACATATGGAATCATGTAGTAACCCAATAAGTTTTAAACAAATCAAAATATATTTGATATGTTATCTTCTTCAAAGTAGCCACCCTTTTCCTTGATGACAGCTTGGCACACTCTTGACATTCTTTCAACCAGCTTCACCTGGAATGCTTTTCTTTCCTTAATGCTTTTGAGCCAATCAGTTGTGTTATAACAAGGTAGGGGTGGTATTAAATCAAATAAATGTATACAAAAGATAGCCCTATTTGGTTAAAGACCAAGTCCATATTATGGCAAGAACAGCTCAAATAAACAAAAAGAAAAGACAGTCCATCATTTACTTTAAGACGAAGGTCAGTCAATCTGGAAAATGTCAAGAACTTTTAAAGTTTCTCAAAGTGCAGTCGCAAAAACCATCAAGTGCTATGATGAAACTGGCTCTCATGAGGACCGCCACAGGAAAGGAAGTTACCTCTGTTGCAGAGGACAAGTTCATTAGTTAACAGCCCAAATAAATGCTTCACAGAGTTCACGGGGTGGCAGGGTAGCCTAGTGGTTAGAGCGTTGGACTAGTAACTGAAAGGTTGCAAGTTCAAATCCCCGAGCTGACAAGGTACTGTCGTTCTGCCCCTGAACAGGCAGTTAACCCACTGTTCCTAGGCCGTCATTGAAAATAAGAATTTGTTCTTAACTGACTTGCCTAGTAAAATAAAATAAAAAGTAACAGTCACATCTCTTTATCAACTGTTCACAGGAGACTGCATGAGTCAGGCCTTCATGGTTGAATTGCTGCAAGAAACCAATATTAAAGGACACCAGTAAGAAGAAGGAACTAGCTTGGGCCAAGAAATACAAGCAATCAACATTAGACTGGTGGAAATCTGTCCTGTCCTGGTCTGATGAGTCCAAATTTGCCTCCGTTCCTCCGTTCATGCATTATTTCATAGTTTTGATGTCTTCACTATTATTCTACAATGTAGAAAATAGTACAAATAAAGAAAAACTCTGGAATGAGTAGGTGTGTCCAAACTTTTGACTGGTACTGTATTTTGATTCACAGTGTATTCTGTACTTTGATACTGACGTGGGGTGGGTGGATGATTTGAGAGGGGGTGGGGAAGAGTGGGTAGGTAGACCTGGCACTCAGTGTGTGGTCTTTGGGGTGGGTATTAGCCTCGCTTGGATAACCTAAGCTGTTCCATTTTTTCGAGGAGAGGGGTTGGTCCGGGATAAGGGGGCTTATTTTATTTGTGAAACAATACATTAGAGAGAGATTAGCCTCTAATCAAGCAAAGAAGAGACGTGGCGCCTCCATTTTGAAGGGTCACTGCACCCCAACCCTCTTTGGAACACCCCCAAGCCCCTTACCACCCCTTTTCCCTTTATCAATCTCTCCTTATTTTAAATTGTTTTAACCTTTATTTAACTAGGCAAGTCAGTTAAGAACAAACTCTTATTTACAATGACGGCCTACCAAAAGGCCTCCTGAAGAGGACGGGGGCTGGGATAAAATATATATATATATATATATGACAAAACATACATCTCGACAAGAGAGCCACCACAACACTACATAAAGAGACTTTATATTTGATCACTCCTGCAACAAGTCGAAATGAGTTCAATCGGCCTTGTCCAAGTTACAGCCTCAGAGGCCTGTCTGTCTATCGGGTCCTCGGTGGCAGTGGAGTGTGATGCGGGCTGCCCAGAGATGCCTGATTAATAAGTTGGCGGGCCCCAGTGGGCGGTTAATTGGATAAGCTTTAATCTTCACACGGCGGGAGGAAGTGGAGATCCGCCACGCGGTAGGATAGTTACCAAACCTGTCGGAAAGATTAGCTTAGCGCTGGCTGCCGACCTCCTTGTCTCGCCCTGGCCGCCGCTGCTGAGTAAGCTGGGCCAAGGAGTAAAGAGAGGGAGATGGGGTGCTTCAAACTACACACTCGCCCTCGGAAAGAGGAAGGAAGGAGATGGCGCCATGCTTGACATACATCACAACCAACTTTGAGTTCAAATTTAGTACAACCTGTCCTGTCCAATACCAGCGTGAGGAGAGGAACTTCACAATGTCAACAAGTATACCTATTTGAGGTTTCTGATCACACCATTACTTTACCTGGTGACATTGTGGTTTGTTATGAGCCTGGAATCACATCTACAATGACATATTATTCATTCTGTTCAACATAGTGTACCACAAGGATTTGATGAGCTGTATGATAATGTAGTAAATGGGCTTTGTTAAGGGAAGTGGAGGAGATTTTAAGTGCCTACTTCTGACAGCCAATGGCTGCAATCCTAATTTCCCTGACAGCCAATGGCTGTCCCCCAAGGTCCCCTGACAGCCAATGCCAGTCCTCCAGTCAGTCCAGTCAGCGCTGTCTGAGGTGAATTGCTGGGTCTGACCAGTAGGTGACACTGTCTTGACGGACGGGATTGATCTATCTGTACTAACAGAGAGCTTGACACTTCACCGCAACACAACCTCAGGGTCTGAGGCAGCCTCAGACAGCTTTTCCCCATTAACAGAAAAATTGCTCAAAACCACACAACAGTGTTAAGCGCTACACAACACAACAAGAGCACTCTGGTGTGCGTGCCCGTGTGTGTGCGCGTGTGTGTGTCAGTCAGAGTGAAACACAACTGTAAACTTGAGGGCCCGTGGCTGTGTATGATTAGCATGCAGTGTTTACATGTCGAACAAGCCGGTACTAGTTTTTTTTTTTAAAGCAACTAAACATATCTGCTTCCTTGTTCAGAACGTAAAAACCAAACAAGAAAATAAATAAGCCTTGTCTCATCTGAAGGGAAGGACATGTTGTTACACAAGTCCACATCAGATGAGTAACATGAGTGTTACAGATGTAACCGCTTGCCACAGAGGTTGCACTTGTGTCCATTGTACCGTGTTTGTTTGCGAAGCCGAGGGTTGACGGTGCGTGTCGGTAGTTCCGACGTGTGTCCCGGTCAGGTGATTGACAGGTACAGGGAGTGCGTTCTCTCCACCCTTGGCATGCTGATCATGTTGTTGTGTGACATTTCCCAGGTCGACCCTGATGCCAGGAGCGGGAGGAGAAGGAGGGGCCTCGGCCAACCCCTGGCTGGTCAACGAGCCAGAGGAGACCAGGGGCCTGGGCTTCTCCGCGATCAAACAGCAGCAGCAGCGCATCGTCGAGGGTAAGGTTCAAAGGTTCAAAGTTCAGATAGAAGTGTATGGTGTGGAACTGTCAGGTAGACTAGGGGGTGTTGTCAGCTCTATTCATTGTATATCTGTCTACAACAGTCCGAACGTTTCACATCACTGACTCTGAATACACCCCTGATCAGATCTAGGATCAGCTTGTACCTTCAGAGGCCTAACTTCACCCATGCAAAACTGACCTGTGATCAGTGCCTCTAGTAGGAAACACAGAGATGGCGGTCCTCCTCGAGGCTACACCTTGATAACTATATCCACACGGTCACAGGATGAGGTGAACACAGTAACTCACATTCAGCAGATTCGATTTCCAGCCTCTCCCAGTTCCTAAATTGTTCCCACATGCACTGTAACTGCAACATCCAGGCTGATCCTAGTACAGTTCACCTGACTCCACATGAGTCTCCTCTGTTATGTCTCCATTACAGTTCTGGCTGCGATCTGGCTATTTTCAGTTTGTCAGTATTGTGGGGATACAGTGAAACCGCATCAAGGTTTTGAGCCCCCATTGGGAGTTCCGGATGTAAGTTTAGAGCCTATAGTGAGCAACCAAATCTGTGGTCTCACAGATTCCTGTGGTGGTGTCTGTGTCAAATTTAGAGACAAAGGGCCTTCTCCTCTCCTCACTAATTCCCTGAACCCCATGAAGCACATATAATAACCTGGACAAACTCAGTGTAACACCACTCCTCTGTAAAATTGTGATAGAGAATGATAGCTTCCCACAAGTTATGTATCCGTCTCTTTCACAAAGTCACTGTTCAGCTGCCCCCTTCTCCTTTTTCACCGAGTATAGTTAGAACAGTTAGAATAACAGAAGTCAGGCTGAGGTGTGTGTGTGTGTGTGTTTGTTTGTTTGTGCGTAAAGGCATGTCTTTGTCGTGTGTGTGTGTGTGTGTGTTTTAAGTGCTGTGAGTCACCTGTGGCACGCTGCCCCCTAGTGTTGCTCCCCAGTGCTGAACCCCAATAGCGTCATTCCTACTCACCAAATGGTTGCTCTGTGAAATCACAAAATTGCTCTCTCTACCAATGAGTCATTAAAGAAGAATTTCGGCATGTCTTTATAGTTTTACCACCTCTCCGCTGCTACATCTGACACATTTTTGTGTGGATGCGTAATGTGCTCTAGAGTATTTGTATGTGAGTTGAATGGGGTTTTCCTAATTGTGGGTTGTTTATTGATGAACTGTATAATTCAGGAATCATCAACTAGATTCAGCTATGGGACCATTTGTTTCTTCTTGAGGGGATGGTCAGGAGGACGGAACGCAATTACAAATCATTTGTAGACCACAAATGAACCGCAAGAAGCCAAAACAGATATATTTCACTAAAACATAATATTTTCAAACCTTGCTTACATTTGTATACGATCACGTATCTCTCTCTATGATGAGTGTGAATACTTTGGAACAGATTTCCAAAAAGAAGATCCCTTAGAGCTGATTTGGTGGTGTTTTTACAGTCTTATAAATACAAATATATACAGGGCCTTTAGAAAGTATTCACACCCCTTGACTTTTTCCACATTTTGTTGTGCTACAACAAGGTGGGATTCAAATGGATTTAAGTGTCATTTATTTTGTCAATGATCTACACAAAATACTCTGTCAAAGTGGAAAAAGTTACAATCACCTTTGGCAGCAATTACAGCTGTGAGTATTTCTGGGTAAGCTTTTCACACCTGGATAATTGCACATTAATACTTTTTTTTAAGTAACTACAATGTTGTTGATCCATCCTCAGTTTTCTATCACAGCCATTAAACTCTGGAACTGTTTTAAAGTCATGGTGAAGTCCTGGAGCGGTTTCCTTCCTCTCCGGCAACTGAGTTAGGAAGGACGCCTGTATCTTTGTAGTGACTGTGTGTAAAGTGTAATTAATAACTTCACCATGCTCAAAGGGATATTAAATGTGTGTTTTTTAAATGCATTTATTTATTTTTTATAGGTGCCCTTCTTTGCGTATCATTGGAAAACCTCCCTGATCTTTGTGGTTGAATCTGTGTTTGAAATTCACTGCTCGACTGAGGGACCTTACAGATAATTGTATGTGTGGGGGTACAGAGATGAGGTAATCATTCGAATATCACGTTAAAAACTATTTTGGACACAGAGTGAGTCCAAGCAACTTATTATGTGACTTGTTAAGCACATTTTTAGTCCTGAACATATTTAGGCTTGCCATAACAAATATGTTGAATACTTGACTCAAGACATTTTAGTTATCATTTTTTATTAATTTGTTAACATAAAATGTATTTAAAAAATGGGTATTGTGTGTGTAGGCCAGTGCCCTAAAAATCTAAATTGAATCAATTTTAAATTCAGGCTGTAACACAACAAAATGTGGAAAAAGTCAAGGGGTTTGAATACTTTCTGAAGGCACTGTAGATATATACTTTCTGAAGGCACTGTAGATATATACTTTTGAGGAAACATCAGGTTGTCATCATAGTATCAACGCTTACCTTTGCAGGATTTATTTATTTTTTTGCTCAGAAAAGTTGGAGGGACAAATAAAATCGCCCTTTGGCCAAATTCGGTCCACGGAGCGCCAGTTGGGGAACCCTGCTATAATGTATAGGTCTCTCTCTTATGGAGCACCTCTCTATTTCTGTCTGTCTCTCTCTATCATGCTGAACAGGGCTGAGTTAACCCCTTTGTCTCTCATCCCTCTCTCTGAACAGTTCAGGATGCTGGGTTGGACGCGTTAGCTGCCGTCATCAGCCGACAGAAGCGGATGGGTCAGGATATAGGCAACGAGCTGGACGGGCAAAATGGTAAGGATGGGTGTGTGTGTGTGTCTGCTATTGCTTCTACGACCTACTCTGCGTCAATCAGATAAGTCCACCCTACCTTTCACCCCAACAGTAAGACACAAGCTCTTTATCATATTGTGTATGTGTCTCCCTAACAAGGGAAGGGTGTATATAGTTCATGCATAGTTCTACCAGCCACACACCAGACCAGCCACACCTTACTCCAAACCACTGTGTGAAATCAATCAGACACGCTATTATTTCAATCATGGAACAGGGGTCAGTACCCTTTACAGGTGTTCCAAGCCACCTTGGTCAGAGTCACAGAATTAAATAAAGTGTTCATCCCAAATGGTACCCTATTCCCTACACAGTGCACTACTTTTCACCAGATCCTGGTCAGAAATAGTGCACTATATAGGGAATAGGGTGCCATTTGGGACGTAAACGATGCATCTCTATTGTTAAAGTGACCTCAAGGTGAGCTCTCAGAAAACGTCCAGCCGTCCTTCTAGAAGAGCTCTGCTGGGGGTGGATCTGTGACTGTGTCAGGCTGTATAGTCTGGTTAGGAGGAATGTGAGCTCCCTGGCACACTGTTTTAATGCGTTTGCGGAGAGAGTCAAGTGCTGTCCTGGAATCAGATCCGCTTTGAGGTAATGGCTGTGTTGCTGTAAATAGCTCTGTCATAGGAGGCAGGCGGCGGGCTGAAGGCAGGTCTGAGCATATCGCTCCGGTTCGTCTACAGATGGAGGCACTTGAGAAAAGGTTGTAGGATGCCAGATAGTCATCATCCGCCTCTCGCAGGACCATTAGATCTCATTGTTTCCTCAACCGTCTCTCACAGGACCATTAGATCTCATTGTTTCCTCAACTGTACACTCTCCATCTCAACTACACATTTCTTAGTTGTATCCTCAAGAGACTCCAGTTTTGCCTGATTATTCGTTTTAAAGGTCCAATGTAGCCATTTTTGTCTCGATATCCAATCATTTCTGGGTAACATTTAAGTACCTTACCAGGATTGTTTTCAATTTAAAAAAATCTAAAATGAACAGAAACACCTTTGTAGCAAAGAACAATTTCTTAAACAATTTTGCTAGGACTGTCTGGGAGTGTTCTGAGTGTGGAGGGGGAAACTGAAAACTTGCTGTTATTGGCAGAGAGGTTTGGGAATCTGTTTCTTATTGGTCTATTAACTCATTTACAACCTGGTGATATCACCAGGCAGTCCAAACAGGCAGACATTTCAGGCTGCCTTTTCAAACAGCTCTTACACTAAAAGGGCATTATCATCATTTTCACAGTTTCACAGTATTATTCCAACCTAGTGTGGAAATGTATATGAAACACAGGAAATGTAGTTTTTAACTGCACTGGGCCTTTAAAAAAAATAAAATATATATATATATATATATATATCTCCTTTCAAAGCGACGTTTTCTGAGAACAGAATATGTTAGGGCGCTCTTGACGTGTGGAGGACACCCAAAGCCTATAGGGGGCAGAGGAAGATCGAGATGGACTTCTATCAGGCTTGGTGTCACTGTATATTGACTGTAGAGCGTATGGAGTGAGTGGGCTTAGTGGTCTGATAGAGGAACGTTACACTGAGTTCATTAGTTCCTGCTTGCTGTTCTTGGCATGTTCCCGGGCCGCACCGCAACGCCACAACCCCCGCGGGCCAGACAATTAGTGGACCGTTGGACTAAATGGTGCTTTTCTTTCTCCCGCCATGAGCACAATGTGATGACATGATTGATGTTCTCTCCCTAAAGAGCCCAGACTCCTTCCTCTGGGACATTATAAATGTAGGCTATATCCCAATAATGTTAAACAGCTTCTTAGTTATTTTGTTAGTCCTAACGGAGAGGAGCGGATGAAGCCATAGCCCCAAAATCACACCACTTTGTTTATGTTCTTCAGCCATTTTGGTGGACACCTATGAATATTCAATGCATATTTCAATTTATTTATAATGTGTTTATTTTAGATGGCCAGTTCCAAGTTTGGTCAGATGACTTTGTATGGTCCTTTTCTGGGGCTGTGCTGAAACAGATCCCGCAGGGATGTGTAATCGAATGACCTTTTGAGATGGAAACAAAAACGAGTTTCCCTTCTGCTGCTGGGAACAAACAGTAGACGTTTGGCCTGCGATCCTCCCCGAGTCAGAGGGTAGCTAACGGCTTGATAGTTTCAGCCTGCTCTCCTCTTACCTTATTGAGCTAGAGAAGGATCATTGGTTCCCCTTCAATCCTCAGAGTCCGAACCGACGTGTTATTCTCTTTTCGCGTTTCTTCTTTTAAGTGTGTGGCGTCAGTGTTTCCAATAACAAAAGACCTCGGAGCGGCAGATCGTCTGACGCGACGACGGTGAGTTTAACTGAGAGTCCGGACCCGATGCCCCGGCAGCAAGCAGGCGGAGCAGGCGATTGAACACTTCAGCCCTGATACAAAGTGGCTTTGATATTTTAGCTAGGCAGTCCACATTCCCCTAAAGTGCACTTTATCCAAAGTTTTTGATAACGGCTCTCTTTCACTCTTTCCATATTTTCGATCACGACCGAATACATCTCCAAACGCCGCCTAGTCCCCTGTGCATGTTCGAACCTCTAACCAGGTCCGCCTGGTTGAAATTGAAACCAAACCCGGCAAATAAGAGTGTTAGGAGGCCTGCCTGGTCTCACGGACTGGCCCACCTGTATGCCTGTCCCCGGGGGTATTACATAGAGGTGATAAACAGAGGGATGAGATGGGGGGGGGGGGATCCAATAGTGGATCAGTCCAACATCCTGCAGTCTCCACCGGCTTCCCATCTGAATTTACAGTGGGGCTCAGAGTTCACGAGACCAACTGACTATTACTCACCCGGTCTCACACACAGGCCTCAGGGCTCTGGAGCCTACAGGCTTCCCTCGCTTTCTCTCTTCCTCCCCTCTTTACCTCTGCCCCTCTCTTCTCCCTTCTCTGTATTTTCTCTCCTTACGCCTCGATCCCACCGACAGTGTCGTTGCATTTTGGTACACCAGAAGTACATTAGTTTCCAACGGAGCGCTGCGCTTGCCATTGCGTTGCGGAGGCAGTTGCAGTGCGTTCTGTATGGCTTTATACGCTGGATTTATCGAACGTATGCGTCAATCTGTGTGCGTAGACGCCTTGGCAGAAATGGTAGCAGAAGGCGAATGTTGAACTTTTGTTGCACACATATCCCGGTGATGCATTGTACCATTTTGCGCAGTGACGCTATGGGTGTGATCGAGGCGTTAACCTCTCTTTAACCCTCTTTCCTCTTTCTCTCTCTCTCTGGCTCTACTTATCCCTCTCTCTCTCTGCCTCCTCTCTACCTCCTCTGCCTCGTCCACCTCGACCTCCTCTCTCTCTCTCTCTGGCTCTACTTATCCCTCTCTCTCTCTGCCTCCTCTCTACCTCCTCTGCCTCGTCCACCTCGACCTCCTCTCTCTCTCTGGCTCTACTTATCCCTCTCTCTCTCTGCCTCCTCTCTACCTCCTCTGCCTCGTCCACCTCGACCTCCTCTCTCTCTCTCTCTGGCTCTACTTATCCCTCTCTCTCTCTCTGCCTCCTCTCTACCTCCTCTGCCTCGTCCACCTCGACCTCCTCTCTCTCTCTCTCTGGCTCTACTTATCCCTCTCTCTCTCTGCCTCCTCTCTACCTCCTCTGCCTCGTCCACCTCGACCGCCTCTCTCTCTCTCTCTCTGGCTCTACTTATCCCTCTCTCTCTCTGCCTCCTCTCTACCTCCTCTGCCTCGTCCACCTCGACCTCCTCTCTCTCTCTCAGTGGCTCTACTTTTCCCTCTCTCTCTCTGCCTCCTCTCTACCTCCTCTGCCTCGTCCACCTCGACCTCCTCTCTCTCTCTCTCTGGCTCTACTTATCCCTCTCTCTCTCTGCCTCCTCTCTACCTCCTCTGCCTCGTCACCTCGACCTCCTCTCTCTTTCTCCTCTGCCTCCTCCCATCTTCTCTCTCTCTGCCTCCTCTCTACCTCCTCTGCCTCGTCCACCTCGACCTCCTCTCTCTTTATCCTCTGCCTCCTCCCATCTTCCCTCTCTCTGTTCCCCTACCCTCTCCCTCCTCTCTCCACCTCCTCTTTCTCCACTCATTCTTCTCTCTCTCCTCTCTGTGAGTTATGGCTGAGATGTCATGGTCCCAGAAGAGGTGTGGGACAGGTGGAAAAAAGAGGATATATCACACAGCGTGGTGAGCAGGGGAGGCCAGGGAAGGACTTCAAACAGCCAGGCATACTGATTGCTGTTAGCCTGAGAGTTCCCTTGCTTGATTTAGGGGCGGGACGGTCTGCATAGGGCCCCGCAGGCCTTGCAGGGTGCTGGGGTACAGGAAGCCGTGGCTGCAGGCTGGAGAAACTGGTGGGTGACTTGAATCCACACCAAACCAAGCCATGCCACCCTAAAGACATCATACCACCCAGGTTCTGATGGGCATACTGTATTTGATGGGACAATTAAGGATGTGCTGGTGTTTTAAAAAGGTCTTTAAGCTATAGGGCTATATACCCAAATGCATGATGGAATGCGGGCCTGCAGGCACGCACACACTCAGGGAACACTCTCAGGGGACACACTCAGGGAACACACTCAGGGAACACACTCAGGGAACACACACACACACACACACAACCTAACAGAACAGTTAATGCTTTATATGCCCTTATATGAGACACAGAGGTTCGATTAATGTTTTCTGCATATACTTCGTGTGAATAAGCGTTTGGAATGTTTTTCTTGCCGAGTTGTACTTAAGTGACCCGTATTATTGCGTCGTACAGCTTTGTAGGTGCTTCATTTCTTACTTGTATTAAATGACAAAATCGACAACGTAAAATTAACAGGCTAGCATAATGCTTTTGGAGAGGCAGGGAAAATTGATTTCATTTGAAAAGCCTAGACTCCGACAGTTTGAGTGTTCCCTTTCTCTGTCTTTTTAGGGGTTCCGTTTTTCTTCTGATCTCAGTCCTGTTGCAGTGTTTCCCCGTAAATAGATTAAGCTCTGTGCTCGGGGCTAGCCTCTGACCTGAGTGCAGTGGAGGTTGCAGTCGGCTCCTTTTTGGGAAAGAGCTTGAAGCCAGGGTCATCAGTGAAGGTGACCTGTTATGAGTTTAAGAAATGAACCCAAGGCCCTCGGTTTCTCTTGCATCCCTGTCTTAAAAAACACTGTGAATCTACAATGAATGGTGAGAAAGGGTTGAGCAAAGTAGTAGCAGTTTTAATCCCCAGGCTTTGCAGGTGTGATCTGTGAAGACAAGAAAGCCTTTTTCCCATTTGGACAGTAGATTTTCCCTCTTTTTGTTCTGTTTCTTCAATACCTATAAAAAGAAAAAGTCAATCTACGTTTTTGGGTGTGAAGATTATTTATGATGTGTGTCATCACCAGGCCTGTTCATATTTCTGACATGATGTGGCGTAAATCAACCATATTTTTATTTCCAAATTCAATGTGGCAGAAAATGTCCCTGTGCGTCTCACTAAATGTTCTATATCAACGAAATGAAGGTTTTTGCTGCTAGAATCAACATTGTTTGACTTTATTGGTGTTGATATTTCTCTGATTCGGGTCTGGAACAATGACATCAGCCCGTGTCACAGTGGTCTGTGATTATGAGTGACGGCCAGTCTTGTAAAAGTGGGTCTTTTCGCGGGGCTGTGGAGGGTTCCAGCTGTAGGGACTAGTTTTCCACAATACACCCTCACTTTGGTTGGAATAACCAGGGAAAGGAGGGTGTGTGGTTAAGCGTACGTGCACACACACACACACACACACACACACACACACACACACACACACACACACACACACACCCTTTCATTCCAGGGTTATCTTCCCTATTACAAGCCTCATTAAAAAATCCAGCATAGTCGACGTGGGCTGATCAAATGGATGGATGAGTTCATTTATTTTCCACACGCTGTTTGATGCTATTTAATCAACAAAGTTTCCCGCTAAGCCGATCCCCTTGAAATTCCCCACGCACAAACCTTTCAGAGGAATCAGTCATTGCTGTTTGCTCTGTTTTCTTTCCTGTCCTCCACCTCTTCTCCACTTTAATAAATAGACTGCGGCCCTGCGACGACTCCGCCAAAATGTGCTGCTCGCTGCTTTGCACATCAAATATCCCAGCCGTGACCTCTGTGTGTACTCCTGCCTGGGTCTTTTTCTGTTTTACTAATAACACTCTGAGTGGATTTCACCATCGCTAGGCAACACGGTGTCCATATCTTTCTGTTAGGCGACTATATTTTTGTACAGAAGTGAGCTCATTCAGACCAGAGAGAGAGAGAAACAAAACTTCATTTAGATTGAGATCTGCCGGTGGAAGATGACGGAAAGATCCAGAAGGAAGATCACTTTGAACAGATACATGTGGCCTAAACATCCAGGATTGTTATGTCGGACACTTGCTAAGATTGTTAGACGTGTATCCATTTCTATATGAGTAAGTGATGACTTATTTATTTTTTGAGCCATATCAGGTCATAATAGGAGCCTATTGTCAGTGTTGAAGATGGGCCTATGGGCTAGCCTGGTGCCAGATCTGTTTGTGCTGTATAGCCAACTCTTATGGTTGTTTGGCATGACAATGACCATACTGTATATAGGACCTAGCAAGATGGCACACAGATCTGCGACCAGGCTATCTCTAGGCCTCAATAGTATGCAACAACTACCACCCTCTCTCTTTGTAAAGGACTCTTTATGTTGGGGGAAAAAAGGAGATATGTTTCTATGACATAGCCATTAGTCTGTTATTTCCCACTAATAATTACATCATTGATTCGCTGCTGCATCATCAGAGTCGCGGCCGGGGGAACTCTAATGAGGTCCAAATAAATAGTGGAACCCGGGGAACATTCTGGACTGTTTGGTTAGAACTGCTGGAGGACCAGTGACCTCACCAGTTGGGTGGTCAACCCTGGCTGTGGAGAACAGAGCTCTTGGTCACACTCTTCAGAGAAACAGTCCCTCGAACAAATAAACGTACGCTAATGGCGGCGCTCGGCGTTGAGGCGGAGCCGGGTTGCCGGGGCGAAGTCGACGATTGATTTATCACCCGTCCTCTTTGCTCCAGCTGTGAGCCAACGGTAAGGTGGTCAGGTAACAACTTAGTAGGGCTTAGGGATGAGGAAGGAGGGGTGGGGGTGGTGTTCGTGTCACAAAAATGGGTGTCGTCATACATGAAGACACGCCTGACTTTTGTCTGGTGTCACTGAGCTTTGAGTAGCAGTTACTGAGAGTGGATATGACCAACTGACTTGGTGGCTGGAGTTTGACACGACTCTGTCCCACAGAGTTGGACATAGGGAGGATTCTTCATGTACTAGATATAAGAAAATACACCTTGTATACCTTCAATCCTAACACCTTAAAACAAGTCTGTTGGTGGTTCACGGATAGTTTTCAGGTTCAGTGTTATGCTGCTTTGGAACACTGAACGTGTCAAGTGCTACTGCTGGCTGCCGTGTCATACCCTCTCATTGAAGAATAGCCTAATTTGACTTGAGTCACACTACTGTTATTTTCCACAAATCTCTCTCTTCTCTGAAGGTGTTCTGTGGAAGCCCTCCTTTCTGTAACAGTCTCAGAGCATGTACATATTTAGTCACTTCCTCTGAGTCGGGTGTTTATAGGTCAGAGTAGGGACACTGATCTAAGGTCAGTTTAACATTTTCTTTCCTTATGATTAAGGTTAGGATTTGGGGAGGGTAAGCTGGTCCTGGATCAGTACATAGGGTCTGCCTCAGCTTGTATAACCGGGTTCATGCCCACTTGGTGACTGTGACACTCTAAACTTCTGACTCAGATGGAAAATATTTTCTGAAAGGCCTGGGAACTTGCCAGAGGTTTGTGGACAGAACTCTGAGTGAGAAGGTGGTGGGCAGCACAGGTCTTTCCATATGCAGTCATTTTAATAGACTTTGGGGGAAAGGACATTTGAAATGACGTATTCTGAATATCTCACAGCAGTTACGCTTCCCTCCTGCTTCTTTCTCATAGAGATCATCTGACAAATGTGATCAAGTTGTGATTGAGCAAGAACTGGGAACAACCAATCCAGCGGGAGAAGCTGGTTGAAATTACGTCATTATCCAGGATAATGTCTACATTATCTGGGAATGTCTACTGTGCAGACTAGCGCTGCTGCAGGAGTATGAATTCACTGCCCACCCCATTCATAATGACACTGCTCTGTGATCGAGTGACATAAGGCGGGAAAATGCTAGACGGGCCTCCTGTTTGACAAATACCTGACCTGGACACGATCGATCATATGCCATCCCCTTGTCCCACCTGATGGTAGTTGCATCCGTCTGTGTCTGGGGCACAGTGTCACTACGGCAGAGTGGAAGGGGACAAAGTAACAATGAGGCGGTGAAGGGGATTCAGGTTAGGGCAAGCGACCGCATGGTGATGAATGATCTTCGGTTTGCGACCGCTAGCAAATTAGCGTGTGGGAACTCAAAGGGTTTCTGGAGAAGGTAGTTTCATCATTCAAACGTCTACTTAAGTTTTCCCTGTGAGATTGATTCACTCTTTTCACTTCTTCGCACAGCTTCATCTTCTTTGACATTCCATTTGCTGGCCTTGCATGTGCCATGTCCCTGATCTTGCAAATGGTCTCACTAGTTTCACTTCCCAATGGCTTCTTCTTTGAGGTTCCATTTGCTTGTCTTGCACTCTCTCACAAATGGCTGGTGAGGCGTTTGGTCGGTTTCTCCTATCTTTTTTTCCAGAGGGGGTTTGTGACAAAGATGTGGTGGTCAGGATGGGATCACAAAGACAGTCCAGCTGGAGGAGAGAGGAGAGAGCTATGCTGCAAACTGCCATTCATGTATTACAGAGTACAATTCAACGCAACAGTCAGGATTGATTAAGTCATATCCTTTTAATAGAAGTCCAAGTTTGGAACTCTGGAACTTCTTCAGGTTGTGTAGTAGTACCTTAGCTTGGTCTTGCCAACTCCTGTGGTCATTGGCGCGACCGCACATGATAGCACGGACAGATCTGGGACCAAGCTTGTGTAGTACTACCTCAACCATCTAGTGATTTAAAGAGATGTTAACCCAATGCATGGACTCCTCTGCCAATGATGGTTTGTGAAGAAAGGCCATATACCTAAATGAGTGTCTAATGTTTATTTATGTGGCTGAACTGGAGAAGTGCCAATAGGCTGATTCTCCAGTCACACATTCAACAGTATTATATAGCGACACTGGGGGAAAAGGGGTCATACCTGGCATCGCTCGGGGCTTTTCCATGTGTTATACACGTTGGAATAGTTTGTGTTTTGGGTGACACAGTATTGCCGTTCCTCTCATCTCAGGCACGTCCCATGATTCATATGCAGTTTGGGCTCTGAAACAGCAGACCAAGAATACACAGACGATCTCTGTGTAGATCTGTGTTGTGGTCGAGGCTAAACAATGTGTTTTCCCTGTGCACGTGGCAGTCTACTGGTAACCATTTAAATACTGTCGCAGCTCGGAGACCTCGATAAAAGCTTTAGTTTTTGTCTGAGAGCGAGAAAGAGGAGGGAGCGAGAGAGAGAGAGAGAGAATTCTCCCGATTTATTGTATTTAAATGTTTTCTTTTTTATAGATGCCATAAAGCATGTAGGAGGTATTCCCGCCGTCGGTCCAGGCCGCTGTCTTGCTCGGTGGATCTTGGCTTTGATTAGCTGCTGTACATCTGGAACGAATGTGGCGCTCCGCTCGTGACAGTCGTTAGTAACACACACACATGCGCGCACGCACGCACGCACGCACACACACACACACACACACACACACACACACACACACACACACACACACACACACACACACACACACACTAGCAGCAGAAATGAGACCCACATTAAAAGGCAATGGGCAGGAATTCCCAGACGCCAGAAAAGAGGAGTGGTCTATGGGTGTGCCAACTATGTGACGGAGAGGGCGAGGCACGACCCGGAGAGGGAGATTTAACACCTCTTCACACATTCTTTGTCATGTTATGACAACTGTACGGAAAGTAAATAGAATTATTTAGGAAAAGCCTATTCCTTTTTCCAACCCAGTCTTTTCTCTCTCTTTTGCATCAATAATGTCAGTGCGCTGAGGGCAGTGTGAATGTTATATTACAGGGTCTGGCACAATCTCAAACATGAGTGATAGTGGCATATGTGTATAAAAAGTATACTAAACAATCATTTGCAGCGGAATATGAACGAGATGACGGATTAAAAGCGAGCTGTTTTCAAAACACACTGAGGAATGGCAATGCATTGCAATGCGGCGAACCTTAATTGAGCTTTAATGATCATTTACCCTTTTAACACAATTAGCAGGATTTGAATGTGGCCTTGTTTAGCTCGCTTCACCACCAGAGAGGGAACAGATTTGAAAGAAGAGGAATAAAAAAGCACTTGTTCATGTATTTCTTTCTTTCTTTTCCCATTTTGTTGGTCATCTGTTCTCATTGGCTAAGGGATTGCCAGTGTTGTAGAGCCCTATGGATCGAATGACCCTGAGTCTGCTTTTAAAGGGAGCGGCAAAGCCTGTCCACGGCTAATTGTGCTTGGAATAGCTGGATAAAAGACTCAACCCAAGACAATTCAACCCTACGTATATCGCCCGTTAAGCACAGCATGTGCAATATCACATCCACAGCATCCTCGAATTAACAATTACAAGTGCCAACTTTCCTCCTGACCCTTTTGTCAGCAATTAAAAAGACTGCTAGCTGTGGTGAGGTTGTGGTGAGGTTGCAACTGTCCTCACTGTGGGTATGTTATTGGTCTTAGTGCGTTTGATGATCGCCTTTGAATGATTTAAAGGGGATGTGAAGATTAGCTGGCTGCCTCTCCGTCTCATACTCCAGTATAAAGAGTCACTCATCGAGTTACTCATCAACCAGTGGCGTCCGACCACCGGCGTGGGTGAAAGTGGAGACTGAGGAAGAAGCTCTCCGGTCCAACACGTTGGTCTGACGCACACACGTAGGCGGGCGCACTCAACACACACACACAAACATACTTTTTCTCTTTGATGGAGACAACTCACCACCCCACAGCAGCAGCCCAGGGCAGGGCGTCAGAGACCGAAGTGTCGCCCGGCTCCAGCTCATCTGCACCTCGTCTGTTTCTCACCGAGGCCCCAGATCACCTCCAGATGTCCCCTAGCTCATAGCCCTGTCCTGGGCCCAGAGAGTCAGTGGGAGAGGCTCCTCAGTCCTCCACTCACAACAACCACATCCAGATTGCCTGGCAATGACACACTCATTCGCAAACTATTAATTGTGTATTTTGTCCCTTGGAAAACCACAAACTAATACGCAGTAAAAATAAGCAGTAATAAGCAGTAAAAACTCCATGTAAGCGAAGTAAACTATGATTTCACCAGCAGGCTCACCCCCCCATCTTAACTACTTGATTGTTTTAGAATGAGACAATGCTTGGAAACAAACTTTTGGTTCAAGTCGTTTTCATTACCGTGTCTTTGAGTAATCTGCCTCTTTAAAGTGTCTTAGATGACATTAAATGGTCTTAGCTGGCGTTAAGGTTTTAAAATGGCCGCTGTTAGACTGCGCAACACACTCCAGCATTGTACATTTGTCTTGTTCCTTTCCAAACGTCAATCAGATGGTTGAGTCCTGTGGCCTGTTAAGGAGGGAATATAATGTTGTTCTTGCACTGAGGTAAAACATGTTTTGTCATTTCTCCTTCACTTAAAGCTTGCATTTTCACCATTTTGGGTGTTTGCCATAGTGTGGATTCGACTGAATTCCAGCATCGATCGACCTCCCTGTGTTTGACCCAGAACTTCTCTTCAGGTGCCTTGACAGCACCGACCTCACTAGCTCCTCCCCAGAAGCTAAGGGGTTAACTCTATGCTGACCGTACCTTCGTTCACATACCCGTGTCACTGCTATTACTTTTCAAGGAGTGTTACCTCACCACAGTGGTATGTGTACAATTTAACACCGAACTGGCCTTAACGTCTTAATATCGCTCTGTAATATCCCCCAGGAGGGCTTCATCGCAGATTGCCGCATGGGGAAAGGAAAGTGCATTTGCCATGTGGTGAGGTTGCAATTTCAGCTGGCACTTTCCCTTTTGGTGGAGGGCAAAGGATTCCCTGCAATTTAATGTTACTTTGGCCCTGGCTCAGCTCTCGCTTGGCTCTGCCGGGCCTCGTTGGCTAACGTGAGTGACGGCGAGAACAAATCTCCCACTCTGTTTACTTAATCACTAACGACTCCGGTTTGGAAGCCACATCCAACGGTTTGGAACCCGCCGGGGATCTCGGTGGAGTAAATGTATTTAAAGTACCGCCTTTTCTTCGCCACCCGTCTGGAGGTAAAGTGGGTCACCCCATATATCGAGTGGAAGGGTTTAGGCCTACCCGCCACCTCAGTCCAGCAGGTGGTTCCCATTTCGGCTAAAGAGCAGAGACCTTCATCTACTCTCCCTTTTAATGGAGAGAATATTCACCGCTGTTACTTTTGAACATTCCACACATATGGAATATACGGGGCATGTGTTCACACTCGGGTTATGAATAGGACCGGTTCATATGAGTGTGACAGGGTGGCTGAGGGGAGGCACAAGCTACCTGTGGAGGGCTGGGGTTGGGTACATTTCACACAGTAAAATCGAACTCGGTGTTAAGCATAGGCTTAGAAACACTGTGCAGTGGCATTGAAACGAGGCAGCCTAGAGACGGGTCGTTTTCCAATGATTTCATCCATAGAGAGAAAAAGGGGGAGTGGGGGGGGGGGGGGGGGGGGGGGGGGGGCTTTGGAAGAAGCAGCCAGTTGAACAACGCAGCAGGGACTCATTAGAAGTCATTCATCACAGCTGATGCAGAGAAACGGTGAGACGGAGCTAGGAAAAGAGAGGGAGACTTCATGTTTGAATTAGGTAATGCTTCATTAGCGTCTCAAGCCTTTGGTGAGCTTTTGAAGGGCGTCGTTCCATAAGTGAAACTGTGGAGGATGTGATGGGGGGGGGGGGACTCCAGACGCCAGGCTTGTTCACAGTCTCTCGGCGATGGGAACGCACGCCTCTTTAGGCTGTTGAAAATGCGGCGCACACATGTTTTACAGTGGAATTGTTGGGGATGGTTTATTGTTTATTCATATCTGTAAAGACACCTTAAGCACATTTTAAATGGCATTTGTCTAATTGTGGGAGTGTCAGGGGAGTGTCATTGCCAAGTTGTAGCCTACTTATTACGTTTGATTTGAAGTTGGTCTTATCGTACGTTTTGGGGGGCAAGTGTGATTTGTTTCCATGAAGTAATGTATGTAATGTCTGCTTGATATTAAGTCCATCTCATATTGCCGTACTGTAATCCTAGAACACTGTAGTCGTGTGAGTCCTGTCTTCTGTTCCAGCCCTTTGCCACAAGTGTCTGACATCACCCGTGAAGATTACTCATCTGAGTTAACACCATGGTTTGACCAATGGCGATCATGTAACCCTCAAGTCTGCGCAGAGACAACCGATCTCAATCAGAGACTGAAAGAGCAGCTCAAAAGGCTTTAATCATAATATGATTATTTGAAACCGCGGCGGATGAGTATCACCTATCTGACCTTGTTTCCAAGATAAGGCTTTTGAAATGCTTCAAAAGAGGAAATCCTGTTTCTGTCCACTCTATTTGATCTGTTGTTCTATGTGTGAAATCCACAAGACAAACACATGGAGTAGAAGGTTTGATTAAAGTCATCTTCACGGCTCCCTCCCTGTAATAGTACGGCGAGCTTCAAAAGCAGTTTGGCCTCACAAATGAGCTCGTTTAGCCTCGTTTCGTTGAACGTTGAAGGTTCGCTCTCTGTGTTGTCTCTCTCAGATCGCCTACGCTCAGATGAACAACCAAGTCCTTTTGATCTAGCCAATCATCTTATTTTTCTCATCTGTTATGGTTTTGGCTTAATACTGTTCCAATTTGATTCTAGTTGGCTGCTGTTCCGTTTTCCAACCAGGCTGTGTAAAAAAATATTTTTTTCTGGAGGGCTACGTCATGAGAGAAAGGCAGAATTCCCACAAAGTAAACAGTAATAATACACAGTGTACAACATATTAGGAACACCTGCTCTTTCCGTGACATAGACGGACCAGGTGAATCCAGGTGAAAGCTATGATCCCTTATTGATGTCACTTGTTAGATCCACTTCAATCAGTGTATATGAAGGTGTAGGAGACATGTTAATGAAGGATTTTTAAGCCTTGAGACAATTGAGACACGGATTGGCTATGTGTGCCATTTAGATGGTGAATGGGCAAGACAAAAGATTTAAGTGCCTTTGAACAGAGTAATGGTAGTAGCTGCCAGGCGCACTGGTTTGTGTCAAGCACTGCAACGCTGCTGGGTGTGTATCAAGAATGGCCCACAACCCAAAGGACATCCAGCCAACTTGACACAACCTTTGGAAGCATTGGAGTCAAGCTTTCGACGCCTTGTAGAGTCCACGCTCCAACGAATTGAGGCTGTTCTGAGGGCTAAATGTGGTGCGACTCAATATTAGGAAGGTGTTCCTAATGTTTTATACACTCAGTGTATATTATGCTAGGATCCACGACAGCAAAGTGTTTGTTTTAAAAGACACAAAGTGAAATGTTGTGGAAGAGCAAAGGAGACCTACTGTGTTACTGTACCTACCTGTCTGTGTTCTGTTGTCAGGGTGAAGTACAGTAGACACAAGGTGAATGATCTAGAATAGTCTTCCCAGGGGGTTCGTGCACTGACTGGCGTGTGGATGGGAGCTGATACTGGCTGGAGGACAGAGTCCGGACAGATACAGATCTCGACATCCCAGGGCACGCCGGTGTTTCATCTTACCGCTTCCTCCCTATGGCAGCTTCTGTTTCTATGGCTCTCTGACAGCCGAGGCCATATAAGAAGGAACATCAGCCTTTGTACACACTACTTTTTTGACCTTTCAGTCACAACATAACCGTATTTTATCTATACAGAGGTGTCTTGAACACAACGACCAGAACATGTAACCACACATCCACGCCAGTGCGTTGAGGATACTGACTGTCTGGTCAGTGTGCTGCTTGGCTGCTGCCCTGTGCGGTACAATGCGCTGTAATTCAGCTACATCGCCACCAGTGGGCAGTAGAGGAGACGACAGCTGGGACGGTTCTGATGATGAAATGGGAGGTTTTGTGAGGACTGAGTTGTGGATTTGAAGGGAGGTTTTGGGAGGAGGGAAAGTCGTAAATGTCAATTAAAGTTTGTTAATTTGTTTTGTACCTTAGAGGTGGTTTCCCTGTCTGTAAGCGATCACCACCTACTCGTGTTCCTCATCAGCGGTGAGGGCATTCTGTAATTATACAGCATCTGCACTCGCAGCTGTGGAGACGATTGCGACATAATATTCCCCTAAACCCCTCTTCTTTTCACTTAGATTTCCTATGTACGTTGTGATGGCATTTAGATAGGTTGCGCTTATGTATGTTAAGGACATGAGCATGTGTGTGTACGCGCCTGTCTGTTTCTCACAACAGTGTGTGCGTGAGCACTTGTCCGTATGTGCGTGAATCCGTTTATGTGTGTACACGATTGCAGAATGTATTGGTGTGTGTTTTGGTGGTGAAATACCTTCCTTGGTGTACGGAAGCTATTTTTCCTGTATGGATGTTTTTTCAGGAACACTGTACCCAAACATTTATTCTGGCGTGAGCTACAACAGCACATAGTCCTGCCACGGCCCAAGTTTGTGGGTTTTAAGCATTTTAATAGAGGGACTTTTACCACAATAGTATCTCGACCTCTCTCTCTCTGTCTGTCTGTTTCGCTCACTCTCTCTCTCCCTCACTCTCTCTCTCTCTCTCTCTCTCTCTCTCTCTCTCTCTCTCTCTCTCTCTGTCTGTCTCGCTCACCCTCTCTCTCTGTCTCTCTCTCTCGCTCGCTCACTCTCTCTCTCTCTCTCTCTCTCTCTCTCTCTCTCTCTCTCTCTCTCTCTCTCTCTCTCTCTCTCTCTCTCTCTCTCACACTCTCTCTCTCTCTCTCTCTCTCTCTGTCTGTCTCGCTCACCCTCTCTCTCTGTCTCTCTCGCTCGCTCGCTCACTCTCTCTCTCTCTCTCTCTCTCTCTCTCTCTCTCTCTCTCTCTCTCTCTCTCTCTCTCTCTCTCTCTCTCTCTCTAACCCACAGTTTATAATGGTATCATAAATGAAAGTAATATAGAGTTATAAATAAAAACAGCTCCAGGGAAGCTTTCAGAGGGGAAAATAACATGTTGTGTATGTTTGAAGGTGACTTTATTATTTCACCTACTTGCTGTTATTTTAGTCTTTCTATGAAGTGCTATGGAACGTTTACAAGCCAATGATATCACCCCTATCAGAGTGTTATGGACTTCTTCTGATCCAATCAAAACTTTGAACCCAGGTCACAGCATAGATCAGCAGCAGATTTCAGATGCACTGTGGTAAGTTAAAGGGACTCGGAGCCCTGGGACACGTAAGGAACCATTCTAAAGGGCAATCATGCTAAAGGAAGCCCAGCATGCAAAGCACTTTTTTAATACTCAATACCAAAACTGTCTCTTGTTACACATTCCTGTACTCTGAGTGGCTAAACAACAGCTGGCGGTGGAATCGGTTTTCCATAATAAAACGTCTCCATCAGAGTTTTCTGTTTGAGACACATCTTTCCTTCTCCTTCTCCACTGTCAATGGACAGTGAGGGACTTGGCGTTATTATGGATGGTGAATCGTCACTCTGGACCCAGACAAGGGTCCTGGCAGAATGTGTGTGTGTGTGTGTGTTTGTTCCGGGTTAAACGGGCCCTGTCTGCACATCAAAGTCCCACTATAACTCTTAGCAGTCAGTTAGACACACTCGGTGTACTGCTGGGAAGCTCCGCTCAGCTCCACAGGGGTGCAGTATAACTTAGTCCAGATTTGTTTTGTTGGTGAGAAACATAGTCTCCGCGGGTGGTGTTTACATTGACAATACCTACAGGGTGTTTTTACAGTACTGCTGTGCCAGGCCAGCTAGATCCTGGAAACAACCTAATGCTTACTGCGTCTGTGCCCTCTGAAATCGGTCCAGAGGGCACAGATGCAGTTGTACTGTTCCGCTTTTCCCTAATAACGATAACAGCATGGTCGTTTAGCCGGCACTTGTATGGAAAACAATTTACAGAACTGTCAACCAATTCTTAGTTGATGTGGCCCTTGTGGAAACCCACAATCCTGGTGTTCCTAGCACCTTGCTCTAAACTGAGTCAATTGGAGGCACAAGTGAAATGTTCCCCCATTTCAATGTGTTACCACCTCCTCCTCCAAGGTCTTGGTAAGGAAGTGTGTTTTTTGTGGGTCCGTGCCCATGATGGGTCCCATGCTCCTCTGCCGTTTTTCTGCTGGCACCCTCATGCTCATCACACTCTCATTGTTCAGTGGCACCTGGCCATGCTGGGGAGCTGCTGGATCAATCTGGAATCTGGTGGGTATGAAAGACCTAGGTTTGGTTCTGAGAACCTGGCAACCGGCCAGTATACTACGTTTCTCTGTGTGCCTGACCTGCGCTTTGGGTTTCTTCTCTTTTAAAGAGGCATCATTTGAATTTGTATGTCCCTTGAGATGATTTCCAAGAACTTCCATGAGGCTCCAAGAACATTGACTTTCGGCACGGGAGGGTTGACGTTTACCTGAGAAAACAAATGCTCAATGCATTTTCACTCTCGAAATGGTTCGGATTTGCACGTTCCATTGGAAAGCGAGTTATTTGATGGATTCACCCCCAGAGAACCCCAGCAGAATGACATGATCGTACAGCATGACAGACATAGTCTTTCCAAGTGGTCATAAGCCCCTCACCTTGTCCTTCTACAATGTGGTTAAACCAGGCAGTCCTATTTACGGCCCTTTGCTGGACTCCCTAATCCAGTGGTAATCAAACCTCTCCCCGGGGACCCATCAGCCATTCCATGTATTTAATCTAATCCAGAGCTAGAACACGTGATTCAACTTGTTGACTATTCATCAAGCTCTTGACTAAGCGAGTCAGGTGAGCTAATTCAGGGCTACGGCAAAATTGTGAATCGGCTGAGGGATCCCGAGGAGAGGTTTGAGAACCACTGCCGTAATTCACCTGACACCAGTTGGACCCAAAATCAACTGTATTTCGTCAACGCAAGGGCACAGCGGTGGGATAGGACTGCCCCCGTCAAAGTGAAAGGCTCAGGGGTGGAGATGTCTATGGCTTCTCTTTCAAGTGCATTCTTTCTAGTGGAGGTTCCACCTTAAACAGAGTTATCCGTCAACCTGACCTCCATTTTGGGTGTCCGCGTGAAGACTGACGGCAAATCTTCTGGGTAAATGGGGGTAAATGGTACGGGACCCCGTCGTGCTCGGTGGAGGGCTGTGGATTCATGGAGGCAGGGGCAACTCCAACCCTGTGGTGAGACTAATCTATGCACATGTGCTGAGGCACTTCAGAAGACCAGATGCTGGGAGGAAACGCATGGAGATGCTCCTGGCGAGTGTGTTATTGCTTACAGACAATGACTGACACACACAGGAGGAAGAGACACACACACACACACACACACACACACACTCTCACACACATTTCCGACCCCATGGCAAGGCTATTTCATGGGGGCCTAAGGTGCCATTTGTCAATGCCTTGGTTTGAGGCCAATCGATCCCCTCTCGTAAGCAGTCCATTCTACACTTACTTTTCAGCTTCTAAGAGCCTTAGTGGCTTTACAAACCATTTATAAATCAGATTCATTGGACAAGCAACGCTAACAGGCCAAATGTAGTGTTTATTTTTTATTATTGTTGATTTTGTTATTTTTGTGGTCACATTTTTTCATCATGAATAAACGTGTCTTGAGGCATGTTGTTGGTTTTGGATCCACTTCAGAAATCATGGCATTAACTGGCCATCAGCAAGTACTCTTGTAAAACCTCAATAGACACTCCATTATGAACAAATAAACGGACAGCTCTTTTTTTTTTACTAGCTACGCTAGATGGTTGTTAGGACAAGAACGTAGCGTTGTTTATTTCTTCTACTTCCCACATGTCAGACTGGCCAAAACACATGTTCTGCACTGTTTCTTTACCCAAGTCCTTCTTATTGAAACCAAAATGGCTCGTTTGAGTTTTTTTTATTGGCCCCAGCTCAGCGTTGCTCTCTCCGGGTTTCGCTGTCAGTTTATAAAGTCAGAAAGCTCAGAGCTGTGAGTGCAGCCCTTACTAATCCTCACTTGTTTACAATGCCCATCAGGGCGGGAAAGTTTAAGAAGAAAAAGAGGACAAAAACTTTGATGGAAAGGCGCAAGTTGTTGTAAATAGTGTAATTGCGGCGGCACTACAGTGTATTATCCAAGCGGAGTTCTGCGTACACGATGTGCGCCAAGTGAAGTTCCAGTAATGACAGAGTGTTGTGTTTTGCTTGGCAACCAGAAACCTCTTCTCTCTACATTGGGGCCAATTGGTAACAGTCGTGGTGGGTAACTACCTACAGGGGCCCAGGATTCTGAGTGTAAAGTGGAGCGCTCTGTCTGTCGTATCCTCAGGAGAAATCACTCGGGTAAGTGCAACGAGATGAGTGCCTGACGAGTCTGTTTGTGTTTGAAAAATAAGCATCTCTCTCTCTTTCTTTCTTTCTTTCTTTCTTTCTTTCTTTCTTTCTTTCTTTCTTTCTTTCTTTCTTTCTTTCTTTCTTTCTTTCTTTCTTTCTCTGTGTGTGTGTGTGCGCTCCCAGGCCATCGGATTGGGAAGGCATCCTACAATAACACACACAGTTAATACAGTGTGTCCTGGAGCCAGTGGGGTGTCACTGTTTAGAATGGTGCCCCAAAGCCGCAACAGCAAACCCAGTACAAATAAGTCAGCAACTTGGGTGTTTGGAGGGATATGACGAAGGTTGGGGAAGGGAGTAAGTCCTCTCTCATTCATCTGGGTGGGAGGGGCAGACAGACACTCGGGGCAAAGGACTGCTGCTGCTTTGCCTATTGGCTCATGGCCCAACACCACATCCTGTGGTGGGTGAGACTGGGAAATCCCTCCCAGGATGCTGCGTTGACAGACCCCAGTACCTGAACCATTGCTTCACTCAGTTGCACTTCCTGCCCCTTGACGAACTCCATTCCATTTCGTAACTGGCACCAAGGCCCCAGCTCTGCTCCTTTGGTCCCGAATGGCCTCCTTGCTTCTGTTAGTACCGCACCATAAGTATTGCTCTGCTCACAGTTGTGTAATAAAGTTGGATCTTGGATCTGGATGAGCAAGAACCGGTAATGTTGGACCCTGAGATCATATCCTCCAATCCTCCAAAGTTTGTTTGCAGGCGTGAGACATGATTTGAGACGCAAGACAAGGAAATGGAGAATGACGTGAGTCTTCTGCTCTGTGTCGTATGAGAGGAAAATCTCATTGCCAGAGCCAGTGATAGGACACGGAAGGAGAACATTGTCCATGACAAACACTATTCCTCAAAGGGATTTCTGCTTCTTTGGTCTCCCAGAACAATTGGCCGTCCAATACTGAAATTAAGGCGTTCATCCTAGAACTCACTGTTCCCTATGTGCAGAGGAGAGGAAGTCTCTCAGTCTCTCCATCCAGATGACCATCCAATAGGGATGGAAATGAACCTGTTAACTATTGTGTCTTGAGACAGGAAGCTGGCATTGGATCTAAAGGCAATCAGGAACATTGTTTAGAGAAGCAGTATAATTGTCCTGGACGGGAAATGATGGGACTCTGAGAGGGCGCAGTGTAGTCGGCCGCGGAGGAGAAAGTAAAGATGTGAGTGACGTCATTGCAGAACAACATCTGTTTTCCAGAGCCTTCGGCGGCGTCATGTTTCGTCAGAAGAATGTGGTCGGAGGTGTCCTACGGTGCACCAGTGTGGTTGAGGAATTGCTGTGTCAAATGACATCACTCTTGGGCATGCCTACACCTTTCCTCCTCTGCAACCTGTACACAGGACAAAGACCAGAGAAGTGATACAACCTGAAAACAAACTCATGCGAGGGTGCTTTCCCTTCTTTGCATATAGTTGAGAAAGAGCTATAGAAAGAGAGGGAACCAAGGTGACAATGGCGTGTTCCCTTCTGGAAGAGACAGGATTGTGCTGTTTATTTTGGTGTTTGGGAAAGAAAGTCTCTTCTTCTTTTTTTCTTTCCAGAGCTGTGAACTTGGCCTGTCAGTTGACACATCCGTGTAATCTCAACAGCACTGCTGTCTCTTGTCTTTTGGCTGCCAAACAACCACCCACCCACCCGGTCTTTCCCCCAAGCGACTGCGCCTGGAGTTTTTAATTGTGTTTCTAGCTAAACAAATGAGGTGACAATGGAAACAGTCGGTATCCATTAAGAACTTGCTAATTGCCTCCTGCATTTTCTTGGGGAATGTTGGAGTAAGGACATAAATATGTTTGCATAGGTTAATTAAGAAAAGTGTAGTTAGTTACTTGTGTATATTATGACGCTGATAGATTCATGTCTCTTTCCTCAGGGAAGGAAGAACACCGAAGTTGTCTTAATTGTGAAGGAAACTATTCTTGTTTGTTTTTACCAATTCCTTTGACTTGCAATCACTTGTCCCTTCATTTAAAAAAGGTGGAAAATCGATGGCTCGTTGCCCATTTATCAGCATTTTTTAAAAGTCTTTGATTCGAGTTTTTCCGTCAACTTTAGATTGCTGTTTTAGATTGGGCTTTCACATTGGTTTGTGTCTGTGGGGATGTGTGGGTGGAGAAATCCATTCATTCAACTTGTTGATGTGCTGCACACTGAATGGTAACTAGACACAAACAGCTGTGTCTCGCCAACTTTTTCCTCATTTAAGTTAAGAAGCTTCTGTGTGAGAATGTGTGACTGTGTGTTTTCTGTCTCTGAGGTGGTACTCCTGAATTCTCAAAGTGAGATACTGTCTAAGCAGAATCTTCTGTGTGAGAATGTGTGACTGTGTGTTTTCTGTCTCTGAGGTGGTACTGCTGAATTCTCAGTGAGATACTGCCTAAGCAGACTCTTCTGTGTGAGAATGTGTGACTGTGTGTTTTCTGTCTCTGAGGTGGTACTCCTGAATTCTCAAAGTGAGATACTGTCTATGCAGACTCTTCTGTGTGAGAATGTGCGACTGTGTGTTTTCTGTCTCTGAGGTGGTACTCCTGAATTCTCAAAGTGAGATACTGTCTAAGCAGACTCTTCTGTGTGAGAATGTGTGACTGTGTGTTTTCTGTCTCTGAGGTGGTACTGCTGAATTCTCAAAGTGAGATACTGTCTAAGCAGAATCTTCTGTGTGAGAATGTGTGACTGTGTGTTTTCTGTCTCTGAGGTGGTACTCCTGAATTCTCAAAGTGAGATACTGTCTAAGCAGACTCTTAGCAATAATGCCTCGCCTTGACTGTGGGCTGTATTCTAAAGAGAGCCTCATCACTGACATCGACAAAAGGCTCTGTTGGACCAGCGTGTTTACCATTGTTTGTCCTTGACGACCGAGGGGAGAGGGGGTTTAGTAAGGGGGTGTGGGATAAAATAGTTGGGAAGAGATTTTCGATGTACCCATTCCATGGCACATGGTTTATGAATTGATACGCAAAACAACGCCGGATTCAAAACTTTGAATTTTTCAATATAAATTACTATACAAAATTCTTGCAACCAATGGAATGTTATATATATGGGGGATACAATCTTCCCAGCTCTGCAGATTCTGCTGCGAGGAGGTAGAGTCATTAGATCATTTATTTTGGTATTGTCCATATGTAGCTCGTTTTTGGTCACAGGTTCAGGTATGGCTGAATAATTACAACATTTGCCTGGAACTAACGCCGCAGACAGCAATACTGGGTGATTTGAAAAGCCATAGTCAATCAATCAATAATATAATTATTATTTTAGCTAAAATGTTTATTTTTAATTTACAATTTGTAGAAGCTATGAGAATAGAAAGGTTCAATCTGTTTGTGAGGCATCACTGCACTGTTGAAAAATATATGGCAAGTAGAAATCCAAAATGGATGATGTTGAGAGACAGATGGGAGGGGTTGAATGGAGCTGAAGGGTGGGACTAATAGCAAGATAACCAGTGTAAAACATACGGGGTCTGTAAAATGTATATCGGTTCAGAATCTTTGTGAAATAGCACAGTTACAAATAGAAATCAAACTGGATGGACATCAGAAATAGAGGAAGGACTAAGAACAAACAAGAGAGAACTATTGTAAAATAGATTGTGTCTGTAAAATGTGTATAAGATGTATAAACTGAAGGTAGAAGCCTAAGTGTTTATTGGTTTACTCCAATCGGGGGAAGGGTGGAAGGGTTTGCGGGGAATAATAAAGGAATATTCAAAAAAAGTATGTTTGTCTATATAGGTATGTGTGTGTATATGTATGCATGCGTGTATGTATATGGATATATATATTTACCCCCAAAATATACGGGGGACTAGAAATGATGCAGACAATTACATTGATGGAAGCAACTATCTTTACGCAATATTAAGCTGATCCACCCCTTAGCGGGAAGAAAGGGGGGTGCGGGATAGGGCGGTGATTGCAGACCTCAGCACACGTTCCACTGTAGCTGATGCTAGCGTTAGGTGCCTGCTCAGAGTTTAGAAAGATGGCTTCCTCTACTTACCAATGTGAAGGGGGGGGGGGGTTGCAAGCCGTCACTTACAGTGCACCGGATGACATTACTATGTGAGTATGAGCCTATGACTCTGTGCTCTCTCCCACACTGTGGGTTTGGAGGTTTATCCAGTGTAATAACATTTAAAATAAACAACCTTCGTTTTGGAACAGGGCCTGCATTGTGGTGTGGCTGATAGGCCCGGTCCGAGCCATGGAGAGCAGCTGTCATGTATCGGAGCAACGTGCTACATTAGGAAATTGGGAATTATGTCTCTGGAGTGCGGCATGCGAAGAGGGAAAGCGAGTCGGTTCGTTCTTTGTGTATTTTTCATTTTTTGTGTACCTATCCCAAGGGGTAGCTGGTCGAACTTGTAAGACCGTCTCTTGGTTTCTTTCTCTCTTTTTCGCTGCTCATAAATTGTTGCCTCATGCTAGGATGAGGTGGATGTCCCAGGAGATGTTTTACACATGGCCCTCTCACGTCTCTCCGTCGCCCCTTTCCTCTCTGCTCCGCACTTTGCCCCTTTAAAACTGACTCTGCCTGACCCGCCTCACCCAAATTATCCCCAACTTAATTATCTGAGTTGGGCCCGAAAGCAGGTTCAGTCAACCACTGATGACTCCACTTACCAAAGCATGTTTTCTCACTGGCGAAGGGGCGTCTCGAAACTAGGAAAGACAACTTACCTAGAGATAAGAATAGTCTGATTATGACCTTCGAACTCACTCGTGAGAATTTCATTATTTAGCCTAGTTGATGTTACGCAGGACGGATGCAAATTATATTGGAGTAATTTGGTAACTTGCTTGAAAACCCTCTCTTAGACATGTATGTCTGTCTCAGACATCAGAAAACAGGTAGTTTCCTGGAAATAAGAAAGCAACTTGTTTGAGTTGGCAGCCAAAGGAGGACCTGTAGGTGAAAGACTTGCTTTCCTTTCCTGAAAATACTCCAACTTGCCAAATTGGGTAATATGTGAACAGAGTTTCTGTCCGTTCAGTTGGTCTTTTTCTCCTCAGCCTCAGTTTGTTTAAAAAAAATCTAAGTCCACAACACGTCACTGTTCGTGCCCCTAGCATTTTTTTATTCTGTCAAAGGTTTGCTGGAGACTGGAGAGGACCTATCATCGAGGCTTGAATTGAACAAACGACGAGCAAGTGCCACACAGCTACAGACGTACCCCCAAACGCTAAAGACGAAATGGATCATTTAGATTCTGTTTAGCAATAAATAATTTAATGTAGCACTCGATCAATGAGCCATGCTGTTTTGACACTTTTTCGCTCATATTTCTTCAGATATTTCTTGTTGCTTGTGTTTCATTGTTGAGTAATTGGTTTACTCCGCCTATGAGTTGAATAGCAAGTACAGCAGTGGGAACATTTTCAAAGGCTCTCGCCGCTGAAACACAGTTCACTCAATGTCATACAAAAACAGTCTCTTGCAGCGAGTGAAGCGATTTAATATGTAAATGCTCACTGCATTTCCTAGGGAGCAAAACTGGTTGAAATGCCACTTTTTTAAAATGACCAGTTTTACAATCATGTCAACCAGTTTTGCCTGCTGGGATTTTGCTGCGCTGTAGTGTTGGATGGCAGTGACCTAAGTCGTGGTCTCGGGTGGTCTCCAGCAGTTGTGGACTACCATGGCTGTCGTGTCACCATGGCAACTCGTCGTTATGAATCACAGGCCTCCAGCTGGACGGCCTTCAAGACAGGAAGGCCTACTGTACTGCAGCAGCGCCCCGGCTGGCGTCTGTTCCACGAGCAGCCGTTAAAACACAGTAGAGTCACTGATTAAATCCAGCATTGATTCAGGAAGTACTGAACGATTTTGAAAGGGAGAAGAGTGCTTTCACACATTCCCCCCATCGCTCTTGTCTTTTGTCTCGAGGGCTGTTTGAGGCTGCCGACAGCACCTATATAGGCTCTGTTTCCTTCCAAGTCCATAGCGTTTCTATAAAGGGTGATTTTATTAGCGAGTGCCGAGAGTATAGGACTGTTGGAGGTCTCTTAAATCTGAAAAGAATCATACTTAAAAAAAACTTTAAAAATTGTGGTCTTTGAGATGTACTTTAACTGATATTGAACTGAAGCATCGTTCCAACTAACTTTGTCACTTCTCTCTTTCCCTGTTAGAAATCATCGATGACCTCACCCACCTGGTGGACAAGACGGATGACCGGATCCGCAACGAGACACGAAGGGTTAAGCTGGTGGAGACTAAGTCGGCTTCCTGCGGTGAGCACATCTTCTTTCTCTTTCTTCTCCAGGGTCGCTGCGGTCTGTTAGGCCATTTGATCTGCTCTGTGTTCCTAACCCAACTGTGATAAGTCTGTCTCTCATCCAGATTTATAAGCATCGGTCCCATCTCCTTTTTCTCTTTCTGCAGCTCTCAGTACAGTTCATGGTGCTGTGAATGGCCTAGTAAAGGGAGCATAGACCTTCAGTAATGGGAAAGCCAGACCCAAACTCCAAATGCACTCAGTTATGTGTTATATTGAGTCTCGGTCCTATAATCTTTACTCTCCAGGTAAGTCATTCATGATGGTTAAAGATCGTGTTGAAGAGCTCCTATCAGAACCATTTGAAGCTGGATTCTCTCAGAGTAGCTCCATCCATCGTAGTCCATTCAGCTGTGCCCACCGGAAGCAGACTCGATGCTGCTTAATTGACCAGAAACAACGACATTGATGACACTGAAACACCACACAGTGGCGTGGGGATTGTCTCTCACATCAACTACTCTCTGCTATAGAAAACAGTCCCACATAGGTCCCCATATCCAATCCCCAGTCCCTTACTCTGTGAAAGGGGCTTCTAAGAGTCAGGCTGTAGTACAGACTCTGTAGTAAGTCAAAAAGCCTTTCTTGGTACCACTTTCAAAGGACTCCCGGGAGCCAGTCTGTAGTGTAGTAAGTCAGCACCACCCTCTCTTGTAACCAGTCTTTGATGGAGTTCAGTGGTTTACAGAGCTAAAGAGGAGCTGTGATGCTGTGTCAATGGGGCCCTCCCTCACCATTACCCCCCAATCCCCTTTAATTTGTTTAACTCGGCTCTTTGGTCTTTAGCCTTTACAAAGCCCGGCTTTCCTCTCTCAATGGCCACCCTGCTTCTTTCTCTCTGCTGGGAAAAAGATATGCCAGAGAGGGGAGGTCGCTAGGCTAGCTACCGTACAGCGAGAACAGGAATGTCCGACAAAGCTTGTTGGCGTCGTCAAGCTATGTTTGCCTTGTAAACGCCAGTCCCCGTCACCTTGGAGATGGTCGCATTGTTGCACCAGGAGCCCCCACTAACAGGCGAACAGTGGCGCGGGGATACAACCGTAAGATCTGGGGATGCGATGAACGCTCAGCTAATATAACAGTTTATGCCGTTTCTGTCCAGTCACCATGACACCCAGGGAAGGTTTGTTTGAAGATCTCAGAACTAGTGTCACCGGGCACATTGTGCTAACCCAGGAGTCAGTCTCTCTCTCTCTCTCTCTCTCTCTCTCGCTCTCTCTTTCTCACTCGCGCGCTCACACACATATCTGTCTGCGATCTATCTCAATGTTTTCTCCCTGTCCCTTCTCTTCTCTACAGTGCCAATGCTTGGGGGGGGTAGTTTGGGTGTCCCCACCCGCTCCATTCCTCCTTTTTCCATCCTCTCTTCTCCTGGTTTGTTTGACACTTGTCTTTGTCTCGTGCAAAGAAATAATTGAAACTAGAACACGCCACACATCTTTTGGAGGGTTTCTCCTCTTGTACTTGGGTGTGTGTTGATGATTCCTGAGCCTGGGCTTTATTTGTTTTTGGAACCCAGCTCGTCCAAAGCCCAGGCTTGAGTGTTATGTCTTCCTTCTGTTCTTCTATGGGTGGGAAAGACTGGCTTTGACAAGGAGACAGGCATACTTGACATACTTTCTCTCATAAGAGAAGAAACATCCCAAATTATGCACAGTGGGGGCAGAATCCTGATTTAAGATGTGTGTTTAATTTGAGGATTTAACATAAGATGTTGCTGCTGTTGGGATTTTAACTATTTGGAGTTGCAGCATTTAGATGAATTACCTGCAGCAAACTCACATCTTCTTATACGTGTACTGATGGAACCTGAGGCTTTTGTTTGCAGTTGTGTCAATCTTTAATCAACCTCTTAGACCTTCTGCCAGAGACAAAACAAGGATAGAGAGATGAATGACTGAGGACGCTGTGGAAAATCCATCCTACCTTTTGTGTTTTGTTGGCAAGCTGAAGGCTATACGAGCACGGGCTGAACATGGTTAGGGGTCATCTCTCCGCTGAAGGGAGGAAGGACCCACATAGCATAACATACCGCCATGGATCCGTCCTGCAGCAACGGGACTGGGTCTCAGGGCAGGCTTGTGAAACCTCCTGGATCTTGTTGAGACATACTGAGAGTCGAGACACGAGCACATTACAAGTCCTCCAGCCATCAGTCTCACGGTGCTGAGGTTTATTGGGGAAGAGCCACAATCAGACCACAACACGGTCGTGGATTTCACCAGGATATATGGGTGACAAGAAAAACGTTAAAGCTTTTAAAGCTAACTTGGGGTTGGCCTTTTTAAACCGTGTTTAAGCTTTGAGCAAAATGAGAAAGTGAAGGCTGCCCAATTAAAAGATGCAATAAAGTAAAGCCTACTTTTCAATGTCACTTCCCTTTACTGGGAAATGGGTAGTGAACAGGTTTTGAGGGGGGTAGGGGGCATTAGAAAGGCAGATGACCCCTTAGCACCAAAGGGCCCTAGGAGGGTGGTGTGAGTTTCCCAGGGCTTAAGTGTCTCATCAGGCAAGTGGGGGCAGACCTCTCGCCCTCTCTCCAATGGACTAATCCCATGGGCCTGCGGAGGCTGGAGGGAAACCCCACACACACACATACTCACAGACTCGAATCCCGCAGGTGGCTTGCATCTCAAGTAGGCCTGAATAGTTAGGGCTTTGGAGGGGTTGTCATTGAGGATAGGTAAATGTAACTTCATTTCACTGAATCCCTTTAAGCCTGTTAAGTAAACCTTGCATACTTTTGATGCCGATATGATCATGTTTTACTCGTCTCCCATGCCCTAGCATTCATTTCAGTGTTGGACTGAAAAAATACTGAAACAAACCATTGAAATCTGGGGCTAAAACAAACTAAAACAACGAAAGATCCAAGAGTTTTGTACATATGACGGTGTTGGTCCCATGACCTAGAGGGGGGTAACGGGTCCCGAATGTCATGGTTTGTCACGTTTACAAATGCTTACCTCACCTTTACCACTGGTTTTTGGCTGGCAAGAGTGGAACATTGGATGGCTGTAAAACAATACATCTGAAACAGCAGTCGCTTTACTGCTTCTTTTTCAAACTCCACAAGCATCCGACAGATTCGATCTGCCCCTCTGAAATGTGTTATTCCTCTGCGAACGCTTTTCATTTGACTGTATATTACGTCAACATGATGGTCATCAACGTGTTCTGAAGTGATATATTCATATTCCAATGGAATTGCTGGAGGATAACTATCTACCAGGGTGTGAGAAACCTGCCGGTTCACAGTTAGAAAAGTGGTGACCTCGCAAACCATGTTGACATCAAATCTGACCGGTCTTTTGTGCCCGAAAAGCTATGAACCATAGGCAATGGGTACGAACGGGGGAGGTGTGTGTGTTGGCGAGGGCAGAGACAGAAATACGAATTCCACCCGCATCCCTTCCTTTTCCCCACCAATTAGGATTTGTCTTACTGATATGTCGGGAAATGCTAATAAAAGGTGTACCCCAATCCTTCTTACTCTGCCCATCTCTAAAGCTCTTGGGGGGGGGGGGGGGGTCACTTTGACTGCTGACTGCACTGTAGACCCCTTGGCTTCAATGGCGAAGCGTAGTCTCATCTATTTGGCCTGCAAATGTGATTGTTGTCATTGCTTCGTCGAGACTGGGTCAGGAGTAACTTATTTAGTTACTTAGCGGGACGGGGACTGTCCCAAAGAGAAGGGGAGGGAGTGTTAGTTGGGTGTCTGGGGGCTGACGTGACTGGGTGGTAGGGAACATATCGAAGAAGAAGATGACTTTATTATCCCAACGATGTACATGAACGTCTAACGTAATTTGACTTCAGAATGTTTATCTGCCTACGCCCTCCGTCAAGTCGAGCTGAATGTAAAGATGACAGCATACTATCCTGTTTTAATATCCTTCACACTGAGGCGTAGTTAATTGTCTGGTGTGTGTGTGTGTGTGTGTGTGTGTGTGTGTGTGTGTGTGTGAGTATATTTCTCTTAAGTGTGAGGTGTTTAAAAAGCCATCATGAGGGCTGTTGGGAGGAATGTTCCCACTTGACATTTACGTTGTTGCGGCTCTGCTCACATGTGTAAGTTATCAAGTGGGGAGGTCCTGTCTCGACCAATGATCATTCTGAGAGGTCGGAGACTAGCATGCTAGAGCTGTTTTATTGAAAGTTTGAAATAAAAACTTAGGAGAAGAAGGGGAAATAGGACTAGGATTAATTGGTTACATGTAGAATATGGTGAATGTGCATAGCCACTAAGTTGTGCCTGCATCTCCTTCACTCAACTCAGACAGAGAGATCTTTCCCTCTGAGGGATCTTTCCCTCAGTTTGGAACTGTTTAGTAGTGTATCCTTGCAGTAGCCATACCACCGTATTCAATTAAGGAATCCTAAAAGTAGGAGAAAGTGTCGCAACCAACCAAGCTAACGAGGCATCCAGACCTTTGGACTCGCTGCTGCCACATCCAAGCTTCCTAGCAAAGTCCTATGTCTCATAAGAACATCTGATCTAGAATCAGGTTTGCCTTTTAGATCAAAAGGAACAAGATTCCACGGACGAACGGGACGGGGGGGCTGATCCTAGATTAGGAGTTGTACTCTGACTACGACGAAGGCAATTAGTTCAGCTTGGGTTCATCTTCCCCCCTATCTCTCCCTGTGGACCAGACTGCAATTACGCTGCAGAGTAGAATGCACGACGAGAAAGCCAAGGTATGAAAGAAATGTTAACCAAAAGTGAAAAGGCCGGGAGGGAAAGTACCAGCTCGCATGCGAAACGACCACGGACAACTTGAGTCAGCCAGAGACTGTCGACAGCCATCAAGCCATCAGATTCTCCAGGATGCAGTTGTTTGAAAACTTCACCCGATGGTGATGCCATTCAAGGAGAAACACTAGAGAGCGAGAGAGAGGAAAATGTGGCTAAACGTGTCCTTGGAGTTTTCCATATCTACTGTAATGTGTGGCATGAAGTTGGGAGAGAAATCCCCCTAGCTGCCATGAAAGCTGACCACGGTTGAGAGGTATGACACTTGACACCAGGCATCCACCGGTCCTTTTATTCTTACCAACACCTTAGAAAGGTTTCAGGATTTGAAACAGCTGTAGGTTAGATGACAACAGACTAGCCGAGACAACTGGAAAACCCATTGAACGCTGGTTGTCGGCTCATATGCAAACACAGAATAACTATCGATTTTACAGTCTGGATAATAAATGTTGGTCTTGAACTTTTTGAATAGTTTTTCTATATTTTCTTTATTATCTTGGCCATGATAAAAACGTTCATTTGATCTGTGTCTATATCATTTTCAGGTCCTGTTGGGTAAAAAAAGCTTTTGATTTAAGTGTGAGGTAGCTACAGTATAATCTTTCAGGTCTCCTCTTGTCTCCACAGCATTGGTGGAAAAACATTTGATTACCCTCTCTCTCCAGTGAAGTCAGATCTGGAACACATGCCCACCGCAGCGTGATCTGTGCCAATAAACCTGTCACAGTTCTAGATTGCATATAAACGTGTATTAAGTCATCTTGGTGAAAATGTGCAGGTAATATGAGGGTACTAGCCTAAACACAGGGGATTTATAAAATTGGGTAGGGCCAAAGGTCTGAGCTAACTAGACAAAGCCTACCTTTTTCAAGTTTACTGATTGGTTGCTTTTCCACCACCTGTTCCTTTGGTCTGTGGCTGTCCAGCTTAGCCTGATCAGAAGAATTTAGGCAATGTGTAGAATTCCCTGTCTATGTAACTAGCATGTACTGTACCTGTCTATGTGCTGTAACTACTCTGCATTAGGTACACTTTGTAAAGTTGTTGATTGTTTGAATTTCTGTCGAGTTTCCCCCCCTACAGTACTTATCCTTCGGTTTGTGTTTCTATTCTTGTTTCAGGGATGCTGGTGGTGATAGTTCTCCTGCTCATTGCTATAGTGGTGGTTGCTGTGTGGCCCACCTAACGAAGAGGCTGAGGGGAGCGTTTTGGACGTCGCACCGTCCGTCGGATGACCACTGAGACTGCGTGGAGAGCCTACAGGGGAGACGAGGCGCAGAGGCACTTATGCAGGTATGTATCAAGCGTGCTGATTTAGGACCAGGTTTGCCTTTTATATCCCAATTAATAAAATTACATAGACAAGGCAGACCTGATTCTAGATCAGCACTCCTAGAATGAGACGCTTGATACATACGGCCCCAGTGCTTCCAAGCCCTCTAACATACCACCCCTGTGCCCTGTTAAACACACACATACACTAATAATGACACACACACGCTCTTCCACCTCCCTCCCTCTATATTTCCTCTCTCCTTTCCCCTTGTATGAAAACCGGGTGCATTGTACTGTTCTCTACTGTACCTCGACACTTGGAGAGTTGAGCCCTGGCTTATGGGGAACCAGCAACAATGTTTTCTTTTCTTACGTGGGTGTTGGTTGGGTAACGGGTAGCACTGACCCTACTGTAGGACCTCCCATGGGGGGGGACTTTTTCTTTTCTAATACTGTCTGTGGGCTGAGAGGTCCGGGGTTTCGGGTCGCTAATTATGCTAGCTTAGCAATTCAACTCACACATATCATCTCTCACATATCTATACATGAAGTATTATTATTATATTTACCCACTAGCAGTTCTAATGCTATCATTTGTCTTGGGATTTGATCATGTTTGTAGGATAATGCCAAAACAAATAACACGTATGACTGTGTCACTTTTTAACATGAACGTGAATCAGTTTAGCTTAATGCAACCTTGTCATTTCTAATAAACAACATTTACAGTTAACAGCACAATCCATGGACTCCTTGGTGTAAAGACATTTGTGTTATATAATACTGGTAATCTACTAAGGATAATGTACTGTATCTATAGCATACTCTGCGTTCTTCCACTATGTCAATTTAAAAGCCTTGCAAATGCTCCAAAAGGTTGGGAGATGCTTGCTTGCGTCGGTGTGAACAGTCTAGATATCCCACTACTGGTCTGTGTGAACAGTCTAGATATCCCACTACTGGTCTGTGTGAACAGTCTAGATATCCCACTACTGGTCTGTGTGAACAGTCTAGATATCCCACTACTGGTCGGTGTGAACAGTCTAGATATCCCACTACTGGTCGGTGTGAACAGTCTAGATATCCCACTACTGGTCGGTGTGAACAGTCTAGATATCCCACTACTGGTCGGTGTGAACAGTCTAGATATCCCACTACTGGTCTGTGTGAACAGTCTAGATATCCCACTACTGGTCTGTGTGAACAGTCTAGATATCCCACTACTGGTCTGTGTGAACAGTCTAGCTATCCCACTACTGGTCTGTGTGAACAGTCTAGATATCCCACTACTGGTCTGTGTGAACAGTCTAGCTATCCCACTACTGGTCTGTGTGAACAGTATAGCTATCCCACTACTGGTCTGTGTGAACAGTCTAGCTATCCCACTACTGGTCTGTGTGAACAGTCTAGCTATCCCACTACTGGTCTGTGTGAACAGTCTAGCTATCCCACTACTGGTCTGTGTGAACAGTATAGCTATCCCACTACTGGTCTGTGTGAACAGTATAGCTATCCCACTACTGGTCTGTGTGAACAGTATAGCTATCCCACTACTGGTCTGTGTGAACAGTCTAGCTATCCTACTACTGGTCTGTGTGAACAGTATAGCTATCCCACTACTGGTCTGTGTGAACAGTATAGCTATCCTACTACTGGTCTGTGTGAACAGTATAGCTATCCCACTACTGGTCTGTGTGAACAGTATAGCTATCCTACTACTGGTCTGTGTGAACAGTATAGCTATCCCACTACTGGTCTGTGTGAACAGTCTAGCTATCCCACTACTGGTCTGTGTGAACAGTCTAGCTATCCTACTACTGGCCTGAGCTTGGTGGTCTAAAGCTATTCGATCTACACCCAGCATTCTTAGCCCTCTACTGTACTTCCCTAAGTCACACATGGAGCTGTTGATAGAAGTGTGTATGTTTACGCCCAGGACTCCGGCTTCAGAGACCCAAGACAGACATTGAATGATTTAAGACGATAGAGAAAGAGAGGCAGAATAGAAAAAGAACGAGTCACACTAGTGGTGACTTAACAGGAGTTTATTTCAACTGAATTCTGGATTTAGTTCTACCAGCTTGGTGTTCAGTAGTTATTGTTTCCTTCTTAAAATCACAAACATCTAAACAACCACAAACAAGTAACAAAAAAAAAAGACAGAATAAAATCCACAATGTCTCGTGTCATTAAATATATCCATATATAATAACCATAATATATTAGTACAAATTGTAAAACAAACATCGCAAAAAAATGGTTTTGCAAAGGCCAACACAGCTAAACAACATTTACAATTAAAAAGTATGAACAAAAGCAGCGTTTTGACAGGTCTGCGGTCGTAATATTTCATCAAAGCGGAGGACATTGTCAATCCATTGCTTGGAATACTGATCTAAAATGTACATCATGGGGATACAGAGACAGAATGGGAAAAACGATTGAGGTTTGATTATATACTATGTGCCAAACAGAAATACATTTACATTTAATGTCACGAGTATGGATATAACGATGAAAGGAAGTAACATGTAAATATATGTATAAATACGTGTAATATGTCATCTGTAATATTTCAATACACCAGCACAAAGCATGTGTATTTATATGACTGATCTGTACACAGAGAGAAACCGTATGGAACACAGATGCTGGCAATCAGACACTCAATGAACATCTGATTGGTTTGAAATTAAAGAAAGATGTGGTTTTAATTCATTTGGGGATAATCAGGTGATTGAATTACAGGATTTTCCCCCCCTCCTAGTCCTTGTTTCGCCCTCTTCGAATCGTTCTGAACTGAATTAATTTGACAGCCTTGTAAGAGACATTGAAGAATGTCTGCAGCTGTTGAATAGCTGCTGCTACGGCATCCATATTAGGAAGACCACTGAAAGGTTTGCTTGAAATCTGATGACTTGCTCATATGGATGCCGGACACCACTCAAGACAGAATTTTCAAGAACTCTAGAGTGGCAGGCAGTCCAGCTTGTAACATGTATATCTTATGCACAAGGGTGAGGCCTATGGATGGTTAAGTGGGGGGAGAAGGGGTATGAAGCCTAATAATGACTAATAATGCTTGTGTAATAATGTTTGGAACAGTCCACTGTCCGTCAGAGGTAAACTGCACTCTTACATTTCTCTTGCCTCAATACAACAAGAACATAAATACTGTTCTTAGGGGTGCACTCTGTCCATTCTCTTTGCTAAAATCTACAATCAATAAATTGAAGTTAATAATAGTTTTATTATCTAGATCATTTTCACATAAAAATACTACCTATACAGATTTTTTATTGTTGACTGCCAATCCCTTTTTTAGTACCTTGGGGAAGAGGCTTGTTTCAATTAGAAATGCTTGACACATTGTGATTAAAATAAAAAAATTGCATCCAAATAGTGTGAATTTAATATGACACAGAAACAATTCTGTGCCGATTGGTGAATAGCCTACAGTATTAGGAAATATTGTTCCTATGGATATGGAGAGGTCGTATACATATGTACATTGTAACGCTTTCAATTCAATATGTACCAATATCTCACTGCTTGGTTAACGTTCTCTGAAAACAATCAGATTTGTGTTGTCCACACACAGGGCCTAGTGTGGTAGCTAATCTATTTGAAACCTTAGGTATGATAAGGTTTTATATTCACATCATTGCAAATGCTTCCTTTTGGTTTTGTGTAAAGCATGTGTACTATATTATAATAGTAATGTGAATTCATATTTCATAAATGTACACCTTCAATATCAAATAAAAAAACATCTATATACTAAATCTGGGCAATATGGGGAAGAACCGCACTGCTTTCTGTCTCTTAGAAGGACTGGCTCCAAAATCACTCGATCATTAAGTATATACTGAACAAAAAAATAAAAGCAACATGTGAAGTGTTTTATGAGCTGAAATAAAAGATCCCAGACATTTTCCATACGCACAAAAAGCTTATTTCTCTCAAATTTTGTGTACACATTTGTTTACCGCCCTGTTAGTGAGCATTTCTTGTTTACCAAGATATTCCATCCACAAGACCGGTGTGGCATATCAAGAAGCTGATTAAAAACAGCATGATCACTACACAGGTGCACATTGTGCTGGGGACAATAAAAGGCAGTTTTGTCACACAAGACAATGCCACATGTGTCTCAAGTTTTGAGGGAGCATGCAATTGGCATGCTGACTGCAGGAATGTCCATCAAAGCTGTTGCTAGAGAATTTAATGTTCATTTCCATACCACATCTGGCTTTCTCACATGCGGGATCGTCTGAGATCAGCCACCAGGATAGCTGATGAAACTGAGGAGGACTTTTATCTGTAATAAAGCGCTTTTGTGGGGGAAAAGTCATTCTGATTGGCTTGGGCCTGGCTCCTCAGTGGGTTGGCCTATGCCCACCCAAGGCTGCACCCCTGCCCAGTCATGTGAAATCCATAGATTAGGTCCTAATTCATTTATTTCAATTGACTAATTTCCTTATATTGAATTGTATCTCTGTAAAATCATTAATTATTGCATGTTGCACTAATGTTTGTTCAGTATAATTTAACCAAACATTGATAAAATATTAAAACAAGTGATCCTAAATAGAGATTGAAGATCCTAAACTGAAATCTGGTTGTTATTATTCTAATAGCAGGAGTCTTTGTGGAATCCCAGACCTTTTGAATGCAGTCCATCATCTTCTTGGGAATCCAGCAATAGTATTATTAAAAACACTAACCATGAAATTAGACAGCAGCACCAGTCAAAAAGAGAGTAAGGACACGGTGTCCATATTAGGACATCAACTCATCTGACGCTGTCCTAATATGGACGCCATGTATTTGACATAAGAACCATCCTTTTTGGAGACAGGTTGACATGCAGTTTGAAACTGTACAAGAGTGTGTTAATCACCACAATTCACAATGAGCATTCATTCATTTCAGATCATTCTGAATACTGAAACCGGACAAAGAGAAATTTGTAGATTTAAAATAATATCCTCGATTAAGCTTAGTTAACAATGCTGGAGTCAAATATTTTGTACACCTTTTAAGAATGGACATTCATTTTCTTTCTTCCCATTTCACTGTCTGCATCTAGGGGCCAACATTCAATCAAATGTACAATATGTCACACCCGTGATATAATAAAAAAAACGTAGCTAGTTACTGTGCGTTTTATGTCACATACACATACGACCAGGCGAAGCGCAAGGCAACCTATTTGATAATACATGAAACGTGCATTTCCAAGGCGCAGAACCAATGTTATTTTATGGCACTTTTTACTGCACTGCCAATAGGATACACAATTTCAACACAAAAAAAAAAAGTTGAAGTGAGGACGTTTGACGATGCAGGCTGGTTTGTCAGTGATATTATTAGCTGACCCTAAAAACGACAGAAAACAGAGCATGTGATAATGCAGTGGCTTGATTGGTGGTGTCTTCGCACCAGCACAAAATGCTCATAAAAGAGGGTTATGAAATATCAATATGAAAAAAAATGAAAACGCAAATAACTTTATATATACTGGTAATAGGTGCAAACTTGGCAAATCCACAGAGACAAATCTCGAAGGAAAAAACAACGAAGCAATGACACCTGCAGCGTGAGCTCCTTCACAAAAGTCCACTAGAAAAGATCTTCTCAATAATATTCTCTTCGTGCTTCTACTCGAAAAAGTAGCGACAACGCACAGGCCCTTTCTGTCCTTCCTCAGTCTCCCTCACTCTCCTCTCGTCCTTTTTCAACACCCACTCGTCCTTTCTCCTGTCCCGCGTTCCATTCCCTCGCTCCAGGCGTCGTCCGTCCTTTCCGCCTATGCCTTCTTGCACTTGCCTTTCTTCTCACGTTGCTGGAACTTCCTCAGCCGACGGGCCCATGTGTCTCTCCACTGGATGACCAGGGAGCCCTTATCGGCCACCACTCCAGACTGCCCTGGAGAATCCTCATTGTTACCCAGGAGCAGGTACTTCTTCCCGGTCTTGATCTTTGGACACTTGCACGCCACATCCTTGGCCCTGACCCACAGGAACTGGTCGCCGCGGCGGATGCGGCTCTCGCCCTGCTTGTAGACAGAGATGATGTTGACGGTGAACTTCCACCACTCGCCCGCCTTGTCCGCCTTCAGAATGTGCACCTGGACAGCTGGGGAGGAGAGAGAGACTTTAACCGAAGAGTTATTTACAATGTATTTTTGTTATGTCTTTGTGTGCGACTCAATACTAGCATTAGAATTTCCTGCTCAATGGGATACACAGTACAGTGCTGTTATTCCTATCTCTATCACTGGGGTTCGTGCCTGTATCACAGACTTCAATTACAACCCCATCCATGTCCTCTTGGCACAGGAGAGCAACCCGGTCCTTATCGTCTGCTCCATTCCTTCCTGCTATCCTGACTGTGACCTTGCTCTTTTTCTCTAGACCGACAAGCCATGATCCCAGCAACAGTTGCTATGTCACCCTGGGACAAAATAATTCAGTTTGACCGAGTCAGACATTTCCCATGGAATCCCTTTTCCTTCTTGCAAAAACTTTGCCAAGACATCTCTCTCTCATCTCTCTCTCTCTGGCCGTTCTGTATAACTGGAGGGAGGGAAAAGTGCTAGTGTGAGTGTATCTCCCACTACAGATGCAGGATCTTAATTTAATCACCCTGTTGCAGGTGAAGTTTCCTGCAACATAGGACATTTAAAACTTGTAGCGCCTTTGAGTTTTAAAAAGGTTTCTACTGTTTGTAATTTAAACTTTGTAATTTCAGATTTGATGTTCCCTTACAATACAAAAATGTCCATTAATTATAATCCACATAGTAATTTACATTTCCTGTTGCTATAGGATTATTTTCCTGCTGTAGGAGACTGGCTCACATTAAGATCCTACATCTGTAAGTCAAGTATGGGTATCAGACAGACAGTGAAGCCTCTGTGTCCACTGGTCCATGTGCGTCTCCAGTCAGCGCTACTGGCTCCACAGACTAGCACCATGAGACGCTGTAATCACTACTGTCCAAGCGGCATTACAGGACCATGAAAACACCATAACTGACAAAGCCTCAAGGGCAGGGTTCTGTTCTATTCTCTTTATTAAAAAAAAGTGAGGTTGGCTTCTCCATTTGGCGCTGATTCTAGTGGAGTCATCAGCAACTACCTACTCAACCGGCCCCAGTGGACAGGAGACTGGACCTGTAACCTAACCAGACGCCCATCAGAGGCTTGTATCCTCCAAGGGAAATGCTGTCAAGACAAAGTCGTCCGGTAGCAGATCCAGCTCCACGTCCATTATAGATGTCAGGCGATTTGATTTGGGCCGTGATTAAGAGGCAGGGATGGGCTGTGAGGAGATGGGTTTTTGGGGGAGCAGCTCTGTGATAGTATGAAGAGAGCACTACGTTGACAATATGTTCCATTGCTCACCAACAGCTCTCAAAAGCAGCATAAATCACCTTAAAATGTAACAGCAGTCGTTAAACCAGGGGTCATTCGCTTAACCTCCTATACACACAAACTGACTATCACTGAGCGTGAATGTAATGGCTCTCTCAATGGCTCCAAATGAGACGTGTCCTGCACTGCACTGCAGATTTGACGCCATGCATGGTAGATCACAGGGTTATCGAATAGGGCCCTGGTGTTCTTTTCTGCTAGCATTAGCATTCCTGGTGTATTTTACTGTCACTATTAGCATGGGCATTGGTTGAACTGGCTGTTGACCTGGTGGTGAACCCTATTGGTGCCCTCTGTCACCCTGTCCTTCCCTGGTGTCACCACTGGAAGGCGCTCTCTGTTTGTGTTTGCACAACAACACAGGGTGAAACCCTGAGAGACCAAACTGTAAATAACTTAACCTATTGTTAAGCCCTGTTCCACTGTCATTTCAGGCCTTTTGTATGGATAAATTGCTGTATCCAAGTGGTTCTCTATGGGGGTTGGAGTGTGTCTGCATATTATCCAGCATAGACCCAAGGCACAGCGAGACAATGCACTCCTAATGCTCTCCGCCACACCGGGACCCTCCAGTAAACCTTCCTGAAGTGTAAAGTGCGAGGCGAGTCTTATCCCTGTACAGGACCAGTACAAAGCCCCCCTGAGGTATGGCGAGGCAGGGAGAAAGTGGATTAGACCCAGGCCTTGGCAGGGAGGCCGGCCCCAGGGCAGGTTAGGGAGGTCTGCGTAGGGCTTGGGTAATGTTGGAGAGGGCCAGGGGGGAAGCAGAGGAAATTGCCTGTAATTGGACATTGAGGAGAACAGTAAGAGTAAAACAGTGGGGGTTCCCTTACTGTCACCTGCTCTGAAGCCCAGGAGCATGTACCCTAACCCCACTGTGGACTATTACACACACACACACACCATGCCTTCCCTGAGGCATGCTGGGGTGGTGCTGGGATCACTCATCAATACCAGCAGGTCCCCTCTACACACTCCTCCTCCGGTGCCTGCCAGACCTGCCCGCCTGTGAGAGACTAGGACGGGGGTAGAGGACACTCCCTGTGTTGTTGAGCTGCGCTCTCAACACTGCTGAGTCTGAGCTATGGTGAGACACACTATGATGTCTTGATGACATGCACCTGGGATGCACCTGGGTAGGGTCCCACCTCACTCCCCATCTCCTCTCCCCTATGGGTCTTCAGTGGGCACTGACAAGCTCTGACTTATAGACAGACTTATTTTCAGTGTATAAGGGTAAGAGTTTGTACAGCTGAAGACCACAACACATCACTGGGCTTCCCCAGGACAGAGTGTGTCTCCCTACGGGAGTCCATTGATTCTTGCGTGGGCCTGAGAGGAGAAACATGGCCCCGTTACACTCCATTGGAGGTGCATGTTCCAAATCCTCCACCGAGGGCTCCTAATGCCTGACTCACTGGAGACCCTAACTAATACACCTCCTTCACACATGAGCTCCGCTGCCGGGGATCAATGATCCACAGATCTTTTGTTTTTTACCACTCATTAAACCTGCTCGCCTACAAATGGCTACAAACTAGATACTGTGGTGCAGGACTTTTCTTTATTTTGTATTTTGTATTTATTTCACCTTTATTTAACCAGGTAGGCTAGTTGAGAACAGGTTCTCATTTACAACTGCGACCTGGCCAAGATAAAGCATAGCAGTGTGAACAGACAACAACACAGAGTTACACATGGAGTAAACAATAAACAAGTCAATAACACAGTAGAAAAAGAAAAAAAGAGTCTATATACATTGTGTGCAAAAGGCTTGAGGAGGTAGGCGAATAATTACAATTTAGCAGATTAACACTGGAGTGATAAATGATCAGATGGTCATGTGCAGGTAGAGATACTGGTGTGCAGAAGAGCAGAAAAGTAAATAAATAAATATATTTGCATATACATATGCATGGCAAGCATTTACCAAACACCACACGGTAGAGTATTTTCACATCTATAAACTTCCATCTTTTTTTTTAGCAATTGCCTCTTAAAGAGGACACCATTCTGTATACATCTGGCCCTTCTTTGGACACTGTGCTAACAAACCTCCAAACGAGCTTCAACACCATACAACACTCCTTCCGTGGCCTCCAACTGCTTTTAAATGCTAGTAAAACTAAGTGCCGATTGCTGCCTGCACCCTCCCGCCAGACTAGCGTCACTACTCTGGACGGTTCTGACCTAGAATATGTGGACAACTACAAATACCTAGGTGCCTGGTTAGACCGTAAACTCTCCTTCCACACTCACATTAAGCATCTCCAATCCAAAATTAAATCTAAAATCGGCTTCCTATTTCACAACAAAGCATCCTTCACTCATGCCACCAAACACACCCTCATAAAACGGACTATCCTACCGATCCTCGACTTCGGCGATTGTAATTTACAAAATAGCCCCCAACACTCTACTCAGCAAACTGGATGCAGTCTATCACAGTGCCATCTGTTTTATCACCAAAGCCCCATATACTACCCACCACTGTGACCTGTATGCCCTTGTTGGCTGGCCCCCACTACATATCCGTCGCCAAACCCACTGGCTCCAGGTCATCTATAAGTCTTTGCTAGGTAAAGCTCCGCCTTATTTCAGCTCACTGGTCACCATAGCAACACCCACACGCTCTAGCAGGTATATTGCACTGGTCATTCCCAAAGCTAACACTTCCTCTGGCTGCCTTTCCTTCCAGTTCTCTGCTGCCAATGACTGGAACGAATTGCAAAAATCTCTTGAGTCTTTTATCTCCCTTTCTAACTATAAGCATCAGCTGTCAGAGCAGCTTACCGATCACTGTACCTGTACACGGCCAATCTGTAAATAGCACACCCTACTACCTCATCCCCATATTATTACTTACCCTCTTGCTCTTTTGCACCCCAGTATCTCTACTTGCACATCATCATCTGCGCATCTATCACTCCAGTATTAATGCTAAATTGTAATTATTTTCGCCTCTAGGGGCTATTTATGGCCTACCTCCCTACTCTTCTACATTTGCACACACTGTACATAAATAGAAAAATCGTTCTTTTATTTTATTGACTGTTTGTTTATGTGTAACTCTGTGTTGTTGTTTTTTTCGCACTGCGTTGCTTTATCTTGGCCAGGTTGCAGTTGTAAATGTGAACTGGTTCTCAACTGGCCTACCTGGTTAAATAAAGATGAAATAAAATCAAATAAAAAAGAGCTGCAATGAGAGAATTTAAGCCACTTTTCATTTGTGGCACAGGGGATTCCTCCTGACACCATGCCTGGATCCAACCCCTCAAAAACTCAGGAACAATGCCTGGGCCGTCATTCATTCAATCTGCCAAGGTATTTTCAGGCAGGATGCCCCTTCTTGGTTGACTGATTTAACAGACTGGCTTCAATCAGGTCGGGGTCAAACCTCCACAACCTTCACCAGGGTCTTAACCACCTAAAGCACCTTTTCAACCTTTCAACCTTTTCAATGACCAGGGCAGCCGGATGGGATGGCCACAGGAATGCCTGTCTGAAAAGGCCCATCCCTTAAGTTCCCCTTAATGAGGACCTTTAGGCGCGCACCCCAACTGTCCGTCACACCAACTTTACTTTATCCATTATCCGCCTTGCCCTTAAATACCTGCTGGGCTGTCCATCATCCCGGGAACCCCCCTCCCCTTCGCACCCTCTCTATCCTCACACCCTAAGCTCTTCTCTCTGATGGCTTGCCCCCCCCCCCCCCCCTTTGTTTGATCCTTTGACTTTCTTTCTTGAAAAGCTGGAGTAAGCTGTCCCTAGAATGCCCAGGAGCTGTAGGATTGTCCTGCGGGGATGCCTGGGCTTGGTGCTGGGTGTTGTAAATAAAGATGTAGCTAGCTACTTGAGCTAGCTGAGTTCCCAAGTCCACCAGGGCTCAGGAGGCAGCGTGAGCTTCTACTGTAGGATTGTAGACTGTACAGAGGATTGAACTCAACTCACCGTAATCTTTCTTGCAGTATTTCTTCATGTTGATCTTCAGTTTGCCTTTCGACGCCTTGCAATAGGAGTCACAGTCTGAGAGAGAGAGAGAGAGAGAGAGAGAGAGAGATCCACACTAGGTTAAAACAACTAAAGAGGGAGCAACACAAACTGTGGAAAAAGACAAAAGTGACACTACATCTCCTTCAGAATTCCTTGCGATACGCATCTGCCAGGTTCAATTGTGTCTTCCTCTAATAGGGCTTATGGTGCATTGAGAGGAGTGGTGGCCAATAGAAATGAGACAGACAAAAAGGGTCCCGCGGCTGCAGGCGACCGCCCCGGCCCTATAGCTCTGATGGGAGGACCTCTGGACTGCTGCTTATTGTGCCACCGCTTCAGAAAACCACTCAAATTAACCCCCCCAATCCCCATGCCGACCGCCACCCAACATCCCCCTGTCAAAGTGCCAGTTTGGGACTGATTAAGGCCTGTAGAAGTACTCCCAGCCCCCCAACACCAATAGCTGCGGGAAGTAGGGGTGCTGGATATGCTGCATCGCCTGTTGATAAATTAAAATAATTTTGCCTGAAATTATATAGTACTCTTGGTTGAAAAATCCATCCCCATATACTACACCAGGGAGCATAATTTAGCCGCAGAATCTCAATATCCAATATCTCAAAGTTTTATCACTTACAGTTGGGAAATCACTCTCGTCAAATATAGAACAAGACTAGCAGTTTGACTATTAAACTCATGGGTACACTAGCAATAGATGCCAGTCATGACCTAAATGGAAGCTGCCATCTATGGATTATACATCTATGGATTATACATCTATGGGTTATACATCTATGGTTGGTTGCGGCTGTCAGTTTGCCTTTTTCCAAATACAGCCGGGATAAAAACGTACAGGTAAAAAGAGAAGACTAATCTGTCTGTAGCTTAAAAAAACTCAACTTTGAGCAATTTTGAGTGATTCTGAGCAAACAGCGCTGTTTTTCAAAAGTAGCTCATCTTGAGATATGACTATTGACACGAGCGCATCGGCCATCACCGGTGAGTAGCCAAGGCTTCATCTTCATCATTGGGGGGTGCCACTGAAAAGTCTATTTCGTAACCTACTGTAGCCAAAATGTAAGAGATAAACGCAGACAATCTGTACATTACCTCAGAAATAAAATGTTGACTGCCAGTCGTTCGCTCGATTTAGTTCCAAATTTATGGACGAGACCCAGTTGTTCTTTCTATATGTTCCGTTGCCATGGTCGCTGACAACCTTCTTCTCCCTTTCTAGCTAGGACAGTCACGAGCTCTGCCTCCAGAATAACAGCAAAGTAGCCGCATTTGTGTTTGTTTAAGCTGTATTCTTATTGACATTCATTTGGATACATCCATAACGATTTTGCCTGGCATAGCTAGAAAAGCCTGCCTTCTCGTCAGGACACTCGACACTGTTCATTACGAGGAGACCGCATTGCAGAGCAACACTAGAATTGAAGCTGGCTAAATACACTGAACAAAAATATAAACGCAACATGCAACAATTTCAAAGATTTTACTGAGTTACAGTTCATATAAGGGAATCAGTCAATTGAAATAAATGAATTAGGCCCTAATCTGTGGATTTCACATGACTGAGAGTACAGATACCTTTAAAAAAAATAAGGTAGGGGTGTGGATCAGAAAACCAGTCAGTATCTGGTGTGACCACCATTTGCCTCATGCAGCGCAACACATCTCCTCCGCATTGTGTTGACCAGGCTGTTGATTGTGGCCTGTGGAATTTTGTCCCACTCCTCTTCAATGGCTGTGTGAAGTTGCTGGATGTTGGCGCGAACTGGAAAACTTTGTCGTACATGTTGATCGAAAGCATCCCAAACATGCTCAATGGGTGACATGTGTGGTGAGTATGCAGGCCATGGAAGAACTGGGACATTCTCAGCTTCCAGGAATTGTGTACAGATCCTTGCAACATGGGGCCGTGCATTATATGCTGAAACATGAGGTGATGGCGGTGGATGGATGGCACAACAATGGGCCTCAGGATCTCGTCACGGTAGCGGTATGTATTTGAAATGCAATTCTGTTCATTGTCCTTAGCTAATACCTTCCCATACCTTAACCCCACCGCCACCATGGGGAACTCTGTTCACAACGTTGACATCAGTAAACCGCTCGCCCACACAACACCATCTGCCCGATACAATTGAAACTGTGATTCATCGGTGAAGAGCACACTTCTCCAGCGTGCCAGTGGCCATCGAAGGTGAGCATTTTTCCACTGAAGTCGGTTACAATGCCGAACAGCAGTCAGGTCAAGACTCTGGTGATGTCTACAAGCACACAGATGAGATTCCCTGAGACGGTTCCTGAAAGTTTGTGCAGAAATGATTTGGTTGTGCAAACCCACTGTTTCATTAGCTGTCCAGGTGGCTGGTCTCAGCCGATCCCGCAGGTGAAGAAGTCGGATGTGGAGGTCCTGTGCTGGCGTGGTTACACGTGGTCTGCGGTTGTGAGTCCGGTTGAATGTAATGCCAAATTCTCTAAAACGATGTTGGAGGCAGCTTATGGTAGAGAAATGAACATTTAATTCTCTGGTGGACGTTCCTGCGGTCAGCATGCCAATTGCACACTCTCAAAACATAATAATCTAATCTAATCTGTGGCATTGTGTTGTGTCCCAAAACTCCTAATTTAAGAGTGGCCTTTATTGTCTTCCAGCACAAGGTGCACCTGTGTAATGATCATGCTGTTCAATCAGCTCCCTGATATGCCACACCTGTCAGGTGGATGGATTAACTTGGCAAAGGAGAAATGCTCACTAAACAGGAATTGTAAGGACAGACGCTGGGAGACGAGAAGCAGGAACAGCGAGTGAATATTTAATGAAGAAACACAGGAAACAAAACACGAACAGCGTCTGGACAAGGGACACATAACATTAATGCTGACTCTGGAAATAAACTAAGGAAGTAGGGGAGGTAATTACTAATGTGAGTCTGTCCAGGTGAGTCTGATGAAGCGTTGATACGCGTAACGATGGCGACAGGTGTGTGTAATGATAAGCAGCCTGGCGACCTCGAGCGCCAGAGAGGGGGAGCAGAAGCAGGCGTGACAGGGATGTAAACCAATCTGCACACACATTTTGAGAGAAATAAGCTTTTGTGCATATGGAACATTTCTGGAATCTTTTATTTCATCTCATGTAACAAGGGACCAACACTTTATATGTTGCATTTATATTTTTGATCAGTATAGTTTGTTGCTAGCGAACCTGGCAATATGACAACCGAATTCAAAAATACCAGTTGCTGAAAACAGCTGGTCAAACCAGAAACATAAGTGAGGATTTGACAGCATAGCGCCACTTGCATCAGGACTACAACAGTGTGGATTGGGAAAATGTATGTTCATCACTCACCACGTTAGGTCATCAGATGCTCCCAAAAATGATGTCTTTGCAAAAAAAAATCTATGCTACTATAGCTAGAAAACTTTTCCCCTGTTGAACCTGCATTTACAATGTATACAATTTCAGTATGTGTGGTTTTTGGTTTAGCTTTTTGTAACTTTGTAGCAAGTACGGTCTGCATGTGTCGGCGAATATTGCGTAATGATTGCAAGGTGTCCCCGATATCTTTTCCAACTGTCCCGTTATCTGGTTTTAATGTCCATTCTAGAATTACCTTCTAACCAATCAGAAATGAGTACTCAACCATGCTGTGGATCCTTTTAATAATGCACAATCTGTGTGTGTGTATATAGATATATATCATTACGCAATATTCGCAGACACATGCAGACCGTACTTTTTTGGGAGCATCTGATGACCTAACGTGGTGAGTGATGAACATACATTTTCCCGATCCACACTGTTGTAGTCCTGATGCAAGTGGCGCTATGCTGTCAAATCCTCACTTATGTTTCTGGTTTGACCAGCTGTTTTCAGCAACTGGTATTTTTTAATTCGGTTGTCATATTGCCAGGTTCGCTAGCAACAAACTATACTGATCAAAAATATACATGCAACATATAAAGTGTTGGTCCCTTGTTACATGAGATGAAATATATATATATATATATATTTATATATATTTATATTCCTCCTAATAATGTACAATCTGTGTATATACATTTCTCCTAATATTGTACAAATGTGTGTCTCTTCCTTGGCCTAGGCTATTGTTTGCATTCAAGACCAGATCATTTTTATTGCTCTCAGTTTGTCAGTGTCAGGTCACGGTCACGGTCATTTCGGTGTGGTATTTAAAAAGATGATGCAAATGTTTTCTATCATATAAATGACGTTAGGCAAAATAAAATCCAAACCCATACTAAAAAAACTCATGTGGAAATCCTCAAAAGGCCTCTACTCAACGTATGGCATTATGCAAATACAATTAGAGAAGCATCCAATGCTTTATTATTTATATATATATATATTTCTAAATATTTTTTTGGCACCCCCAAATCAATACATCTTCCCGTGGCTATGCCAACTCTTGTCAACTCAACCGCTATGTCCCTCCTAACCCCCCTTTTCAGACCCCCCACCGACTTACTCTCAGGCCCCCACCGACTTACCCCAACTCCCATTCCTTTTCAACTCGCCCCCCAAACCCACCCTTCGAGACCCCCCCAGGGCCGTGTCAAGCTTTGGCATTTATTGCAATAGGGGAACCTAGGGGTGGTGGTCCCAGTGATGGGTGGGAGGAGGGGAGGTAGAGGGTCATAGTCACGACAAAGGGAGGTCAGGAAGGAAATTAGCGGCCCATGAAGCGTTAGCCAAAGCTCTTTCTGGTGTCCACTCCTCCACAGTGAACAAATAAATACCTGACAGAGCTAGGGCCCGGCCATGGGCCTCATTTATAACCATTGCGTACATTTCAGACTAAATATCTGCATGTGCAATTTCTGAAAATAATACGTACATCTAAAAATATTTATATTTATAAACTTGGTGGATGCCATATGCATGTTTCCCGTTATAAATCAGCCCGTCGTAAAACTGTGCGCGCGAGAACGTGCATTATAACTCATGCATGGAAACGCCCTGCATTCACCTTTTATGGTTTTACAATTAACACATTTATTTGCTGTATAATCTGGAACTATTAGAAATCAAAAATAAATGTTATCAAATGTTTCTGGAGGTGTTGCCAGCATGTTTTAACCTTTTGCAGTAATTTATTCTGTGTTTCGCCAAATGACTGTGACAGGTTCTGAAAGAAAAAATGATGGAAAATGAATTTAGACCTGTCAGCAGAACGTTTGAATCCAACAATGTTTTGTATCAACTTTTTCCCAAAATATTCCGGACTGTCGTGAATTCTGAAACATTGTCCGAGGGTAACATTTTGTATTATTACAGTATTACTGTACATGCATTCTTCAACGTAAAAGGTTGACTGTCTATTCACCTGTGAAATTCGACTGTGTGTTATAATCTGCCCTGCCTATGGGATCACATCGGCTACAGCAAAACTGGAAACACAGTGCCTTCTTATTAAATACAAAAAAATCCTAAGCAATCTACACACAATAACCCCATCATGACAAAGCCTAAACAGGTTTTTAGAAATGTTTGCAAATGTATTAAAAATAAAAAAACAGAAATACCTTATTTACATAAGTACTCAGACACTTCGCTATGAGACTTGAAATTGAGCTCAGGTGCATCCTGTTTCCATTGATCATCCATGAGATGTTTCTACAACTTGATTGGAGTCCACCTGTGGGAAATTCAATTGATTGGACATTATTTGGAAAGGCACATACCTGTCTATATAAGGTCCCACGGTTGACAGTGCATGTCAGAACAAAAATGACGTTGAAGGAATTGTCCGTAGAGCTCCGAGACAGGATTGTGTCGAGGTACAGATCTGGGGAAGGGTAACAATACATTTCTGCAGCATTGAAGGTCCCCAAGAACACAGTGGCCTCCATCATTCCCCAATGTTTAGAACCACCAAGACTCTTCCTAGAGCTGGCAGCCCCGGCCAACCTGAGCAATCGGAGGAGAAGGGCCTTGGTCAGGGAGGTGACCAAGAACCTAATGGTCACTCTGACAGAGCTCTAGAGTTCCAGTGTGGAGATGGAAGAAACTTCCAGAAGGACATCTCTGCAGCACTCCACCAATCAGGCCTTTATGGTAGTGGCCAGACGGAAGCCACTCCTCACTAAAAGGCACATGACAGCCTGCTTGGAGTTTGCCAAAGGGCACCTAAAGGCTCTCAGACCATGATAAACAAGATTCTCTGGTCTGATGAAACCAAGATTGAACTCTTTGGCCTGAATGCCAATCGTCATGTCTGGAGGAAACCGGGCACAATCTCTACGGTGAAGCACGGTGGTGGCCGCATCATGCTGTGGGGATGTTTTTCAGCAGCAGGGACTGAGAGACTAGTCAGGATTGAGGCAAAGATGAACAAGGCAAAGTACAGAGAGATCCTTCATGAAAACCTGCTCCAGAGTGCTCAAGACCTCAGACTGGGGCAAAGTTTCACCTTCCAACAGGACAACGACCCTAAGCACACAGCCAAGACAACGCAGGAGTGGCTTCGGGACAGTCTCTGAATGTCCTTGAGTGGTCCAGCCAGAGCCTGGACTTAAACCTGATCGAACATCTCTGGAGAGACCTGAAAAAGAGCTGTGCAGCAGCGGTCCCCATCAAACCTGACAGAGCTTGAGAAGATCTGCAGAGAAGAATGGGAGAAACTCCCCAAATACAGGTGTGCCAAGCTTGTAGCATCATACCCAAGAAGACTCTATGCTGTAATCGCTGCCAAAGGTGCTTCAACAAAGTACTGAGTAAAGGTCTGAATACTTATGTAAATGTGGTATTTCAGTATTTGAAGTTTTATAAATTAGCAAAAAATTCTAAAAACCTGTTTTTGCTTTGTTATTATGGGGTATTGTGTGTAGATTGTGATGAGGGGGGGTGGGGAACTATTTAATCCATTTTCAAATAGGGCTGTAACCTAACAGAATGTGGAAAAAGTCAAGGGGTCTGAATACTTTCTGAAGGCACTGTACATAGCCTATCTATTTAGGCTAGGTACTGTACAGCATGTATAGAGCCATGTTATCATGGAATGCTCTGCCACCAGAGGTTACTCAGGCAAAAAGCAAGTTTAGCTTAAAAAAACAGAATCTATTTAGGCTACTAGTCCCAATTAAATGGGAGATGCATCGTAATTTGTTGTATGGCTACATAGGGAAAATGACCCGATCATGGCTAGAAAATAGGAGGAATTTATTCTGCAGCGGTCATGAAAATAACCCCAGGCCTACATGCAATACCTCGTAATGTCAAAGTGGAATTGTGTTTTTAGAAATGTTTACAAATGAAAAGTTGAAATGTCTTGAGTCAATTAGTATTCAACTCCTTAGTTATAGCAAGCCTACATAAATTCATGAGTAGAAATGTGATTAATAAGTCATAGAATACGTTGCATGGACTCACTCTGTGTCCAATAATAATGTTTAACATGATATGAATGACTACCTCAACTTTGTACCCCACACATACAATTATCTATAAGGTCCCTCAGTCGAACAGTACATTTCATACACAGATTCAACCACAAAGACCAGGGAGGTTTTCCAATGCCTTGCAAAGAAGGGCACATATTGGTAGATGAGTAAACAAATACAATAAACAGACATTGAATATACCTTTGAGCATGGTGAAGTTATTAATTACACTTTGGACTGTATATCAATACACTCAGTCACTACAAAGATACAGGCGTCCTTCCTAACTCATTTGCCGGAGAGGAAGGAAACCGCTCAAGGATTTCACCATGACTTCAAAACAGCTACAAAGTTTAATGGCTGTGATAGGAGAAAACAGAGGATGTAGTTACTCCACAATACAAATCTAATTGACAGAGTGACAAGAAGGAAGCCTATAGAGAATACAAATATTCCAAAACATGCATCCTGTATGCAACAAGTCACAAAAGTAATGCTGCAAAAAATGTGGCAATGGAATAAACTTTTTGTCCTGAATACAAAGTGTTATGTTTGGGACATTTCCAACACATCACTGAGTACCACTCTTCATATTTTCAAGCATGGTGGTTGCTGCATCATGTTATGGGTATGCTTGTTATCGGCTTAGGACTAAGAAACGGAATAGAGCCAAGCACAGGCAAAATCCTAACGGAATACCTGGTTCAGTCTGCTTTCCAACAGACACTGGGAGACAAATTCACATTTCAGCATGACAATAAAATTAAATAGTTGCTTACCAAGACGATATTGAATGTTCCTGAGTGGCCTAGTTACAGTTTTGACTTAAATCGGCTTGAAAATCTATAGCAAGACTTGAAATTGGCTGTCTAGCAATGATCAAACTTGACATTTTTTAAAAGAATAATAGGCAAATGTTGCACAATTCAGGTGTGGAAATCTCTTAGAGACTTACCCAGAAAGACTCACAGCTGTAATCGCTGCCAAAGGTGATTCTAACATGTATTGGCTCATGGGTGTGATGAATACTTACAGTGCCTTGCGAAAGTATTCGGCCCCCTTGAACTTTGCGACCTTTTGCCACATTTCAGGCTTCAAACATAAAGATATAAAACTGTATTTTTTTGTGAAGAATCAACAACAAGTGGGACACAATCATGAAGTGGAACGACATTTATTGGATATTTCAAACTTTTTTAACAAATCAAAAACTGAAAAATTGGGCGTGCAAAATTATTCAGCCCCTTTACTTTCAGTGCAGCAAACTCTCTCCAGAAGTTCAGTGAGGATCTCTGAATGATCCAATGTTGACCCAAATGACTAATGATGATAAATACAATCCACCTGTGTGTAATCAAGTCTCCGTATAAATGCACCTGCACTGTGATAGTCTCAGAGGTCCGTTAAAAGCGCAGAGAGCATCATGAAGAACAAGGAACACACCAGGCAGGTCCGAGATACTGTTGTAAAGACGTTTAAAGCCGGATTTGGATACAAAAAGATTTCCCAAGCTTTAAACATCCCAAGGAGCACTGTGCAAGCGATAATATTGAAAGGGAAGGAGTATCAGACCACTGCAAATCTACCAAGACCTGGCCGTCCCTCTAAACTTTCAGCTCATACAAGGAGAAGACTGATCAAAGATGCAGCCAAGAGGCCCATGATCACTCTGGATGAACTGCAGAGATCTACAGCTGAGGTGGGAGACTCTGTCCATAGGACAACAATCAGTCATATATTACATAAATCTGGCCTTTATGGAAGAGTGGCAAGAAGAAAGCCATTTCTTAAAGATATCCATAAAAAGTGTTGTTTAAAGTTTGCCACAAGCCACCTGGGAGACACACCAAACATGTGGAAGAAGGTACTCTGGTCAGATGAAACCAAAATTGAACTTTTTGGCAACAATGCAAAAAACGTTATGTTTGGCGTAAAAGCAACACAGCTCATCACCCTGCACACACCATCCCCACTGTCAAACATGGTGGTGGCAGCATCATGGTTTGGGCCTGCTTTTCTTCAGCAGGGACAGGGAAGATGGTTAAAATTGATGGGAAGATGGATGGAGCCAAATACAGGACCATTCTGGAAGAAAACCTGATGGAGTCTGCAAAAGACCTGAGACTGGGACGGAGATTTGTCTTCCAACAAGACAATGATCCAAAACATAAAGCAAAATCTACAATGGAATGGTTCAAAAATAAACATATCCAGGTGTTAGAATGGCCAAGTCAAAGTCCAGACCTGAATCCAATCGAGAATCTGTGGAAAGAACTGAAAACTGCTGTTCGCAAATGCTCTCCATCCAACCTCACTGAGCTCGAGCTGTTTTGCAAGGAGGAATGGGAAAAAAATTCAGTCTCTCGATGTGCAAAACTGATAGAGACATACCCCAAGCGACTTACAGCTGTAATCGCAGCAAAAGGTTTGATTTGTTAAAAAAGTTTGAAATATCCAATAAATGTCGTTCCACTTCATGATTGTGTCCCACTTGTTGTTGATTCTTCACAAAAAAATACAGTTTTATATCTTTATGTTTGAAGCCTGAAATGTGGCAAAAGGTCGCAAAGTTCAAGGGGGCCGAATACTTTCGCAAGGCACTGTATGTAACTTTGTTATTTCTGTATTTAATTTTCAATAAATTTGCTAAAAAATTCTAAAAACATGTTTTCACTTTGCAATCCATTTGAATTCAGGCTGTAACACAACGAATGTGGAATAAGTCAAGAGGTATGACTACTTTCTGGTTCTGTATATCAAATTATTTTAGATTCCAAAAATAAAATACATTGATTTCACTCTTCTCACTAATGGCAAATGGCAACATCTTGTTGTTATGTTTTCAGGTTTTTTTGTGGGGGTTTTGGGGGAAAATCATGTCATCATATCCCTGATTTTGCACACAATACTTGCATGAGTGCAATACAATACTTCAACCACTAGAAAAGGTTGTTCTGTTTTTATAAATGGCAACTTTTACAGGAAAATGGGAGCAGGCATGTTTCGGGGAATATTTTATATGTACACAGCATTTATAAATGAAGCCTCTGAACTGTACTGTGCTGGCTCAGATATTTAGTTTATTCCACCACAGTTTTAGCAACTATGGTAGATGCATCAGGCCAGAGTAGTACTGCTTGCCTTGACTCAGTTCGGTTAGGTACAGGTTTGTGATGAATTACTGGGACTTTAAGTGTATATCCACACAGCCCACTTCTCTGATTTAACCTTGGCAGAAAAGGTGCCAAGGCTTTCCTGATTGCCCCACGCTCCGCTGCCACACCGCCAGTCACCTTCAGTAAAGAGAGCATGACGCGAGGCCAAACATAGGAATTCAAATCTTTTGTTTCCCTTTTTTCACTCTCTGACACAAATTGGATCCAGAGTACTGTATCGGCACAGTTCCCTCAACTCTCCTCTGAAAAGGTTTTAATCGTGCTATCTTTTCACAAAGTGAGACATGAAGGGAGGGAGTGAGAGGGAAGAATGAGTAGGGGAGGGGGTGATGTGTTAAGCAGGGTGATGGGCTGGTAGGAGGAAGGATAAGACCTTTCAGCCAGCCTGAATATGAACAAACTTCATTGTTGTGACCAGGTCCGTGCTCCATGCCTGCCTTATACTTCCCTTTATATTCTGGGTGAATGAGGTTGCCTGGGTAACGCTGAAACGAGGAAAAATTCACCCAAAGTAGAGGAGGGTGGGAGAGTGGCTGGGGGGACACTAGAAGAGGACGAAGTTGGTTGGCGGGGTGAGGGGTTTCAAGTAAACCCAAAATCGTCTCAGCTGATGGGGTTGGAGAAGGTAGTTGTGAGGGGAAAAATGGCACAGTAGATGAAATTGAGTCTATACTAGGCAGAGCGGCGCCTGATTTCCATGTAAATGACGACCCGGGCCTGTGGAAAAGGCTGCTTTTGCTTTCCCATAAACCCCTTGATGGCATCATGATACTTTCCTTTGATAGCGCTCGTTGGCCATTAGTGTACTCCTGAGACGAGCACCCCCAGATCCCCATACAGGACCAGGCAGTCCCCCACCGCGAGGACAAATGTACCCTTTGTGTGGGACACTCTAGTCAGGGGAAGTGGAATGAGTCCAGGGGCGCTGAGCTCTGTGTACCTCCCCTCCGCGCCTCCCCTCTCCATCCCCTCTCTACGCTTTCTTACTGGGAGGTGTCGTTCCCTTTGTTTCTCGGTTGTTTGAGCGAGGAAGGAGAAACGCTGAGAGACGCTCCTTTGCCGCCTGGATGTGTCTGTGCTTCTTTAGCAGTGGGAGAGATTGATTGACACTTAGTCTTTAAGTCCTAGGCACATTTTTCAGACTTTTATCTACATGGATAAAAGTAGCGCAAAGACCTAGACAGGACCCAGTGACAGGGACCTGCTTAGCTGGAACAAAGAGGTGTAAATAGGGGCATGGGGGAGGCCTTTCTCCTCACTACTTCTTTCTTCTCCGTGAACAAGACTGATTGAGAGACAAATTGTTGCAAATAAAGCATGTAATTAGATTAAAACCACAGTGCCTGGGCTGTTGGGCTGCTGGGATCATTTCAGTAGGGCTGGACCCTGTCCAAAGAGAGTTTTCTTAATTGTTTTCTTTCTTTCTTTCTTGTTCTTTGTTTCTTCATTTCTTTCTTCTCTCTGGCCGTGTCCAGTGTTGTAGTCCTTGAGACCGGTCTCGAGACCAAATATTGAGTGTCTCGGTCTTGTCTCTGTGTAAGGAAGAACAAACTGCTCTTCTGAAATATGAACACAGAACATTTTGAACTCTTATCATGGCGATAAGACACTATTACAGTCATGGTCTTGAATTGGACTTGCATTTGTCTGGTCTCGGTCTTGACTTGGTCTTGACTTGGTCTTGACTCAGTCTTGACTTGGTCTTGACTCGGTCTTGACTTGGTCTTGACTCGGTCTTGATTCGGTCTTGACTTGGTCTTGACTCGGTCTTGACTTGGTCTTGACTCGGTCTTGACTCGGTCTTGACTCGGTCTTGACTTGGTCTTGACTCGGTCTTGACTCGGTCTCGCCCCCTCCAGCCTCGGTCTTGACTCGGTCTTGACTTGGTCTTGACTTGGTCTTGACTCAGTCTTGACTTGGTCTTGACTCGGTCTTGACTTGGTCTTGACTCGGTCTTGATTCGGTCTTGACTTGGTCTTGACTCGGTCTTGACTCGGTCTTGACTCGGTCTTGCCCCCCTCCAGCCTCGGACTCGATTTGCTCCGGTCTTGGTCTTGAATCGGTCTCGCTTTAGATGTTCTCAAACACAACACTGGCCGTGTCCAAATACCCATAATTGCGTTCTAAACAGTAGGAATTTTTGGTATTTTTGGAATGTGAAAATAGAACGTTTTATAGTATGTTTAAAAAAAATGGTATGCCGTGTCATATACTCGTTTCGGATTTTCATCTACATCTTGCTGCGTGCTATTGAGGAAGAGAATCCTCTTTTCAGATCCAGGCGTGTTTGACAGCAGCTGATAGTGAGACCTGCTGCACCATAATGATAGAATGGGGGGAAACGGTGCAGTTTCACATCAGATGACGTGTTCTCAGTAAGGGTGAGTCTAGTATGGTGATATCTGTTGCCTATTGAATAGATTTTTACTAAACAGTACATTCTAAATAGTATGTAGTATGGTTAGTACACAGTATGCAGTTTTTGTAAGTAGTAGGCAAGACAGGTTTCGTACACAGCCTCTCTCTCTCTCTCTCTCTCTCTCTCTTTCATTCATTCATTCTTTCATCCTCCTGAAGTTAGAGAAAAGTTGTTTTCGATCCCAGTGAGCGACAGAGCTGGGAAACAACAGAGCGAAAGCGTCTATTTATGATTCATGATGCTTTTGTGGGTTGTTTGTTTTGGGCGGCATGTCCTGTGGAACCAATCTGAAAACAAGAGTGTGGTCATCCCTATTACTGCAATTGAGTTTCAGTGGAGTCAGTGGGCAATGATGCTGGCTCCATCCCAGCATGCAGACAACAGAAGACAGTGAAGAGGCAGATGCCAATGTGTTCGTGTTGTGAGAGCCAGGCTGAGATTGCCAAGCCATAAATCATATTGTGGGTTTGGTATCGATGATGATGACACGCCAATACAATGCTATTAAGATGCTATTTTCTCCCCGTTCTCTCCCTCTCCCTCTACCTCGGGTCAACATTTCTCTCTCTCCTCTCTCTCTCTCTCTCCTCTCTCTCTCGCTCATATTAAACTAGGAGCAGGTAATAAAATCCCATGACACAACACTAAAGCCCAGTGAGGCAGCAGAGAGTATTAACAGGGTGTGTAGCGTGGATCCAGAGAGAGACTCATGTCCCAAATATCCAGGGAGGGTCTCACTGCAAATCCTGAACTATTCCAGCCACAAAAAAAACCCACATCTTTCTTATCATCATCATCGTGACCCATATCCTGGATCATGTTCATAAGGGCACACCGTCCCAAAACGTTTTGTAACCGAAAACGAACGCTTCTCATTGGACGACTTTCGACAGTAACTCCCCGTTTTATAGCGATTCTGACTGTTTTTCTTCCATTTCGTGCCTAATTAATACCACCCTGGTTGTGGTCACTGGTTGACATTATGGTGGTCAGCTCAGCTGTTATAATCTCCTCCACATTCCGTTGCTCTACAGACATCTCTGTCAGGCGAGGACCAAGGGGGAGTGACTACTCACACTATCCGTGACCTAACCGCACAATATGTGTTTTGTCTGTGCCTTGCCGTCCGAGATATTCGCCATGCATTCCACCCCTCCATGTACTCAGGGAGGTGGGGAACCCAGAACACATCATTGGAGACAAATTAATACCCCCCCTCCCCCCACCACCACTTCCCTCAACCGACTCCGATGGGGTTGGGGTAGGGGGGAGGCACCTGCTGCACAGCTGTCCAGCCTCACCTATAATCAGCCCACCCCAAGCATGCCGGTTTCTCTTCCTTTAGTCCTACCTTACAAACCAAAGTAGAAATAATGTCATGACTCGTCACTTAAAGTCTCTCCATCTAGATAAAACAATGTATATATCTGCATCTGTCTGTATGTCTCTCTCTCCAACACTTTACATGTTGCGTTTATATTTTTCTTCAATGTATACATTTAAAGTGTTGGTTTTATGAGCTGAAATGAGCACAAAAACAGAGATGAGATCCTAAGGCCCATTGATGTGCCATTCATCCGCCGCCGTCACCTCATGTTTCAGCATGATAATGCACGGCCCCATGTCGCAAGGGTCTGTACACTATTCCTTGAAGCTGAAAATGTCCCAGTTCCTCCATGGCCTGCATACTCACCAGACATGTCACCCATTAAGCATGTGTGGGATGCTCTGGATCGACGTGTTCGACAATGTGTTACAGTTTCCGCCAATATCCACAACTTCACACAGCCGTTGAAGAGGAGTGGGACAACATGCCACAGGCCACAATCAACAGCCTGGTCAACTCTATGAGAAGGAGATGTGTGGTGCTGCATGAGGTAAATGGTGTTCACACCAGACACTGACTGGATTTCTGATCCACGCCACTACCTTTTTTGCTAAGGTGTCTGTGACCAACAAATGCATATCTGTATTCCCAGTCATATGAAATCCATAGATTAGGGCCCAATTAATTTATTTCAATTGAATGATTTCATTACATGAACTGTAACTCAGTAAAAATCTTTGAAATTTGTTATATATTTTTTCAGTATATATATGCTTCACTAACGACATAGGCACACATTTGGGGGACTGGTGGTGAGGCCCTGGTAAGAACAACCACATCTGTCACCAATCATGCATTGGATGAGATCCCATTTGTCCACGTACCAAGCCATCCAGTGGTTGGCTCAGTCCAGACCCAGTAATGTGTGAAACTATGTATCCTCTGGTTTGGAAGCCTGAGTGTTCCCGCCGGACCTCTGTCCGTCTACCCAGGAATCTGACGTGACCGATGCAATCTGTCAGTCAAAGTACCCCACCTTGCAATCTGCTTGATTTCAACATCTCCCATTTCTATAGAATGTTCATAGTATGTCGCACCCATTCAAGTTGTATGTACAGGAATTACCCCAGGTGATTACGTTATACGGAGTTACGTGGTCAGTATCATTATACGTTTCCTCTATAATGATGTTTACATTGGTCCGATGACACAGTTTAATCAAAAGGATTATAACGGGAGTTCTTTAGCTCTTATTCCGCAAGAACACCTGCGTTAATGCTCACTCAAATGCAGAGAATCAGGGACGACGGAACTAAGGAGAACTATGGCGAATTATCAAGTGATGTTGAAAATTGAGAGTTCTTGACCAGCCAGTGATTCACTTGCCTTTTGAAAACATCTGTGTTCACTGTTCAGGATACAATACATGGGAACCCACAGTTTGTTTAGTACAGCCAGGGAAGGATGCAAAGGATATAATGTTGCTCCCAGACTAGGGAGGGGATGTGTGTCTATTTGTCAATCACAGCTGGTGCGCAATGTCTAATATTAAGGTAGTCTTGAGGTATTGCTCGCCTGAGGTAGAGTACCTCATGATAAGCTGTAGACGACACTATCTACCATGAGAGTTTTCATTTATATTTTTTGTAGCCGTCTATTTACGACCACAAACCGACCCTGGCACTAAGACCGCACTCAACGAGCTGTATAAGGCCATAAGCAAACAAGAAAATGCTCATTCAGAAGCGGCACTCCTAGTGGCCAGGGACTTTAATGCAGACAAACTTAAATCTGTTTTACCTCATTTCTACCTGCATGTCACAGATGCAACCAGAGGAAATAAACTTTAGACCACCTTTACTCCACACACCGCCCTCCATTTGGCAAATCTAACCTTAATTCTATCCTCCTGATTCCGGCTTACAAGCAAAAACGAAAGCAGGAAGAACCAGTGACTCGCTCAATACGGAAGTAGTTAGTTGATGCGGATGCTACGCTTCAGGAATGTTTTGCTTGCACAGACTGGAATATGTTCCAGGATTCATCCAATGGCATTGAGGAGTATACCACCTCAGTCACTGGCTTCATCAATAAGTGCATCGACGACGTCGTCCCCACAGTGACCGTACGTACATATCCCAACCAGAAGCCATGGATTACAGGAACATGTGCACCAAGCTAAAGGCTAGAGCTGCAGCTTTCAAGGTGTGGGACTCTAACCCGGAAGCTTACAAGAAATCCTACTATGCCCTGTGACGAACCATCAAACAGGCAAAGCGTCAATACAGGACTAAGATTGAATTCTACTACACCGGCTCTGATGCTCGTCGGATGTGGCGGGGCTTGCAAACAATTATAGACTACAAAGGGAAACCCAGACATGAGCTGCCCAGTGACACGAGCCTACCAGATGGGCTAAATGCCTTTTATGCTTGCTTCGAGGCAAGCAACACTGAAGCATGCATGAGAGCAACGGCCGCTCTCCGTAGCTGATGTGAGCAAGACCTTTAAACATATCAACAGATGAATTACCAGGATGTGTACTCTGAGCATGCGTGGACCAACTGGCAAGTGTCTTCACTGACATTTTCAACCCCTCCCTGACAGAGTCTGTAATACCTCAATTTCAAGCAGACCACCATAGTCCCTGTGCCCAAGAAAGAGAAGGTAACCTTCCCAAATGACTACTGCCCCGTAGCACTCACGTCGGTAGCCATAAAGTGCTTTGAAAGGCTGGTCATGGCGCACATCAACACCATCATCCCGGAAATCCTAGAACCACTCCAATTCGCATACCGCCCCAAGAGATCCACAGATGATGCAATCTCAATCGCACTCCACACTGCCTTTTCCCACCTGAACAAAAATAACACCTATATCAGAATGCTGTTGACTACAGCTCAGTGTTCAACACCATAGTGACCACAAAACTCATCACTGAGCTAAGGACCCTGGGACTGAACACCTCCCTCTGCAACTGGATCCTGGACTTCCTGATGGACCGCCCCCAGGTGGTAAGTGTAGGCAACAACACATCTGCCACAGTGACCCTAAACACAGGGAACCCTCAGAAGAGAAGAGGAGTGATTGAAAGAGGGAAAAAAGAGGGGGGGGGGGCTTTACTCTCCAACACCAGCAGTAACCTCACTTCCCTGTCAATCTGATCTGTCAGAACAGCAGTAGAGACGGCCAATGGGAGGTCTGAGAACAGCTGCCAGGCGCTCTGGCACGCTACAACTCCTCTCTCTGTCTGGGAGAGGAACATCGCTATGACCACACTTTTCCACGAGCTAGGGGCAAAGGAGAAGGATGTGGCCTGTGTTGCCCTCTGACAGGTTCTTGTAGTGACTAACTAGTGACAAATCTTCATTGCCATCTTTGCTCATTTGTAATGCCGTTCTTAACATTCTTTCCTGAATAGTTTTTTCTCATACCGTGTCTCTAGCTTAATTTTCAAGTTTAACAGGTGTTTATATAAAAGTTACATCAATTTCCATTTCATCTCTCCATGTTAATTAATAAGATTTAACTAAGGAAGTAGTCCATTAAATTATATATATACAATACTGCCGTGCTTTGACAGTAGCTGGTGGGAGAGTGATGCACACTGTATAATTTGGAAGAAATCCCCTCTGAACAAGCTACTGTCTCATCTCTCCTGAATTCGAGAAAGAGCTCGCTTCCCTGATTAGCACCAGAGCCCCAAATTCCTCTCTCTTCCTTTCACTACCATATTCCCTCTCCTTTCCTCTTAGAGAGACAAAATCAACAGATCAACAATATCACGGCCCAGAACATTGCCGTGCCAACACCCCACTGCGTTCCAGTTACACAGTTAATTGGATGAAGAGTGTAAGATTAAAGGACCTACATCCCAAGGCAACGGCTAATTGATTTAATATTTATGAACTTCTAACGAGGGGAGTGAGGGGGAAGGCAACAGGGATCCAATTTAAACTGTACTCGCTCTAACATTTCACGTGAAGGAAATGTTTAGTTAGAAGGGGTGGGGATGGAAGAGAGGGAGAGCGGTTCTTTCTGTTTTCTGCTCAGCCTAAATACACACTGTAAACCAAATCCTAGCTAAAGGCATTATGGGTATCCACAGGTGTAGCCTGTGGAATTTAAACCGTTTGATATCAACAAATGAGTCTCAAGAACATGCTCTGATAATCCCATGTTGCAGAGGAATTAGGATCACACAAGCAGTGTAGTGAGAGATAAGGACTGAGACTGAGACTGGATCCACTCACCTGCTGGCTCCTCTGTACTGCTGGCTGTGGTTGTCGGGGGAACAACGGGAATCTCTGTTTCCAGGTAAAAACACCGCACAAACACAGACAAGAATTAGCTTCATTATGTTTTAATACATTTGACATAGAATTAAAGAGTTATGCAAATTAAGACGAGTATACAATACAATAAGAGTGTTTATTTTCCAGCAGACAAGCTTTAGTATTAATGTACAACCTACAGTTTTTCAGTAGATGTAGACATGCTGTGTGGGGTAACTGTACGAAGGGATGGTTACTAGTTAGGTTTCGCCTGTAGAGATTTACTTTCTCTGTACAGTATCCATATTAGGAAGTCTGAGAACGGAGGACTTCCTAATATGAATGCCGTACAGGTGGAGCTACCTGGCAGATCAGGTCAAAGGGGAACAGCGAGATTCAATCTTAAGATCTGGAGGGGAGATATCAGGGGGGGGGGGGGGGGATCTGTAATGTCTCCCCCCTCACGCATCTATTCGCCCCCACGACGAGGTATCTGCGGTTTTACACCCAAGACTTCCTTCTCTCAGCTCTCCTTCACCCTCTCGTGTAGGCTATTTACAGAGGCAGGAAGTTGACATTGAATGAAGCCATGCATGAAAAGAGCTCCTCTTATCTCCAAAGGAGCAGGATGGTAACATTAGATAACAATAGATATAAAAACCTAATGCATTTTGTTACACTGGCGGCAAAACGGGGATAAAACCGCCGAAACAGGTGTGTAAGAAGCGAGGGGAAGCAAGGACAGAGAAGTACAGATACAGTTGAATGAGAACACATAGATAAAAGGAAAGGGTGGCAAGATAGATAAGATACACAGGAAAGGAAAAGAGCACAATAGCAGTGTATTGGCGGTCATGCATACAGTGACTTGCAAAAGCATTCACCCCCCTTGGCGTTTTTCCTATTTTGTTGCATTACAACCTGTATTTAAATGGATTTTTATTTGGATTTCTTGTAATACACATACACAAAATAGTCCAAATTTGTGAAGTGAAATGGAAAAAAATATTTGTTTAAAAAAAATCTAAAGAAATGAAAAAACAGAAAAGTGGTGGGTGTAGATGTATTCACCCCCTTTGCTATGAAGCCCCTAAATAAGATCTGATGCAACCAATTACCTTCAGAAGTCACATCATTAATTAAATAAAGTCCACCTGTGTGCAATCTAAGTGTCACATGATCTGTCACATGATCTCAGTATATACACCTGTTGTGAAAGCCCCCAGAGTCTGCAACACCACCAAGCAAGCGGCACCATGAAGACCAAGGAGATCTCCAAACAGGTCAGGGACAAAGTTGTGGAGAAGTACAGATTTGGGTTATAAAAAAAGATCAGAAACTGAACATCCCACAGAGCACCGTTAAATCCATTATTAAATAATGGAAAGAATAAGGCACCACAACAAACCTGCCAAGAGAGGGCCACCCACCAAAACTCACAGACCAGGCAAGGAGGGCATTAATCAGAGAGGCAACAAAGAGACCAAAGAAAACCCTGAAGGAGCTGTATTTGTCCATAGGACCGCTTTAAGTGGTACACTCCACAGAGCTGAGCTTTACAGAAGAGTTGCCAGAAAAAAATCCATTGCTTACAGACAAAAATAAGCAAACACGTTTGGTGTTCCCCAAAAGGCATGTGGGAGACTCCCCAAACATATGGAAGAAAGTCCTCTGGTCAGATGAGACTAAAATTGAGCTTTTTGGCCATTATGGAAAACGCTATTCCATCACCCCGAGAACGCCATCCCATCATTCTGTGGGGATTATTTTCATCGGCAGGGACTGGGAAACTGGTCAGACTTGAAGGAATGATGGATGGCACCAAATACAGGGAAATTCTTGATGGAAACCTGTTTCAGTCTTCCAGAGATTTGAGACTGGGATGGAGGTTCACCTTCAAGCAGGACAATGACCCTAAGCATACTGCTAAAGCAACACTCGAGTGGTTTAAGGGGAAACATTTAAATGTCTTGGAATGGCCTAGTCAAAGCCCAGACCTCAATCCAATTGAGAATCTGTGGTTTGACTTCAAGATTGCTGTACACCAGCAGGAACTCATCCAACTTGAAAGAGCTGGAGCAGTTTTGCCTTGAAGAATGGGCAAAAATCCCAGTGGCTAGATGTGCCAAGCTTATAGAGACATATCCCAAGAGACTTGCAGCTGTAATTTCTGCAAAAGGTGGCTCTACAAAGTATTGACTTTGTGGGGTGAATAGTTATGCACGCTCAAGTTTTCACTTTTTCTTCATATTTGTGGTTTGTTTCACAATGAAAAATATTTTGCATCTTCAAGGTGGTTGGCATGTTGTGTCAATCAAATGATACAAACCCCCCCAAAAATCCATTTAATTCCAGGTTGTAAGGCAACAAAATAGGAAAAATTCCAAAGGGGTGAATAATTTTGCAAGCCACTGTAGATAAAGATTCTGTGTAGTAAAGGAAGAAAGAATCAAGTCTTTTGCTCAACGCCTCTGATTTGATTAGGACTTATCCCAATTGTTTATTTAAATGTTATATATTTCACCTAGTGGTTAAGAGTGTTGGGCCAGTAACCAAAAGGTTGCTGCCGTACTGCCTTTGAGCAAGGCAGTTAACCCCCAACAACAACTGCTCCCCGGGCGCCGATGATGTGGACGTCGATTAAGGCAGCCCCCCCCGTGCCTCTTTGATTCAGAGGGGCTGGGTTAAATGTGGAAGACACATTTCGGTTGAATGCATTCAGTTGTGCAACTGATTAGGTATCCCTTTTTCCATAATTGTTTAATTTATACAGGCCTAATTTATACAGGCCTAATTGATTAATTTATACAGGCCTAATTTCTCATTAAGAATGCAAGCATTTGTCTTGTGACAAGAAAAAAAAATTGCTGCCAGAGGCCATGTGGTTTTTACTCCCTACTGATTACTCTGTGTCACTGCTAATCGACCTGCCAAGCCCTGATAGCCGATCAGGATTCAGCCACGCGTGCCAGATCACATAATAATAATGAGCCTGTTTCTCATAATCGACTCGTATGGTCTGATTTACGACCCTCTACATTGGAAAGTATGTGAAGTCAGAGATATGACATTTTATCCCTCCCTGTTAAAACTGAAATTGGTAAGAGGTTTCAGTATCGCTAAATGTTAATGGGAAGGGCATTAAAAAAGATTATTTAGCAATTATTGAAGAAATTAAATATTTGTGTTGATCCCATCTGATCGCTGGGACCTCAGCATCTCCAAGTTTCACACCACTGACTGAGTGGCGCGACTTTCCCAGGAAAATCAAAGATATCCGATTCCAATGGAGTTTGTAGGTTTAAATATCCCCTTGGCTTGGACATTGGCCAAAAATATCCCTTCGGAAGAATTCATTTCATAATAGCTTTTATTTAACCTCTGAATCATCATTTTATTGACCAAAATCAGCAATTATTGTGAAAACAAATGCCAAATAATTAAGATAAAGTGGCAGCCATTTTATTTTTGTTTTGAGATGCTGATTGCCCTTGGTCATTGGCCCTTTTCCCTTTTCAGCCAATGAGGGACACTGGTGGATCCTAGAGATGGTGTTCGTTAACTAGGCTCTGGACCAGGAATTGGCAGTGTTGTATTTATGGGGACTGTCAACATTGGGAGGTTGAGGCTTCACAGAGGATTCTGGGGGATGATTTGTTTATTTTAGTTTTCAGATTTACCGGGTGGTCAGAACACTGTGACTAAATGCTTGTCTGAGGAAACCAATGGAGGAGAGAAAGAAGAAGAGTAGGATTCTGCGCCATGTAGTGTGTGTTTGTCAAGCCAGGACAGAGGAGGGAGGGACGGTGGGTGGTTGGGGGGACGGAGGGTGGATGGGAGGGACGGTGGGTGGGTGGGTGGATGGATGGGAGGGACGGAGGGTGTGTGTGTGGGTGGGTGGATGGAAGGGACGGAGGGTGGGTTGGTGGTTGGGTTGGTAGTTGGGTGGGTGGGTGGGTTGGTAGTTGGGTGGGTGGGAGGGAGGGTGGATGCATGGATGGAAGGGACGGAGGGTGGGTTGGTGGTTGGGTGGGTGGATGGATGGATGGATGGGAGGGACGGACGGAGGGTGGGTTGGTGTTTGGGTGGGTGGGTGGGTGGGTGGGGTTGGTAGTTGGGTGGGTGGGTGGGAGGGGAGGGGAGGGTGGGATGCATGGATGGAAGGGACGGAGGGTGGGTTGGTGGTTGGGTGGGTGGATGGATGGATGGATGGGAGGGACGGACGGACGGAGGGTGGGTTGGTGTTTGGGTGGGTGGGTGGGTGGGTGGGTGGGTTGGTTGGTAGTTGGGTGGGTGGGTGGGGGAGGGAGGGAGGGTGGATGCATGGATGGAAGGGACGGAGGGTGAGTTGGTGGTTGGGTGGGTGGATGGATGGATGGGAGGGACAGAGGGTGGGTTGGTAGTTGGGTGGGAGGGAGGGAGGGTGGATGCATGGATGGAAGGGACGGAGGGTGGGTTGGTGGTTGGTGGGTGGATGGATGGATGGATGGGAGGGACGGACGGAGGGTGGGTTGGTGTTTGGGTGGGTGGGTGGGTGGGTGGGTTGGTAGTTGGGTGGGTGGGTGGGAGGGAGGGAGGGTGGATGCATGGATGGAAGGGACGGAGGGTGAGTTGGTGGTTGGGTGGATGGATGGATGGATGGGAGGGACAGAGGGTGGGTGGGAGGGTGGGTGGGTTGGTAGTTGGGTGGGTGGGTGGGAGGGAGGGAGGGTGGATGCATGGATGGAAGGGACGGAGGGTGAGTTGGTGGTTGGGTGGATGGATGGATGGATGGGAGGGACAGAGGGTGGGTGGGAGGGTGGGTGGGTTGGTAGTTGGGGTGGTGGGTGGGAGGGGAGGGAGGGTGGATGCATGGATGGAAGGGACGGAGGGTGAGTTGGTGGTTGGGTGGGTGGATGGATGGATGGGAGGGACGGAGGGTGGGTGGGAGGGTGTAGTTGGTTGGTTAGTTGAGTGAGTTTGTTCCTTTTTGTAAATTGTCAATTTCTTTGTGGAGGGCATGTATGAAAGTTTCAAGCATAGAGATGGAATGGGCGAAAGTAATATCTCGACCAAAGGTTTTAATATGGGTGGCTGGTGGCTGGTGAGGCAAGTTCAGGCAACTAGGAAAGGCTGGGTTCCACGTACTTATGCAGGGGGGCAATGGGCGAGCGGCTCTGCTGGTAGCCTTTAGCGCAGCGGTTGCACGTGATACCAGTCACGCCGTCTTTACAGGGACATTGACCCGTGGTTTGGTTACAGGTTTTGCCAGCAGCACCCACGGGATGGCAATCACATGCTGTGAGGAACAGAAGAGAAGAGGTAAGAGAACACACGTTTGGCGTGGGTGGGGACACAAAAACACGTAACACCCATGTACAGAGAGAGCACAGATACAGTACAAAACAACAACAACAACAACAACAGCAGTGGTGGTGGTAACAACAGGGTTGGAAACGTGAGCGTCGAGGACAGAAAAGACAGTGAAGCTTGTGAGGCTTGCTGCAGGAAGAGTGACAGGACTTACTTGGGTCCACAACACGACAAGCTTGACTTGCAGTGCCATCGCTGCAAGAACAGACGAACAGCATACGCTCAGCATATTCAAACTGGCATACAGTGGTGGTTGACATTGACTGCTGGGAATCGTTAGCTCTTTCCAAGCTGCTATCATGGTAGCATGATCATGACAGTATGATTGTCCAGGATCAAAATGTTTTGTCTTCTTTCTATAATATGTGTGTGTGTGTGAAAGAAGGATAATGGAACAGGCGACTGTGTTTACTAGATGATTAAATAGGAGAGATAATCCTGATTGGCTGTTTTTTATTAATCAGAGGTTTGAGTCTGGAACCAAAATGGCTGTCAGATTTCCTCTCTGCCTGGGGAGTCTATCTAAGACATCTGCTTCAGGAATGCAACATCTTTTGCCTGCACTAGGCTAACCCCCTGTCTTTATTTTCAACTAAACCCACAGTTGGTCTATCTTGCCAACTAAACTCACTATATCAAGTTTGATAAAGTGTTGAATAACAGGTAAACTATTGTAATAAATCATGTTAAACTATTGGCAAGTTTTTCCTTGTGTCTATGTGTGTTTGTACTGTTCATATCCAGGCATGGTGTGGTTACCATAACGATATGTCACACATGACGCAAATCCTATATTCTAATCAATACCAGAACTTCTCTACTAATCTTTCCTCTAGTCAGCAAGCCCCTAAGCTCCATGAGACGTTGTTGCCAGGGTAACAGAACTATGCGACTTGGGTCTGGTTGTGTGCGTCCCATGGGCTGTGTCCTGTGTTGAATGTTTACAGTATGTCCTATAGAAAACCCAATGATGTCGGGTTTCAGCAAATTACTGGTTTTCAGCCAATGATGTCGGGTTTTAGAAAATGACTTTGGGTTTTAGCCAGTGATGTTGGGTTTAAGCCTGCGGGTGTATTGTCTCCCTACATCTCTCTAGTGTCACTTGTCATGATGAGAATCATCAAAGGTCTCAGTTTGAGCCATGCAATTTGAGGTTTTGTGGGTATAAGCGGTTACACTGGTTTTACAGACCACAATGTGCAATTGCTTAGCTTCTGCTTTTAACTGAACTCTACTAAATGACCAGAGAATGTTGAGATTCAGTACAAGATTTGGAGATTTCGTTCTCTCTCTCTCTCT